>NC_133125.1:95800330-96417830 GCF_048418815.1 Hemitrygon akajei | reverse complement strand
TAATACATTATACCAGTCCTGGGAAGTTTTGGGAGGAGCTTTCACCGTACACAAATGTAATTCATAATTAAATGAGCCTTAGTTTATTGTAAAATATAAACACTTCCCACATTGAAAAACACCTACAGAAAGGGCGGAAAGAAATATAGTTCCTGCATAAATCCTTTCACCTGGTTATTATGTTGAAACCGCAAGACATTAATGCAATTTTTTCATCATGACTGAAAGTGTCATTCCAATTCAGATATACACATTTGTTGTGGTAAGTCTATAAGCTCACAAATCACAAGAGCATGAGATGCACAGAAAGCAAGAGTGGTGGCTCCTTTTAATTCAGCAGTATATAGTTAACCCTTGATGGGCTATCAAGTAGTTGTGGAATGTATACAAAAAAAATTGAACAGTGACTCTATTTAATATGACTTGTTCACTTTTAAAGATGGCTCTTTGCTGACCGTGCGTTTAGAGACATCTTTAAATATATATTGATTTGGATATATTTGTGTTAGTACAACAACTGAATTTGTTTTTATACTTGGTTTTCTATTAAACTTAAACAGTTGTTTATTTTAATAAAAGTATTAAAATCCTGGATATGTGTGTGTGTGTGTTCCTCACTATTTAACAGTGTTTTGCAATGAAACACATATCACACTTAACAAGATGATTTCATTTCTGAATAGTAAAGTTAACCAGCAAAACGTATTAGGATAAACACAGCAGTAGTCACTCCTCAATCCAAATTCTGTGATTAAAAGGTATTAATCAGATCAGTTGATTGAGGCAATCCACCATTTCCATCAATCAAATCAGTTTTGGTGCGTTCTTTGTTCTCCGTATAATAGGCCTCAATCTAAGGATCCTTTGTGTTTGGTTTATAAAGTTACATTACAAAAGAGATTTAAGATTTTCCTGATGTCTTTTCTTTAACTGGACCTTTGATCCTAAACCTGCTGGGGCTAGTGAAATCCTCACCCATTCTTGAGCACCCCCACATCATTGGAATTTGAATAGACCCACCTGAAGACTTTAGTTGTCTTCCAACATAGTCTATTGTTCCTGTGGACAGAAGGGGGTCTCAGGGTACTTTTTGTGCATCACTCGAGTGGCCAAAGGTGCTTTATATGGGAGTTATATTCCCCTGGAAATAAGTAACCAGGAAGAAAGAAATCCATATACCTCATTTCCTGCTATCTGCATTTAGAGCTAAGGAGCAGGGGGTCATCTTTACACCCCAGTCTACCTTAATACCTTCAGACATAGGATGCATAGAAGCTCATTGAGTGAGTCTTAAACTTTCATTGCATGCATCGTTCCCTACTGTTTTGTGTTACAAATCACACTGACAAAGAGCTTCCCCACACCCCCTGCCTCTTCACTTCTAAAAAAAATTAGCTCAAACTTGCATGTGGACCTTTTGTTTATTTATTTTGTTTCAGTACCTTCATTTGGACTCATTTTAACTAACCTATAGGAAGATTAATCAACATTTTTGGTAAAGTTAAACAAGAAAGGTTTTACAATGAAAAACAAGCAGATAAGGCGAAAGTCTGTCATTGGTAATGTTGAAGTAATGCAGACAGATTACGAATACATTGAACATTCTTCCACATTAGAGACAGTGGAATGTTTTATATTAGTCAATGTTCAGTCCTTCAGCATGCAGTGGTATTTTTAAGACTGCTCCGCACAATCTTATAGCTGAAGAATAATTGGGACATTTGTTTTTGAGCTTTAGGGTACTCAGTAGGCTCCTACTGCTTGAAGAGGCAAGTGACAGGTTTGTTGTTAGAGAGAATCTTCTCTGTATCACATATGATGCTAGAGGTCTTTGGATAGGAAAGAATTCCGCCTAATAAGCAGGAAAAGCTGATACAACTCAATCACTTTTTTTGGCAAGCACTCCTTCTGTCAGCCAGTAACAACACAAATGGGTAGCCAATTTCCAAAAAGTATGCTGAAGATCATTGTTTTCCTATGAGCGATAAAGGAACCTAGAGCAAGAGTTGTGGTGAACAATCCACGGATGGGAAACAGTGCATTTTGTTTAAAAGATCTTGCCCCATGCACTCTAGCACTACAAATCTGTATTTCCATTGGCGTCTCAATGGCTTGCTCAAGAGTTAGGACGAGACAAACATTAAACTTGCAGTTGTGTAAGCATGGAAAAAATTGCATAATCAAAGAATGAATTATATTACCATGACTATCTGTTGCTTCAATATTCAATATTTTCATAAAATCAGTGAAAAGAAAATGTAAGTCAACATAAATTCATTTGTTTAAATGGTTTGGCACAGACTAGATGGGCCAAAGGGCCTGTAGCAGGGCTGTACTTTCCTATGACTCTTTTAAAATCTTCACGTATTTGTGTCTAAGCAATGAGAACCAATTAGAAGAAAAAAACATTTGATGTATGACTCCGCCTGGAGTTGGCAGCCATTGATTGTAAACTTTGAAAATGAAACTATGATAGTCTCTTTACCATTTTACCAGCTAATCCAATTTTCTTAAAAAATGCAGACGTCAGGATCAAGGGGCTGATGCTAATGTGATTAAATCATAGCAGAAAACAGGTGCTGGTATAGAATGGCTCACAGCTAGCAGACTTGAGCTGTTATGTTTCTCAGTTAACCCATTTTAATCACGAGACCATCTGCAGATGTTAGAAATCCAGAGTAATACACACAAAATGCTGGAGGAACTCTGCAGGTCAGGCAGCATCTGCAGAAGTGAAAAAAAAGCAGTCTATGTTTCTGGCCAAGGCCCTTCTTCAGGACCCATTTTATGAAAGGTTCCTAGCCTTATAATTTTTTTTTTCAGTACTTTTGAAGTCTGAAATAAATTAAATGTGAAATTTATAGGAAAAGAACAGGATTTTCAGCCATGCAGTTATATCACCATTTCATTTAATCAGTTCTTGACGTTTATGTAAAGAAAGCATTTTGGTCTCTAATGCCTATATTGGAGCTATTTGATTTTCTTGTCTTTAACCTTGTATATTAAAGTCCTTCAAGTGTAATGAAAATTTGTGTATCTACTACTCATTCAGGCAGTATGGTCCAGCCACCACTGGGTTAAAAAAAAACTTGCCCTTCCTATACCTGACCTTAACATAAATTATCTAAATTGTTATCATCTTATTTATGAAGGAACATGATGCTGTTTTCTCATTGTCTTGTCCTGTTATAATTTTACACATTTCAATTAAACATTTCACCCAAAGAAACATTTCTTTGTCGCAAAGAAAATCATCTTAGCCTTGTCATTCTCTACGCTAAACTATAATTCTGCAACTATAACAGATCTCCCCAACCTGTTCTAAAGATATATTCTTCCTGTGGTGTGGTAAAAATGGTCGTACATAGCACTTAAATATACCTGGTGTTTTATACAATTCATTCTTCAAATAGACCTCTTCCCCATTTTTATTGGATTATATTGCCAAATGGGTCACAAACTGATTGAAGAATTTAAAAGGGGCTACATCTAATTATACTCATGCGTCCAGTTTAACTGGCGGAATCAAATCCATTCAACACAATACAGAGCGATCAAACTGGAAGCAGTTTTGCGCATAATATCTTCTGTCACCATTCCCAGTTACAGTATGAACACCAAGACGTAGAAGAAGAAAATTAATTTATTCACAGGAAAGGAAGTTAAAATGTTGGGTATTATTCATTCTGGGGAAGGGAAAAATCTGATAGATGCCAATTAAATAAATAAATCACAAGAATGTACTGTGTGTCCTTTGACTGACTGATTGACAACTACCATACGCCCCTAAAATCACTCCTCCACCCATCCAATCCCCCTACAACTGATAATTGCTGTTATTTACTTTTTTTTTAATGGAGTTCTTTGACAAGGCCGTGCCAACCTTTGCCTCCCCAGAAGAGGGGAATGTTGTGTTAATTTCCATTAGTCTGCTGCTCATCACTTGGAGATCTGGGATCATCCAGTAATTTCAGACTTGGCTTGCTGTTGCCCCAGTTGCCAACCATTTCATGGATGGGGGCAAAAAATAGCTTAGACTAAAGTTTGAATTTATTTTAAAAAAGTTACATTTTCACATCCTGGCAATTTCTTCATAATTCATTTTAACAAGCATTTTTATCAATATAATGTAATTGCAAGGTAAGGTGACAGTGCAGTAAAATTGTGTTGGTGCAAGATTGCTTCATTATTACAAGAAAGTTTGAATCTTTTAAGGAGAAATTAATCTAATGCTTGCCTCTGCTTTTATTTAATGTTCTAATTGTCTTCCTTCAATGTACAATGCATTGAAAATCTACTGGGACAGCAATGGATTCTGCAGATGCTGGAAATCCAGAACAACACTCACAAAATGCTGGAGGAACTCAGTAGGTCAGGCAGTGTCTATGGAGGGGAATGCACAGCTGACATATCAGGCCAAGACCTTTTATCAGAACAGCAACTGTTCAGTCACAACCTGCTTAAGAACCCCTTTCTCTCAAACATGTGAAACATGAAAGTACTATTGATTGAGGTAATAAAGATATTCACTTCTCACATCGCAGCGCATCCGATAAGCTTACACAAAGGGATAAGAAACTATTGTGCATTTTAAATATGTGTACTTGTGCTTTCTCTTGTGTGTGGATCTGGAATTAGAAGTCACTATCTAAAAATGTGTCACCAATTTAGAAAAGAAATCTTGGTGTCCTCAGAGGGCTGTGAGCATTTGGAACTCTTTTCCTCGAGGAGTCATGGTAGCAGATACTTAGAAAAAAAATTAAGCCATAAGTAAAAAGCTTCTTAATAAGCAAGGAGATTGAAGATTCCCAGAGAAGCAAGAATATGGAATAAAGAGTCTACAGTAACATCAGCTAAGACTTTATTGAATCATCAAGCAAGATCAAGAGGCAGAGTGATCAAATCTTATTAGTAAGTCAAATGATTGAATGTACAGTACGTATATCTACACATGAAAGTGAGGTCAGGTAGGCTCAAGAGTGCATCTTCGGGCTCAGTTGTTTGCTAGGAAGATACGACTTTCTGTGCTGTAATGTGTAAACAATAACATTTGGCACTTACATCCCATGATGTAATACAGATGAAACCTGTATTTCATTCTCCTTTAACAAGCATATTGAAATGAACTTCTAAGTCCATGATTTTAAATTATGCCTTTACAGTAAACATGAACATTCCGTGCTTAACCCCTACAACCCCTGCTAAAATATATATATATATATATATATATATATATATATAATTTCATGAGATGTATATCTTCAAAGTTCAAAGTAACTTTATTTATCAAAGTACATATACGTCACCACATACAATGCTGAGATTCATTTTCTTGCAGGCATTCAAAATAAATACATACAAGAAGCACAATAGAATCAATGAAAGACCACACCTAGCAGGCCGGACAACAGCCAATTTTCAAGAAAAACAACAAACTATACAAATACAAAAATAAGTAATAATGATAATGATGATGATGATGATGATAATAATAAATAAATAAGCAATAAATATTGAGACCATGAGATGACGAGTTCTTGAAAGTGAGTCCATAGTTTGTGATAACATCCCAGGAATGGGGCAAGTGAAGTTAGCCTCTTTGGTTCAAGAACCTGGTACTTGAGGGGTAATAATTGTTTCTGACCCTGGTGGTGTGGGTCCTGAAACTCTTGTATCTTCTTCCTGATGGCAGCAGCAGGAAGAGAGCAATGCCTGGATAGTGGGGATGATGGTATTTTCCTGTGACGGTGCTCCATGTGGATGTGCTGTATGGTGGAGAAGACAATGCCCATGATGGACTGGGCAGTATCCACTAGTTTTTGTAGGACTTTCTGCTAAAGTGGATTGATATTTCCATACCAGGCAATGATGCAGCCATATACTCTCCTCCACATATCTATAGAAGTTTGTCAAAGTTTTCAATATCATGCCGAATCTTTGCAAACTTCTTAGAAAGACAAGGCGCTGCCATGCTTCCATATAACCATATAACAATCACAGCACGGAAACAGGCCATCTCGGCCCTTCTAGTCCGCTTACTCTCACCTAGTCCCACTGGCCCGCACTCTACCCATAACCCTCCATTCCTTTCCTGTCCATATACCTATCCAATTTTACTTTAAATGACAGTACCGAACTTGCCTCTACCACTTCTACTGGAAGCTCGTTCCACGCAGCTACCACTCTCTGAGTAAAGAAATTCCCCCTCATGTTACCCTTAAACTTTTGCCCCCAACTCTCAACTGATGTTCTCTTGTTTGAATCTCCCCTACTCTCAATGGAAAAAGCTTATCCACATCAACTCTATCTATCCCCCACATTATTTTAAATACCTCTATCAAGTCCTCCCTCAGCCTTCTACGCTCCAAAGAATAAAGACCTAACTTGTTCAACCTTTCTCTGTAACTTAGGTGCTGAAACCCAGGTAACATTCTAGTAAATCTCCTCTGTATTCTCTCTATTTTGTTGACATTGTAGTGTCATTCCTTTGTAGTGGCTTACGTGTTGGACCCAGGAATGGTCTTCTGAAACAGAGGAATTTAAAGTTGCTGATTCCTCCACCTCTGATCCGCCGATGAGCACTGATCGTAGGCACTGGGTTTCTTCCTCCTGAATTCAACAATCAGGTCTTCTGGCGCAATTCATTTAAAGAACTCTAGAACTTGCCTCAGTTATTAACAGTTTTAAAGGTTTTGTTTCTGACCAGGTTACACTTTCAATGTTGTTTGTTTCCAAGTTCTAAAGTGGGTTAAATGGAATCTACAGAATGCCCTCTACTGTCAACAGTATATATATTGATTGAGTTAATTTTGTCCTACTTACTCCTATTTTTGAATTGACTTGCTCCAGGCCTTAAGGTTACTGTTGTGTTTTCCATTCTGAGTAAGTCACTGAAAAAAATGAAAAGGAAAAAGAGATTCAGAATGTTTTAGAAAGTCATTGTGTGGACTTACAAAGTGGCTGACTGTAATTTCATTGCTATTGGTCACGCACTCCATAAAGACCCACACACACACCAAACATTGTGCATTTTAACCTTTGTATTGAATCCCCGTCCCCAGTAAAAATGATGAGGTTAAATATTAAACGCCTGCAGTGAAAGGACACCTGTATTTGCTGGTCACATTATGCACAAACTGAAAAATGCTTTACAGCTGGCCAAATTAGCATAATTAAATCCACATCAATTAGAAAAGCTCCATCAGCCTATTCCGGCCTTCTCATGCAGATAGTGGCATTTGTCTAAGGTGATAAATAACAAAGACTTTCAGAGTTGAAGACTTCATAGTTGAAAAGAAGAGTAATAGGATTTGTATATTGTCCTGATGTTTCACCTTAAAGCTAGTGGAAGTGATTAGCACAAAGCACACCATTGAAAGAGGTACAGTTGCATTTTGCATTCCAATTACGGTGGTACACAGGAGTCAGCATTGCAGATGTGCATTTTACAACGTGCCTCTGTTGCAATTACTCTTTTATCCACAAATAACGAGGATAAACAAAAGCCTGGCTTTGTGACTTTGGCCCTCCTTTGCACAGGGAAGCCCTGATGACCCTGCGATCATAACAAGACTTCACTGTGTGATGCTTGCAAGTAAATTCCTCCAGATGAGAAGTGACATGGGGTTCAAGGGTTAATTTGTGTAACAGGCAAATTTGCATACAAATGAACAATGATGAAATTTCTGTTCTCCTAAATTTTCAATGTCAGTGACATCAAACAGCAGACAGCACTCCCTTGCTGTTCATGGAATATTCATTACTTGTGAAATAGGAGCATCTTGTTAGGTATTAATCTAAAACTTAAAGTCATTGGCTTAATTTGTTAAACTTTATCACTTGCAACACTTGCCAATCCTGTTTTAACTACTCTTTGTCACACTCTGTGTGTACTTATACTCCGCCACATAGGGCTAATAAATTCCATAAGATTAGGGTGCCTGAATCTGATCCCTAAGGAACTGTCATTCATTTCACAAAGTCATTGATAAATGGAAATACCCTGTATTTGTTCTCTACCACTGGGGTACAATCATTTTCCAGGGCTTGAAGCAGCAGTTTGGAAATGATAACAATTCTTTGAAATGAAATTATTTGTGAGTGTTCTCTCACGTGTATGTTTCTTGTAATAGAGTTGTATTTTATAGAAAAACAAAATATATTTTCACATGTGTGAATTCAGAATGCAAATTTTAAGACTCGGAGGAAGTTCTTCGTAAACAAATCTGCCACTTTTAGTACAAACACGAGAATATCTGCAGGTGCTGGAAATCTAAGGCAAAGACACGTAACGCTAGAAGAAGTCTGAAGGCTATGCAGGCGTCTATGGAAAAGAGTTGACAGTCGACGTTTCAGGCCAAGGTTCATCCTTGGCCCAAAACATCAACTGTTTACTCTTTTCCATAGATGCTCCCTGACCAGCAGGGTCTGTGTCTTTTGCTACTTTTAGCAGGTCATTCATGTACACACCTAGTTCAAACTGTGTTCATCTGAACCGTGTTTGCCAGCTTGTAGTTATCTGTTGAGTCTGATGAAAATATATCATTGGAGATTTTATATGAGGGATATATGTGTGACGGTGGCCATTCCCACTTTTCCTTGAAAAAATTCAGTGGAACATCATCTTGAACTCCTGCAATTGTTCTGCAGGATTCTCCCCGCACTGCTGGATGTAGACTTCCAGAATTGGCAATATGCAGTATTTGCAGGCAAAGATGGTTTTTAGCTTGGAGGAGAATCTACAGTTCCCTGATGAGGCAGAATAGCTATCATGATTGTGTTAGTTGGGGAATCTGGCTTGAAGAGACAAATTGTCACTACTGCTCCTATTTCTATATATTTTTTTACTTTTATCCTTCTCTTTGACCAGTTTTATCTGGCTCATTGATGACATCATCTGTCAAATATCACTCAAGGCAATCCTCCTGATGCACAGCAAAGATTTGGCTCATTTGTCCATGTTTGAATGAAGTCTGTAATAAGGTTGGAAGCAGGAAGTCTTGGCAGAATCCAAAGGGAACACCAACAAGATAATTATTGGTGTAACTACTTCTTGAAAGACCTTGCTGATAAGTGAATGCAGCCTAATACTGGCAATTAGCTAAGCTGGATTGGTTCTGCATTTAGTGGCGAGGACAAATTTGGACAAATTTCCACATCGTCAGGTACAATTCAATGAAATAAACTGAATGAAGGGTGCTGAAACTGCTAAGCTTCAGCTGCAGGTAGCTCTGATATGCAGCTCTTCGACAGTACACCAAGGATGTCGTCTGGCCTCCCGCCCTTTGCTCTGTGCACTCCGCACACTCTAAGCTCTTTCTTAATTTCATATGCAGGGAGTCAAAACTGGCACGGGCCTCCAGAAGAAGATGAGTTGAACTCACCCACTTAGCAGTCTGGTTGAACATGGTTGCAGACACTTCTGCCTTAGCACCAAACACAATCCGCTACAGGAACTCAGCAGGTCAAGCAGCAGCAATGGAAAAGAACAAACAGCCAACATTTCGATCCAAGACCCTTCTTGAGAAGAAAGGGGGAAGGTGCCAGAATAAAAAGGAGGAGGAGGGGAGAGAGGATAGCTGGAGGGTGATAGGTGAAGCCGGGCAGGTGAAAAAGGTCAAGGGCTGCAGAAGAAAGAATCTGATAGGAGATGAGAGTGAACCATAGGAGAAAGGGAAGAAGGAGGGACCCAGGGGGAAGTAATAGGCAGCTGAGAAGAAATAAAAGGACAGAGTGGGGGATAGAAATGTGGGGAGGGAATTTGTTTACTGGAAGGAGAAATCAAAATTCGTAGCATCAGGTGTAGCACACAGATTGTAAGGTGTTGCTCCTCCATCCTGAGGGTGGCCTCAGCTTGGCACAAGAGGAAGCCTTTTCTCGACGCGCTGAAACGGGAATAGGGATTTAAATGTTTGTCCACCGGGAAGTAGAAAATGCTCGACGGAGCAGTCCTCCAGTCTATGACAGGTGTGAGCAATGTAGCGGAGGCTGCATCGCGATCACTGGGCACAGCAGATTCGCAGGTGCCTCACCAGGAAGGATTCTTTGGGGCACCGAACGGAGGTGAGAGAGCAAGTGCGTGGGCAGATGTAGCACTTTGGCTACTTGCAGGGGTAAATGTCTGGAGGGAGATTAGTGGGGAGGGACAAATACACAAGTAAATCTTGGGGGGACAATCTCTGTGGAAAGTGGAGAGGTGGGGAGGTAAAGATACGTTTAGTGGTAGCTTCTACTTTATCCTTGATGCTCATATGCTGCACCCAACCATCGCTGAGTGCGCAGATAACTTGAATCTTCATCGCCTAGAAGTTTGGTTAAATGTTGACCAAAACTGAAAGTACGATTGCAGAGCTTTAAAGTTATCCATAAGTAATGGGATGATAGCTAGATATTTTCTACATGCCGTTTCTTCAGAACAGGGGTCCCCAAGCTGGGGTCCACAGTTAATGGTAGGGGTCCACAGTATAAAAAATGCTGGGGACACCTGCAGTAGATCATGCATTTAGTGCTGTATTGCAACTTAACAGGTTACCATTACAAATGCAGCAGGCATTACTAACTAGTGTTTAGGCAGTTTATTAATTAGACAGTAGACATCAATGCACATTTCTGCACAGGTTCATGTATGTCATTTGAACAAGGAAACTCTTCACCTTTTTACAACCGCCTTCTGTACATGAAAACCCATTCAAGTGACAGATTAAAAAAGATATTATGAATTTCCTTTGGATGACACTGAATGAGGGGATTTAACTTAGTCAGTGTTTACACCTGTCTAATCTGATCTGAGTCAGTTTGATGCACAGATGGCTTTAGACTGGCACCAGGCTTGAAATATTGTAATCCCAGCATTTGATGGAAGGAGATCAGTCAGTGCCACTTAGATTGAAGTCGCACAGCCCTCAACTATAAATTAACAAGGGATTTATACTGTCGTGTTGGCCAAACATGAAATGAATATACGTATTGCTCAGAGGTTTTGTTAACTTTAGTTTCACTGATAGTGGTCTATCTTTAAATGCAAAACTTACTGTTGAGAATCGCACTTCAAAAGTATTAGTTTCCATTTTGTGTTTTCATTCAATTTGAACATTATTACAATCCAACTTTGTAAAGCACTGTCCTACTGTTTGCCTTACACAGTCTTGGCTACTGATCCTGAAAACTGCTAGTTGATATGGTGAGAAATATAACCCTTTCTGGATTTTAAGACCTACTCAATTCAAGTGCCTTTTGCCCCCTTCTCAAATGCTCAGCCTAGAATTTTTCCAAAATTAAACTGCAGCTGTAGGTTTTCTGAATAATCCAGTGTACATGAGGATCAGAATCTAGTTATTCCTAAAGGCTCACCAAACCTCAGAATATATCAGACACCCAGGAGTTAGGCAGAAAGACAAGCACAACTGATATTATTCCATGGCATGACTTAATGAAAATCAGAGAATGGACGAATTGTTCTGCTCTGAAATATGGAGAAAACCAGAAAAACTAATTCCAGTTCTCTCGAAATTCTAGTAATAAGGATGATTGATTTAGTAATTGGCTGCCTTCATAGTACTGTACCTAAATCTTGCAATCATTATTTAAAGGACGAAGAATATTTGTGTGGAAAGATGGGAGGGTAGAAATCCTCATCTATATGAAGGAATATTTTAATCACTTGAAATGCAGGATACATGTACTTAAATAGATTATATCACTTATAAATTTATAATAAAGCTCAACACACCTTTAATTCTCTTCTGGGACACTCCCAAATATAAAATGCTCAGTATTTTCAATCTCAGCTCTACTGTGAAAATCTGTAATGGAATTAAAGCAATACCATGTAAAGCATAGAAAATTTGTTTAGTTTTTGTTAATACTTATGTTATCATGTCAAAGTCTGGATTAATCAGTTGGGAACCTCAGTATATTCTGAGAACGAGATTTATACATAAAAAAACATCTTTTGGTTGGAAATCCTACAAAAAGTAATGGGTACCACCCTGTCCACCACTGGCAAGCCCATCGCATTAATGAGCACATCTACACAAAGCCTTGTTGCAGGAAAACACCATCCGTCATCAGGGACCCTCACCACGCAGTTCATGCTCTCTTCACGCTGCTGCCATTGGGAAGAAGATACAGGAGCCTCAGGACTCACGCCACCAGGTTCAGGAACAGTTATTACTCCTCCACCATCAGGCTCTTGAACCGAAGGGAGTAACTTCACTCAGCTTCAATTGAAATGTTCTCACAACCAATGGATCCTTTTTCAAGGACTCTTCACCTCACGTCCTGGATATTTATTGCTTATTTATTTTTGTATTATTATTTCTTCTTTTTGCATTTGCACAGTTTGTTGTTTCCTGCACTCTGGTTGAACTCCCCAGTTGGGCAGTCTTTCATTGATTCCGTTATAGATATTATTCGATAGATTTGTTGTGTATGCCCACAAGAAAAGGAATCTTATGGTTGTATATGATGACATATATGTACTTTGATATTGATATTTACTTTGAGCTTTGAACTTTGAACTTTCATTTACAGGTTGGCACTGACAATGTTGCAAATTATTGTCCACACCTAAATTCCACTGACCTGATGAGACTGTTACAAGTTGGCCTGGAATTAGATATTGACCAGACCACGTAAAAGCAACTGTATATCCTCCTTAAGTGATATTAGTGAACAAGGTGTTTTTTTAACACAACAATCTGGTGGTTTAATTGTTCTTGTTGCTGAGATAAGCTTTTTTTAAAAAAAAATTCTGATCTATTTAATTGTTTGAATTTAAATTCCTAGCTGCCATGATGGAATCAGAGTCTTGCCTCTGAAACAGTGGTCCATATCTCTGGCTGCCAGCCCACTACTCTACTATGTATACATGACTATTAAGACCATAAAACATAGGAGCGGAATCGGGCCACTCAGCCCATTGAGTCTGTTCTGCTATTCCATCATGGCTGCTCCATTCCCCTCTCAACCCCAACTCCGGTCTTCTCCCCATAACCTTTCATGCCCTGACTAATCAAGAACCTACTAATCTCTACCTTAGAGCAAGCATTTGCTTTGCACCATTAACTATTTACCCTATTTATTAATGTCTTATAAGTTGATTTAACCAGGTGTTCAAGTTTGAGACAATGATTGAGAAGGTGTGGGTCAAACATGGGCAAATGATACCAGCTTAAACTGGCATCTTGCTCAGCATGGGCAAGATGGGCCAAATGGCCTGTTCCTCTGCTGTATGACTTTATGATAGTGATTGGTATATTGTACACAGTGCAGACACAGCATTTAATTACAAAAATATATTAATCAGAATCAGTTTTAATATTATCGGCATATGTGTGAAATTTGTTGCTTTGCAGCATCAGTACAATGCCATCTATAATAATACAAAAATATCATGAACTACAGTAAATATATATATAGACACACACACACACGCTCACACACACACTCACACACACACACACACACACACGCTCACACACACACTCACACATATAATGTGCAAATAAGTAGTGCAAAAAATAGAATAAAAAATTTGTAAGGTAGTATTCATGTCCATTCAGAAAATCAGATGACAGAGAGTAAGAAGCTGTTCCTGAATCATTGAGTGTGTGACGTCAGGCTTCTGTACCTCCTTCCTAATGGTGGCATTGAGAACAAGACATGACGTGGGTGATGGTGGTCCTTATTGATGGATGCCACCTTTTTGAGACCTCACTCCTTCAGGGTTTGCTGGATGCCTGGGAGCCTGGTGCCCATGATGGAGCTGAGTTCACAACTCAGTGCACCTTATTTTAATCCAGTGCAGTAGCCTCACCTCCCCCACCCCCATACCAGATGGTTATGCAGCCACCAATGTTGTGACAAATGGATTTCAACATAAGCAAATATGAGATCACATTATGTCCATGCCTGGCATGAAACTCCTGGAACATGCACTCTCTTACAAGCTGTGTCGTAACTAAGAGCGGACTGCCTGAGAAAATGATTCAGGAATATGCTGAAAGCCTTCTTATAAAATAAGCATCCCTATTGAATCCTGGAAATCTTTGATCCATGAGTGCTCAAAGTGGAGATGGAACATTTGGAACTGATCTGAAAACTTTAAGTCAGAAGGCCCCTGTAATTGTAGAAACACATCATCCACCACCCAACCCTGAAGGCTCTTCCTACCCTAACTGTGGTAGAGTCTGTAAGTTTGATGTTGATCTTATGCATCATCTCAGAATCCACAGAACTGGAGTGGAAGCTAGTTGTTGTCACTGTATGTGATGAAAAGATAGAAATTGTGAAAGTCCCAAGAGGATGCCAAATTTATTTACATAGATTGTAAGAGTATTATGGAAAGATGAAATGATCAAAAAGGGGAAACTTCAGCTGTTGTTTTATATCTAGAATTGTGCCACAATGGACGTCAGTAATTTATGTTAACCAAAGTTAGCAAGACTTACTTGCTTACTTGGGCCCTTAGCTCCTAAGTAGAGCATAGGCCATAGATGACCCCCTGTCTCCATTGTTCTCTGAAGTCGATGGTATGGTTGGAGGTCATCTGCACTTCTGCAATCCATTGCATCCACTGTACAGGGGATTGGCCTGTACAGTTTGACCAGAGCCCTGTTGGCCAGCCTTACCCATTTCCACCTCCCACGATGGGGACATCGGGTTGGAGTTTGAGAGGCAAAGTCATCAAGAGGGAAGTGGTAAGGTTACATGAAATTAGAGGACAGATCACCCATGATTTGAATAACTGGCAGAATGGCCCATCTAGGCTAAATGAATAGTAAATGCAATGTTGAAAGTAAAAAATAGTTCCAATAAACCATTTATCTTATTTTGCCTAATAAAAGTGTTTTTAATCTTTCTTGTAAACTTTGCAATTGAAATTCATTTCTTTTCCCCATCCTCCCATGCTTTGGAGTTTCAACCCTTACCAGTTTTCCTGAGCCTTCCAGAAATTAAGGCAAAAGTTCCATGCTGTGAGCAATGTGGGAAAAAGATCCACATTTCAATAAGTAACTTTAACATATGAACATATACAGATGAAGGCTATTTGGCTCCTCCGACTCATCAACCATTTAATGCGATCACGCTCATCTCAACTCTGAAATTGCATCTACCTGGAATAATCATTCAACTTATGCTGGCCTTGTCCACAATGCCCATATTCTGTAAATACATTTTAAATAGTGTGTTTTTATTAGTTCTCTGGATGTGGCTGTTGCTCAACATGTTGACATCTATTACCCATTTTTAATTGTCTTTGATCTACGTGACCACTTCAGAGGGCAACCACGTTGCTGTAGTTCTGTGTTCTCGTGTAGATCAGAATAGGTATGAATGTACATTGTTTTTATTTTAACAGCAGTCCAGTGGTTTCCCACTCCCCATTAATGATACAAGCTTTATATTGTGGATTATTTAATTTAGAGGATTTCATTTTCCCTCTGTAATGTAGGGATTTGAATGCACCATCTGTCCAGGTCTAATGGTTCAGTAACTTAATCATCAGGCTACTGTAACCCTTGTCAGACTGTCAGCAATCCTTCATTTTGGGCAAGGCGGACTGTTCATATTCTGATTCCTGTAGGAAAACAGTAAAACATAACCGCCAACCTAACTATGCAGGTACAATGAGTCTCATTGAACTAACCAGGCAGATAGAAGTTCTTTTTTACTCAGTTAACGTCAACTTAGGCCAGGAGCAGATATGATAGCTAACCCGTGCAAACAAAAGGAATAGGCATGCTTAGTTTGTTTATGGTTGGATGATAAATGAAGCAACTCGGCAGTTTTCACTTAACAACATGAGCAAAGTATCTACAGTACTGTAAAAGAGTAGGCACATATATGACCACAGGACATTTGGCCCACTGTGCCTGCTGTGTCTGCTCTTCCTGCAACCTTTGATGCCATTACTTATCAAGAACCCACCAACCTCCACTTCAAATATATTCTGGGACTTGACCATATATAACTAGGGTGCCTCAGACTTTTGCACAGTACTATATTTGTCAATGTGGGGCAGAGAGCCAGTATGTAAATCTGGCTAGAGCAAAGCAAGTTGGGAATGGCGAGGTGGGAGGGGAGTGGGACAGGTGGCAAAGAAAGAGTGCCAGGGGCAGCGGGTGGTGCGGGTGCAGATGCACCCAGCCCTGAAACACGAGGCAGGGTCATTTGATTCCGAATAATTGGTTTATTGATCATTATAGAATGTCTCTCCGTTACTTCCCACTCCCTCCCCACCTTTTCCTTTTCCCAACCACGATTCCCCTCTCCCTACACTCTTCCCTCTCAGTCCACGATAGAGACCCATATCAGAATCAAGTTTATCATTATCACATCTGTCATGAAATTTGTTTTTTTTAACAGCAGCAGTACAGAACAATATTTAAAATTACCACAGTACAGGGCAAAATTAGGCACCCAAGATATATATATATATATACACCTTAGAATTTTGCACAGTTCCTATACTTTTTATTTCTCTTTACCATGGTCTGATCTCTTTCAATGCAGGGGAAACAAAATATTTTTGCAAATTCCAAAATGGCATTAGTCAAAGTAATTTTAATGTTGATTAGAATTTCTTTTAGGTAGGTTCTACCTAATTGAAAGCTAGGCTATTGAATATTGGTAAATTGGCGTATTACTGTTCTGTACCGAGGTACATGGTGCATGTTTGCATGCCATTGATACAAATCAGAACATCGAGGTAAAACAACGGAAAAGCAATAACATAGCATTTCATTTGCAGAGAAAGTTCAGTGCAGGTAGGCAACAACGTGCAAGGCCATGATGAAGTAAATTGTATCCCCAAGTGTCCACTTTATCACAGCTCAAATGTCTGATAACAGTGGGATAGAAGCTGTCCTTGCACGTGGTAGTATGTGCTTTCAGGCTTTTGTACCTTCTGCCTGATGGGAGGAGGAAGGAGTGGAAAAGTCTGTGGTGAGAGGATTCTTTGATTACATTGGCTGTTTTACTTGCGCAAGAAGTATAGGCAGAGTCTCTGTGGAGAAGGCTGGTTTTTGTGATGTGATATCCACAAATCGCTGCATTTTTTATGGCTTTGGCCAGAGCGGCTGCCATTACTGATACATCAGCGTAGGATGCTTTCTCTGGTGTACCTCTAAAAATTATGGATATTATGGACGGGTGTATAAAATATGATTATTTCTCCTCACCTTAAATATCTGCTTTATCACTTGTTGAACGTAGAAAATAGCCCGATATTCCCAAGGTGAATCCTCTGAGCTGCTGCAAGTGAAGATAGAGCTCTTGACTCTCTTTCTTTTATGTGTGTGTGTGCATACATGTCAGGGTGAAAAAGAAATGGTCATGGATAGGGAGTGTGGACAAGAATCATTAAATGATTAACAAGTTTCACTGTTACTCCATCCAGCTGTCTGCAATTCTGGTAGACTAACAGTTAAAATGAACTGTATTTATGTTGTTAAACTTTGTCAATAACTTATCTTGCGTGAAACATTTTGAATTCAAAATCAGAGGCTCCAAGCTGAACTGCTGCTCTGAGTTTCACTTTTGCTGAAATGAGAAAAGAGGTTGTTAATGAAAGATCTCATCTGAATTATTTACTTTTTACTTTCTCCATTAAAACTATTTACAGTTTTTATGTAGAACAAATTTTATAGTGACTGAGGAAATATTGATAATTAAACCATCCTTTTAAAGCTGTGGCAAAACATTGTAACATACAAGAGTTTGTGCTGGTGGAGGAGGCACAATCCCATAAGGCACTATATGACTGATCAGGTTCAATGGGTTAACTTTGGCTTTTCTTTGAAGAGTCAAATAGATTTGAAAGCAAGCCTTCAATACAGGGGAGGCATTTTGATATACAAATCTAAATAGCTTCTCTGTTACAGATGGATTCTGAAATTGCTTTCTGCAACAAGTGTCCACAGATAAAACTGATTCATATCTATCTGAACCAGATTTGAACTCCAAAGCATTTACTGCAAAAGAATCGAGCTAAAACGCACTTTAGAATTCATGGTGGTGAACATTTTAGGCAAACTCTAAACTTTGAGGAATTTTTAAATGTTTTATCCTAGGACTGCTCGCTATATTGACTCTTTTGGAATTTATTTTGTCACCTACATATTTCTAACTTTAAGAGTTTGGGTACAAATTTTAAAAAATTTACATCAATACAACTTTTCAGAGGTTATGGTAGAGCTATATTTTGCTCATAATATTCTTACATCCTATAGCCCAATTACTTGACTCTGTTAGCTGTCACTTATCATTTATAATCAATTAGTTCATCAAATTGATTAACTGGCCTTGTCCAAACTACTATATTGCACTTTTTTTCATTCGAACTCTATTTACATAGGGGAAAGAGCCATAGTTAACTGTTGTAAAGATAAAAAGAAAATGTGTATGTGGATATTTTGAAACAAAAAGTATTTTGAATAAACATGGTGCACCCTGAAGTGATTGAAATGTGTGGAATATGCTGAAATGCTTTCACTTTTTGACTAAGCACTGAATGACATAGGTAAAGTATTTAAACTTTAATATCCATTAGTTAGATCTCAGACTATTTTAATCTTGAAAACTTAACTCACCTAGCAAGGCTCAATGTTGTTTAAGGAATAATTTCCTTTTAGGTTAATTTTGTTCCAATGCATAGTATTGTTAATATTTCTTTTGGGTATGAATTAGGCCACACCAAACTATTGAAAGTTGAACATGACTAGATAATAATTTGGGGGGTTATCTGTATTTTAGTCTTGCACCATCTTCATCATCATTATGTGCCGTGTCATATGACCATGATTGTTCTTGGCATTTTTTTCTACAGAAGTGGCTTGCCATTTCCTTCTTCTAAGCAGTGTCTTTACAAGCTGTGTGACCACAGCCATTCTCAATACGCTTCAGAGAATGTCTGTCTCACGTCAGTAGTCATGTAACCGACAGCAGCTGCTCATGCAACCATCCCCCACCTTCTCTCATGGCTCTACGTGACCCTGCTAAGGGGGCTAAGAGGGTGCTACGCCTTGTCCAAGGGTGACCTGCAGGCTAGCGGAGGGAAGGAGCACCTTACACCTACTTTGGTTCAGATGTATCTCCAACTTGCCACTTTTGTACACAAAATCCTTTGGGGGCTTCACAGGGGAAATGCAGAACTGATGCTTCCGATGGGCAGAAGGGCCTGTTTCTGTGTGGTACTTTTCTATGACTCTAAATGGGTGACCTCTTATATTGGGGCCATTGTCCATCGGAAGCATCAGTTCTGCATTTCCCCTGTGAAGCCCCCGAAGGATTTTGTGTTTTTTAATCGGATCATCTCTCACTCTTCTTAACACGTGTGCTTATAGATCATTTTTCTTAATATCACCTCATACAACACATACTAAGAGGATCTGCTGCACACTATTTCATAAGTATTCTTCCTTTGGTACTGAGATTGGGCTTGTGCACAATATTCCAGACAAACTCTCCGGTGCTTCATCTAATTGGAACAAGACTGCACTACACTTTTACTTAATCCTCTTGTAATAGAATCCAATACCCATTTTGTCACCTTAATTTCTCATTGGACCAGTACATTTACTTCAACTGCTTTATATATCAGGACATCCTGGCCCTCTAGACACCAATTCAGCATCATCTATAAAAAAATTTTTTCTATTTTCTCTCTATCAAAGAGAATGAATTACTTAATTTTCTCATTGGATTTCAGGTAACAGGCAAGGATGAATGTGAAGTTATTGAAGGTCTGCAGAAAGTACAAATCCACCACATCAAATGCTTCACACCTCACACTTAGCTATTCTGCTAGTTACAATCTGAAGAAGCTCTAATGGATATGTCAAACATAACTTCCTTTTCACAAGTTCCTGTTGACTCTGTTAATCCTGTAACAATTTTCCAAATGTCCTGTTATGCTCACCTCAATAACAGACTTCAGCATTTTATCTATTACTGATGTCAGACTAACTAAACTCTAATTCTCTATTTTCTCTTTCACTTCTTTCTGAAATAGTATGGTTATGTTTGCTACCTTCTACCTATAATCCATGGAACCATTCTCGGATCTATGATATCAATGCTCTCATTATCTCCACAGGCACCTCTTTCAAACACTAAGATGCATTTCTATATTTTCACATTTTCCCCTATGATGTAAAAAAAGTTTGATCAAGCCTAAACTGGCTAACAAAATCTCATTCCCCCACTAATTTTTCCTATACTCTACACCATTGCTTTGTCTTCTCTATTTAGATTTCCTTTGTAGCAGAATCCAATCCACCCATCCAACACTCTAAAGTGTTTTGTCCATAACCTGGGCTCATTCAAATGAAACCTGTCCCAGAGAAGAATCTCCCTCTTTCTCCAGTATTGGTGCCTGTGCTCCTTAAATAGAAATCCATAAATAGAAATCCATTTCTCTTAAGCCAATCTTTGATCCACACACTCAAGATGTGTTAGGAGGAAGTAGAAGTTCTGGAAAGAATTATGGAGCATAAGCATTTGTTTCACATCCTCTTCAACCCTTGCATAGCCAAACAGGATTGAAATTGTCATGGGACAATCAAGAAGCAGCTATTAAAGCTTTATTATCTTCTTACTCTAAGGCATTCCTATAGAAAATTATATTATAGAGTGGAAGATGAAAAAATACTTTGTGACTTTTAGCCTAGAGATTTGTTACATTTTATTGCATTAAAATCTTAAATTTCAACAAACCACACTCAAGTATGTATAAATTATACAAACTGGAGATTCATCTGCTTGCAGACAGCCACAAACAAGAAACCCGAAAGAACCCAATTAAAAAAGACCAACACCCTGTGCACAGAGAAAGAGAGAAAAAACAACTCATGCAAACACTAATGCAAGCATCAGTATTCAGAATGAAATGGAGTCCATAAACCCGAAGCCCGGAGCAGCCGGATCAGGCCCATTGCCTCAGTCTCAGTTCTTCATCCAGTGGGACAAATCTCCACAAGGCTCACAAATACTAAGCCTAGAGCAGCTGGAGTATGACACAGCCTCAGCCTCCGCGCTGAGGAGAGCGGAGTAAAACGTGGATCAGAGCCAGCCCTGACCCTACTGCCTTTTCAGTCCATCTGGCCCAGCATTTAAACAGTCTAAGCACTGGGTCATCCCTCACACTGGGACCCGGGCCTTGGTCGAATCTTCATTGTTTGCAGTGTTCGTTTATCACAATTTTCCCCATAAGATGTATTATTAATAGCGTGTTTAGTCATATTTCTTGCTTTGAAAACCACCAGTAAGCTGTTGCCCACATTGAATCTTATGTGTTGAATCTTAGCGTTGTTTTGAAATTCTAGTAAGGTCTGGTTGAGTGCAGTAGGTATTCTTGTCTTCTGCAAAAATAGTCTTTGTTTTACTTTAGGACAGGGGTTTCCAACCTTCTTTTATGCTATGGACCAATACCAAAGGGTCTATGGACCTCAGGTTGGGAACCCCTGCTTTAGGATGGCCCAGCTATGCAAAAAATAATCTCAACTCTCTAAATATTCCACCTGCACCTCAGTAGCAAACAGAAGAGCCTTGCAATAAAGACTTTGTGATGCTTCATCAATAACTATAAGACTAACAATTCAACTATTAACACAAGAGATGTTGGATATCCAGAGCAACACACACAATACTTAAGGAACTCAGCAGGACAGGCAGCATCTATGAAAATGAATAAACAGTTGATGTTTCAGGTCAAGACCCTTCCTCAGGAATGCATGGAAAGGGGGAAATGCCAGAATAAAAAGGTAGGGGGGAGGGAAGAAGGAGTAGCTTTTTACTGAGATACAGCGTGAAACAGGCCCTTCTGGCTATTTGAGCCACGCCACCCAGCAACCCATGGATTTAACCCTAGTCTAATCACAGGACAATTTGTAGTTAACATACTAACTGGTACATTTTATGACAATGAGAGGATACTAGAGCACCTGGAGGAACCCCACGCAATCACAGGGAGAATTTACAAATTCCTTATGGACAACTGCAGGAATTAAACCTGTGTCACTCATATTGTAAATTGTTGCGCTAACCAAGCTTTTCAACCTTCTCCTCCCCCCCACCTTTTTATTCAGGCACCTTCCGCCATAATTTCTTGTCCTGAAGAAAGGTCTTAGCCCGAAACCGACTCTATTCATTTCCATAGATGTTGAGTTCCTCCAGCATTTTGAGTGTGTTGCTAACAATTCAACTTCCTCTCTTACAAGCTTTCCTTCTCCTTCCTGATCATACTAAAACCCCCCCAAAACGTTCTTCTGCAAGCTCAGTCTAGTCATTCCAAACTCCTGTAATTCCTTTTCCAAGCGCATTGTGTCCATGTGGTTCATCTGTTATTCCTTTAGTTTTATCAGCAATGAAACTATTAACCATTCATCTTTCTTTCCTGGCTTTTGACCAAGCTTATGATGAAAATGTTACCTCACCCCAGGTGTTGTCCCTTCCAAATCATCATACAACTTAGTGTACTGATCCTCAGTTTTCTGGCCACATTTAACCATCTTTAGTGAAATAAAATTCAAATTTAATATCGCTCCAAACTTTGGCATAGTTTGGCTCCCAATGACATTTAATCTTGCAATATTACCAATAACAAAGTATTTAAAAAACAAATTCAATTCCCCATTTAAATCTTCCCATAGATTTGCCTCTACAGTTTTTTTATTCGGCTTTCAACCCTTCAAAATGTGTGCTTTCTTCCAACTCTGACCCCCTGTGTATCCTTATTTCAATCCCACTTCCTTTACCCCTTCAGGTGAAAGTGCTCATGTCTTCAGACATCTGGGCTTTATTAGGTTTTGAGCACTGGATCTCATTTATAATCTTTCCACTCTTCTCTTTTAAGGCTTTCTCAGTGCCTGTCCTTGTCTGTTCTATTGACATCCATTTTCAGGTTATTTGCCTGATTATGCTTCCTTGAAGCACCTTGAGAGATTTTGCTCCTTTAAAGTGAAGAAGTTGTTTTGGGGTTACAGTATTTCTGATGGATGTAAAATTGGTCTGTACAGAATAATGTGTAAGGTGCAGCTTTAAATCAGGGTTTCTCAATGTAGGATCCACTTGCTTAATGGCATTGATCCATGGCATAAAAAGGGTTGGGAACTCCTACTTTAAATGGACATCATCATCATTATGTGCCATGTAGTATGACATGGACAATTATGGTCTCGACTATGATTGTTCTTGGCAAATTTTTCTACAACAGTGGTTTGCCATTGCTTTCTTCTGGGCAGTGTCTTTACAAGACAGATGAAACCCTAGCCATTAACAATACTCTTCAGAAATTGTCTGCCTGGCATCAGTGGTTGCATAACCAAGACTTGTGATATTCACCATCTGCTCCTATGGCATCACATGACCCTGACTGGGGGCTAAGCAGGTGCTACACCTTGCCCAAGGGTAACCTGCAGGCTAGCAGAGGGAAGGAGCACCTTAAACCTCCTTTGGTAGAGACTTATCTCCAATCCGCCACCTTTAAAATGCTACAAGAAATAATAAACAGGTTAGAGAGAAAGCAAACAAAATTTGATATTGAACTGGTTTCTTTCTGACTGGATTGCTGCCATCTGATTGGAAAGCAGAAATAAACTGTGTGTAACAGTTATTGATGTGTATGTTTCATAATATCTTGTGAGGGTTCAATGATACAGTCAAAAGAGCAAAGGCTGGAGCACTTAATTTCATATGCCCTCTCATACACATTGTTTTATTGAACTATTATACCACATAATTTTTATCTTTCATAATACAGGCAAAATCCAAAGTTTACTGACTCTAGAGAAATAGGGCAAAATTCTGAGGATCAAAATAAAAAAAATATGTAATTATTCTGTATAATTGTCAAAAATATGGGACCAATCAGTTGTTAATTGGAACCTGCAAACTAATTCTGAACATGCTTGTTTTTACTTTTACAATATGTCAAATGTTATTAATGTTCTCAGTTGAATTTCTGGATACCAATTGTCACAACTGAAAGGGATTTAACATAATCAAGTGTGTACTCAAACAGAAGGTGGTATCAAATTGCTTGCCAATTAGCTTGAAACAAAAACAGCGCCTCACATCTTGCATTGATATAACACCTTTAATAAAAAAAAGTCCTGAGGCACATCACAGAAGCTTATGCAGACAAATGTTCAGACTAGACCATAAAGAATGAAATTAGTCTTATTTACAGATTTGCAAGAGTAGGGATCAAAGGACATTCAGATATATATATATATATTTTATTATCTTACAATTGTGATAGCATTTTTTGTGGATATGACTTAATCTGTCTCTTCCACATAGAAGTAATTAATTTTGGAAGTCCACATGCGATGAGTGGTCTTCTTGACCAGCTTGCAGCCAAATTCACGAAGATAGTTGCTGATAAAGTATCTATTAAAGGTAAAGAAACTTGTTGCCATGAAATTCCTGACCATTAAGGTGGCTTTATTAAAAAGGTTCAGATGTTCTCAATGGAGTATTTTACTTTTTACTAAATGTTATTTGAAATAAATCATATATTGATTTCCAGTTTTAATTCATCTCATTTAAGTGATTATTGACCCACTTTTTAATATGAGAGAAGATGCACATGACATTTCAGTAGCTGGAACATAGAACAAAGGTTTCTGTTGCATTTTCCAGCTTCTTGATCTCATTTGGCTAGATTTTGAGCATAACATAATTGACCCAAAACATTAAATCTATTTCTTGTCCACTGGTGCTGCCTGACCTGCTAGGTAAAAGTTCCACTCTGCATTATTTGGAATGTGAACTTTGATCGCAAGAACAACTAGTAATGCTGAACCTGGCAAACAGGGATAAATATTTCATCGAAATGACTTTATTTCTTACATCCTTCACATATGTGAGGAGTAAAAATCTTTACATTATGTCTCCTTCTAAATGTGCAATGTGCATTCTCACGTAAGCATCTTCTTCTCCAGATGTGTAAAGACGGTATGTAGGGCTGTAGCTATTGTGTCGTCTGTTGATTGGTTGTATCAGTAGGCAAATTGTAGAGGGTCTAGTTTGGGTGGTAGCAAGCTGCAGATGTAATCCTTGACCAGCCGCTCAAAGCATTTGCTTATTATTGAGGTGAGTGCAACAGGACACCAGTTGTTCAGGAATGTTATCTTGGTCTTTTTTGGTACAGGGACAATGGTGGATAATCTGAAGCAGGAGGGCACTCTACATTGGGAGAGGGAGAGATTAAAATTGTCTGTAAAGACGCCTACCAGTTGTGCAGTGCACATCCTGAGTACTCGCTCTGGGATGCCGTCCGGTCCTGCAGCCTAGCAACTGTCCACCCGTTGGAAACATCTGCGTACCTCAGCCTCAGAGATGACCAGCTGGCAGACACAAAATACTCTGCAGATGCTGGGGTCAAAGCAACATGCACAACACGCTGAAGGAACTCAGCAGGTCAGGCAGCATCTGTGGAAACAAACAGTCAACGTTTCAGGCCCTTCCTGACGAAGGGTCTCAGCCCAAACATTGACTGTTCATTTCCATGGATGCTGCCCGACCTGCTGAGTTCCTCCAGTGTGTTGACCAGGTAGCATATTGTAGCGGTGGCTTTCCTTGGAGGCTCAGAGCTAACGACATCGAACCAAGTGTAAAAGCAATTGAGCTCATCTGGGAGAATCTCTTCATTGGTAATTAAGCCAACGTATATTTGGCCATAATCAACCAAGCTTTTTTATTTTACTTTTTTTCCCCTACCAAGACCGAAGCTATTTATTAAGGAGAAAAGAAGGTAAAATACATTCTTATATAATAAAAATTAATAATAGGCAATATCTGAGCTTAAACGACAAATAGAAGGTTTTGAAAATAATTCAGAAAAGGTCCCCACAATGTTTGAAAGTCTTGACAAGATTCAGAAATTGAACAATGACTCTTCTCTAAATCTAAACACGGCATAACGTCGCTTAACCATTGAGCATCAGTAGGAGGAAAAACATCTTTCCATTTAAACAAAAGCATCCTCCTAGCTATAAGAGAGCTAAAGGCCAAAAACCAAGCTTTTTAAAAAAAATTCTGTTCATTTCAGGGCAGATTCTATAAATACTGAATGATTTATTTCTTCAGATTAACACTGGTGCTTCTAATGAGCATTTATTTTACTATCTGAACAGAAACAAAAACTGAACATGCCATTTCTGAAGATAGAAAATGCTGAAAATATTCAGCAACTCAAACTATATCTATCAAACTAAAAAGAGAAATTTTCTCTTTACAAATGCATCTGATCTGTTGAGTATTTTCAAAATTTTCTGTTTTCACCCTAGTATCCTGTCTGAAGAGTGGGAAAAAAGCTGCCAGTTGTGCACAGAACATACAGCTCTGCATATCGCCTCAAACTCCTAATTAAGTATAGCTACTGGCATGCCTTCTTCAGGATTGCTTCAATGTATTGGGCCCAGATAGATTCTCTGTGTTGGGATTGCCCTGGAACTAATGGTGTGTGTGTGTGTGTGTGTGTGTGTGTGTGTGTGTGTGTGTGTGTGTGTGTGTGTGTGTGTGTGTGTGTGTGTGTGTGTGTGTGTGTGTGTGTGTGTGTGTGTGTGTGTGTGTGTGTGTGTGTGTGTGTGTGTGTTTGCGCGCGCGCGCGCTCCTGTCTTTCCCTTCCTGAAGCCCACAATCATTTCCTTGGTCTTGCTGGCATTGTGTGCCAGGTTGTTGTTATGACATCACTCAACCAGCCAGTCTGTCTCGCTCCTGTATATGTCCTGGGCACCAACTGAGATTCTGCCAACAACAGTGGTGTCATCAGCAGATTTCTATAAAGTACCTTACGTTTTATAAATGTTGAATACTGTTGATGTTTTTGCATGTTACAACAACATACCACAGCAAATTCCTATACTTGTAAATGTAGATAGTGAATAAAGTTCAACCTCATTCTTGATTTGGGGATGGCATTTGAGTTGAGCCTAGCCATAGATTCATTAGTGAAAAGAGAATAGAGCAGTGGACTAAACACACATCCCTGAGGTGTTAATCGTCAAAGAGGAGGAGATGTTATTACAAATCCACTCCGAATATGGTCTCCCAATGAGGATATCAAGGATCCTGGTGCAGAGCGATAGGTCCTAGAGACCAATCAGTAACTCAATATGCAGAGTGCTGTGTAAGAGCTATATAGTGTGAAAACAACTATAAATTTAAACAATACCACTGCCAATCACAGTACTCTGCCTCATGATGAACTGTCCTACATTTTGCATTACCAGTAATCAATGTAATCTGGTACAGAAGCTTTTCTAAAAGGTTGCACATGTCAGCTTTCTTTGAATTGTTTCACAGAAGACATTATCAACTTGAATTTCATTGACACACACAAAATGCTGGAGGAACTCAGCAGGTCAGGCAGCATCTATGGAAGTGAATAAGAAATTGACTTTTCAGGTTGAGACCTTTCTTCAGGCCTGAGAATGAAGAGGGAAGATGCCAGAATAAAAAGATGGGGAGGGAAAGGAAGCTAGCTGGAAGGTGATAGGTGAAACCAGGTGGGTGGGAAAGGTTAAGGGCTGAAGAAAAAGGAATCCGATAGGCGAGGAGAGTGGATTGTAGGAGAAGGAGATGAAGGAGGGGACTCAGGGTGAAGTGATGGTCAGGAAAGAAGAGGTAAAAGGCCAGAGTGTGGAAGATGGAGGGAGTGGGATTTTTTTTACCAGAAGGAGAAATTGATATTCATGCCATCTGGATGGAGGCTACCCAGATGGAATATGAGGTGTTGCTCCTCCACCCTGAGGGTGGCCTCATTGTGGTAGTAGAGGAGGCCACTGACCAACATGTCAGCATGGGAATCGAAATCAGAATTAAAATGTTTGGCCACGGGAAGTAGCTTGTAATAAAGGATTACAAGGGAGAGACAATGCAGATATTTTATAATGATTAGTTATACAACACAAATAATCTAATTAGCAAAGGAGAAACATTACCTGAATCATGTTGAAAATGATTGGTCAAAAGTGCACTCTTTGCTTTTCTCACCTTCATCTAAAAATGTAATTCACATTTGAATCTATTTGATGCAGCAAGTTGTGCATTTGGCAGGTTCAAATACTCTCCAAAGTTCCCTTACTGAAGAAAGGTTTCACCATGAACCTTATGGTCTGAGACCGATAATATAAAATGCAGTGTTTATCCACATTAAGACCATGTACTCAAATTTTAAGGACAGCATTTTCTCCCCTCTGCCATCAGATTTCTGAATGGTCCATGAATCCATATACACTATCTCACTGTTTTGCACTCCTTTTGCATTATTTATTCATATTTCTTATTGCATCTTATAGTGTATTTTATGTATTGCACTGTATTGCTGTCACAGAACAATAAGCTTCAGGAGGTATTGTATGTCAGGAGTAATAAACATGATTGTGATTCTGATAGTGAAATGTGAGCTTGTGAGATAACATGATGTTGGGTAAGACCAAACTGGAAGGAGAAACTGTGGGTTACTAAACTTTGTGGAGACAATGGTACAGGTTTGTGCAATGTTGGCAATATTGAAAGAAGATACTGCCCAATATCTTCATTGATGAAAGGAGATGTAAGATGTTGCTTGATAGCAGAAGAGTCTAACATTTGAGTGGCAAACCTTCCCAAACTGTCTACATAGCCATGATAAATGGATACTGCATTACATCTTACCTCGCGACTTGACAAACAGGCTCACTCTGGTCTCTTTGTTGCTATTTACAGTGACTGAATCATCTTTATCCCTCTACCGCAGACTGAATGGTTATGGACAGAATCTTCCCAATTATCATTGCTATGCTGAATTTCACTTTGACTATACTAAAGTAGTATACTTGAGTTGAGTATGATGTTCTCCTAATGGGTTGATGTTCGGGATGTTAGGGTGGATTGCCTTAGTAGAGAATACCTGTGGCTGACTTTGCTTAACATGGGAGGCTGATGCATGGGCAACCACCACAAGGTCCCCAACAGATCAAGGTCAAGTTCTAATGGCATGGAATGCAAGAAGACTGTGGACCTTTCACTGCCGTAGCCTTCCTCTAGCTTCACTGCCATTGTGGTGTGTCATCATCTTCTGAGAGCTCCACCGTTGATTGGATCGGACTCTGGCTGGAACCTCTCCCTTGACCTTACTACCATGGGTACTACCAGGAGCTAAGCGGCAGATGGCTAAACTCCAGACGGCATTGCTCTCGGGTTCTCAGGAACCTACAAGCCTCTTCACCACTATAAGTTGATGATACTTGGAGAAGGGCTATACCACCAATGGCCAAACAAAAAAGAACAAATTTCCAGAGTGGGAAGATAAATAGCAAATGAAATTCAATATAGCCGACTGTGAGGTAGCTTATTGTGCTAAATTAAATAAGGAGATCACTTATTCTTTGGAAGGTAACTAAATGAAGTGGAGGCCCAAAAAATCTGCCAATGTGAATACATAAAATATGATAAATAAGAGCCCAACATGCTTGGCAGAAGTGAAAGTTTGTAAGAAAAGATTGAGGAGGTCAGCTCTCCTTTCTTTGGAAAAGAGAAGACTCAAAAGCCATTTCATGTGGATTTTTTTTGGCAGATTTGGAAATTCTTCCATGAGACCAAAAGGCTGGAGATGTACCTGACAAATGAAAGAATTTGTGGACTTCCCTGACTTACATAGCACTGAGAATGCGGATGTAACTGGCACACAGAGTGACAGAAGCAATGTGCTTAAATAAACCTTGATGCATTCATGAGGCAGAACAAACTTGAGGAGTTAATAGAGGATTGAGTGGAGAATAAGAACTGACATACAATGTCACTGTATAGAATGATCTACTATGATGCACGAGAATATAATTGTATCCATCTTTTTCTGCTTCTAATGGACCCAACATCATATATAAAGTATAATGATGAAACATTATGATCTCAAAAGTAAATTTCTAACATTTTCATCATAGTTTTCACTTGTTACATCTCAAGTTACCTTAGTGATTTTTCTCCAATGCCCAATCCCTGTACATGTTCTCCTAATTCTGCTTCTTGATTCTTTGTTCCTTCTGTTTAATGATTGTGGATTGTTTATTCAATCTCTATTCTCTTGATATCCTCCATTTAGCCTCCTCGATCTTTGCAATTTGCAGTTGTAAACCCCTCACCTTGAACTTCTTTTTTATATATCATGCCTATTATTTATTCCTTGTGAACATAAAATCCTTTCGGATATGTTCCTCTCTGGAAAGAGCTGAGCACCTTGCAGTCATAATAGAATAGCATTCTTTCGGCATCTAGCTGCCTTTTGTGGGAGGTAGTACATTATAGAAGTGAAAAGGAACTCAAGAAAACAAAGCCCAAAGGGATTCTGAACACAGATGAGAAGATATTGGTAACAATATGATGTTGGAGGCACACAATTAGGAAAATAATATGGAAGTTACTATAATGGTTGATTTAAAAAAAACTAATGCGCACAGTGAAGAACCTTATATATTTTAATAAACTGTGTTATGGGGTATTGTTTACAAGAGTTGGGGGAAACAGCAGCTGTTCTCATAAATGCCGGTTAGTTACTCTGTCAGTTACAGAATGTTCTTGTTAATTATAGCCATCAGCTTGATTATTCATATAAACAGTTAACCCTCAGAATGCTGCAGGTGAGATACCACAATTGGTGTTTATAACACTGTTCTAATTTTACAGGCTCCTGCCTTCCAATTGGTTGAGATATAAAGCTTTAAAGAACTCACTTTCATCCAACCAGTGGCCTACTTGTTAGTGTGGGTTATGAGTCCAAATGAAATAAAAGGGAACATGTAACTGAGGAAATCAAATTAAAATGAACGATAATTACGTTTAAACTAAATATCAGGAAGGACTTCTGATGGATGGCTGGTATTGTAGTTTTGATCTATTTATATTCCAAAGTATGTTAATTTGTCATCTCGTCTGTGGTGGATCTTGGTTAATACTCGTTTCCTGTGATCTACTATTTATTTCCTCATGAGCCAAATCAACAGGAGACAGTGAAACCATCTGATAAAGCAAAAACTGAGGAATAGTGCATAAGTAAAATCACAACAATACATTTTGCTCATCAATTACATGAAAAAAAAATCCTAAAGCATTATAATAAACCAAACCTGGTTATTAGAGTTGAGACTTTAACAGAAAACAAAGCAAAAAACAGGGTGCTACGGTTGCAGGTCAGGGCGCCGGAGTTTAGAGTTCAATCCCAGCATCCTCTGCAAGGAGGTTTCTCCTTCTCTCCGTGGAATGCGTGGGGTTTTCTCCAGGTGCTCTGATTTCCTCCCACAGTCCAAAGACATACCGGCTAGTAAGTTAACTGGTTGTTGTAAATTGTCCCGTGATTAGGTTAGAATTAAATTGGGTGTTGTCAGTGATTTCTAAGTGATACAGTTCGAGGAGCTGGAAGAGCCAATTCTGCATTGTATATATAAATAAATAAGCAAACAAAATAAAATAAATAAAACACAGATATATGAACAAAAGCATGATCCAAGATCACATTTAAATCACATTTTTCGTGATCTCAGTACAGCTCAAACCATTGTAGTTGCAGTTTAGATGTTTGAAACGATGAAAGTTCAGCATTGAATCTGCATGTTGCCTTACAATCAAGTTAGTGATTGAGTCTGGTTCAACTCCAGAACTAATAAGAACCTGAGCTAAACTGTTCCTGAACAGTTACATCAGCCATCTAGCCAATAAAGTGCACAGTTTGCTGTCGTTTGCACATTGGCTGTTGGTCCATTTTGTTGTGTGTGGTCTTTCATTGATTCTATTACATTCCTTGGATTTACTGAGTATGCCCACAAGAAAACAAATCTTAGGGTGACATATATGTATCTTTTAACACATTTACTTTGTACTTTGAAGAGAACAGAATGAAGAGTATAGTGCTATAGTTACAGAGAAAGAGCTGAGCAGTAGACAATTAAGTGCAAGGGCCATAATATGGTAGATTGAAAGATCAGGAGTTCACCTTTAGCGCTTGTTAAAAAGTTTGATAAAAGCAGAATAGAAGCTGTCCTTGACCCTGGTGTTACATGTTCTTCAGTTTTTGTATATTTTTCCCGTTGGGGGGTGGGGGGGGGGGGTAAGAGAGAATGATAGGAGTTGAGTTGGAACATTGGTCACTTCAGGTGGTTGGATGATCACCAGACCTGCAAGCAGATTTAAGAGAACATGGTTAGTGATTTTAACACTTAGAATCGCTATTTAAAAGAGTAGAATGATTATAATAAAAGTAATGAAGAGACCTGCTGAGAGCAGCTTCTTTACTGGTGAACGATTAAAAAACTTCTGTGTATCAACTAAATTTTCAGTTTTGAAAAAGCACATATGTAGCTATTTGGAAGAATGATTATTGAATATTATGTTTTTCTTTAACTGTGTGGTATAAAAGCATATATCTAACCACGTTAAAGCATTTGCTGAATTTTAATGGAATATTTTGTTACAGTGGACTTAAATGTCTGTAAAACTTGAGGGTATCTGTGCAAGTTTAGTTTATTTCTTCAAGAAATCTGTGTAAAATGCTATACATTTCTTTAGTGCTCAGTTTATATTGTAGACCACACAGAAGTAACAATCAAGATAACCTACAGTGAAAATGATTTCCTGTAGACTTCACAAAGGACTCGTCAGATTCTATTCAAGTGCTGTGAGATACAACATTACCAACCTAGAACATGATTTAGCCTTTTGTTCCTCATTGTAAATGACAAGAACATTCGCATTCTGAATTTATGTCAGCCTGCTGCAGATATAGTGTTCAACTTGCCTGGATCCTCTCCTGGTCCTACAACCAGAAGCTTCAATATAATCTACATGTAGATAATAGATGGTAGTCAATAAGTTACACAGCACTAATTCAGTTCATCAGATAATGTCATAAACTGTGAGAATGAAGCTCGATTAGTTAATGGACATTAGCAAAGCCACAGTATTGACTATTGCCTGGAATTCACCGCCTGAATAGTTTTTAGATTTTGTCCTTTATACTGTTTTGTCTAAAGTTCCTTTAGGACAAAGGGGCAAATAAACCAGCTGGAATCTGTGGGTCCAGTCTTTGCTGTTGGAAATTAAGCAAGTCTTGGACTCCTGCACATGAGATGTCAGGAGTTCAGATGGAGTCCAGCGGGAGAGCTTCATCTGCATAGGGCTCTTCTGCATTATGCAGAGGAATCTCCTTTCTGATGGTCTGTTAACTTACATTGTTATAAACTGCCCAATGTGAAGTCATAAAAGTAAGTAAGAACCTTTCTCTTTTCTCTCATCATTCTTTGGTAGTTTCTTACTTGTCACTGGAAGAAGACCTTTTCCGATTATATAGCAGATGTAGAGAGAGAAAAAGTGAGTTAACATTTCAGGATGATGAGAATTGTCAGAGCTGTTTCCTTCTTAGCATTGTTCTCTGTATTCAGAGTTGGGAAGTTCTGTGATAACATTATAAGACCCTAGTTAGGCCACATCTGGAGTACTATATTAAATTTTGGTCACCCCATTATAAAAAAGATGTGGAGGTTTTAGAGAAGGTGCAGAAGATGTTTATCAGGATGCAATCTCTAGGGTAGATGCTGTTTTTGCTATAAGGAAAGACTGGATGAATTTGGATTGTTTTCTCTAAAGTAGTGGAGGTTGAGGGGAGACCTGATAGTGTATATGATGGTTTTATGAGAGGTGGGGTGGAGATGCGTCTCTACCAAAGGAGGTGTAAGACACTCCTTCCCTTCACGAGCTTGCAAGTCACCCTTGGGCAAAGTGTAGCACCAGCTTAGCCCCCTAGTCAGGGTCACATGAAGCAGGTCATATGAGCAGTTATGCCCTGGTTATGTAACCACTGATACCAGGCAGACAATCTCTGAAAAGTATTAATAATGGCTGGGGTCGCCCATCTTGTAAAGACACTGCCCAGAAAAAGGCAATGGCAAACTGCTTCTCTAGAAAAATTTGCAAGAACAATCATGTTCAAGTAAAGACCATGATTGCCCACGTCATATGACACAGCGCATAATGATGATGATGATAATGAGAGGGCTAGATGGAGCAGGCAATTGGTATTTTTTTCACCAGGGTTTAAATGACTAATAATATCTAGGCCTCATATGGAGCCAGTGATCATTAATGGAGAATGTGTGGAGCAGGTTAAGACCTACAAGTATCTGGGAGTACAGTTAGACGAGAAGCTAGACTGGACTGCCAACACAGATGCCTTGTGCAGGAAGGCACAGAGTCGACTGTACTTCCTAAGAAGGTTGGCGTCATTCAATGTCTGTAGTGAGATGCTGAAGATGTTCTATAGGTCAGTTGTGGAGAGCGCCCTCTTCTTTGTGGTGGCGTGTTGGGGAGGAAGCATTAAGAAGAGGGACGCCTCACGTCTTAATAAGCTGGTAAGGAAGGCGGGCTCTGTCGTGGGCAAAGTACTGGAGAGTTTAACATCGGTAGCTGAGCGAAGGGCGCTGAGTAGGCTACGGTCAATTATGGAAAACTCTGAACATCCTCTACATAGCACCATCCAGAGACAGAGAAGCAGTTTCAGCGACAGGTTACTATCGATGCAATGCTCCTCAGACAGGATGAAGAGGTCTATACTCCCCAATGCCATTAGGCTTTACAATTCAACCGCCAGGACTTAAGAACTTTTTAAAAGCTATTATTAATGCTTTTTGAGATAGTGATTTAGATGCATATCATATTTTTTTACTGAGTTAAGTATTGTATGTAATTAGTTTTGCTACAACAAGTGTATGGGACATTGGAAAAAAAAAGTTGAATTTCCCCATGGGGATGAATAAAGTATCTATCTATCTATCTATCTAATAGAAGGTACTGAGACGGTGAATAGTGGTAAGTTGAAAGGAAATGTGTGAGACAAGATTTTAGTTTTGCACAGAGAGTGGTAGAACCAGGAATGCACTGATATTGGAGACAAAAATAGAGACATTTAAGAAGTTCATGAATGTGGAGTAATACAGACATTGTGTAGGGAGGGGGGGAATTAGTTTAGTTAGGTATTAGATTAATAGTTCAGCACCACATTAGTTCCCTTGCTGGTCAATCGGACTGTTCAATGTTATATGATTTTTCTACTCAGATGTTGCCTTAATTGCTCAATATTTTCAGTACCTTCTCTGTTTTTAATTCAGATTTCAAACATTTTCAGTAGCTTTCTTTCTTAAAAATGTTATCAGAATATAAATGGAGTAACCATTTCTCCAGCCCTTATTCTTAGCTCTTCAGCACAAATACATGACAAATTAGGAAGGTTTATATACAATTCCTGTAAGAGTTCCACTGGGGAAAATAACTCAATGGAGTCAGAGAATGATTATCTTTTTTTGCATAAATCGCTGGGCCAATTTTAGCATCTTCACCATTTCCTTAGTTGCTATCAGGTGCAAAATCTCTCATCGCACATCAATACTATCGAGTCAGCCTCCTGAACCTTCATTCCTTTTCACCTTTCAACACTATCTACTTAATTATTCTTCAAAATTATTTGAAGTAAAGCAAGAGGACAAACTTCACAAGCTTCATTATGGTGAAGAATATATTGATTTTTTTTTAAATTAAACAATGTGACTCTACAAGCTTGCAAAAGAACAAAACAGAAACTGGTAGAGATGTCAAATATGACAGACTACATTGATTGCACACCCATAAAATCTATTCTTCCTGCTCAAATTATAAACATTTTATTATGTTCCCTAATGGAAATGTCAAATTGTGGTGTGGTATTTAACAATATTTTATTGTGTGTTATTGCAAATGATTTGATTACAAACAGGACATAACTCTGAGTTGGTTTGCAAGTATAAAGCTTAATTTAAAAAAAACTATTTTTTTGAAAGGCATGCCAAGCTGAGAGCAATAGGGAGTTGAATAGTGAGATGGATTTTAATTTACAGGTGAGAAAAGTGCCTGACAGGGAACTTAAGGGATAGACTAACAAATGAGAATTTCATTGTTGATGGCCCAAAAGACCGAAAAACTTATCAGAGCTTGAAATGGGCAAGCAGAGGATGGATTTGAAACAAAGGTACAGAGGATTCAGAGATGGCAGAGGGGAATGATGAGGGGATACGGTGGTTGCCCATCCTGTTTAACGTTGACAGGAAACATGTACTGGAGAGTTTTAAAGTGGAAAAGCCATTGCACTGGGGCACCTCTGCTTGCTTGACCTCAGAAGTCCAGGTACTGTGGTATGAACAAGAGTCACAAACTGGGGTCTTCCTTGGTTGTAGTGGATGACCATGATGTCTTCTGTGCTCTGTCATGCCATTCGCTCTCCGTGGGGCATTACAGTACCACCTTCCTGGCCATTGGATCCCACTGTAGATCTCATTCGCCCAGTGTGCTGGAGCTGACTTTGCATGCTAGGACAGACATATTTTTATTTCACTGTGGTATGAGTCTTGCTGTCTACCCTCAACCGGTTTAGCCTGCCTGTTGAGGCAGTGAACCAGGGAGTGGCAGCTGCCACACACGAACAGCTACTTAGAGCCACAGGTGAGAGCTGAGTGTACTGTGGGGACCGAAGGTGAGCGAGCTGCCCCAGAAAGGGCATGACAAGCCCCTTCACTGGAGATGCTGCCCCTCCCTGGACACCTCATGGAGAATGTGTTCGCAGACAAATGATAGAGAACACCAGCATGGTTTTTGAAAGTTTCCGATAGGTGATGACATTGCAACACGTACCTATGAGCACTGTTCATGTTGCTTTATGTTGTCCTCACCAGCGGTCAAAATTATGGCGTGACTGGAAGGAGCTGTGGCCGAGTTTCAGGCCGCAGGGGGCTGACTCAAGCTCTACATAGAACAGCACAGCACTGGACAGGTCATTCAGCTCACAATGTTGTGCCACTCTTGATGCCAACATGTCCTCTTCCTCTTTATCATCCCATTCCTCCACAGTCATGTGCACTAAAAGCCTCTCAAAATCCACTGAAGTGCTTCCAATACTCCCCTGGTGACCCATTTTAGACACCTACCACTCTTTCATTAAAAAAAATGTCCCTCATGTTGCCTTGAAAATTCTGCCCCTAAACTTAAAAGCATGTTCTCCAGTATTTGACATTTCTAACCTAGGGAACAGAATTTGAATGTCTACCCTATTTATACCTTTCATAATTAAAAAAAAATCTCTTTCCTGTCTTCCCTTAGCCTCCAACACTCTAGCGACAATAACCTATCTTTGCCCTACATGTCTTTATAGCTTATACCCTCTAATCCAGGCAGGATCTTAGTAAACCTCTTCTGCATCCTCTCCACATTCTCCACATCCTTCCTATAATGGTGTGACCAGAGCAGCACGTGATACTCCAACTGTGGTCTGACTAACGTTTTTTACAGCTACAGCATGATTTCCTTCCTCTTATGCTTAACACCTCTACTAATGAAAGATACCATATGTCTCCTTTATCATCTTCTGCAAGTGCGTCTCCACTTTCGATAAACTTTGGACCAGGACCCCAAGATCTCTCTGTACTTCAGTGCTATTGTGGGGCCCTACCATTAACTGTATACTTTCTCCTTTCATTTGACTTCCCAAAGTGGAACACTTCACAATTGCTAAAACTGCTGCTAGGAGACCTTACACATTTCGCATTTCCCTGTAGCAGTTGGCATGATTCAACCTTTGCTTCCATGATGGTCTAGCATCTGGCTGAGTTGTGATGCCTCCTGCTTCGTGTGAAAAGTGATATTTATTTCAAAAGAAACACGGACTTATGTTTAAATAGTGTCTTTCAGATGTCTGTATACACTTTACAACCAATAAACTACTTTTAAATAGGGGGAAAACAGTATGGAAACCAATTTACCCAAGGTAAACTCTCAGAATCTGTTCTATTAATGCTGAATGAAGGCTAAGTATCATCTGGGACAGCTGTCATAATTCTCCTAATCTTCTTTGAAATCTTGCCATGAAATCTTTAATGTCTGCCATGCATCAGTTTAAAATCTCATTATGACTTGTGTCTCTCGATCATCAGGCAAGATCCTTACATTAATATAACACTTTAAAACCATTTGCTATTGCACTAGTGTTATGTTTTGAAACTCCAGAAATTAATTGAAGGAAAAACTTGTGAGACTGGGGTAAATGTGTACTGTTCATTTTTACATTTAGTGAGGAGTGCACATACGACGTGCTGGCGTAATGATGTATGCCATTCCCATACTTTGTATATATAACTTATAATGAATGCTGTAAACAGCAAAGAGTGCTTAATAAAAATGTTTACAATATTACTCAAATAATACAGAAATATTAAATACATAACACACCTCCCTGCATAGTTATAAACACCAACACAATATAGAATGCATCTCAACCTATATGTATATATACTGTATAGACAGTATACTATATAATACAATTACTGTGTAGACATCCACAGCATTAGAAATTTTAAATTGTCCCATTCAGACCTAAATATTTAATCTCTGTGGAGGAGTTCTTACTTTTGTGGGGTAACGTCTTTCCTGACTTGGTGATGGGGGAGAGGGTGGGTTGTTCACTCTGCTTGGCAGGCGAGACTTGAGGCTGTGAAATAACCTCAGGTTTTGAGGCCTCCTCCGTGGTGGTTGTAGGAGTCAACTCTGGGGCTGCTGGAAGTGGTCCTGACACCTCAGGACACTTTTCTTCTGTAAGAATTGACTCTGCTCTCCTCAACTGATTGATGTATTGTCTCCAAGTGACATCAGATATAATCTCCATCGTGTAGGAGAGTGGTTTAGTTCTGTCCTTAATCTTTCCAAGTACCAACTTTTGATCACCTTTGTGGTCCCTCATCAGAATTGCTTGTCCAGGAGTGAAACATTGAACCTCCTTGTTTGAGAAGCCTTCAGTTTGTCTCAGACATTTGTCCTGCATACTCCTGAGATTAGGTTTGAGCAGATCCAATAGTAAGTTTAGGGGACGGCCTAGGAACTGCATAGCTGGTGAGTTGTCATGGTTGAGTGTGCTGCATTGTGATAGGTAAGGAGGAAATTAGTGAGCTTCTGATTCTGTCAGTGTAGTGTGTTCTGCTGAAATTGCTTATAGTATGTTCTTTAAATTCTAGATAAAACTTCCCACAAAGCCATTAATTGATTAGTTGTCCCCTTGAATTCAAACTTGCAATTGTATCTCCGACTTTCCATAGCTGGATGTTACTGTGCAGTTGTAATATGTCTTTTTCCATTCATTTTCGGGGATGTCATGAAATTGTTCCACAGCAAACTATAGTCCATTGTCACTGAATATTTTCTGGAACACCAGTCCCTCAGAAGAGACTTCTCAACTCATCAATGGTGTGTGAGGCTGTAGTGGAGGCGACTGGGAAGATTTCTGGCCACTTTGTAGCTGCATCCACTACTACTAATGAATGGTCTGGAAGAATCCAGATACACTTCTCACAGGTCAATGCAGGCAATTCCCAGGGACTGAGAAGCACTACTCTTGGCATCTTTTGGATCTGTTGGCATCCTGAACAGTGCATGCCATGCTGCTTGATCTGCTGACCTATCCCAGGCCACCAGACAAAGCTTCGAGCCAGTGCTTTGATTTTGACCATGCCTAAATTACCAGCACGTAGCTCCTCTAACACTTTAGCTCTCAGCTTGGATGGTACAACAACTCTCAATCCCCACATAAGGCAACCTCTTTCAAGGGTAAGTTCATCCAGGTGCTGGTAAACATTGGGGAGGTCATATTTCTGCTGAATATTCCTGCTATTTTGGGTGACTATGTAGACCTGAGACAGTGTGGGGTCTTTTCTGGTTTCTCTTTGGATCATCTCTGCCATAATGGCGAGACTTTCAATTTGCATTGGGGAGAATACACCAAAGGGAGAGTCCTCTTTTGTTTATTTTTCAGATATTTCCTTTCCAAGGGACAATCTTTCAACATTTCTATGATTAGCTGTCCTCTTGAGTTCAAACTTGCAATTGTATCTCCAAGAAACAGAGCCCATCTCTGCATTTGTGTTGCTGCTGTTAGTGGAACTTCCTTCTGTGGATTGAAAATGGACACCAATGGTTAATGATTAGTAATGCGTGTTAACTCCTTCCCATATGAGTACTGTTTGAAATGTTTTATATCCCATACCAGACTCAAGGCCTCTCTGTCAACCTGTGCATAATTTGTCTTTGCAGTGGTAAAGGAATGTGTTGCAAAGACCATGGGCCATTCACTTCCATCACTCATAGCATGTAACATGACTGCACCTATACCATAAGACGAGGTATCGCAGGAAAGCTTCACTGGATGATGTTGATTATAATGTGTGAAGACAGTGTCTGATGTCACCATTTCCTTTATCTTTTGGAAAGCCAACTCACACTGCTTTGTCCTTTGCTGTTTCTTCCTGATCCATAGTAATGAACTCAAGGAGTGGAGCACAGTAGCCAGGTTTGGCAAGAGCCTGTTATGGTAATGGACAAATCCTATAACAGATTGCAACTCTAACACGTCCTTTGGCCTTGGGGCACCACTGCTGTTTCAACTTTCTCAGCACACTTGTATAAACCTTGTGCGTTACTGGTGTGACCACAGTAAGTGAAGCTTGGTTTAAGGAATTCACACTTGTCATATCATGCTCTGAGCCAATAATTTTCTAGTCTTTTTGGCACTACCTTGATAGTTTGGAGATGATCCTTGTCAAACACACCAGTAACAATGATTTCATCCAGATAATAATGAGTGCCCGGGCACCCTTGCAGCACCTGATCCACAGCTTTCGGCCAGAGTGCAGATGCAGATGCTACTCCGAAAATAAGCCTATTATAGCGATAAGCCTATATAGCGATATGTGAGTATTTATGGTAAAAAAATACTTTGGACTCTTCTTCCATCTCCATCTGTAGGTAGGCCTCAGCTAAGTCCATTTTGCTGAAGTGTTTTCTTCCAGAAAGGTTTGTAGAGATATCCTCTATACAGGGCAGGAGGTATTGTTCTACTTTCAGTACTGGGTTGATAGTGACCTTTAAAATCACCACAGATCCTGAAAACCCATTCTTCTTGGTTACTGGGACAACTGGCATTGTCCATGGCCTCCATGGAACCTTGAAAGAATTCCTTCAGCATCCATGTGATCTAGCTCATTGGCTACTTTATCAAAGATGGTACAAGGAACCAGATGAGGTTTGTAAAATTTGGGTGTGGCATTATCAATTAACACCATTTTACCTTAACATATTTGAGTTCTCCAAAGTCATCCTTTAACACTGCTGTGACATCATCTAGAGCCTTCCTTAATTAGCTTTCAGTTGACTCTATTGCAGGGGCTGTGGCATGCAAATAGTGGATGCATCCCCAATCAAGTTGTAGTTGCCTTAGCTAATCACGACTCCACAATGCTGGACCTCCTCTTTTTACCACATACAAACTCAATGTGGCTTGTTGGTGGTTGTTTATCGCTGTTACAAATGTCATTCCCACTGGAGTTATCTTTTCTCCAGTGTAAGTTCTTAGTTGGATATCTGCAGGCTTCAGTTCAATATCTTTGAAATGCTGTTCAAACTCATTCTGTGGAATGACTGAAACAGCTGAGCCAGTGTCCAATTCCATTTAAATTAATGTGACATTCACTTCTGGTGTAAGCCATATCACCCCTCTCGTTAGTTTTCACATGTAAGTCCCAAGGTTACCCAGTCCTGTGTCACTCTCATCATTATCTGATTTTTCATCCAGCATGCAGATCTGTACTTGATTTGAAACTGCAACTTGACTTTTAATCTTTTTCTCTTCCCTGTGCAGTCCATTTATATTTGTCCTTCTGACATTATTGCATCTTTTGCAAGTTTTGTCCTTAAACATGCATTGATCTGGTGCATGTGAGCTCCTGCCACAATGGTAACACAATTTGTTCAGCCGGGCCAGTTTACGTTTAGACATTGCAATTTTGTTCATGCTCACTTTAATTCCTGACTGCAACCTAATTGGATCTCCATCTGCTGCCTCCAAAGATACACTGATTTCAACTGCTCTGTTTTGAATGCTTTCTTGTAAGATTCCATAAACTAAATGATCTCTTAGTGCATCATTAAGCCTTTAACTGGACTGGCAATGCTCAATCTCTTCAATTCAGCAACACATGCTGAAGTGAACTCCCCTTCCTTTTGATTCTGCTTAGAAAAACCTAAACCCTTCTGCAATCAACAATGTTTTTGGTTCTAAATACTCCTACATTACTTTCTTGATGGCAGCAAAGCTAATTTCAGTTGGTTTGGTTGGAGCAGTCAAACTTATAAGTAAATGAAATGCTCTTCCACTAATTGAACTCAGGCAAAAATGGCACTTGTTTCTTATTGGCTATTTCATTTGCTTCAAAATACTGCTCAATTTGCTCAGTATACTGTACATCAGCCAGTTATCCATTGTGCAATCAAACACATCTACCTTTCCAATGTAGCCAGCCATTTCAGCTCTTTTTTAAAAAGTTAGGATTATTATACCCAGTATTCATTGTTTATGAACTTATGAATTTCATCTGTTTTCTTGCCTATTTTTTACTTAATCATTACCACGTTCCAAAAAAAATGAACTTGCTGCATTTATTTTTTAACTCGAATGCCTCCTCTTTTTACCACATACAATCTCAATGTGGCTTGTTGGTGGTTGTTTATCGCTGTTACAAATGTCATTCCCACTGGAGTTATCTTTTCTCCAGTGTAAGTTCTTAGTTGGATATCTGCAGGCTTCAGTTCAATATCTTTGAAATGCTGTTCAAACCCAAAGGTAGGTAGTCATCTCAAGTTTGTTGTAAAAGTTAGACAACACCACTGTTGATTATTGTAACTACAGAAATTTATTGAAAGAAAAATATAGGAAACCAGGATAATGTGTATTCTTTGTTCTTACCTATAGTGAGACATGAGTAAATCCGTCGTTACATGATGATGTAATGACGTATGCCATTCACGTACTTCATACACATAACCTGTAATGAATTTTGTAAACAACAAAGAACGCTTACTAAACAATATATTTACAATATTACTCAAGTATTACTGAAATATTAAATAAACAACAACTAACAGTATTATTTAACGTGGTAAATAAATCAACATATCCTTTTGCAAATGTTAGTGATTTTTTTATATGGAGGACATCCCAGAATTTACAAGAATATTGTGGAATAATTTCCAGTGAAGCCCAAAGATGAATGAAAGGTTCTAATTATGAACCATTCTGCATCATCTAGACAATAAGGGTGCTTCACTTTTTTCCATTCTGAATATTGCTTAGAATTCCAATGATGTGCTTATTGTGGCTGGTTAACATGAAAGATGTACTGTTCATATTCACAGGTCACCATGGCTCTATATGTCAAAATAGTGCTAAATTACATTCCCACAACATCAGGAAGATCTGTATTAGAAAAAGAAAGCCTACTTTGATCTGTAGCATTTCCCTAACCTTATCATCCATTTGAAGTGATCAATTATCACAATATTTTGATACCTGAACATCATATATTCAGTAGTAAAATCCCAAAGAGCCATTGGTTATATAGCAGAAACATTAGAGCCAACCGAGTGCACCTAAATAAAATATTAATTTAAACAAATTATTGAAAAAATAGGAACTGAAAAACAAGTCAAGGCTATTTGGCCCACTGTTTTTTTCTCTTTTCGGAAAGGGCTGATTATTGCCGCAACTATATTTTCTTGGATGCTTTTGTGAGAGTTTGTAACATCATATGGGTAATAGTGCTGAGGGAAATTTGGGAGGCTTCTCCTGTGAGAAAGCAGCCGTGGTGCATCTCAGTCTAAGGCGAGATCACGTTGTGTTAGCTCCTAATGAAAATTCATGACCCTCATACTATCAAGACTGGAAATTCCTCACAGAAGGCTTTCCTAAGATGTTACAAACTATAGAAAATCTGCAGATACTGGAAATCCAAGCAACACACACAAAATGCTGGAGGAACTTAGTTGGCCAGGCAGCATCTATGGAAAAAAGTACAGTTGATGTTTCGCGCCAAGACTCTTCAGCAGGACTGGAGTAAAAAGGATGAGGAGTCAGAGTTAGAAGCCGGGGCAGGGCAAGGTGATAGGTGAAATTTGGGGGAGGGGGTGAAGTAAAGCGTTGTCATATGTACCTCTATGTATTTTTCTAATTGTGATTCCATTCCTCAAGTTTATTGAAACTGATTTCCAATATGTTCCTTCTCTGCATTAATTCACCCTGTCACTGTTGCACCCATATTCCATAGTACTTTCAGCAAATTTACCAATTGTGATTTTGATTTCTGTGCCTTAATTTTAATATAAATTATGATGGAGGGCACTTTTGACCATTTATTACTAAAACAGTTATTTCTGTGCAGGTGAACCTACTCCATTTTTGTGCCTTATTATCAATTTTGTTACTTTTCCGTTGATTCCACCTGCTCTAATCTTCACTGGTCTCCGCAGGGGTTGCCTGTCTGGATTCCACGGACCCCTTGCTTAATGGTATTGATCCATGGCATAAGAAAGGTTGGGAACGCCTGGTCATTAGGGTGGCACCTTATTGAAGGCATTTGGGAAATCTGGACATAGTTCATCTGTGCGTTTCTCTATTCCTCTTCAAAGGAGTTAATGAAGCTGATCAAGTATGACTTCTGCTCTTTCACAGTTCATTTTAAACAAAAAATATCAAGAGAATATCAACAGGCAGCCCATATCTGAAGTCCATCATCAATATCATTAATTATTTACAATAACTCAAAGTGTGACCTCTGATCTACGTTAGAAAATCCACACAGATATGCTTTTCATTTTCTTTTCTTACATTCAGTATTTTGGTTTGTTGGCATTGCTGGCAAGCCCGTTAACATTTGCCCATGCCAAATTGTCCTTGGATAAATTGGGGATGAGCCCACCTTTTAGATCTGCTGTAATCCAATCATCCTGTGCTATTCCTTTTATGGAATCCCTTATGCCATTACAAAAGAATGATCCCGTAGATCACAAGAGTTTACATGAAAGGAAGGATTTAAAACAAAAGCTAATTATCCAAAATTGTTCTCCATTCTTTTGATAAATGTTATATTTAATTTAAAGCAGTTGCAGTGAGCTAGAAATAGAACAGGTCAGGAGCAGGTACTTCAGTTCAGGATGTCTGTGTTGACCATGATGGCAATCAAGTCTAATTCCATCTGCCTGTACATGATCTGTATCCCTTCTTTTCCTGTTCATCTGTTCATCGAAACACAAAATCACATCTTCATGCGTATGTCTGTATACCTCTTAAATATTGCACTTGTATCTGCTTTCGGTCAAGATGGCTCTGAGATGTGGTCTCTGTCGAGGTCATGGCTCAGATTTGAGTTTTAATTTCCTAGGGCTGATTTTGAGAACAGACAGGGGAGTTAGGGGTCAGATTCATATTTAGGGACAAGGATATGGAGGAACTAGACATCAGGCTGAAGCGTAGGCCTCCACTCCACTGTCACCCATGTGGATGGGTGATGAAGGACAGCTGGAGTGCAGAAATCTACTCCACTCTCAAAGGCCAGGGATGTGGACATGAGACGAAGGACATCCAGATTCTAGTACTCCACTCCATGCTTGAAGGCTAACAACATTGACTTGCGATAAAGCAAATCTGTGGATGTCAGGCTGTCAAGTGCTGTGGACGAGGACCAGAGAAGACGAAGACTGGTGGCCCACTGGCTCAGCAATTCCCCCAAATCAATGGGTCCCATGACTGGATATCTGTGCGAGCATGAGGTACGAGAGCCGGTGACTCCCTAGGTATGCGTGTCATTGAGTCCGGAGATTGAGGCCTGGATTCGGGGTTGCATCATCATCGGCTAGTCCTGGGGTTGATACCGATGATTGAAGTCCTGGGTTTACGAGTCAGAAGACCACTGGAGAAGTCAAAGGCCAAGTGGCCTGTTCTGAGTGTGGAGGACTTTCTGGCTGGTTGAGAGGAAGCTGGCTTGCTTTGCTGTTATTATTTTGTTGCTTGTTTTGTTTCTGGGTTGTCCTGCTGAACGTTGTGGCCATGCTTTGTTGGTGACAGAATGTGGTGACACTTTCCAGCTGCCCCCAGCGTATCATAGGTTGTATTGGTTGTTAATGCAAAAGATGAATTTCACTGTAGGTTCTGATGTACAGCTCATAAGTGAATGGATTTGAATCTATCACTCACTGATAACACATTCGAGACATGTATCGTACCACTCCCTGAGTGAAAAAAACTTGCCTTGAAATTTTCTGTCTCTCACCTTAAAGCTATGCTCTGTAGTATTTGGCATTTCCACCAAGAGAAAAAGAGACTCTGGCACTCAACCCTATCTATACATTCTCTCCAAAGACTCCATAGCTTTCCTGTAACATGGCCACCAGAACTGCACATAGCACTGCAAATGTGGCAAATGTGGCCTAACAGCTGCTATCTAACGTTCTGATTTTTATACCCCACACCCTGACTGATGAAGGCAAGTACTGTATGTCACATGCCTTCTTATCTACCTGAGTTGCCACTTTCAATGAGCTATGGACTTGTGCTCCAAAATCCTCTGTACAACATTGCTTGTAGGTCCTGCCATTTACTGTATATGTTCCTCTTGCATTTGTCCTGCCGCACTGCGACACCTGACTGTTGTCCAAACTAAACTCCACCTGCCGTTTCACTGTCCACATTTCCGTCTGGTCTATATGGCCACCTTCCCCACAACCCCCAGTTCTTTCAATTTTGTATCATCTGCAAACTTGCTAATTAGTCCATCTTCAGTTTCATTCAAATAATTTATATATACCATGGATTCCAGTTAATTGGGAAACATTGGGACCAGTTAAAGAGGGATAAAAAAGACAAACTGTGTAACAATATACGTATTTAAATGAAATACATAACAAATTAGAACATGACCAATATCACTACAGTACTATAAAACTGTATTAGTTCTTAATAGTCATTGACAGAGGAATTCATCCAGTGTACGCTATCATGTTTTTTTTTGATTGACCATAAATTAACAAAATTAGTGTAGTCACCTTGTGCAGATAATGGACTGCCTTCATGCAATGCTTTCGATGACTGTTTCCTCTAAATCTCAGGTTCATTGTATCTTTCAGAGGATTGTTGATACCTTCTAATTCTTTGTAGTTCCTAACTTGTTGAAGAAGTGAAATCATTTTATTTTCACTCCCAACAGTTTCTGTCATCTCCAACCCTAAAAGCATGAAATCACAGTGAGCAAAACAGTTGTGAATTGTCCCACTGCTTTACTGTATTTCTTGCCAACTATCAGTGACAAAAATCACTGCTTTTTGGAAATTGTTCAGTAACAGTCTTTGTCCCAATAAAGCAGGATAGTGTCCCAACTAAACAAGGGGAATCCTGGCTATTTTATTAATTAATTTTAGTTATTTAAGAGTTATCCCAAATAAGTGTCTACCCCGATTAACCAGTGGCCCAATTAATCAGAATCCACTGTAATTGCAAAAAACAGAGGTTCCAGCATGGACCCTTGTGGAACAACTCTGGTCACAGAACTTCAGACATAATATTACACAGAAAGTGCTGGAAGAACTCATGAAGAAGTTTTGATGAAGGGTCTCAGTCCAAAATGTTGACTGCTTATTCCTCTCCTTAGATGATGCCTGAGCCTGTTGAGTTCCTCAAACGTTCTGTCTGTGTTACTCTGGATTTCCAGCATATGCAGAAGCTTGTGTTTATGATATGTTCCCTTGGTCATAATGATGCCCCTCCAATCCTACTCACTGTGTTACATCACCAAATCAGTTTTGAATCCAATCAACCAGTTCTGTATGGATCCCATGTACCTCAATTGCCGGAGTCAGTCTACCATGAGGGAGTTGTAGTCAACACGCACTTGCCTACCCTAATCAATTATCTTTGCCATTGCCTCAAAAAGCTCAATCATTTGTGTGACATGACCTCCTGAGCATAGAACTATGTTGACCATCCCTAATAAGTCTATACTTTTCTACATGAGAGTATGTATTATCCCAAGAATTTTCCTCAATAATTTCCCTACCACTGATATAAGGCTCAATGGCCCATAACTTCTTGGTTTGTCTCTGTTGCTCTTCATAAATAGAGGAGCTGACATTAACCATTTTCAAGTCTTTTTAGACTTCCTGTGTGTTACAGAGGATACTTAGATCTCTGTGAAGGTCCCAGTAATCTTCTCTCCTGCTTCTCAGTAACCTGGGACAGGTCTTATCAGGTCCTTGGGACGTACCCTATTTAATGTGAGTCAACACTTCCTCCTTCTGGATATCAACATTCCCCTGAATATCAGCATACCCTTCCCTGATATTGCTATCATCTTGTTGGTGAATATCAATACAAAGCAGCTTGCCATGTCTTCTAGCTCTGGGCATAAATACCCCACTTTGTCCTTGAGTGTGCCTACAATCTACCTCACGGCCTTCTTGTTTTTAATATATGTATAAAATGCCTTGGTATTTTCTTTAATTCTACTCACCAAAGATATTTTGTGGCTCCTTTTAGCCCCCCGGTTCCCTGCCCTGTCTGATTTTAACTTTCTAAACTTTACATATGCATCTTTTTTTGACTAAAAGTTGCAGAATCTCTCAACATCTGAGGTTCCTGAGCCTTTTCATCTTTGATTTCCTTCCTCAGAGGAAAATATTGGTTCTAAATTCTGACCATCTGGCTTTGAAACGACTCTCACATGTCAGATGTGGAACTGCCCAATAACAGCCATTTCCAATATATTCTTCCCAGCTCCTGCTTATCACTATTACTCCACACAACACATATTACTGCTTCAGTATAGATTTTACAATCCAGCAGAATATTTTATGTTCCTTTTTAGATTTTGTTTTTGTAAATTAAAACCTTTAAACTCAAGTACTGAATGTACATTTCCATCTTTTTAAATTGGACCAAGCCATTCAGAAGCTGCCAGTAGTGATAAAATAAAATCTGAACCATTCTATGTTTTGTAAGTTGTGATAAGGTTATAATCTATAATTTCTACTGACTCTGATCAATAAGCATGTGGACTAACTGATGCAAGACGATGTAGTTCATTGTCTGATCAAACATGTCATATTGCAGGCTTACAGTTAAATAAGACAGAAAATTGAATGGAAAGTCTTTTGCCTTTCTGAGGGTGCCAATTCTGGACAATATGTTGACCATCTGGTAGAATTGATGTTTCTCCATGGAAAAATCCACTAATCGATCTCCTACCTTAGCTTCAGGCCATAGAAAGCAGCTCCAAGCAATTTACATAATGATCATTTAGTCATATTTAGGTCAGAATTTTTGGGGCAAACGTAATTTTCTACACATGTGCAACGAAAGGTCACGAGGCATTATAATGATTTTTCTGTTTTTCATTTAGTGCACCTGCCACTTCTCAGAACAATACCTCTATTTCTAATTATCTACTGAAACATTTCACTTTACAAATTGAATCATGAAGCTTCAAAATGCAAGAGACAATCAGTAATCAAAGAGAACAGGAAAATCAAATTGTACAGAACTGCCCAGTATTGAATATCTCTATATAGCTCTAAACTCCATCTAAAAGACCTTCTAGAGCATCACTTAACCTACCAGTGAAATATGACATTTTCAGTCAAAAATGGACTTTCAGAAAAAAAACTAAATAGATTTGGTAATTTTGAATCATTTTGGATAGATGCCAATCAGATATACTGTAGCTCTATGCCAGAGGGAGACCTTTTTTTTTTGGATGAACAAATTAAAGTAAGCCAAATGATCTTTCTTGGAGGGATCTTGCAATGCAAAAAAGGTATTTCATAAATTTACTATTGTCTGAGAGCAGTATGGTATTACTTAACAACACTGGACACAAAAACTGGAGGAACTTGGCAATCAGGCAGCATCAATAGAGGGAAATGAACAGTCGACATTTTAGGACAAGACTCGTCATCAGGACTGGAAAGGAAGAGGGCAGAAGCTGGAATAAAAGGGTAAGGGTAGCAGGAGAAGCATGAGCTGGCAGGGAATGGGGAAGAGCATTTTGTCCAGCACTTTTGCTCTGTCCACCCCAAATGCTAGGATGCCCAATGGCCACCCATTTCAATTCTATTTCCCGTTCTCACAATGATGTATCTGTTCACAGCTTCCTCAGCTGCCACGGTGAGGCCAGATACAGTTTGGATAAGCAACATCTCATATACTGGTTTGGTAATCTCCAACCTGACAGGATCAACATTGATTTTTCTTACTGCAACCACTCCCTCTGTTTACCCTTGTTCCTTCTTTTCCCTTCCTCTGCCCTTACTTCCTGCCCATCACCACCTCTGGTTCTCTACCATTATTTATTCCATGGTCTACTGTCCTCTCCAGTCAGATTCCTTCTTCTTCAACCCTTTGCTTCACCTCTTAGCTTCTCACATCATTTGCTTTCATCCTCTCTCCCTCAACCATCTACCTACCTTCCCCTTCTCACCTGCACTCACCTAATACCTGCCAGTTTATGCATCCCACCTTCCCTACTTCTTTATTCTGGCTTCTTCCCTTTTCTTTTCCAGTCCTTTTGAAGGGCCTTGGCCCAATGTGCCTACTGTTCATTTCCCTCCACGGATGCTACTTGATCTGCTGAGTTCCTCCAGCTTTTGTGTGTGTGTTGCTCATGATTTCCAGCATCTTTAGAACCTCTTGTATCTGCTGTTGGAAACCACTGAATTTTAAAAAATAATACATTGTGTAAGATTTGTACTTTTTAATCAACTAGTGTATTTTTCACACTCTCTGGTGTAACAGCTAAACTACCAGTTTTACATTTTTCTCATTTTCCTTGGCTAGGTATTACCACATTACTCAAGTGATACAATTGTTTTCATTATGCAGCTAATAACTAATTTTATCCTGTCTAAGGAATGCCTTATCTAAAAAAAAAGATGGAATTTTCAGAGGTGGCATCTTGGCTTCTTGCCTTTCTTTTCTATCTTTTGTCTTCACATTCAACCTGTAACTTAGCATTGTTTCTCAGCTCTTTACTTAGTATTTGCATGTTCTACTCTAAAATAAACTGAAATTTGGAATTAAGACTGCTCACCATTCCTGACTCACAGAAGAATCCTGAGGATCAGAAACTACACAGAGATGGCATCATGGCTCTACTTTTAGAGCATTCCTGTTGAATGGAGCTGACAAAGGTCAATGAAATTAGTGCGTGGAATATTCTTCACACATTTGGGCATAATATGAGCAGCAAATACACTTTCACTCATTGTGAAGCTATGGAGCACAGAAGAATGCACAACCCTCTTACCTGGACTCGTACACTAACTTAGCTTGTTAGCTAACTCTGCTAATGGCCACACGACTCAGTGGTGAGAAGGCCACCCTTCACAACAATATATGTCTAGGATCAGAATGATTTGGGGTTCAACCAAACAGGAATGTTAGGATGTTCCAATTAAGGAACATAGTTTGCATCAAATGCTGCGTAAATACTGCACTGTTATCAGTAGCCCAGGAATGACAGATCGTCTGCCAGCAGAAAATTATTAAGAAGTATTTTTTACCAAATTTCATCCTTATCAAATAGTTAATAGGAAAAGAAAACAAAAGGGCCAGTTACAATTAAACCAGCCTAAATACACACATAAGCATTGGAGCTCATGTCTGTGAGTGGTCAGGTGTACTGCTTTACATACAGCACTGAATTCTCATCATCAATCACAGGTAAAACTTCTCTTCTGGAACATCACACACAAAATGCTGGTGGAACACAGCAGGCCAGGCAGCAGCTATAGGAGAAGCACTGTCGACGTTTCAGGCCGAGACCCTTCATCAGGACTAACTGAAAGGAAAGATAGTAAGAGATTTGAAAGTAGTGGGGGGAGGGGGAAATATGAAACAATAGGAGAAGACCGGAGGGGGTGGGATGAAGCTAAGAGCTGGAAAGGTGATTGGCGAAAGTGATACAGAGCTGGAGAAGGGTAAGGATCATGGGACGGGAGGCCTCAGGAAAAAGAAAGGGGGAGGGGGGAGATGGAGAACAGGCAGGGTGATGGGCAGAGAGAGAAAAAACAAACAAACAACTAAATATGTCAGGTCTGGTGCTCACCCCCCCCCCCCCTTTCTCCCGAGGCCTCCTGTCCCATGATCCTTTCCCTTCTCCAGCTCGGTATCACTTTCGCCGATCACCTTTCCAGCTGTTAGCTTCATCCCACCCCCTCCGGTCTTCTATCATTTCGCATTTCCCTCTCCCCCCATTACTTTCAAATCTCTTACTATCTTTCCTTTCAGTTAGTCCAGATGAAGGGTCTCGGCCCGAAACGTCGACAGTGCTTCTCCTATAGATGCTGCCTGGCCTGCTGTGTTCCACCAGCATTTTGTGTGTGTTGTTTGAATTTCCAGCATCTGCAGATTTCCTCATGTTTGCTTGTCTGGGACATCTTTGTCTCATGAAGCACTCCTTGCATTGAGGTCTTTCCTCTGAGTAGGATCCTCCAGGCATCTTCCCTGATCCACTCTTCTCCACTTCTCCCACCAAAAGACTCCGAACTCTGCTACTGTCTGTCAGAAATCTCTCTCTGCCCAGCTCTCTCTTCTCTCCATCCCATCATCCTGATTGGCTGACATAACTTTCCATGTAGAACAACGTGGCTCTTTATCTTTAACTGAAACCAAAACACTCTACCAGTAGGACATGCTTTTACAAAAAACTGCTGAAGTACCTCACAGCATAGCAGTAGAAATCTTAATCAGGGCATTACAAATGGAATACTTTAAAATAAGAACTATATAGCAAGAAACCGGAAAGACTCACAGCACGGTTAATATGGATGGTCCAGTGGGTAAAGAGAATGGAAACTGAAGCAGTTGAAATGAAGCAAATGACAATTATAAAGAACTTAGAAAGTAATTTTAAAGACAACAGATTCCTAGGAAATAAATTTATGCTTTTAACTTATTATAACTAAACTAAAATCAAATTGAAATCCACTTTTAAACATGATGTGGATGTCAAGAGTTTCTACAAATTCCAAAGCTAATTCATCAGTTAAATTTTTCTGCTGAATACATAAGTAAAAGGAAAAGGGTAGTAGCAGTGATATGGGTGTGCTATATGTGGACAGTATTTCATCCCAGATTACAATTGCAGGAAAGGTCTCTTGGAGGAATGGAACTTAAGATGGCGGTGCCTAACAGCGATTCCTTTGCTTGCATCTTTCGAAACAAATCTATTTCCATCTTTGATATCTCTTTTATTTCCTTTCGAGGTTCTTTTGAAGACCTTGACCTGGAGTTACAAGCTAACTTCAGTTCTTCGCGGAAATGGGACCCGCTGTCAGGGCCTCACGCCTGGCCGCTTTTCGATATGCCAAGGACGTGGCCTGGGAGATTAGCATGTCTTCAGGTTGCTGGATTCTTGCGGCTCTGGAGATGGGCGGATTCGAGGTCGGTGCCGCCGCCTGATGTGTCGTGGGAGTACACGGAAGCTCGAAAGCAGCGAGCTGGCTGCTGGCCGTGTGCCCAGAGACCCGAGTTCCTTGAGCACTGAGCTCGGAACAAGCAATGCAACAGACTTTTAACACCATAAACCAGTAAGTTGTTTGTTATGTCTCCTCTCTCATTGTGAAACAGAGACACCTCTTTTTCTGTTATTAGGGAGAGGGAGAGCCTGTGGTATGTTGAATTACCAGGTGAACGAGTAGTCTTTGGGGTACTGCAAGTCTGTGTCTTTATTGATACTTTGCTGCGTGCTTGAGTGCTCGGTGGGGGGGTGCAGGTGCTTCTTTGCTGGTGGGGAGATCGTTGCTTTGCTGCTGCTTGTGCGTGGGAGGGGGGATCTGGGGGGACTTTGGGGTTCTAACATTTAACTGTCGTTCATTCTTCGGGGCACTCCTCCGTTTTCGTGGGTGTTTGCGAAGAAAAGGAATTTCAGGATGTATATTGTATACATTTCTCTGTCATTAAATGTACCTATTAAAACCTGTTGCTTAAGTAGTCCAACTTGAGTTGGGGGACGAAAGTTCATTTATTTATTTAGTAACATACAGCGTGGACTAGGCCCTTCTGGCTCTTCAATCCATGCTGCCCAGCAGTTCCCCTATTTAATCCCAGACTAATCACAGGGCAATTTACCATATCCAATAAGCCTGCAAACCTGTGTGACTTTGGACTGTGGGAGGAAACTCACACAGTCATGAGAAGAACATACAGACTCCTTACAGACTGCAGCAGGAGTTGAACCCTGGTTGCCTGTATTGTAAACTGCTGTGCTACCTTAGAGAAATGCTGGTTCCATAGAGAGCAAGGCAAAAAGTGTGGAGAGTATGTCAGTCACCAGGATAGAAGAAATTTGATGGGGGTGGGGTGTAGGAGAGGGGGCGATAAAGAGGTCGCATAGATGAATAAACTCTTCTCAAGCTTCCATCTGGGTAGAGGTATGGATTACATCAGATGATTTGATGACAGACTCTGCCAACTTCTTCAGAGATGGTGCATGGGCATTTCTAGTCATGTGGTATTCATACTTCCGTAGTTTGTCTCTCCTGATTTGATGAGGACTAACCAATCAGGTTTCTTCTCCCCTACCTTGTTTACAATTCAATTCTAGTTCTTACTTAGAGTGAGACCTTCACCTTTGTTAAAATTAGTTGTGTGGCACAGTTCTGCAGTTCTTCCAGTGAAGATACTCTCACAAAACTTTTATGGAGGACATTCAAGGATACACACTCTATGGCAGAGGTATGTACTTTAATCAGAATGGTAGATATTCTGGGAAGGAATCTAGATTAGTAGCACTTCTTGTACCTGCAGTTGTACAGGGGGTGGATGCCTGCCTGGTCAGCTTGGACCAGGAGAAAGCCTTCGACAGGATATCGCACACGTACATGGTGGATGTACTCTCCAAAATGGGATTTCGGGGGGGAATCCAGAATTGGATCAAACTGCTCTACACAGACATCTGTAGCGCAGTCCAGGTCAACGGGTGGGAAACAGACAGCTTCCCCATCAGGTCTGGAGTCAGGCAGGGCTGCCCTCTCTCCCCTGTCTTGTTCGTGTGCTGCATAGAACCCTTTGCCGAAGCCATCAGGAGGGATGAGGGCATAAGAGGGGTGACGCTGCCAGGCAGTGGAGGGACCCAAGTCAAAACCTCCCTGTACATGGACGATGTCACCGTCTTCTGCTCTGATCCGAGGTCAGTTCGCAGGCTGATCAGCATCTGCGAACAGTTCGAGCAGGCGTTGGGGGCCAGGGTCAATCGCACGAAGAGCGAAGCCATGCTCTTCGGCAACTGGCCCGACTGATCCAGCGTCCCCTTCACCATCAGGGCTGATCACGTGAAGGTGTTGGGGATCTGGTTCGGAGGGGCCGAGGCATGCAACAAGAACTGGCAGGAGCGGACTGCCAAGGTGAAACAGAAACTGGGGCTGTGGGGAGGGCGCCCCCTATCGATAGCGGGCAAGAACCTGGTCATCAGGTGTGAGGTGCTCTCAGGGCTGCTGTACTTGGCACAGGTGTGGCCAGTCCCCCGCTCCTTCAGCTCGGAAATCACCCGAGCCGTCTTCAGATTTGTCTGGGGATCCAAGATGGAGCGGGTCAGACGGACCACCATGCACAAGTCCCTGGACAACGGGGGCAAAAATGTCCCCAATGTTGCCCTCACCCTGATGGCCAGCTTCGTGTGTGGCTGCATCAGGTTGTGTGTGGATCCCAGGTACGTGGGCACCAAATACCACTACGTGCCCAGGTTCTACCTGTCGCCCTGGCTACGAAGGATGGGTCTGGCCCCTTTCCCGCGCAACACCCCTGTCAGCTGGTCGTTGCCGCCATACCTGTCCTTCGTAGAGAAGTTCTTTCAGGTCAACGCCTTTGACCACAGGGCCATCAGGTAGTGGTCAGCACGTAAGGTCCTGCAGGCACTGCAGGAGAAGGACGTGATGGACACAGTGGGGTGGTTCCCTGAGCAGACTGTCCAGTTCATCTGGCAAAATGCGTCATCGCCAGACCTCACCAACAGGCACCAAGACCTCGCCTGGCTGGCGGTGAGAGGGGCCCTCCCAGTCCGATCCCTCCTGTACGCCCGGAATGTCGTCTCCACACTCCTCTGCCCACGGGAGGACTGCAGTGAGGAGGAGTCGGTGACCCACCTCTTTGCACACTGTGGGTTCGCGGAGAAGGTGTGGAGGAGGATGGAAGGGGCAGTTTCGAGGTTCATCCCCAGCAGCTGCATAACAGAGGACTCTCTGATCTACAGGCTGTTCCCGGGGACGCACACCGAGACCACATCTGGTGCTGCTGGCAGTTCATCAACTCAGTCAAAGACGCTCTTTGGTCGGCCTGAAACTTGATGGTCTACCAGCACACGGAGATGTCCGTGGGGGAATGCTGCCGACTGGCACATTCTCGGCTGCAGGAGTACGTGTTGAGGGACGCACTCAAACTCGGTGCAGCCACCGCAAGGGCCCGGTGGGGAAGGACCACAGTCTAGGGTTCTTCTCCAGTGGGAGTTGAGGGGTAGGGGGGTTGGGGGTATACCCCCTGAATGTAAATATGAAAGAACAAAGTGCCACGTGGGTGGCAAAACTTTTGAACTTTGAAAATGTAAAGACAGTAATGGTACCAACTGTAAAGAATTGAAAGTCTTTGAATGGTTATTGTATATAATTTTATTTTTGAATGAAGTATATTTTGTTTAATAAAAAAAAGATTATGATGTTGTGAGTTTGTGCAAAGAGGACTCATATTATTGGAGAAGCTCTTCCTAGATCTCAATTTCCTTTAGTTTTATTGGGATTCCGTCTACACCTGCCTGATATTGAGGCAGTTTTTCCCAATCACTTCTTAACTTAGTCTTCACTTCTACATTTGAATGAAGGCTATAATGAGATCTGCAGTCAAGTGAAAAGAAAGGCAGAATTTAATTGCTACTATTTCTCTAAATTATGAAAAAAGTCAAATTTTTGGCAATATCAATAAGGCAAAAAAGACCCTAATGTTAAAGGAAAGTTAAATTGAATGTACAATTAAATAAAGTCTTCTGGAAATTTAAATTGAGCAATGCACTATTAAACTTACCTGCTGCATTCACTTAATTGTTTCTTCCACTTGACAAACTTCCTGTTGCAGCCTCTCTTTGTTAATTAAACAATTAGTTTGATCAGCATTTAAAAGAAGAAATACAGAGTTAAACCTTCTTTGATAAGCAATTAATAGGGTTAGAGGAGCAGAAGGGTAGGCTCATCTATATTTCTGTACTTAACTCCAATGACACCTTCCTGGATAACAATTTATTGCTGCAGTTGCTGTGCCCAGTTTTGACTTGCTAGAGTTTCATCTGCCACTTGTAGCATTAAATGAGAATTAGGAACCCAGAAATTCTGCAGTGTGATGCTTGTCTTTGTTGCCCTGGATAACTGTAGACTTCCTCAGTATTTGTTCTTTGACAAGCCTTGTTAGCCAGTGCCTGATTCAAATCTAATTAGCTTCAGTTGCTCGCTTCACTAGTTACAATGGTTAGTTCTTCTATGTACAATCAATAAGTAATTCTTCAATGGAATATTGAGATTCACCCAGTTACCTTCCATTTAACACCAGCTACTTATAACGTTTACTTTATTTCTTGATTATTCAGTAACATATTTTTTTCAAGCTCTGTGGATGTAATTGAATGCTTTTCACATTGGCATTCCCTTGTGGTTGAGGATAAATTACCTCAAATCCAGTTTGCTGGAGTCTGAGGCTGGTGAAATTTCTGTAGAATCCAAGGACTTTCCTGCAGGTAGTACATATAGTATTTGATGGGCATGAGGTGGGTGGATTGTTTAGAATGTAGCGTGCTCCTGTTCGCACCTGATGTCTCTGCGCTCCTCTCACAGAGATTTAAGGTGTTTGATGTCTTTTGGAATAGTCATTTTCTGTTTTGAGTGGTCAATAGCTATGAATCAATGAGGAGATAATGAGGACATCCTCAAACTGTTTTCTGTCTCTCCTGGAAATCTCCACTTCTGAACACAAAGCCAGAGTGTTGGATCAGAAGTTTGTTGTCAAGCAAGAAATTGATGTGCTTCATCAGCAGGAGCCAGCCTGAAATATCATTGCTTATTCCTTGCCATCGATGCTGGGCCTGTTGAATTCTTCCAGCACTTTGTGAATGTTGCCGTGACACTGTGATGTTGAACTGGAAAATGATACTTAGCAATACACACAATGTGCTGGAGGGACTCAGCAGATCAGGCAGCATCTATAGATGGGAATAAACAGTCTTACGTTTCAGGCCAAGATCCTTCATCAGGACTGACTGATATTACTTCACTTATTCTGCCAGTAGTTTTAGAGTATTTCATGAAGGCAACTGCTTCACATTTTTTGGTACATAAACTGTTTTATGCATAAACCAAAATATTAGTGTAATGGAAATTGCTGTTGCATGATACGTCTGTTATCCTGGTCTTAGAACACTTTTTTACTTACTGTGCCAGTGTACTGAAGGCATTTGTGTACAATATTTCATCATTGATGCCTGTCTTAACTGAATGGTGGTTCCTGAGATTTGAAAAATGTCTCGCACAACCTTGGCATGTATACTGAACGTCTGAGGAAGGGACAGATTTGGGTTTGATAAATTACTTTTGTTTTCAGAATATTTAACACAAGATTATCCTCTCATGCTGTTCATTTAAGGAGGTGATGATGAGGGGCTCGACCTCTGAACGTGCACATCAACAAAAATCTATGAGATACTGCAAGTCAACGATTAATTTTGGTACTCTCATTAAAGTGATGAAGTCATAGTCATAGAGCATATAAACAAGCCCGTCAGCCCAACTGATCCATTCAGAGCAAAGCTAGTCCCAGTTCTGCATGTTTAACCCACAGCCCTTCAAACCCTTCCCTTCCTGTACCTATCCAAATGTCTCTTAAATACAGTAAATGTCTCTACCTTGACCACTTCCTATGGCAGGTAATTACTACCCTCTGTGTGAAAGAAGTTACTTCCCTGGTATGTTTTAAATCTCTCCCCTCTTGTATTTGTACCCTCTAGATTGGCACTCCCTAATCCCAAGGAAAAGATTATGATTGTCCATCTCATCCATGCTCCTCAGAATTTGTAGTCTTCATGGGAGACTTTTTGAAAGTGAGTTGCAGTAGTGCAGGAAAGAAAATTAGGAAATAGATGAGTGAAATGATCTAGGCTTGCTAAACATGTAGGTTGCAATCACACTTGTATGTCATAAAGATCTCAGTATTATTTGTTTGTTTTTTTATTATTTGCATGATTTGTCTTCCTTTGCACATTTGTTATTTGTCAGTCTTTGTTATTTATAGTTTTTCATAAATACTATTGTATTTATTTTCCTGTAAACACCTGCAAGAAAATAAATTTCAAAGTAGTATATGTTCAATGACAATAATTTGATAGTAAGTTGATAGAATAATAAATAATTTCTAACAAAAGATGAAGTTGAGAAAGATTCTATATAACCCATTACCTTGATGTTGTCATTGCTGTAGTGTGTACAAAGTCACCTGAAGAGATACTGAGCTAATTGATACAGAAGTGTTTTATTCGGCAAAAACAAGCCTCCAGCATCATATTGAGACATTCCTGGAAGAAGAGGCTTGCTCGACTCAATATTACATGACGTTTCATATGCTAAGGGTCAAAGGTAACAGCAGGATAATTCTACAGTTGCAATGCATCTATGATGCTTCCTTTGATTTACAAATAGTTTTCAAACACCTCCTTCTTCGCACCCACACTCCAGACACCCAAAATGAATCTTAATCAACTTTGCCCACTTTGCAATCAACTCCAGTCTCCAGCTCCAGCAATACTGTTGTTCAGAGCTCTATTTTAAATTCAATCTACAATCCGCATTCAGCGCAGCTGTTAAAATGAGTATTTGCTATATATCATAACTCCCGAATAAGCCCTAACAGTCATCATTTGTGAGTTTGAGAAGGACAATGTGAAATGTTGTTCTCTATGTCACTAGTCAGGCAGTGCAGAGGCTTCCATTTGTAGCTTTCGATAGATAGAATATACCCTCTGATTCAGGACAACTCTCATTGGCCATTGAGGGGAGATGGTTGAGGAACAATAGGGAGATTCTTTTATGTCAGGGTTCCCAGCCATTTTTATACATAGACCCCTATCCACAGACCCCAGGTTGGGAACTGCTGCTCTCCACTATAATCTTGCTTCTTTCTAGAATGTGGTTCTGATTTGATGAACAAGATTAGATCATGAATTCACATCAAAAGTAATTCTCTGCTATGTTTTAATATTTTACAAGGAATTTTGGGAAGAAGAAACTTTAGGGAGCCTGCTGATTTCACAAAAAAAAAGGCAAAATAGTGGAATTGTGATATTGTTAATGCAGCATTGGGGTTGTGTGTGTGTGTGTGTGTGTGTGTGTGTGTGTGTGTGTGTGTGTGTGTGTGTGTGTGTGTGTGTGTGTGTGTGTGTGTGTGTGTGTGTGTGTGTGTGTGTGTGTGTGTGTGTGTGTGTGTGTGTGTGTGTGTGTGTGTGTGTGTGTGTGTGTGTGTGTGTGTGTGTGTGTTTTCGCTCGCTCAAGTGCTCAGTGGAATACAATGTTGAAATGAATCCAGGATCCTGAGTGAATGAGTGCCGAGTCCATGCCAGCAGGTGCAGCAGTTGGGAAGCTCGGAGATAAGATGCTATATATCTCAGGAAGCCCACATTACAATCAGCTTCATCATCCTTTATTGCTTTGCACATACCAGGCCACCTCTGTTGCAGTCAGTGTTTCTGCCAAGGGTATAAAATTAACTTTATTTTGAAAATATCTAATGCACAATATGTTACATTTATGGCAGTAATTCCATCTTAGTTTTCTGCTGATGTTCTAAAAACTGCTGCAGTTTTGCTCTTGCAATTTATGGTGTTATCTTAACTGATGCAAGGAAGCACTGCTTTGGACCTAACTGCCAGCCATCTATCTGTACTCTATATAATTGACAAGTTGCCCACCAGGGAAACTATGTGATTTCCCCTAGTTAGGAAGGAATCCTGGGTGTGTTGGTACAAATTTGTTACTTAAATTGTAGATATCCAATGGCAATGACTGCAATGGTTCAAATTTTCCAATCTAAGCATTGCTTTTTGATGCTGGAAAATAAAACAAAACTCCAAACAGTACTTTATTTTTATTCGGAACTGTTTTGCGAACAAAGTATATCCAAGAGCATACCAAAACCGTTCAGTGCCGAGTGCTGTAATTTATTCATTACAATGAGAGGCTCAAAATATAATCAAAAAGACAGGGGACTGAACCTTTTGAAGTGGTGTTAATTATAAATCAAAATAAATATATGAACAAAAAGACTGCGTTATGAAACATCGGAGCAAAATGCACCCTCTCTTTTTAGTGTCCCAATATTTTGACGTTTTTTGGAACTGGTGGGCTCTAGTCGATGCATTTTGATCTGTCATGAGGTTGGCATGTTCACATTCCAATATGCTCTTAAACAGAATGAAACAAAGCATAAAACTGTCTTTAGTCTGGCATTGTTCACAGAACGGTTGAAGAAGGGAAGCCAAGTTTGCAAAGGAAGAAGTTTCTGTAGAAGCAGTAAGAATTGCCCTTTCGAGGATATAGCTTAGTAAATCATTGGGCAGGGTAGAATTTAATCCATCCTATCACATGGTAATATCATAGATAAACCTAGTGTTGTTTTATTCATATTGGCACAAGGCAGGCAAACAATTTATCTATGGTTAATAACTTTAATCAAATCTGAATATGAAATGTTAGCAATATTTACCTGCTGTAGTAGTGTGCAAAAATCTTTGGCACCCTAGATTTTTATATTGTTTCAGATGGTATGGCCTCCGCAGAGCCCTAATCTCAACATCATCGAGGCTGTCTGGGATTACCTGGAGAGACAGAAGCAAGTGAGATAGCCACAGTCTACAGAAGAACTGTGGCAACTTCTCCAAAGATGCTTAGAACAACTGCCAGGGAATTTTCTTACAAAACTGAATGAAGGTGTACCTAAGAGAATTGATGCAGTTTTAAAGGCAAAAGGTGGTCCCACCAAATATTGATCTGATTTAGTGTTTTACTGTTTACTGCTTTTTATAGTAGTTTTTTGATGTTTAGAATCTTTTCATTTCATTATTTTTGAAAGCATCTTCGCTTTACAGAGCTTTTTTTTACATTGTCTAAGACTTTTGCATGGTACTGTACTTACTGATCTGTTATCTTCAGAGGAACCCAATGTGTGAAGGTGGCTATGCTGTGTGGTCAGCCCCGGCAATCAAAGAAAAATATCTTCTTGATAGTCTCCAATTCCCTGTTTCAATCTTACCATTACATCAAATGTGCTTAACTAGTGATGGAATATTGCAATGGGTTGTTTACTATATCAGGAATATTATCTATGAACTTGGACCAATTCATTGCGGGTGGCATTACAAGATAAGGTGGGTATTTTATAGTGTTAGATGAAGTACCGTTATTTGTCTTTCACCAGAGTTTTCCCCTCCAAGAGGACCACAACCTCGTTGTGGTTTGGAGGTTTTCACACCTCAATGATCTGGAGAGCCATGTTGTGTGGAATCAGGGCCTTGGTAGGGTTAAACATGCTAAACAGGTCAAAGGGTAAAGGCCAGACTAAGAGTGGTCCACTGGTTCTCATTGTTTGGTGGCTCATCTCAGGGCTAACAACCCTGACTGGTGAACCCAAACTTTAACAGAAGCAATAAAGAAGAATCCTTCTAAATCTGAGTGCAACAGGGTCTCCTTCCATGACTTACCTGGCTGACAGTAGTGAAATCTGAGAGGAAGCTACTGACACGATGAAGGAAGCCCTGAGCACTGCCAAGACTGAGACCAAAATTGGTTTTTGCCAAGGACAGACAGAGATAGAGGACCTTCATTGCTCCCCTAGACACCAGCAGGCATAATGGGCAATAAGCAAATACCAGAGTTTTCCATCTCATCAACTTTCCTTTTATTTGCATGATTGAAGTGACTATCTCCAGAATTGCAAAGAAGTTAGAGGACTAAGTGATTGATAATCGGATTAACCACACTTCATCAATTAATTTTAGTGTGAGAAATTTGAAATCGCAAGGAGGACGGAGCTAAAGATGACACCAGTGGGCAACTTCTCCCAATTAATCAGCAAAACTGTTAAATTCTTCCTATTCTAATGTTTCAATTTTCCTTTTCAGGGTGGCTAGGTCCTCTCAGGGTCTTTTATGTACAATAACACTCAGATCTGCAGTTCTGCACCACGGCGTGTCCCCGTTCTTGGAGCTCAATGATTGGCTGCATTATGGCATGTCCAGGTTCAGCCTCAAGTTGGGTAACTTCGTGGCTTACGCTGGTGCCATGTCATGTACTGAAGCGTATTGGGAAGCAGAAAATTGAAGACAGCGAGAGTGGCTGTCGGAGGGCTCTGCATTCGGTAATCGAGTTGCCAATTCTCGAGCTGGAGAACTCGAAATAAAAAGCAATGCTTCAGACTGACTGTAACATTGAAATAGCAGCTGTTGTCTCCTTGTCACTGTGGAAGGAGCAATAACTGCCTCTCGCTTCTAAGTGAGAGAGAGAGCCTGTGGGATGTCGAAAGAATGGGGCTTTCTCCCTCCCCCACCCCCCCACCAACCTTCCAAAAAGAAGAATATGTGACTATTGAAGTTAACTGAAAGACAAATCATTTTAGAGTTGGGAAAATAAAAAATAGTTTGAGAATACTTCAGTAAAGAATATCCAATGAGCCTTGATCTGTTCTTGTAGCTCTATTACAATTAGTAACTGCAAATGTAAAACGGCCTGGCTTGCAGGAGGATTAAAGCATATTGTTCAACCCCTCTTTGGGATTTTCTTTTTCATGTTGAAGCCAATCAATATTGTTTGTTGTGATTGCTTCCTCATTGCAATTTCATTTATCATATCTTTAAATGATAACCTCATTATATAAAACCACGAAAGCCCATTTGTTCGATATGCATATTTTATTGAACTGGAATCCTAGTCATTCCATGTAAATCACAAAAGCCAACAAAGAATATTTCTGATATAATGCTTCCATTCATAAGGATTTTGTCTGTAAGTGTTGGCTCTGTACTGAGCTTCCCCAGAGCTGAGTTCCTACTTCTCTTTTAACTATCCTAAAGATATTTCTTGAGAGAAGATGATAAAAGAATACTATTGAGGGTTTCTGTAGAAAAATTGGTAGCAAAAATAATTGAATTGAATTAAATAAAATTGAGGGATTTAGTCATCCTGATATTTGTAATTTGATATGAAGTAGTTTGCATTCAAAAGTTTTGGGGGGAAAAACTATGTGCATGAAAGAACTGTCTATAAGATGATCAGAGGCACTGATAAAATGGACAGACAGATCCTTTTTCCAGGGCACAAATGGTTAATGTGAGAGGACATACTATTAAAGTGATTGCAGGAAAATATAGGGGGGTTGTCAATGGAAGGTTTTTGCATAGAGGATGATAATTGCAATGAATGCACTGCTGGGAGTGGTTGTAGACATAGATACTTTAGGGACACTTAAGAGACTTTTAGATAGGCACACAGATGAAAGAAAAATGGAGGGCTATGTGGGAGTGAAGGGATAGATTGAGCTTGGAGTGTATGTGGCATCCATTAGTCTTGTGAGACCATGGATCTGTGCCCTCTCCAGGGTGCAGCCCTGGGCAAGGTTGTATGGAAGACCGGCAGTTGCCCATGCAGCGAGTCTCCCCTCTCCACGCCTCTGATGTTGTCCAAGGGAAGGGCAAGGGCCAATACAGCTAGACACCAGTGTCATCGCAGGAGTTGCCAGAGCGAGGTTGAAGGCAATGTCGGACAGCCTTAGGGACTCCGGCTCCGGATTTGTCCTCAGGGTTTACTCCCGAAGCCTTTCCCATGAGTAGGTATGGACACAAGGCAGCGGAGGTTTGAAATCAGAGTTTTCCATCTCTTAGATTGACTGCCTTCCCAGGCTGACGAGCTCCATTTACCCGACGCACTGGTTTTAAGGCACCAGGACCCACCTTCGCCCCTCCTCCTGTCAGTAGAAACAGTTCCGCCGGGCTTAGAGGCTAAGTCATATGAGAAGGCCAGGAGGTGGACTTGGTTGTCAGAGGCTATTTTAGGCACGTGCCGTGAGGAGCACTTTTAGGCAGTGGGAGCTTGTCCCCGCTACCACTCCTTGGCTTGACAACCTTGGAGCTTGGGGTTGGTTTAAACAATAGGCACAAAATCAAGGGCTTGGAAAGTTAAAGAATGGCTATTATTGGGGAAGTCCACATCTGATTTGTGGAGTTATTTAAAGACCAACTGGTCAAAATTAAGGACAAGCATTCTACTGTGAGAATGAAAGACAAACATGGTAAGGTTTGGGAACCTTGTATGATGAGAGAGTTTGTAAATTGACTCAAAGGGAAAGGGAAGTGTATTCAAGCTGTAGAAAACTGAAATCAGACAGGACCTATAAGGAATATAAAGGATGTGGGAAAGAAATAAAATTGTCTAGTCTATCTATAATCTTATAAAATTCTATCAGGTTTCTTTTCACCCTTTGTGGCTCTTAGAGACACAACCTAAGTTTGTCCATCCTCTCCTTGTAGCATATTCCCTCTAACCCACACTATATCGATACATCTCTTCTGCACTCTCTCCTTTGCCTCCGAGGACATGTTTGCTTCTTTATCCTCGAGTGGTCCTACCTGTTCCTAATTATCCTCTTGCTCTTGATGCATGTGTAGAGTACCTTGGGATTCACTTTAATCCTACTTGCAAGAGTTCTTTCCTGGCCTCTACTGGCTCCCATAATTCCTTTTATGCGATCTCTTCTAGCTTTTTTTTAATCCTCAAGGGTTCTGTTTGATTTTTAGTTTCCTAAACCTTACATATACTTCCTTTTGCTTTCTGGCTAAATTCACCAGATCTCTTAATCCGAGGTTCCCTTGCCTTTCCAACTTTGTCCTTCCTTCTTACTAGAATATCCTTGTCCCATATTCATTGCATGTGATCCACATGTTAGATGTAGACTTCCCATTTAAATTGGTAAGTTGGTTCATTATTGTCACCAAGGTATAGTGGGAAAAGCTTGGTTTTGTCATTCATACTGATCATTTCATCACATCAGTATATTCAAAGATTAAAAGTACATTTATGATCAAATTATGTATGCTGTATACCACACTGAGATTCGTCTTCCCCACAGACAGCCACGAAACAAAGAAAACCATGGAACCCATTCAAAGAAAAACATCAAACATCCCCCCTGCAAAAAAAAACAAATTGTGTGAACAGCGGCAAAAAGAAGACCAAAAACACGGAATATGAAATACACAATCGAAGGAGTCCAGGCATATTCATTTCAGCTCAGTGTTCATTATCTGCAGGAGCAGTCAGAAACCAGAGACACAACATAATGTGAGCTACAGAGTCCAATCTACAAGCTGCATCAATTAAACCTTGCCCAAGACCTAGAACTTTGCACCATCCTCCAATGAGAGAGAGAGAGAGAGAGAGAGAGAGAGAGAGAGAGAGAGAGAGAGAGAGAGAGAATATGAATGGACTTTCCTTCAGAATCAGTAAGTAAGATGGAGTGAGAGAGACAGACAGACAGAGAGAGGGAGTACCACATGCAGACACCTTCCTCTAGCAGCAGTGAGCGAGAGGCTAGTAGATGGCATTGAACACCTGCTCTTCTTCTGCACTCACCTCAATGACTTCCATCTTCTTTGCTGCTTTAATCAGCAAGATTAGCAAGAAATGGAGTCAATCATGGACTCACATCCCATCTCTGCGATTCCTGGCCCCGAGGCTGGAAACTTCATGGAACACCCTCGGAGAGAGCAAAGCGCCAGATCGCTCACTCGGCCCGAAAACACACCACTAAAATGTAGACCACAATCTCCAACAGTAGCAGAACCACACTTGAAAGCAAAAGAAGACATAAAAGAAGTGAAAAGAGATAGTTTCATGAACAGCCTGGAGGATGTCGCTCTTGGTCTAATTGTTCACTAGTGCCATCTTCTTCTGATAATACAAGGATGAACAATAAATGGATGCAGAATATAGTGTTAGTTACAGTGAAACTGTAGTGCAGGCAGACAATAAGGTGAAAGGCCATGATGAGGTACATTGTCAGATCAAGTGTCATTTTATAAGAGATCCATTTAATAGGCTTATAGAAGTGCTTTAGAAGCTGTCCTTGAGCCTGGTGGTATGCGCTGGCTAGCTTTTGTATCTTCTGCCGCTTGGGGATGGAGGAGAGAGTATCTTGGTGGAAGGCTCTTTACCAATTTAGCAAGAAGTGTAGATGGTGTACATGGAGGCGAGGCTGGTTTCTGTGACGTGCAGAGCTGCAGTCCATGATGCACAATGCAGTTTCTTACAGTCTCAGGCAGAGCAGCTGCTAGGCCAAGCCATGATGCAACCATAAAAGCAGAATTTGGCCATTCGGCCCATTCAGTCTGCTCCTCCATTCCATCATACAAAAGATGCTGGAGGAATTCAGCTGGCCAGGCAGCATCTAGGGAAAAGAGTAAACAGTCGATGTTTCGGGTCGAGAACCTTCATTGGGACTGGAAAGGAAGGGGGAAGGAACTAGAACAAGGCAGTGGGAGAGGGGAAAGAGTACAAGCTGGAAGGATATAAGTGAAGCCAAGTGAGGGGGAAGGTAGATGGATGGGGGAGGGAGGGTGAAGTGAGAAACTGGGAGGTGATAGGTAGAAAAGGTAAAGGGCTGAAGTAAAAGGAATCTTATAGGAGATGATCGTGGACAATGGAAGAAAGGGAAGGTGAAGGGTCACCAGAGAGGAGAAGAGAAGGGGTTAGAGGGGAGTCAAAATGGGGAATGGTAAAGGAGAGAGGGGGAGAGGGAGAAATTACCGGAAGCTGGAGAAATGGAAGTTCATGCCGTCAGGTTGGAGGCTAACCACACAGAATGGGAGGTGTCGCTCTTCCCACCTGAGAGTGGCTTCATCATGGCAATAGATGAAGTCGTAGACAGACACGACAGAATGAGAACGGGGAGTGAATTTAAAATGGTTGGCTACCAGGAAATCCTCCCTGTTGCAGACAGGTTTGTCAGGCACAATTTCCCCTTTAGAAAGCCATGCTGACCCTGACTTATGCCCCCAAGTACCCCAAAGCCTCATACTTATTTATCGACTCCAACATCATCCCAACCACTGAAGTCAGGCCAACTGGCCTTTAATTTCCTTTCTTCTCTCTCTCTCCTTAAAAAGTGGAGTGATATTTGAACATAGAACAGCACCGTCCAGGAACAGGCCCTTTTGCCCCACAAATTTGTGCTGTACATTCTAATCTACATATTAATTAAGCAAACAAATGCATATCTCCTCTAATCCCTCTTCCAACAGAATGCTCATATCCTTCAATTATGCACATTCATTAGCCTATCTAATAGCCCCTTGAATGTCTCTATCATAGTTGCCTCCAAGCAAGCATTCCAGGCACCCACCACTCTGTGCTTGGAAAAAAAACTTGTCCCACACATTTTCTTTGAACTTATCTCATCTTAAATGTGTGTCCTCAAGTATTAGACATTTCAATCCAGGGTAGAAGGTACTGGCTGTCTACTCGATCTATGCCTCTCATAATCTCTCTCAAATCTATCTCGGGCTATGCTGCTCCAGAGAATACAACCCAACTTTATAGCACATGCCCTTTAATCCAGGCAACATCTTGGTAAATCTCTTCCACACCCTTTCATAAATCTCAATATTCTTCATAACATGGGATGACCAGAATTAAATGCAATACTCCAGATACAGCCTTACTTCCCAGCTCTTGAATTCAGTTCCCCGATTAATTAAGGCAAATGTGCCATATGCGACCCTATTAACCTGCTGGCCACTGTGTAGGGTCAATAGGAGCATGCTAATTTTCTTGAGCTTCTTGAAGAAGTAGAGGCACTGGTGCACTTTCTTGGTGATGGTGTAAACGTGGTTGGACTGGATTATGCTGTTGGTGATGTTAACTCCTGGAAGTTGAAGGTCTCTGGTTCCTGCCTAATTGTCTCATAGTTTGCCCTGCCCAAAACAATACAGTCCCTCTAGTTCTTTATTCATACCTATCTTAAGAGTCAAGGAGCCGTAATCATTGTTCCCAACTGTTCTCCCTCTGAAAGATCAGTCACCTGACCAGGCTTATTTCCCATAGCAGGTCCTACATATCCCTTTTGCTTTGTCTGAATCTTTTGCACTAAGGAGGTCCCAGTTTATATTGGGGGAAGTTGAAATCACCCACAACAAACTTGTTCTTTCCTCCACACCTTCTGTAATCTTCATGCATATCTACTTTAATATCTGTTTCAGTGTTTCAGTGGATTTTCTTGACTATTAGCCCCATTCTTGTATTTTATCTTTATTTTATTTTATATTTATCTTTTCCATTCACATTAGATCATTTTTTTAGTTATTCTGTGTCGCTTCTACTTTGGAAATAGATAGAAAATATATGATTATTATCTAATTGAACTTCTCATGGTATCTCATTCATAAGATTTGACAATGTGATTTTGATACTACTTATTCAATTTATTTAATATCCTCTCGACTCCACCTTGATGTGATATCTTACATTTATATTTGTTGATCTCAAAAATTTCTCAAAATTCTTAGGTGCATGACTCTTCTGTATCTTATGATTACTGCATGGTTAATCATAAATTGAACTGCTTAGATCTTGCTCTTTGCTAAGAAGTTGCTCTTTGCTAACAAGTGAAGGATCCTTCCATGATGCTTCTCCTTTACTGGTGACTGAAATGTCTAACTACAAAACTGTTTGTTGTCATCTCTGTACAGAGCTGGCAACTATGCCAAAAAAAAAAAGCCCCTTGATTGCTATTTTCTTGCAGAAAACAGCTGTGAAAGAAATTTTACCATTCCACAATTTTAGATCATATCAGACCATTTTTCAGGAGACAGGCATATGTCAGACAGAGAGAACAGCAGATCCTTTTTAATTGGTTTTATAATTAGTTATATAACCAATCGAGGGCCTCACTTCATAAAAAAAATGCTGGTTATAAAATTGTAAATCATGTTAATTGAAAACTGGTGCTGTAATGATGGCTCATACAGAGTATGAGTCACGTTTCAGGAGATCTTAAGCTCCAAAAACTGTCATGGTTGACATTGAACGATTCATTGGCCATTTCCCCATTCTCTTACACTCCCAATCTTTCTTGTATCTTTGGATTTTAGTGATAATTTGATTTTGTACTTAACTTTTTGTAATTACGTATAAAATTCCTTAAATCTTGATTGAGCAATTTGCTTTCTGTTTCTCCTCTTTGATCCAAAGTGAAACCAGACTTGAGAATTTCAAGCGTATTGTTTGTAAGTTTGATCAATATTGTGCAAAAAAAAACACATGCTAAGATTGTTTTACTTAAGTAAATAATAAGCAAATTGATCCTTGCATTAAAATAGTAGCAAATGATATGCCCACAGCTGTTTTAAGTAATTTGCATGGAAACACATCTTTGGTCATTTATGCCAAACACAACATATTGTCATATCAGCATGCTGGACATCTGAATTTCATTCCTATGAAATCAATCTCTTCTCATAGCATCAGACACCTTGATCCCAGAAATAATTCTTGAGAGCGCCTGTGTGTGGCACTCTAAGTAGCCCAATTATCACTACCGTTCAAAGATGGGTTGCATTAGTGTTTCCACGTTTGTTGTGACTCCCTGAATTATCAAAGTAAATTCATCAATCCCATAGTTTAATAATAAACTCTGAAATTAGTTAAATATGCCTTAATAATTGTCATCTTCCCCCATTTATCTTACTGAATTAAATAAATGTTTTTCTTTAATCATCCATTTTCACTATAGAATGAAGTGGGACAAGTTTTGCTGGAGTCAAATATTCACAAGAAAATGAATATAGTTTTAGCTAACCGAGTAATTTAATTGTTGAATTTAATGATTTCTCTGCTTGCAGGTATACAATTTCAACATTGGTTCAGATATGGTTTTCTTGTTGATTACAGTGCAAAATACCAAATTACTCCTTCGGGGCTGCAATTCTTTATTTTAACATTAAATGGGAGAAAGCTGTTTTTTCTCCATAATTAACAAATCACTAATGAAATCTCATTCTCAGAAATCACACATTTTAAAGCCATGTAATTTCATTAGGGAGGCGTTAATTATGAAAAAAACAGGTATTCTCCTGTTTTCAGTTGAAATATGAATGTTGAGCTCTAAATTAAAATCTTTAATATTGACAACAATGTGCAGAAACATGGCTTCATTTACACCTTAGGTAATATGTGTAATGAATCCATAAATAGTTACTGTTTGGCTTAAAATCAAGGAATCAGGCTTTAATTAGCTTTGCGTATATTCAAATAGTAGACCAGAATTCCAATTTCTTTTCTCAAATCATTCTGTTGAAGTTAAATAACAGGTTAGGAAAAGTGAGTCTATCCCCATTCAAAATGCCTTTGCCAGGTATAAGATCTAAAAAAAAATGTGGCTGGATGCTGGATACAATGAAGTTAAGAATATTACATATAACAGCCCTTCACTTATTTCCTTCTGGCTCAGTGATTACATGGTAAAACTTGTGACCTTCTTCAGAGATTCTTTGCCTACAGGAGAAAACAGCAGCTCATTAACCAAAGAACCCTTTTAATACTAAATTCAAAAAGAAAAGTTTAAAAATAATTTGAAGAGCAGCACAATCATGTTTGAACATTTATGAATAGTATGAATCAGATTAAAATAAATAATTTGTGTAAATGGTCCAAAGGTTCTTTATGCCACCACGAATGCAAAGTGTACCACAAGCAAAAATAGCACGTTGCAGCTTTCTCCTGTATCAATTGACTTAGTGACTGTGGGGTCCACTGATATGATGTTCATATTGTGTATCTCAGAGAAAGGAAATTATTTTTTTAACTTTCTGTGACTATCAATATTACAGAAAGCATTCTACAGTGGAAAGTGACAAAACTTTCATTTTCTTTGGAATATCAAAGGCTTAAAAATGCTAATCTATAAACATTAAAATTATGTTGCCTTGTTGAGCTATGTAACGCCCTGAAAACACTGGCCGCCTAAATCTGCAAGAATGCCATTTTATATCATGTGATTAGTCAGTTTATAGATTAAAGTATCATTTTCCTAATGAAACACAGAAGTGTTATTTGTGACTCTAGGCAAGGAAGCTGTTCACTACCAAATACATTTGGTTAATAGGATTGTTTTAATGTATAACTGTTTACAACACTTTGTCAGGAAGTTAAAATGCCTTTCAAGTCCAAAGGTCAAGGTCAATTTAAGCATCCTGCATAGAACTGGACTTCTGACTTTGTTTATGACATTTCAATTATCATTGGCCTTTAACCTTCAATGGGTATTCTATCATAGGTGTTGCCGTGGAAATCAGAATAAATACAGAACAGGTATTATGAATGCTCTGACTTCTTTGATGAGAGGCAGCACTTATAATTAGATTGGAATCCAGCCAGTCTCCACATCATTAAAGTGTGCAATCAATACAAAATCAGCACATTTTGTGTGAATTTATTTTTCATTTGCTTGCTCTTAATTTCCATAGTGTAGTTTGGAGTAGCTCAGGGAATGAGTCTGGCAGTTATGGGGTCTCTGTGGGTCAGAAGTCAGTGATTCCAATGGTTGAGAAAAATGTATGAATGTAAATTGAAGGATTTTGTGTGCCACTATAGAACTAAGGCAATAAGCTTTGGCAGGATGTTTTTGAAAAACAAGTGAAAGGGATTTTGAGAGTTAATAAAATACGTACCGTTAAAGGGAATCCATTTTGGTTTCCAAAGGCCTCAATTTAGAATACTAATTTAGAATTTATTTGTAGCATTTGGCTCTCAAAATTACCATTTAAGAAATTAAGTTGCTGCAGATATTCGGATTTTTTCCTTACAATTTTAATAGTTCCATCTATTGTTTGTTTAAAGGATGAGTTTGATGAGGACTGACTGTTTTGTAGTACAAAGTAAATACAAAATGAAGGTGCTGTTTTAAGAAAAAGTCATGTAATAAATGGTCTGAAGAAAATCCTTCCTAAGAGAGACAAAACTATAACAGCAGCAGTGACATCGCCAACACGAGGGAGTCTGCAGATGTTGGAGATCCAAAGCAATACACACAAAATGCTGGAGGAGCAGCAGGTCATGCTGCATCTATGGAAATGAATAGACAGTTAACGTTTCAGGCTGAGACCCTTCATCAGGACAGAAAAGGAAGGGGGAAGATGCCTGAATAAAAAGGTGGGGGGAGGGGAGAAGAAAGAGGCTAGCTGGAAGGTGATTGGTGAAGCCCATTGGATGATATGTATTTATATAGTTTAAAAAAAATATGTAATAAGCCATCTCAAAGCATTTCAGAGAAATTGTATAACATTTAATTTGACAAAGAAACATATAAATGCTGTGTTGGAGGCAGGCGATAAGAGTCTTGGACATTGTGATAAAATATAAATAGCTAGAGAGGAAGGAGAACAAATGCTTTAGAAGGGAATTCCAGAAACTACAGTCAGGTTAGCAAGGCTGTGTTGACTATTGAGGCAATTAAAATTAGAAATGGAGAAATAGTCAGAAGAGAATGGGGAATAATGAGAAATTGCTGAATTGGATGATAATCATTGATTCTATTATGGTTACTATTCTATTATGGATTTATTGAATATGCCTGCAAGAAAATGAATCCCAGGTTTGTATATGATAACATATGCGTACATTGATAATAAATTTATGTTGAATTTTAAACGCTAATATTACTCAAAAAGCATAGAGGTGATGGATCAATGGGACAATGAGTTAGATTATGGCCAAGAATGTTTGGACACAAACTGCACATTCAGATTTGAGTTTGGCAAGGTTTCCATGTTACTGTTGATGTTACAGAGATGGCAAATTGATGGCCTGATAAACAAGTGGACACAGGGTGAGAAGCTCACTTCCAATTGAATAGCACAGAGTTACAAATTTTTATCTTTGGGCAATGACCAAAAATAGAACAGGTGATTCATGACCAGAAAAGACAGATCAAATTGGTATCTATTCTCATGTAATGGTATTGGGTTTGCTGTCCACAAAGCTCTGAACTCAAAATGAAGATCTCAAACCCTATCTGATGTAAAAAGCTATGAGTAGACTCAGTAAAGGGAGCAATACTGTGTCCACCTACTTTTCAACAGTTAAATCACTTAACTGTTTATGTATTTGAGTGTTGGGTGTATTTTAAACACAGCTCATTTATTTTTAGCGATATTTAGATACAATACTTAAACTACATTTAAAGCTCACAGAGGATTTCTATTTTATAAAAGTTTTCCAAATTACAAATGATTTCTAAAACACAAAGAATTTCCAAAACACAGGTACAATTCTGATAAGCTAAAAAGATATACTAACAAGTTGCAAACAAACAAGTCATCTGTCACAGGACTTCTTCAGATACATAGAGTGTAAAGGAGAGATGAGAGTGGATATTGGACAGCTGGAAAACAATGCTGGAGAGGTAGTAATGGGGGAGAACAAAATAACAGATAAACTGAGTAAATATTTTGCATCAGTCTTCACTGTAGAAGACACTAGTAGTCTAGTAGAAGCACCTGGATGGGGTCAGTGGTGCTGTGAGGATTACATTCCTGGACTTCTCTAGTGCCTTTAACACCATCCAGCCCAAGATCTTAAGGCACAAACTAACGGAGAAGGGAGTAGACTCTCACATGGTGGATTGGATAGTGGACTACTTGACAGATAGACCTCAGTATGTGCGGTTGGGAGACTGTAGGTCTGACACGGTGGTCAGCAGCACAGGAGCGCCGCAGGGGACCGTGCTCTCTCCGGTCCTGTTCACCCTGTACACATCAGACTTCCAATATAACTCGGAGTCCTGCCATGTGCAGAAGTTCGCTGATGACATGGCCATAGTGGGGTGTGTCAGGAATGGACAGGAGGAAGAGTATAGGAAACTGATACAGGACTTTGTGATATGGTGCAACTCAAACTACCTGCGTCTCAATATCACCAAGACCAAGGAGATGGTGGTGGACTTTAGGAGATCTAGGCCTCATATGGAGCCAGTGATCATTAATGGAGAATGTGTGGAGCAGGTTAAGACCTACAAGTATCTGGGAGTACAGTTAGACGAGAAGCTAGACTGGACTGCCAACACAGATGCCTTGTGCAGGAAGGCACAGAGTCGACTGTACTTCCTTAGAAGGTTGGCGTCATTCAATGTTTGTAGTGAGATGCTGAAGATGTTCTATAGGTCAGTTGTGGAGAGCGCCCTCTCCTTTGTGGTGGCGTGTTGGGGAGGCAGCATTAAGAAGAGGGACGCCTCACGTCTTAATAAGCTGGTAAGGAAGGCGGGCTCTGTCGTGGGCAAAGTACTGGAGAGTATAACATCGGTAGCAGAGCGAAGGGCGCTGAGTAGGCTACGGTCAATTATGGAAAACCCTGAACATCCTCTACATAGCACCATCCAGAGACAGAGAAGCAGTTTCAGCGACAGGTTGCTATCGATGCAATGCTCCTCAGACAGGATGAAGAGATCAATACTCCCCAATGCCATTCGGCTTTAGAATTCAACCGCCAGGAGTAAGATATGTTAAAGTGCCGGGGTTAGGACTCAATGTATTTAAGTAAACTACTTAAGAACTTTTTAAAAGCTATTATTAATGCTTTGTGAGAGGGTGATTTTAGATGCATATCATATTTTTACTGAGTTAAGTATTGTATGTAATTAGTTTTGCTACAATAAGTGTATGGGACATTGGAAAAAATGTTGAATTTTCCCATGGGGATGAATAAAGTATCTATCTATCTATCTATCTATCTATCTATCTATCTATCTATCTATCTATCTATCTATCTATCTATCTATCTATCTATCTATCTATCTGGTGGAAGTTCCATCTGTCAGTGGGAATGAAGTGTGTGAAGTTTCCATAATTGGAGAGAAGGTTCTTGGGAAACTGAAAGATCTGAAGGCAGATAAGCCTCCTGGACCAGAAGGTGTACACCACAGAGTTCTGAAAGAAGTGGCTGAAGAGATCGTAGAGACATTAGTAATGATCTTTCAAAAATCACTAGATTCTGGAATGGTTCTGGAGGACTGTAAAATTGCAAATGCCATTTCTCTCTTCAAGAAGGGAGAGAGGAGGAAGAAAGGAAACTATAGGCCAGTTAGTCTGACCACAGTGGTTGGGAAGATGTTGGAGTTAATTATTAAGGATGAGGTCCAGGGTACTTGGAGACACATGATAAAATAGGCCAAAGTCAGCATGGTTTCCTCAAGAGAAAATCTTGCCTGACAAATTGAAAGGTTGAACAAGCTAGGTCTTTATTCTTTGGAGCGTAGAAGGTTGAGGGGGGGGACTTGATAGTGGTATTTAAAATTATGAGGGGGATAGATAGAGTTGATGTGGATAGGCTTTTTCCAATTGAGAGTAGGGGAGATTCAAACAAGAGGATATGAGTTGAGAATTAAGGGGCAAAAGTTTAGGAGTAACATGAGGGGCAACTTCTTTACTCAGAGAGTGGTAGCTGTGTGGTACGAGCTTCCAGTAGAAGTGGTAGAGGCAGGTTCGATTTTGTCATTTAAAAGAAAATTGGATAGGTATATGGAGAGGAAAGGAATGGAGGGTTACGGGCTGAGTGCAGGTAGGTGGGACTAGGTGAGAGTAAGTGTTCAGCATGGTCTAGAAGGGCCAAGATGGCCTGTTTCCATGCTGTAATTGTTATATGGTTATAAATGTGTTGGAATTCTTTGAAGAAGTAACAAGCAGGATAGACAAAGGAGAATCGGTTGATGTTGTGTACTTAAATTTTCAGAAGGCCTTTGACAAGGTGCCACACATGAAGCTGCTTAATAAGTGACAAACCAATGGTATTACAGGAAGGATTCTAGCATGGTTAAAGCAGTGACTGATTGACAGGAGACAAAGAGTAGGAAGAAAGGGAGCCTTTTTCTGACTGGCTGCCAGTGACTAGTGGTGTTCCATAGGGGTCTGTGTTAGGTCCAATTCTTTTTTACGTTAATGTGTCAATGATCTGGATGATGGAATTGATGGCTCTATTGCAAAGTTTGTAGATGATATGAAGATAGGTGGAGGAGCAGGTAGATTTGAGGAAGTAGAGAGGCTACAGAAGGACAGACAGATGAGGAGAATAGGCAAAGATATGGCAGATAGAATACAAGTCAGTAAGTGCATGGTCATGCAGTTTGGTAGAAGAGATAGGTTGACTATTTTCTAACAGGAGAGAAAATACAAAAAAAAACTGAGGTCCAAAGGGCCTTCAGAGTCCTTGTGCGGGATTCCCTAAAGATTAATTTACAGGCTGAGTCTGTGGTGAGGAAGGCAAATGCAATGTTAGTGTTGATTTCAAGAGGACTAGAATATAAAAGCAAGGATGTAATATTGAAAGGATTGAATGGCTTGTCATATGAAGAGCGTTTGATGGCTCTGGAACTGTATTCACTAGAATTCAGAATACTGAGGGGTGACCTCACTGAAATCTATCGAATGGTGAAAGGACTTGATAGAGTAGATGTAGACAAGATATTTCCTATGGTGGGAGAGTCTAAGACCAGAGGACATGGCCTCAGGATAGTCTTTAGAATCTTGGCCCTTCTTGATTGGTCAGGGCATGACGGGATATGGGGAGAAGGCAAGAGATTGGAGCTGAGAGGAAAATTGGATCAGCCATGATAAAATGGTGGAGCAGACTCGATAGGCTAAATGGTCTAAGTCTGCTCCTCTATCTTATGGTCCTGTGGAAATTGAAGGCAGAGGAATGGTTCTAGTCACCCTGTCTTTCTGTCATTCTTGTCATTTCATGACCATTCCTAATAAGCCTGACAGCTCCCTTACATTCATACTATTTTTGCTACTTGGTGACTTCACAGAAATGTGATATTTGTTCAGAACCCTGGGCTGGGAAATTCACATTGATGGTCTAAAAGCTTCTAGGGACAGACATCTCAGAGAGCCAAAATTAAAGCTGTGAGGGCTGAATCTCTGAACGCACAGATCTTCCAACTACTGGGGGATCAGCTATTTGATGTGCTAAGTGTTTGTTTCAGTCTGGTCTGCAAGCTTCCTTGAACTAACTAATCTTGCCAGAGTTGTCTAGTTTGATGCAGGTCTAATTAACTTCATTGTCCTACACCACTGTACTTCTTGAGCAGCCAACCCCTTGCTGTGGGGAAGCAGGCTGTGTTCTACAGACAGAGCAGTTTGTTCTCCAAGTTCAAAGTAAGTTTAATATCAAAGTAAATCTATCTCACCATGTACCACCGTGAGTTTTGTTTTCTTGTGGGCAAACTCAGTAAATTCAAGAAACACAATGGAAGTCCACATCGAACAGGACAGACAAACTACCAATGTGCAAAAGACAACAAACTATGCAAATACAAAAGAAAAAAGAAATAATAATAATAATAATAATAATAATAATAATAATAATAATAATAATAATAATAATAATAATAATAATAATAAACAAATAAATAAATAATAAATATCAAAACATTAGAGGAAAAGACCTGGAAAGTGAATCCATAGGCTGTGGGAACAGTTCAGTGATAGAGTGAGTGAAGTTATCCCCACTGGTTCAAGAGCCTGATAGTTGAGGGGTATTAATTATTCCTGAATCTGGTGGCATGGGCCCTGAGGTTCCTGTACCTTCTTCCTGATGGCAGCAGTGAGAAGAGAGCATGACCTGGGTGGTGGGAGTCCTTGATGGCGGATGCTGCTTTCTTGCGACAGTGCTCCATGTAGATGTGCTCAATGGTGTGGAGGGGTTTACCTGTGATGGACTGGGTTGTATTCATTACTTTTTGAAAGCTTTTCCATTCAAGTGCATTGGTGTTTCCATAACAGGCCGTGATGAAACCAGTCAATACACTCTGCACCACACTTCTATAGAAGTTTGTCAGTGTTTTAGATGCCATGCTGATTCTTCACAAACTTCTAAAGACGTAGAGGTGCTGACGTGTTTTTTTTTGTAATTGCGATTACAAATTGGGTCCTGGACATATACTCTGAAATGATAATATCGAGGAATTTAAAGCTGCTGTTCCTCCCCACCTCTGATTCTCCCCCCACCCCCCCACCACCGATAAGAACTGACATATGGACCTCCAGTTTTCTCCTCCTGAAGTCAATAATCATCTCCTTGGTCTTGCTGACATTGAGCAAGAAGTTGTTGTTATGGCACCACTCAGCTAGATTTTCAAACTCCCTCCTTTTTGATGATTAGTCACCAGCTTTGATTCGACCAATGACAGTGAACTTAAATATGGATTGGAATTGTGCTTAACCTCATAGTCATAAGTAGAAAGTGAGTAGAGCAGTGGGCTAAGCACTCAGCCTTGTCGTATACCTGTGTTGATGGAGATTGTGGAGGAGATGTTGTTGCCAATCCAAACTGATTCAGGTTTGCAAGTGAGGAAATCAAGGATCTAATTGCATAAGGGTGCATCGAGGACAGGTCTTGAAGCATATTGATTAGTTTTTAGGGGATGATAGTATTTAATGCTGAGCTGTAGTTGATATATAATATCTTTGTTTGCATCTTTGCTCTCCAGATGTCTTACAGTTCAGAGAAGAACTAATGAAATGACATCTGCCGTGGACCTGTTGTGCCACCAGGCAAAATTGGAGCAGGATCCAAGTTGCTTCCAGGCCACTCATCAGGCAGCCATTGATAAGTTTCATCTCAGAGCACTATTTCATCACAGTGGATGTAAGTGCTACTGGATGATATGTATTGATACAGGTTACCACGTTCTTCTTTGGTACCGGTGTAATTGAAGCCTGCTTGAAGCAGGTGGGTACCTCAAATAATTGAGGTGAGAAGTCAAAGATAATTAATCAACACTCCAACTAATTGATCAGCACAAGTCTTTAGTACTCAGCCAGGTACTCCATCTGGGCCAGATGATTTCTGTGGGTTCACCCTCCTGAAGGATGCTCTCATTTCGGCTCACAGATTCAAAACACAGGGTTTTTGGAGCTGTGGGATTTTGCCAAGTTTCCCCCATGTTTTGACAATCAAAGAGAGCTTAGAAGGTACTGGGCCTTGTTGTCACCTATGTTGCTTGGTTTCACTTTGTAAGAGGTAATAGCATTCAAGGCCTGCCACAGCCATCAAGCATCCTTCAGTGATTCAAGTTTAATTCAGAATTGGCACTTTGCCCACCGGGTGGTTTTCTGGAGATCGTGCCTGGACCTCTTGTATCTTGGTCACATGACCTGCATGCCACTGATCTGGCCCTCGGTGATTGTGGATATCATGGTTCATCCTCAGTTTCTGGCTGAGGAATTCTCTGAATGATTTTGTGGGGATACACTAATCTATGACTCTTGACAATGTCATTTTGACATGAATGTTCATGACAACAATGGTGTATCCTCTTATGAGTCTTTGAACGTGGCCCAGTCTACCAATTGGAACCAATCCCATAGCCTCTCCTCTGCCTCCCGCAACCCCCTCTTTGTTGTCTTTATCTCTTGAGCCTTGCTCTTTAGCCTATGCCTGCATGAAGGTTAGGAGGACAGCCAAATGATCAGATTCCCGAAATGTGGTCTGGGCATGAAATGGTAATCATTCCTTGTTATAGTATAGCAGCGGTTCTTGGGACCCCTGGTACATACTGAAAGTAATTGGGCAGAGATTTCTTCAAACATGCTTGATTGCTCTCCTTGTAACTTCAGGTTGATTAGTTGTAGAATCTGAACTATTTTTAGATGATGTCACCTAAGAGTAATTTGTGGATGAGAGAATGGAGAAGGATAAAAATCAGTTATTGGAGATTCAGCAGATAATAGTATGAGGGCAGTATAAGACATTGCAGGCTAAAAGGACAATCCAAAAATGGAAGCAAGGATCCTCACACACACCCACATATTGTGCATCATATTTTGATGGATATCCCCTTCTAAGTCAAAGGCATTTGTCAGAAGTTTTATTGATCCGTTGAAATCATTTTTTAACCAAACTGATGTGAAAACCACCAAATAAGGTGGCCTGTTTACCAGGCTGGTATCATAATGGTTAAGTCACTCTGTTTTGTGAGACAATTTCTGGACCTGGGTTCTCATCCCCAGGCTGCCTGACAATTGAATCTGTCAGTCACAGTTCGAATGAGTTTTGTCAGTTGTCATTTGAGTCACTAGGTAGGAAGCCTTGTGGTGGCAGAGCACTTCCCCTTGGGGAGGTAAAATGCGACATACTGCATTTTACCCTGCAGCAAGTATATTTCCTATTGGATGCAAACAAAATGACATTGGCATCAAAGTGCTGCCAACACCTTCACCAGCTAAAGGGGGCAAGCAGTGTGGAAGGTCTGAGGGAGAAAAAGTGAAACAAATATAATTAAGAAAGCACTCTTAGCAAGAATAGATGGAAGGCAATAAACAAGTTGCATGCATTTTTTAAAAAGGCTATATTTACATATCCAGGCTACTTTTGGAAAAGCCCTCAGTTTCAGAATGATAGTTTCTTAAAGAAGAACTCAAGCTTGTTTAAAAATATCGCAGAATCAGACTTACTTATTTTCTGAAATTGTCTGATACGCAAAATCCATTCTTGGGGTTTATTGGCAAAACCCATCTGTGATATTATTTTGCTTTCATTAGATATATTCTGAGTAATCAGAGTACGTACATACAACTCACAGCAGAATAAAAATGGGTTTTGTTTCATAATAAGTTCTGTTTATGGTAATTGTTCTACCTGCATAATATCTTGAATGTTTCCTCCTTGGACATGGTCAAACCTGTAGTCAATTTTTCATCATTTGACATTTCCAGATCCTGTTGCAGTGTTCCTTTCTGAAAATATTGAAAGGTATGTGTGTATTTTGACTAACTAAAGTAGATTCAGATACCCACTGAGAAACACAAAATTACAAAATTATTATTTTATTGCATTTTTATTTTATACTTTGCTTTTGAGCTGCAATTATTCTTGACGTGACATGGAGGGAAATACTTGTTAGAAAAAATTCAATATCATTTACCTGTTTTTTAAAAAATTGGTGATCTTTCATGTTCTATTTTCTTGGAAAAATCACAAAACTTCATGGTGGATGCTTGGGGCAGTGCTAAGATGGCACCAAATGGCTGCTTCTTTGAACTCATATGTGGAAACAGCTTAATATCCTCTCTTTAATTTCTCTTTTCAAGGTTGTTGGGGTTCTGTCAAAGTCCGTGATCTGCAACAGCACTCAAACTGCGGTTTTTCACAGTAGATGATTTCCTGCTCCTGGAGCTCATCAACCGGCCAACTTCTGACATTCTCCAGGAAAACGTGTGGCCCTATGGATAACCAGTTGCAGGCCAGGGCCACTGACTGAGGCATTGCCGGAGAAGGAACGTCAGGGTTTTGTCTCAGTGATACTGCAGTTGGATGTCTCTGTAGTTGAGCGACCACTCTCTCTCTCTCTCTCTCTCTTTCTCTCATTGCTGGGGAGAGTTTGCTGCCAATTCTTAAGTTAGAGAATCTTGGACTAAAAAGCAACATGGCAGAACGTAATACAAAAGAACATAAGAAATAGGAGCAGGAGTAGGCCATCTGGCCTGTCGAGCCTGCTCCGCTGTTCAATAAGATCATGGCTGATCCGGCCATGGACTCATCTTCAACTACCTGCCTTTTTTCCATAACCCTTAATTCCCCTACTATGCAAAAATCTATCCAACCTTGTCTTAAATATATTTATGGAAGTAGCCTCCACTGCTTCATTGGGCAGAGAATTCCACAGATTCACCACTCTCTCCGAAAAGCAGTTCCGCCTCATCCCCATCCTAAATCTACTCCCCCAAATCTTAAGGCTATGTCCTCTTGTTCCAGTCTTACCTACCAGTGGAAACAACTTTACTGCCTAAATCTTATCTATCCCTTTCATAATTTTATATGTTTCTATAAGATCTCCTCTCATTCTTCTGAATTCCAGCGACTACGGTCCCAGGCGACTCAATCTCTCCTCATTGTCTAAACCCCTCATCTCTGGAATCAATCTGGTAAACCGCCTGCAAAGCTAATATATCCTTCTTCAAGTAAGGAGAACAGAACTGTATGTAGTACTCCAGGTGTGGTCTCACCAGTACCCTGTACAGTTTGTTGGGCTCAAGTCATGCCCTGTGTTCGTTTTGGAAGAGAGACAACCAACACCTGATTATAGTGAAACGTGGCTTTATTGCAGAATCGTAACTGACACAGCGAGTACACGGAGTCGCTGGAGAAGGCGCGTTCTGCCTTCCCCTTACATTCTACTCTTATTTATACCCCTTTTCCCCATTCCAACCCCTCGCTACACATATTTGGTAAGGCCGAACTTTGTTGTACATATTAGGTAATATCGGGCACTTGTGTCCCCCTTATTGGCCCGATGCCATTCACTCACGAGTTACCTGTTTCTTTTGTTTATTGAATCGAGTGACACTAGCAGTTTCGGTGTAGCGGAATCCCCAGTTTCGCTTCCTCCCTCCCTTGTACTCCTGTCTCCTAATATCACGTGAGCCACTCCTGACCTGTAGTGGCAGTCTCGAATTAACCCTAACATTAACCCTAACATTCCCTCCCTTGGCCTCCCAGAGGCCACATCCCTTACAAGCTTTTCCGCGGCTGCCGGGATCAGGCAGGGAGGTGAGCGTCCCCTGGCACTCTTTGGCGTGTCCTCCCTATTTGCATTTCCTGATTTGTCCGACCTAGGGTCACAAAATATGGGTAGGGGTTCCCTAAACATCAGCAATTTTTACAAGTAGCATGCAACATTTCAGAAGACTTATTCAAAAGCGACTCTCAATTTCCCCCTTTGCATGGCCCATTCCAGTCCGTGTTCTCCCATAGCACGTCTGCTTTCGGGAGGGCTGTGTCCTCCCCTTCCACCGGGAACAAGGGTGCCTGGTATGCCGGTGGAGGTCCATCCTTTCCAGTCAAGGCTCGATCTATAGTTCGGACGACTAGGGTCCTGATACAGGGTATGCAACAACAACCACACGTGATAAAGATAGCAATTGAAATAGACAGTCCTAGAGCCGACTGTCCCAGAAACGCTCCCCACTTACCAAAGGTCTTATTCAGCCAATCTACCACTGGGTTGTTTACCCCAGATTGCTCTTTCAGCTCGTTGGCCAACGCCCGGAGTTCTATCAGGCTATTAGTCAGCTTTCCGTCTGGTCCGCCCCGTTCCCCACCAAACATCATCCCAGGAGGCACACCACTGCCCTCCCGCCGTTCGTTTATTGGGAAAGATGGGTGGATACCCTAGTCCGAGTGCCGCAAAGGGACACATGTAGACTTCGTATCCTTTCCATCCAGCCTCTGAACCTCCCCAGCAGTCAATCACATCACAAAGGTCAAATTGAAAAACTTTATCCCTCTTTGGGTCAGCGTCTAATATCACTCTGGCCCCACAGGGGTCCGGCGCTCCCTGAACGAGACGTCCCAGGAGAGCGGTGATACTTATCCACCCCAACATCCAGCTACTCATCCTTGCCCGTTTCCTTCCCCGTGTCCTCTTCGTCAATCGTTTCAATTAGATTAATTTGGCTTCCTTTTGCGGATCTGGAGCAGTGAGAAAATGATGCCAGTTATTGTCCCCCTCCCTTCTTACCTTTTAATGCCCTGTTGGAGACCTCGGTGACAGGGTATGGACCATGCCACCATTTTTCGTTCCAGGTGAGCTTCCCCGGGCCTCGGAGGAACACTTCCACTCCTACCTTGATGGTGTCCGACCCCTGCGGCTGCTCACTGTTAGATTATTGAACTCGCACAGTTATCAATTTTACCATATTTCTAAAAACTCTCATATACTCTGTTACTCAACACACAAATGTCTGAGTTTTGGTAACTCGAAATTGAAGTGCTCCATGGCTCCCTAGTACATGGAGAGGATCAAATGTGGGACAGTCGCCTTTCAAAACCTGACCTTCGCGTGGGAGATTTCTTCTCTTAACAACCAGTCTAAGGTAGGCGCCGTCAGTATCTCCGTGCACTACAGTGTACCGCGTCTCCTCCTCACTCCTGAGACTTTTATGCCCATCGTGGGCGGCGGGTACCCTCACTCAGAAGACTTTGCACCGGCGGAGGATCCTTCTAAAAACAGATAAGAAGAAATGAGTACTTACCAGTCACGATTCTGCACCGGGAATAATCTTTCCCAGGGTAATTTGGGGTTGGTGAGGTTCCATCAGCAGACAAGATCTAACTCGGTAATTCAACTATCTAATGGAAGTCTTCGATATAACAGGCACTTCCTGACCTTACTGGAGGTGCGGCCGCAAGTTGTCTGCCGTCGGACCCGCCAGCCTGTGTTGTCTCTTCCCTCCCCACGTCGGGGTCACCAATTGTTGGGCTCAAGTCATGCCCTGTGTTCGTTTTGGAAGAGAGACAACCAACACCTGATTATAGTGAAACGTGGCTTTATTGCAGAATCGTAACTGGCACAGCGAGTACACGGAGTCGCTGGCGAAGGCGCGTTCTGCCTTCCCCTTACATTCTACTCTTATTTATACCCCTTTTCCCCATTCCAACTCCTCGCTACACATATTTGGTAAGGCCGAACTTTGTTGTACATATTAGGTAATATCGGGCACTTGTGTCCCCCTTATTGGCCCGATGCCATTCACTCACGAGTTACCTGTTTCTTTTGTTTATTGAATCGCGTGACACTAGCAGTTTCGGTGTAGCGGATTCCCCAGTTTCGCTTCCTCCCTCCCTTGTACTCCTGTCTCCTAATATCACGTGAGCCACTCCTGACCTGTAGTGGCAGTCTCGAATTAACCCTAACATTAACCCTAACAAGTTGCAGCATAATCTCCCTGTTCCGACCTTCAATTCCTCTACCAATGAAGGCCAACATTCAATTTGCCTTCTTAATAGCCTTCTGTACCTGCAAACCAACCTCTTGTGATTCATGCACGAGCACGCCAACTCCCTCTGCCCAGCAGCATGCTGCAATTATTTACCATTTAAATACAAATCTGCTCTTTCATTTTTTCTTCCAAAGTGGATGACCTCGCATTTACCAACATTGTACTCCATCTGGCAGATCCTTGCCTACTCACTTAACCTCTCTATATCTCTCTGCAGACTTCCTGTATCTTCTGTACAATTTGCTTTTCCACTCAATTTAGTATCATCAGCAAACTTCAATACCCTACACTCGCTCCTCTCTTCCAGATTGTTAATGTATATCATGAACAGTTGTGCGCCCTGCACCGACCCCTGCAGCACACCGCTCACCACTGAGTTCCAGCCAGAGTACACCCATGTATCCCAACTCTCTGCTTTCTATTAGTTAACCTTATCACCCCCAACTTGTCGCCACTTGATAACAATGGTTATATCATCAGCAAGTTTATAGGTGGTATTTGAGCTATGCCTAGCCATGCAGTCATGTGTCTATAAAGAGTAGAGCAGTGGGCTAAGCACACACCCCGAGGTGCGCCAGTGTTGACCGTCAGCGAGGAGGAGATGTTATCACCAATCCGCACAGATTGTGGTCTTCCGGTTAGGATGTCGAGGCTCCAATTGCAGAGGGAGGTACAGATGCCCAGGCTCTGCAACTTCTCAATCAGGATTGTGGGAATGATGGTATTAAATGCTGAGCTATAGTCAATGAACAGCATCCTGACATAGGTGTTTGTATTGTCCAGGTGGTCTAAAGCCATGTGGAGAGCCATTGAGATTGCATTTGCTGTTGACCTATTGTGGTGATAGGCAAATTGCAATGGGTCCAGGTCCTTGCTGAGGCAGGAGTTCAGTCTAGTCATGACCAATCTCTCAAAGCATTTCATCACTGTTGATGTGAGTGCTACTGGGCGATAGTCATTAAGGCAGCCCACATTATTCTTCTTAGGCACTGGTATAATTGTTGCCTTTTTGAAGCAAGTGGGAACTTCTGCCCATAGCAGTCAGAGGTTGAAAGTGTCCTTGAATACTCCCACTAGCTTGTTTGCACAGGTTTTCAGAGCCTTACCAGGTACTCCATCGGGACCTTCCACCTTGCGAGGGTTCACTCTCTTTAAAGACAGCCTAACGTCGGCCTCTGAGATAGAGATCACAGGGTCAGCAAGGATCTTCACAGCATGCATAGAAGGCATTGAGTTCATTTGTTAGTGAAGCATCACTACTATTCATGCTTTTGGGTTTCACTTTGTAGGAAGTAATGTCTTGCAGACCCTGCCAGAATTGCTGTCCATCTGATGTTGCCTCCAACATCATTCCAAATTATCTCTTCGCCTTTTAAATAGTCCTCTGCAAATCATACCTGGTTTTCTGGTACACACCTGGGTTGCCAGACTTGAATGCCACAGATCTAGCCTTCAGCAGACGACGTCCCTCATGGTTCATTCATGGCTTTTGGTTTGGGAATGTACAGTAAGTCTTTGTGGGCACACACTCATCCACACAGTTTTTAATGAAAATAGTAACAACTGCAGCATACTCATCCAGGTTTGAAGATGAATCCCTGAATACAGTCCATTCCACCCTGTAGGTGCTCCTGTGCTTCCCTTGTCCATAAATGCTTGGTCCTCACTGCTGGTGCTGCAGTCTTCAGTCTCTGCCTATACTCAGGGAGTAGAAGTACAGCTAGGTACTTCCCGAAGTGAGGGCGTGGAGTAGCATTGTAGGCATTTTGATGGTGGTTTGGCAATGGTCCAGTGTGTTGTTTCCTCTGGTATTGCAAGTGATCTGTTTATGATAGTTGCTTTGTGATTTTTTCAACTGACCTGGTTAAAATCTCCCAAAACGATGGTAAAGGTGTTAGGGTGCGCTGTTTCGTGCATGTTGATCCCATTACTCAGATCATCTAAAGCCTGCTTGACACTGGCAAGTAAACTGTTACCAAAATGATCCCATGGTAGCTAAAAAGGATGGCACTTTACTGCTAGATATTCCAGGTCTGGTGAGCAGAATTAGGACAGCACTGATATATTTGTGCACCAAGAAGAGTTGATTGTGAAGCAAACTCCTCCACCTCTGCTTTTGAGAGACTCTATAGATCTATCCTGATGGTGTATAGTAAACATCATGCAGATATAGCGCATCACCTGATCCTGCATCATCCTTTTATTTAGTTAGCTGTAATTTAGTGATTTTTTATTCAACCAATCCAAAAGCCTTACTTGCTACTTACCTGTGCCTCCTCGCCAAAGCCTCAAGTTCCCACTCTTAAACTGGTCCCCTCACACAATGGCTGCTCCGTTTTGACCCTGCTTTACTTTGATTTACACCTGTTAATGAATCATGAATGGATTGGTCCACCGCTAATGTGCCGATCCACATGAAACTCTCCTTTTTTCATCTCTTCTCCCCAATGTGTGCGAAGCTCTCTATCTCTTCAATTTGATTGGTCCACCACTAATGCGCCGAGCCCCATGTAACTCCCCCTTTTAAAACTCTTCTCCGCGACCTGTGCGAAACTTGCTCTCTCTGCGAATTGATTGGTCCGCTGCCAATGCGCCGAACCCGCAAGACACTCCTTCTTAAAATTCTTCTCCTCGACGTGTGCGAAGCTCTCATCTCTCTTCAAATCGATTGGTCCCCCACTAATGCACCAAGCCCCCAAAACACCGTAACACCGTAATACTATAACAACGACTGTTTGTTGGTCTCCCCTTTCACTGTGAAATAAAATGGGTGACATCTCTCTGTCCCTTGTTAGTAAGACAGAGAGTAAAATGTTGGATAAACAATAGTCTTTGTTGACTGTAGATCAGGGGCCTTTGCTGCTGGTTCATTGGGGGAGGGGTGTGCACTGGCGTTTCTGCTGAAAGGGTTGTTGGGGAGGGGTGGGGGTTCATGCTTCGCTCCTGCTTGTGTGGGGGAGGGAAGATAAAGGACTTTGGTGTTCTAACATTTTTCTATCATTCACCCTTTTGAGATTCTCTTCTGTTTTGCGGATGTCTGCAAAGTGTAAGAATTTCAGGTTGTATGCTCTATACAATCTCTGATATTAAATAGATCCATTTGAACCATTGAACATTTAAACCATTAGGTTAGAGTGAAAAGACCTAGATGGAAACGGTTCAAATCCCACCAGTTTCATGAAGTTCCAATTCCAATTATTAGGTAAACCTGGAATAAATGTTTATTCAGTTACAGCAAATATGAATTACTGGATTGTTCAAAAATCCGCTGATAGGGAAATCTCTGCTCCTCTTGTTTGAGCTGGCATGTATATGGTTTTAGGTCAATCAATGTCAGAGTCAGAATCAGATTTATTATCCTTGACGTATGTTCTGAAATGTGTTGTTTTGCAGTAGCAATATACTGCAAGATATAAAAGTTACTATAAGTTACAAACAAATAAATGGCACTAAAGAGGGATAGTGAATTTGTGTTCATTGGAAATCTTATGGCCGAGGGGGAGAAGCAGTTCTTCAAATGTTGAATGTGGGTCTTGTCCTTCCTCCCTGATGGTATTAATGAGAAGAGGGCAGATCCTGGATGTTAAGAGTTCTTAATGATGGATGCTACTTTCTTGAGGCACCACTTTTGGTAAATGTCCTCACTGGTGGGGTTTATTGTGCCCCTATTGGAACCAGGAGAGACTCTCTGAAATATTGACATCTGGAACTTGAAGCAGGTTACCCATTCCACCACTGATCCCTCAGTGAGGACTGATGTGTGCTCTCCTGACTTCCCTTTCCTGAAGTTCATAATCAGTTCCATGGTTCTGCTGACATTCAATGCAAGATTGTTGTTGCATCAACATTCAACCAGTGATTTAGCTCACTGCTGTATGCCACTTCAAAGTTCAAAGTTCAAATTACATACATGTCACCACATACAATCCTGAGATTTGTTTTCTAGTGGGCATACACAGTAAATCCAAAAAACATAATAAAGTCATTGAAAGACCATACCAAACAATGGACAAACAACCAATGAGCAAAAGCCAACAAACTGAGCAAATAAAAATTATATAACAACGAATAAATAAACAATAAACATTGAGAACACAAGATGAAGAATCCTTGAAAGTGAGTCTATAGATTGTGGGAAATGTTCAGTGTTGGGGCAAGTGAAGTTATCTCCTCTAGTTCAAGAGCCTGATGGTTGAGGAGTAATAATTGTTTCTGAACCTGGTTAGTTGGTTCCTCAGGCTCCTATATCTTCTTTCTGATGGCAGCAATGAGAAAGAGAGCATGACCTGGATGACGGGGACCTTGATAATGGATGCTGCTTTCCTCCGACACTGCTCCATGTAGATGTGCTCAATAGTGACTGACCTGCATCCATTACTTTTTGTAGGATTTTCTCATCACAGGCATTGGTGTTTCCATACCAGGCTGTAATGCAACCAGCCAATTTACTCTCCACCACTCATCTATAGAAGTTTGTTAAAGTTTTAGATGTCATGATGAATCTTCATAAACTTCTAAGGAAGAAGAACTACTGCTGTGCTTTCTTCATAAAGGTACTTAAGTGCTGGACCCAGGACAGATCATCCGAAATGATAACACCAAGGAACTTAAAGTTTCTGACTCTCTCCACGTCTGATCCCCAATGAGGACTGGCCCATAGACTTCCAAGTTCCCCCTCCTGAAATCAATAATCAGCTCTTGGTCTTGCTGACGTTGAGTGAGACATCTGAGATTCTGTCAACAACATTGGTATCAATTTGTAATGGCATCAGAGCTGTGCCTTACCTCATAGTCATAGCTGTAGAGAGAGTAGAGCAGTGGGCTAAGCACGTATACTTGAGGTGCACCTGTGTTTATTGTCAGTGACAAGGTGATATTATTACTGATCTGCACTGTCTGTGGACTCCCAGTGAAGTCAAGGATCCAGTTGCAGAGAAAGGTGCAGAGGTCCATGTTTTGAGGATGTTTATTTTGTACTGAGGAGATGTTAGTGTTGAATGCCGAGATGTAAGCAATAAGCAGCAGACTGATCTATTTATTGCTGTTGGCTGAAGCTGAGTGAAGAGGCAGTAAGTTTGAATTTGCTGTAGACCTGTTGTGGCAGTAGCCAAATTGTAGTGGATCCAGGTCCTTACTCTGGCAGGAGTTAATTCTGGCCATGGCCATCCTCTAAAAGCACTACATCATAGCAGATGTCAGTGCTACTAGGTGATAGTCATCGAGGTAGCTCACCCAGCACTTCTAATGCACTGGTATGATTAGTATCCTTTTGAAGTAGGTGGGAACTTCTGATTGCAGCAGTTAAGATGTCCTTGAATACTCCAACCAATTCATCAGCACAGGTGTAGTTTTATTCTCCCATTCTAAGCATACATAAAAGGCTTTGAGTTCATCACGGAGTGAAGCATCACTGCTATTTATGCAGTTAGATTTCATTTTATAGGAAGTAATGCCATGAAAATCCTGCCATAGCTGTTGTGCATTCAATTGTGTCTTTATCTTCACAAGGAATTGCCTTTTTGCTCTCATGATAACCTTCCATGGGTTGTACCTGGACCTATTATAAGACCATAAGACATAGGAGCAGAATCAGACCTTTCAGCCCATTGCTCTGCCATTCCATCATGGCTGATTTATTATTCCTCTCAATGCCATCATCTTGCCTTCTCCCCATAACCATTGACACCCTGACTAATCAAGAGCCTATCAATTTCTGCTTTAAATATACTCAATGACTTGGCTTCCAGAGCCATCCATGGCAATGAATTCCACAGATTCACGACCCTCTTGCTAAAGAAATGGCCTCACCATCTCTGTTCTAAATAAATGTATCTCTATTCTATGGCTGTGCCCTCTGGTTCAACACTCAACCAGGAAAGGAGATGTTCTTTCTATATCCAGTGTATCTATCCCTTTCAATATTTGATAGGTTTCAATTATATCCTTCTAAACATTCTTCTAAACTTGAGAGAGTACAGACCCAGATCCATCAAACTCTTCTCAGAAATGAACCATTTCATTCCTGGAATAATTCTCATGAAACACCTTTAGACTCTCTTCAATGCCAGCACATCTCTTCTCAGATAAGGGGGCCAAACTCACAATTCTTCGTGCTGTCTGACCAATGCCTTATAAAACCACAGCATAAAATCTTTGTTGTTACGTTTTAGTCCTCTTGAAATGAATGCTAACTTTGCATTTGCCTTTCTTACCACTGACTCAACTTGCAAATTAACCTTCAGGGAATCCTCCACAAGGACTCCCAAGTCCCTTTGCACCTCAGATTTTTGAATTTTCTCCCTGTTTAGAAAATATTCTGTGCCTTTTTTCCTACTTCTAAAGTGCATGACTATATACTTCACAACATTATATTCCATCTTCCACTTTGCCCATTCTCCCAACCTGTCTAAGTTCTTCTGCAGACCCTGCTTCCTCAATACCAACTGCCCCTCCACATATCTTCTTATTGTCCACAAAGTCATCAATTTCATCATTAAAAACACTGACATATAATGTGAAAAGTGTCATTCCCAAAAACTGACCCCTGCAGAACATCATTAATCTCTGGCAGCCAACCAGAATAGACCTCCTTTATTTCCACTCTTTGCCTCCTGCTAGTCTGCCAATTTTCTACCCATGCTGGTATTTTTCCTGTAATATCATGGATTTTTATCTTGTTAAGCAGCCTCATATGTGACATCTTGTCAAAGGCCTTCAGAAAATCCAAGTAAACAACATCAGCTGGCTTTCCTTTGTCTATCCTGCCTGTTGTCTCCTCAAACTCCATCAGAATTTGACCATAAAGTATAGGAGCAGAAGTAGGCCATTCAGCCCATCGAGTCTACTCCACCATTCAATCATGGTCTGATCCAGTTCTTCCAGTCATCCCCACTCCCCTGCTTTTACCCCATACCCTTTGATGCACTGGCTATCTATCTCTGCCTTAAAGACACCCAACAACTTGACCTCCACTCCCACTTGTGGCAACAAATTCCACAGATTTACCACCTCTGACTAAAGCAATTTCTCCACATCTCATTCTGAAGTCATGCCCATTTGTTGTAGAATCCCCTACCATGGGAAATAACTCTGCCATATCTAATCTGTTTAGGCCTTTTAACAATTGGAATGTTTCTATGAGATCACCCCTCCCCCCCGCCCCACCATTCTCCTGAAGTCCAGAAAATACAGCCCAAGAGCTGTCAGATGTTCCTCATATGGTAACCCTTTCATTCCTGGAATCATTCTTGTGAATCTTCTCTGAACCCTCTCCAATGTCAGTATACCCTTTCTAAAATAAGGAGCCCAAAACTGTATACAATACTCCAAGTGTGGTCTCACGAGTGCCTTATAGAGCCTCAACATCACATCCCTGTTCTTATATTCTATACCCCTAGAAATGAATGCCAACATTTCATTCACCTTCTTCACCACCAACTCAATCTGGAGGTTAACCTTTAGAGTATTCTGCACAAGGACTCCCATGTCCATTTGTATCTCTGCATTTCGAATTCTCTTGAATTCTCAGACTAAATAATAATCTGCCCGTTTATTTCTTCCACCAAAGTGCATGACCATACACTTTCCAACATTGTACTTCATTTGCCACTTCTTTGCTCAAGCCCCTAAACTTTCTAAGTCCCTCTGCATAATTTCTGTTTCCTCAACTCTACTCGCTCCTCCACCTATCTTTGTATTATCGGCAAATTTAGCCACAAATCCATTAATACCGTAGTCCAAGTCATTGACATACATCGTAAAAAGCAACGGTCCCATCACCAACCCCTGTGGAACTCCACTGGTAACTGGCTGCCAGCCAGAATAGGATCCCTTTATTCCCACTCTCTGCTTTCTGCTGATCAGCCAATGCTCCACCCATGCTAGTAACTTCCCTGTAATTCCATGGGCTCTTATCTTGCTAAGCAGCTTCATATGCAGCACCTGGTCAAAGGCCTTTTGAATATCCAAGTACACTGCGTCTACTGTATCTCCTTTGTCTACCCTGCTTATAATTTCCTCAAAGAATTGTAATAGGTTTGTTAGGCAGGAATTTCCTTTCAGAAAACCATGCTGGCTTTGCACCATTTTATCATGTGTTTCTAAGTACCCTGACACTTCATGCTTAATAATGGACTCCAGCATCTTTCCAACCACTGAAGTCAGGCTAACTGGTGTGTAATTTCCTTTCTCTGCCTTCCTCTCTTCTTAAATTGCGGAGTGACATATGCAATTTTACAGTCCTTCGGTACCATTCCAAGATCTATTGATTCTTGAAAGATCATTACTAATGCCTTCACAATCTCTTCAGCTATCCCTTACATAACCTTGGGGTGTACACCATCTGGCCCAGGTGATTTATCTACCTTCAGACCTTTCAGCTTCTCATGCACCTTCTCTTTAATAATTGCAACTACTTTCAATTCTGCTCCCTAACCCTATCCATTCTTGCTTCCTTTACCCTTTATATATCTGAAGAAACTTTTGATGTTCTCTTTTATATTATTGGCTAGGTTACCTTCAAAATACATCTTTTCTCTCCTAATTGCTTTTTACTGTTGTTTTTTTCAAAGCTTCCCAATCCTCTAACTTCCCACTAATGTTTGCTATATTATGTGCATGCTCTTTTTCTTTTATGCTGTGTTAGACTTCCTTTGTCAGCTACAATTACCTCATCTTTCCTTTAGAATACTTCCTCATCTTTGGGATGTATCTGTTCTGTGTCTTCTGAATTGCCCTCAGAAACTCTAGCCATTGCTGTTCTGCCATCATCCTGCTAGAGTCCCATTCCAATCAACTTTAGCCACCTCCCCTCTCATCTCTCTGTAATTCCCTTCACTCCACTGCAATACCATTACATCTGACTTTAGCTTCTCCCTCTCAAACTGTAGCATAAATTCTAACATATTGTGATTACTGCCTCCTCAGGGTTCCATTACCTTAAGCACCTAAATCAAATCTGGTTCATTACACAACACCTAATTCAGAATTGCCTTTGCCTAATGGGCTCAATCACAAGCTGCTCTAAAAAGCCATCTTGTACGTATTCTACAAATTCCCTCTGTTGGGATCCAGCATCAACCTGATTTTCCCAATCTACTTTGATATTGAAATCCTCCATGACTATCATAACATTACCCTTATTACATGCCATTTCTATTTCCCGTTGTAATTTCTATCCCATATTCTGGCTACTGTTCTGTGACCTGTATATAACTCTCATAAGGGTCTTTTTACCCTTGTAGTTTCTTAACTCAACCTACAATAGCTCTATATCTTCCAAACCTATGCAATCTCTTTCTAAGGATTTGATTTCATTTTTTACCAACAGAGCCACCCCACCTCTCTGCCTACGTGTTTGTCTTTTTGATACAATATGCAGTATATTCTTGGATGTTAAGCTTCCAGCTATGATCTTTTTTCAGTCCTGACTCAGTGATGCCCACAATATCAGACTCACAGTGTCATACCATGATTCCTAACTGCACAAGATAATCTAACTTAATCCATATACTGCGTGCATTCAAATATAACATATTTAGTCCTGTTTTCACTACCCTTTATGATTTTGCCTCTGTTACACTTCACCTCATTTTCTGACTGCAACTTTGCCCTTTCAATTGCCTGTCCTTCCTCACAGTCTCACTACACACTATATCAACTTGTACACCAAAAGCCCCGTCCTTATCCCTGCCCTATCACTCCAGATTCCATCCTCTTGCCAAATTAGTTTAGGCACTCCCGAACAGCTCTAGCAAACCTGCCCACAAGGATATTGTAGTGTTCTGGATTGCCATTCTTGAATGCTGCAGATCAGCCATCAGCTTTAAGTTTGATAACGTTCTCAAAAGCACACGCTCAATTATGTAGCGTGGTTGACTTTAAAGGTCACTCTAAGAAACTGTAGCCAATGGTATAGATTCAGAGGTAATTGGGAATGGCCAGCACCTAACAAAGCTTGTGAGAGAATATAAAATACATGACTAGAGTGCTTTTTTCTCAAAGAGAAAAGTGGAAAGAATGAATTTCTTGTCTCTTTGGGTAACTTTTAAGGGCAACTGTCAATAATTAGGCTGCCTATGTGATATAAAATTTCCAGAATAGAAATTGGAGCCTGGCTGTCTTCTGCTGAGGCGTGTCTTTCATTAAGATGTTTCTTAGAGAATCAATAAGTTATAAAGCATAGAAACAGGACCTGTAACCCATCAAGTTCTAGCCTACCATTCATTTATACTTATCCCATTTTATCCTCGCTGCATTCCGAACAACTCAACCAACACCACCCCCTCACCCCCCACATTCTCCCATCTGTGTGCAGATTGTCTTGAGTTACCCACAATGTTTGACCATCTGGGCTGCTTTTGTAAATTAGTGGATAAATGAATTCTTGAACCTTCAGTCCTATATTTGTTCTGCATTATCTATGAAAAGTCAGTTTAGGATAATCTGATTCATGGATTAGAAGATGACGAGGAGGAGGAACAACAGAAGGAAAAAAGGAAATCACAATTCATGACAGGAAATACTGGGCGAAGAGCCCATGCATTATGAAGATCTTTTTCTCTGACATTCTTCAGTGAAGAGGTAGGCGTTGCTGAAATACATTTATTACTGTAGCATCAACTGATCCCCAGCACATCAACTGTCTTTAGCTACAAATGACGTTTACATGTTCCTTCAATGTTTATGCTTTGGGGCATTTGAGGCTGCATAGCATTGACATAAGCAAGGAAGTCTAATGACAGCAGCAAGCAATCTGCTAGAGTAACTCAGTGTGTTGAGTAGCATCTTCGAGAGGAAAGGAATGTTCAACATTTCAGGTTGAAACCATGCATCAGGACTGAGAGCTTAGTGGTGAGGCAGCCATTATAAAGAGCAAAGAGAAATGTTGAAACAGAAGTCAATTGTGATTGGTTGACTGAGAATGGGTGTAAGTTGATGGGCAGGCTGTGCCAAGTTGGCAGAGGTTAAGTTGGGAGATAGGAGCAGGTAAATGACGGAGACAATTTTACGTCTCCATTTTCAGTCTTGATGCAGTGTTTTCACCCGAAATGTTGACAATTTCTTTCCTCCCATGGATACAGTTCGACCCATTGGGTTCCTTCATTGGTGTGTTTGTTGCTTCAGATTGTAATATCTGCAGTCTCTTGTGTTTCCAAGGTTAGTGACAGTGCAGCCATGTATAATACAGGTCATTTCAAGCATTGCAATCAGTTTATTACCATTTCAAACATGTAAGGAAAAAGATAGGAACTGTTGCTGTACCAGGGACCTGGGCTTCTTTCAGGTGCAGTTTCTCCACTGCCCCTACCACTTTTCTTGAACCCAGGTCTCTCAGGCTCCACTGTCACCACTTGAGTCTTCGGTACCTCCATCTTCCACCCTGCCCACCTTCCCTGAACACCCCAACCCTCCCCTCTTTTCTGGCTCCACCAACTCTTTTCTCCCCTCTGATCCCAGGTCTAATCCTTGCCGTGTTTTCACCATTCCCTCCAATCTTCTCCTCTCTGAGCTGGAACCTTGTGTCCTCAGCAAGGGCCTTACCGCTGTCATCGTTTGCCCGCACCTCAGTGAATACCGTGCCTGCCGTGATGCCGAGCTCTTCTTCTGTCACCCCATCTCCGAGCCCAAATCTTTGGTTTATCCTCTTCAGTTGAAAACCCCAGATGATTTCCCAAGTGGGATTTCTTGTACATTTCTTGTACATTCTTGTACACTTCTTGTAGATTGACAGAAAATAGGAATAATTTAATGGAAATGGACCGTTAGGTCCAGCTGGTCCATGCCAACCAAAATAGTCATCTGAGCTAGTACCATTTTCCTGAGTTTCAGTCATATATCTTTAAATATTTCCTGTCCATGTACCAGTCTAAATATCTTTTAAATGTTTTTATTGTATCTGCCTCAACTCTTTCCTCTGGAAGTTCATTCCATATTCTGACCATCGTCTGGATGAAAAAGTCGTTCCTCAGGTTCCAAGTAAGTCGGTCTCCTCTTACCTTAAGCCTATGTCCTCTAGTTCTTGATTTCCTAACTGGACCTTAACCATGCCTCTCTTAATTTTATACACTTCTACAAAATCACCCCTCTGTCTCCTATGCTCTAGTGAAAGAAGTGCTAGACAGCTCAACCTCTCTTCATAACTCTTCACAAGTTCTGGCAACATTCTCATAAATCTCTCCTGCACTCGTTCTAGCTTGATAGCATCTTTTCTGCGCAGGGCGAACAAAAATGAGCACAATATCCCAAATGCGGCCTCATCTCATGTCTTGTACAAATGCAGCATCACACCCTGTCTTCTATATTGAATGCCCAAATTGAAGAAGGTCAGCATGCCATGAGGGGTTTATCGAGAGCCACACTTTAATCCTCTTCTCTTCCACTCATGTATTGAAATGATTGCCTGTGTGGCACAGGGAATATGTGATCACAGGATAATGAGTCCCGTCCTAAGCCAGAACACAAATGCCAAGGAAGACCAGAAAGAACAGAATGATAGATACACCCAGCCAGAAGTTCAGAGCAAAAAAAAATCTTTTAAAGTAGAACACACACGTACACCTTAACATATAGTCAGCTGCAAGTTTGTAACCAGTCATTTTATAAATCTGCCATTGACCAATGTTACTTGATATTAAATAGCTTACAAGTCACTGCTATTTTCTCAGCCTCCAATGCCCCGAATCACCCATGAAGTATTGCAGGAGAACAAGGCAATCTTCATGTACAGCAAGGTTCCACCATACTCCAAATTATCAATCTGTTTAATGATCTTAGTTGAGGTTTAAGCGCTTCCTGAAAAAACTATTATTTTCTGAATTGAGACTTGGGACTGTGTTGTCCTCAAAGAGCAGAGTATTATATCTCATTCAATAGTCAGAATTTCCAACATTCCCTGAGTACTCTGTCGGAATATCATTTTATATTACAGACATCTGAAGGATAACTTGAACGAATGACGTTCAAAATTAGAGATGGAAGTGCTGCTAAGATTGATGCTTGGTAATACTTACATACTGCTGGCTTTTGGTACAAACCAACCAGCACTTGCCAGGGCATGTGTAAAATCGAACAAGGACTGCATTGTTTGTTTTTATATGTTAACATGATGTGCAGCAGGTTGACAAATATAGAGCTTCTTGCACTATTGTAAATTCTATAAATATGTTCAGTGTTGTTAGGTACTGTTGGAGTTAATCTGTATTATTTCTTCACAGACTGACATTACCAGAATTAATCATCTAAAAAGTGCATATTCAGCAATCTGAAATAATGTTGTAATATTTATTTTGTTCATGCATGTGTTTAGTTAGATTTGGCCTACTCCCCCAATTACTCAGTGACCCTACAGCTTCTACCAGAAAACATTGTTCATTAGCCTTTTCTGATAGTAATTTATTTAGAAGATGACATTCAGAGTATGTATATATAACCTTTAATCTGTCCATTGTTAGCACTTCTTTGTGCTGAAACCTTTACTGTGAGCTGCATGTGATCAACACCTGGGACAGTGTCTCTGGTGCTAATGTATGGCTTAAAGTTTGCTGGGATTAAGGATTAGGGAACTGCTTGACTGTACATGAACAATGACTTGCAAATCAATAATTTTCAGTGAATTGTTAGCATCACAGAGATTTTTATTGAAATACAGTGTGAAGTTGACCCTTCCAACCTTTCGAGGCACGCCTCTCTGCAATCCACCGATTTAATACTAGCCTAATCACAGGACAATTTACAATGGTCAATTAATCTTTCAACTGGTATGTCTTTGGATTATGGGAGGAAACCAGAGCACCCAGAGGAAACCCACACGGTCCTGGGGAGAATGGAGAATGTATAAGCTCCTTAAAGGCAGAGGCAGGAGATGAGCCTGATTTGCCTGTACTGTAAAGCATTGTGCTAACCATGCTGCCACCTCTGGCAGTAATGTTCATGTGCCCCTTCAGTGATAGACAATTATTTTGCTTTCTGTTTTGAAAGAATGATTTAGTGGAATCTTGTAATAAACGAGTGTTGCTTTTTTGATAACTTCATTGAGCCTTAAACTTAAATTCCTTCTGAAGATGCTGTGTTCCTTTGAAAACTAGTCTTGAAAAATTGCCCATGTGCATCAACCTCCAAATTCAGGTAAGAACATATGTCAAAAGGCACCAACACTTAAACATTTCTTCAGCTCCATGATCTTGGTTAAAAGCCTATAAAACCAGTGAAGCGTTTTACAGCTTGATTGTAATCTTCTAACACAGACAGAGTTCTCCTCAGGCACACAAAATAACTTGACACAAATACGTACAGCTGACACAGTGTGACATATGGAATGGAGAAGCACTTGTTCCTATACAGTCAAATAATAAGTGTTCAGAATTTGAGTTGGACCAAATTAATTTTCCATGGATCTTCAGTGAATTACTTTATTCTAAACGTACAAATGCTGTTTTATAAAAGGAAAAATAATATTTTGTCAAAGTTTTGTAGAAGCATTGCAATATTATAGTTTCACATTACATTGGTATTTTATAGGTATTCCAATCCTATAATATAATTTGAACTGCTCTTCCATGATATTCATTGTTAACAATCTTATTGTTGATGAGAGGGAAGATTATATCATCATGGGAACATTTTTTCTCTAGTGCTAATCTCTGCATGGCAATTGACATTGATCCTGAGCTGAGTTGCCCATTATGTAAAACAGAGCGAGTAAAATCTATGACCCCTTTGTTTGTCCACTACAAGCAAATAAAGTCGGCTTTGAATCTTTCAGTCTTATTGCTGCTATTACTAAACTGTGGAATTATCATTTGCAAAGCTTTATCTGATAATGATGTAATTTTGTGGGCACACTAAGATCTTCTATAATATACTGTATATTTCATCCTTAAAAAATGGAGGTGTGTCTGACTGTATGAAAATGTAATGCAAATAAGCCTTCACCCCGTGGTACTTGAACTGTTTTCTCTTTGATAACCCAATTATTGTCTCAAGAGCTGTGTCAATTGCTCAAGCGATCTCTTCTTGAACAAATCACTCCTGTAACCTCGAGCACTTTATATTTGATTCTGCCATTTTTTGACAGTTCAAAGCGATCAGAGCCATCCTCACAAGGATGGGGATTGATTTTGTGTTCTCGCTTATCATGCTAATTCCTATAAAATCAGTCTTTTCATCCCCTGCATGATTACTGCTGTTTCCAAAGGCCGTGCTCTGCGCAGAATCAGATCTGCTCCGTACTTGCATCAGTCTGAACTGCCCACTGCCTCGATGATTTAGCTTGTGAAATTGCATTATTATGTGTCCCTTTTCCTTTACCCACTGGCGTTATTAAAATTATGAAGGAAGCAAAAATGTTATTAGTCACCAATAACAACATGAGAGTGAACCAGCTGATCGATAATTTTTGAGGGCCAATGACACTAATATCATCATTGATTACATTAGCAATGTTTTGAGCTGTAGTGAGGACATTTTTTTTTCCAATTATTTACTTTTAAGAGGATGGCTTGATGTATTTTTAGTTTTTGAAATTTTATCAGTCCAAACCTGCTCATAAACTGATCAAAATGTCTTCCCCTCCCAGAAGAAAATAGGGTGAGAGGGAATAGCAGATATTTATACCAATGAGAAACAGGGATAGATTGAGTGATGTGTAGAACTTGTTTAAGCACCTCATGTCTGTCATTGCTTCTTTTGCCTTCTTCTTGCTTACCTATAGCTTTTTTACTGAATATTTTTTGAACATTGCATTTTCTATTAATTAATTTTGGATTATTTCTCAATCAACTTGAAATAATAATATCACAGTTGTCAGTCCCTGTTGTGTGAGTGCCTTCATGCATCTATGACATGGAGTACACTGACAGTTGCCATTGGCACTGGCAGTTGCTGTCAGCACACAAACAGTTCTAAAATGGTATAACATTTCCACATAAAATTAAAACTAATATCTGATAGCAAAGAAATAGTCCATTACTACCATGTTCAGCTACAATGATACCTAAAGGACTCAATTATATTACTGTGTGAAAGCACTCTAATGTATAAATATCAGAATTATTGATAAAATATTATGAAGAAGATAGCTTTGACTTGGTTATCACACTAAAATGACTGTAACCATCATATTCAGCATGATTCTTATACATCTGTGCAATCTTCTGTTATTGAGGGTCAGCTGCTTTAAATTCCTTAGTGTTATTATTTTAGAGGATCTGTCCTGGATCTGTCACTTAAGTGCCATTATGAAGAAAGCACAGCAGTAAGTTCTGCTTCCTTAGAAGTTTGCAAAGATTTGACATGACTTCTAAAACTTTGACAAACTTTTACAGATGTCAGATGGAAAGTATATTGACTGGTGGCGTAGTAACACCAATGCTGAAAAAGTAATGGATGCAACCTAGTCCATCACGGGTAAAGCTCTCCTCATCACCTAAATGGAACACTGTTGTAGAAAAGCAGCATCCATCATCAACGACCGCCATCGTCCAGGCCATGCTCTCTTCTCACTGCTGCCATCAGGAGGAAGGTACAGGACTCTCAGGACATACACCAATACGAAGGTTCATAAGCCTCAATTATCAGGCTCTGGGGACGACTTCACTCAGCTTCACTTGCTCCATCACTGAACTGCTACCACAACCGATGGACTTACTCAGTGCTCTTCAGCTTATGTTCTTGATATTTATTGCTAATTTATTTATTAAGAAATTCAAAGTAAGTTTATTATTAAAGTACATATAGATTACCATATACAACTCTGAAATTGATTTTCCTGCAGGCATACTCAGCAAATCTATAGAATAGTAACTATAACAGTTCTTGAACCTGGTGGTGTGAGCCCTGAGGTCCTTGTACCTTCTACCTAATGGCAGCAGGGACAAAAGAGCATAGCCTGGGTGGTGGAATCTCTAATGATGGTTGCTGCTTTCTTATGACCTCGTTTTATGTAGATGTACTCAATGACTGAGAGGGCTTTACCCATGATGCACTGGGCCGAATCCACAACCTTTTGAAGGATTTTTTATTCAAAGGCATTGGTATTTCCATATCAGACCATAATGCAGCCAGTCAACCAGTCAATACACTCTCCACTACATATCTATAGAAGTTCATCAAAATTTTATGCCGAATCTCCACGGATTCCTAAGGTAGCAGTGGAGGCATTGCTGTGCTTCTTTCACAATTGCACTAGCGTGCTGGGTCCAGGACAGATCATCTGAAATGGTACCACTCAGGAATTTAAAGTTGCTAACCCTCTCCCCGTCTGACCCTCCAATAAGGACTGGCTCATGTACCACTGGTTTCCCTCTCTTGAGGTCCACAATCAGTTCCCTGGTCATGCTGACATTGAGTGAGAGGCTGTTGTTATGTCACCACTTAGCCAAATGTTCAGTCTGCCTCCTGTAGACGGATTCATCACCACCTTTGATTTGGTCCACAACAGTGGTGTCATCTGCAAACTTGAATATGTAATTGGTACTGTGCTTAGCCACATACAATAGCAATAATTATTGCTGTTGTTGTTTTCTCTTTATATTTGCACAGTTGGTTGCCTTTTGCACATTGGCTGTTTGTTTGTCCTGTTGGATGTGGTCTTTCATTGATTATGCTGGGCTTCTTGTATTATCTGTAAATGCCTGCAAGAAAGTGAATCTCAGGGTTGTATATGGTAACATATATGTACTTTGATAATAAATTAAGTTTGAGCATTTTTTTTAACTGGCGGAAATTTGGAGGTTTGTTCTTGGAAAGGAAGGTGAATGTGCAGTATCAGGAGGATGAGTCAGAATAGTTGTTGAACCTTTCACCCAGGGTTTGGACTTTTCACCTCCTTATCTGATGAGGACCACTTTTTCTAGCTCATTAATAAAAAAGTACATGAATAACTTTCTCCATATTGTCATAAATTCCAGAAAGAACTTGTTTTTTTACAGGCATTCAGAGTGAATGTCCCCCCACTAATTAAAAACAGATATAACAAAAGAGGTTGCAATGTATTTGTGGTAGGGTAAGTGAAATGTACCATCAACAGAGTGAGCTCTTCTGTCTTTGCCTGGTAGTAATGTGTATATGTCCCAGGCCATCTTAGCAAATGGAGAACCTATAAGCTGACAGATGTTCAGATTTCAATGATTTGTTAAATACCTGAGTTTCTCTATGGAAACAACAATCTTATAACTTATTCAAACAAGGCTATAAATTAGAATTAGTTTTCCTCAATGGTAAAGCATATTAAAGTATTCATAGCTGTATCCTTTATAGTATCTCTTAATGACTTCTCTGATCAAACTCTGCTCTGATCCCAACTGAATTTCTGCTCTGATCTTCTACCCTTTAATTTTCTTCAATATCCATTAACTATTCTCTTGAATTTCTGTAGTTTGAACCAAATGATTGGTGACCATACAATATACTCATTCCTTACCATGATTCCTCACCTCCCACAGACTCAGTCCATGGCTCAACCAATTTCCTCCACGATATCTACAATGGGAGGGGGGAACTTAAGAATAAAAGGCCCAAATATGTAAATCTTTACTTGTCATCCATCATGTGTTGTTGGCAGAACTGGTGTGGACAATTTTAAAATTAACTTTACAATTTTGAGCTTATGGTATTTTAAACAGTTTTTGATTGCCTGAACATGTCTTCAGTGAATTTCAGAGTAAAGTGCAAAATGTTTGTCCCAAATGATTTGACATAATTTGCCTATTAAATCTAAATTACTTCCTCTTTATGTTGAGGCCACAAGAAGCACCACAACAAAAAATGAAAATTGGTGTCCTTATTGTTATCCATTCTTGATGTAAGCTGTCATGTCTAGTACTTGGAGTCAGTTTGCAATCCAGGCTCATTGGCTGGAAAATTGTGAGGAATGGACTTGGATTTCTGATTTAGGATGGACCTGGAATAAAATATTCTCCTTTGAGTTCATTGGAGATGCATAACTGCAAGTTGTTAAGATAAGCATAAGCATAAGTATATTTAGATAATTTTGTTTGAGTTGAATTGTATGTTTTCAAGTATTAGTGTTTTATGTTGCTGTTTTTAGTAAAAATGACTTGCATTACTTCATTGTTCTTTTTTTCCGGAATATTAACTATATTTATAAACTTTCAAACATTTTGACATATGGCTAAGTCAGGGCTAATGTTATAACTAACTACTTAAATAATTCCTGCATTTTCATGAGCAGAGTTTTTCCTACACCCGACCCTCTTCCCCAACCACACGTGATGAGATTTACAAGAAGACCTTCCACCATGAGGATTTCATCTGACGGTGAGTTCCAGTGCAACCTAGGATGTATATTATAGGTTATGGGGAGAAGGCCGGGAACTGGGTTTGAGCAGGAGAAAAAAAAGTATCAACCATGATTGAATGGCGGAGCAGTCTCAATGGGCCAGATGGTCTAATTCTGCTCCTATGTCTTATGGTCTTATGGTCTTATGGTATCTCAGCATCATCCAAGAAGCACAAAGGTCAATTAAACCCATAGACAGCTCAGCTCTGACTACAAAATTCCAGTCAACACACACAATATAAGCGTAGATTGAGTGATACATGATTCTAGCTTTTCATATCCCATTGCTTTCTGTACACAAGTATATTTGCATATAAAGTTAAAATTTCTTCAGTTTGTTTTAAGTTGAAAGGAAGATAATAAAGGTGTAACCATTATATTTTGTATTTGAATTCAAAGAAGAGAGAAGTTCATTAGTTACATTAGGAGTTGCATTCAATTCCAGGTTCACTCTCACAATATTATTGTTCATCTGCTCTGTGTCATTACTGATTTTAAAATCTTAAACTCTGAATGTGCTGAATCGCTGAGATTAGGTCATGGCTCCAAAACACTTGCATACATAACTGTGATGCTGGTTATGCTTTTTAAATGGATTCATTCCCAGGAAGAAGTCCAAAGCCTCAAATCTGCTCACATTTAAAAAAATATGTTCTTGGTTTCAAGTCAAGGACACAAAGAATTAAATATACATTTGGTTTTGAAAGTCTTTTATAACATATAACATATAACATTCACAGCACGGAAACAGGCCATTCCGGCCCTCCTAGTCCGTGCCGAACTCTTAATCTCACCTAGTCCCACCTACCCGCACTCAGCCCATAACCCTCCACTCCTTTCCTGTCCATATACCTTTTTTACCTTACCAATTTTACCTTAAATGACACAACTGAACTGGTCTCTACTACTTCTACAGGAAGCTCATTCCACACAGCTATCACTCTCTGAGTAAAGTAATACCCCCTCATGTTTCCCTTAAACTTTTGCCCCCTAACTCTCAAATCATGTTCTCTCGTTTGAATCTCCCCTACTCTCAATGGAAACAGCCTATTCACGTCAACTCTATCTATCCCTCTCAAAATTTTAAATACCTCGATCAAATCCCCCCTCAACCTTCTACGCTCCAATGAATAGAGACCTAACTTGTTCAACCTTTCTCTGTAACTTAAGTGCTGAAACCCAGGTAACATCCTAGTAAATCGTCTCTGCACTCTCTCTAATTTATTGATATCTTTCCTATAATTCGGTGACCAGAACTGTACACAATATTCCAAATTTGGCCTTACCAATGCCTTGTACAATTTTAACATTACATCCCAACTTCTGTACTCAATGCTCTGATTTATAAAGGCCAGCATTCCAAAAGCCTTCTTCACCACCCTATCTACATGAGACTCCACCTTCAGGGAACGATGCACTGTTATTCCTAGATCTCTCTGTTCCACTGCATTCCTCAATGCCCTACCATTTACCCTGTATGTTCTATTTGGATTATTCCTGCCAAAATGTAGAACCTCACACTTCTCAGCATTAAACTCCATCTGCCAACGTTCAGCCCATTCTTCTAACCGGCATAAATCTCCCTGCAAGCTTTGAAAACCCACCTCATTATCCACAACACCTCCTACCTTAGTATCATCGGCATACTTACTAATCCAATTTACCACCCCATCATCCAGATCATTTATGTATATTACAAACAACATTGGGCCCAAAACAGATCCCTGAGGCACCCCGCTAGTCACCGGCCTCCATCCCGATAAACAATTATCCACCACTACTCTCTGGCTTCTCCCATCTAGCCATTGTTGAATCCATTTTATTACTCCAGCATTAATACCTAATGACTGAACCTTCTTAACTAACCTTCCATGAGGAACTTTGTCAAAGGCCTTGCTGAAGTCCATATAGACTACATCCACTGCCCTACCCTCGTCAACATTCCTCTTAACTTCTTCAAAAAATTCAATAAGGTTTGTCAAACATGACCTTCCACGCACAAATCCATGCTGGCTACTCCTAATCAGATCCTGTCTATCCAGATAATTATAAATACTATCTCTAAGAATACTTTCCATTAATTTACCCACCACTGATGTCAAACTGACAGGTCTATAATTGCCAGGCTTACTTTTAGAACCCTTTTTAAACAATGGAACCACATGAGCAATATGCCAATCCTCTGGCACAATCCCCGTTTCTAATGACATCTGAAAGATCTCCGTCAGAGCTCCTGCTATCGCTACACAAACTTCCCTCAAGGTCCTGGCGAATATCCTGTCAGGACCCGGAGATTTATCCACTTTTAAATTTCTTAAAGGTGCCAGTACTTCCACCTCTTTAATTGTCATAGGTTCCATAACTTCCTTACTTGTTTCCACACCTTACACAATTCAATATCCTTCTCCTTAGTAAATACCGAAGAGAAGAAATCGTTCAAAATCTCTCCCATCTCCCTCGGCTCCACACATAGCTGACCACCCTGATTCTCTAAGGGACCAATTTTATCCCTCACTATTCTCTTGCTTTTAATATAACTGTAGAAACCTTTTGGATTTACTTCCACCTTATTTGCCAAACCAAACTCGTATCTTCTTTTAGCTTTTCTAATCTCTTTCTTAAGATTCCTTTTACATTCTTTATATTCCTCGAGCAATTCCTTTACTCCATGCTGCCTATATCTATTGTAGACATCCCTCTTTTTCCGAACCAAGTTTCTAATATCCCTTGAAAACCATGGCGCTTTCAAACCTTTAACCTTTCCTTTCAACCTAACAGGAACATAAAGATTCTGTACCCTCATAATTTCACCCTTAAATGACCCCCATTTCTCTATTACATCCTTCCCATAAAACAACTTGACCCAATCCACTCTCTCTAAATCCCTTTGCATCTCCTCAAAGTTAGCCTTTCTCCAATCAAAAATCTCAACTCTAGGTCCAGTCCTGTCCTTCTCCATAATTATATTGAAGCTAATGCTATTGTGATCACTGGACCCGAAGTGCTCCCCAACACATACATCTGTCAGCTGACCTATCGCATTCCCTAACAGGAGATCCAACACTGCCCCATCTCTAGTCGGTACTTCTAGTCAGATGATCAAAAACACGTCATTTTAGGATGAGCTGTCTACTGTACTGATTTATTTTCCATTCTTTCAAAGTCTTAGCTAGATAGCGACATAGTGTAAATTTTGATAGGATGAACATTTCAAGGCAAATATAACATGTGAATAAGAAGTATTAATACTACAAAATTATATAAATGGCATTGATTTCAAATATGCATTGTTAAAATGTATGAATGTTTTTGGTTGAATTGCATTTTAAAATACGTACAGTATAGGTATCAGAGAGGGTTAAAAAAATCAACCCCAGTTTAATGCACAAAGAATCATTGAAATGCTTTCTATATAATGTGTACAGAGGATGCTTCCATGGTAACAATTTAAAGTTACCATAAGTATACATAAATTACGTTCAATTATCTTTCTCAATTACTGCTTGCAAGTTTGGAATTCCAATTCAAACCACTTAAAACTGGCACCAAATATAAACATATGTTAAAAACAACTTCCTGATGATCTTGCACAAAAATAGCCATATTCATCTACATTCTACGCTGTTTCAAGTTACACACTTTTTTACCTTTATTAATCTTTTTGTTTACTCTTGGTCTATCCTTTGTGCTTTAAATGAACATTGGAATTCCATTTTAAAATCTTCATCATCATTATGTGCCATGTTGTATGACTTAGGTGATCATGGTCTTTCCATGACCATGATTGTTCTTGGCAAATTTTTCTACAGAAGTGGTTTGCCATTGCCTCCTGCTGGGCAATGTCTTTACAAGACAGGTGACCCCAGCATTATCAATCCTTTTCAGAAATTATCTGCCTGGCATCAGTGGTCACATAACCAGGACTTGTGAAATGCACCAACTGCTCATATGACCATCCACCACCTGCTCCCATGGCTTCACGTGACTCCGACTGGTGGCTAAGCAGGTGTCACACCTTGCCCAAGGGTGACTGGCAGGCTAGCAGAGGGAAGAAGTGCTTTACACCTCCTTTGGTGGAGACATAGTTCTAACTCACCAGCCAGCCATTTTAAAATAACCTTAGATTTAAAGTTTAATTAAGTGTGAACAAGTTATTAGTGTGGCATTACCCAGTACAAGAATGCAGAATAAAGCATTCAGGACTGAGATAAGGGGGGAACCTGTGAAGTTCTCAAACTCAGAATACAATGCAGGTTAAGTCAATGAGTGTTTTTAAGAAATTGCAGATACCCACATAAAAAAGCACACAGGATTACAGGTAGAAATCAGAATATAATATTGAGAAAAGGAATCATTTATGATGGTTTTGAATGATGGCACAGGAAGTGTATTTACATCAGGCACATGTCTGCAAAGACAGCTTTTAGAGAGAGACCAAAGAAAATACAGTTGCACCTCCAAAGACCGAAGCAGTAAAGCAAGTCAATCCCCCAAAAGCAGTATGAATCCTACTCATTGGAGATGAACAATAAAAAACAACATACATTTCACTACATAGATGCATATAATATCTGGTAATAGTTACATGAAGAACAAAGTCTATGGAAATAATTTTGATTGTAGTGAATCAAATTTTCTTCCCAATATTGATGGAAGAAAATCAGACATCAGACAACTGAAGACATTTATTTTATTGGTACTAGGAGCACTGACTGTATTATTATCTTTGATGCAAATAACCACTTAAATCTGATAATAGCAATAGAAGAATCTGACTGGTGACTTAAAAGTAAATATTAAAAGAGACACATCAAGGCATGGGTTCCAACCTGGGGTCCACGGACCACTCGGTTAATGATAGGGGTCCATGGCTTCAAAAAGGTTGGGAACCCCTGCAATAGTGGAATGATTATGGCTAAGTTCAATTAATCGAACCTACTTCAGAGCCAAATAGTTGTTAGGTTACGATAAGTTACTTTAAGTGCATGTACAGTAGCTGTTGGAGGAATTAAGGAAGTGTAAAATGAACAGTTATGAGAGAATAATTAGAGGGAAATAAGTGGGGTAAACAGGATTGACTTGATAATTGGCATAGACTCAGTGGGTCAAATGGCCATCGCTAGGTTACATAGAAAATAGGAAAAATCAATATGACATACATCTGAAAAGTATCTTTATTGAAGTAGATAAATAATCTCTTTAAAATTGTTCCTGCCTCTGTTGTAGTGAATTTTTTGGGCTTATTCAAAGAAATTATATTTCACAAAAAAAGTTACAGTTGAGGTGATATCATACTTTCCATTTTAAAGTTGTAAGCATATGCACAATGGCCATTTGGACTAATAAAGTGATCAAACACCATCAAGAGGCAGAGAGTGTGGAAATTGATTCTAGTAAGAGAGACACATAAAGCAAGTGGCTACATCCTGGATAGTGTCAACGTCTTTAGTATGGTTGGGCACTCCGAGAGGTGAGGATTCCATTATTTTCCTTCTGTTGATATGATTGGTCCAATTTAACATGATTAAACAAGTAACAGGGTATTGATTGTAAGGGACTTGGCTAAATGGATGCTATTTGAATTTTCTGGGGTGAGTTAGCAACATCCATTATCACCCTGGTTGCATACTAATTTAACATGATCATTTTAGTGGACATGTTACTGCTCATTTCCTGGAACAATATGTTATTTAGGTCCTGGTGCAAGTTTGTTATCCTGTCTGAGTAGAAATACAGAAAGTAAAAAAAGGGACACAATTACAATCACATTCGTTACCACTGGCATATAACATAAAACTCGTCCTGTGGCCACAATATAGTACAAGACAGAAAAATTACAATATTTACAGAAATAATTAAATAGTGCAAAAGACAAATAACAAGGTATGTTCATGGACAGACCATTCAGCTATGCAAGCTGCCCCACCCTTAAACAGAACCATAGCTAATCCTAAACATGAAGATTATGGAAATTTTGAACAACACACACAAAACGTTGGATGAACTTAGCAAGTCAGGCAGCATCTACGGAGGGATATAAATAATCATTTTGGGGCAACAGCTTTTATCAGGGCGAGACCAAGTTTGCGTAGATTTAGCATGTCACCAAAAACTCTGACAAACTTCTATTAATGCACAGAGTGGAGAGTATCCTAACTAGTTGTAAGTGGGTGATAACCACTTGGTTGCATCTATCACCTTCTAACTAGCCTCATTCCCCTTCTCTCAACCACCCCCACCATCTTTTTTATTCTAGCATCTTCCTCTTTCAATTTCATTCCTGAAGAAGGGTTTTGACCCTAAATGCCAACTGTTTAGTTAATTCCATAGAGGCTGCCTGATCTGCTGCATTTTTTACGCATTATTTGGTTGTATCATAGCCTAGTAGGGTAATGTCAATGCCCAGGAATGGAGAAGACTATGTTATGTGGTGAATATAGCTTAGTCCATCACAGGCAAAGCCTTGCCCTCCACTGAGCACATTTATGAGGAGCACTGCCACTGGAAAGGAGCATCTATCATCAAAAATCCCAACCATCCAGGTTATGCTATCTTCTTGCTACTATCATTGGGCAAAAGTTAGAGGAGCCTTAGTTCCTACACCACCAGGTTCAGGAATAGTTGTTACCCTACAAACACCAGAAACCTGAACCAGCACTAACTTCATTCACCACTACTCTAAACAAATTCTACAACATACAGACTCACTCTCAAGGATCTTTACAACTTATTTTCAGTATTTTTTTTATTTGCAGTTTTTCTTATATTTCACATTGGTTGCTTGCCAGTCTTTGTTTAGGTATAGCTTTTTGGAAAATTCTATGTATTTTTTACTGAAAGTACCTGCAAGAAAATGAATTTCATGGCAGTATAGGTACTTTGACAATAATCTTCCTTTGAACTCTGAATTTGGAACTTGGGTCATCTAGACCCAGCTAAGTGGCAGCCCTGGGAATCTACTTGAAAATTAAATATGGCAAATGGTTCTTATATGCTATAATCAACATGTTTTGAGTTTTAAAATGTATTTTTATTTACTAATCCTTGTATTAGGAGACATTGTTGCCAATGACAGTATTTGCTTCCTTCCTTAATCGCCTTCAACTGAGAGGCAGCTAAGAGTCACATTGAGAAAGATTATGTAAGGGCAGCAAATACCTCCTTGAAGAATATTAGTGAACCCAGTGAGATTTAATGACAATCCAGATGTTCCTTGATGACTGAGAATGAGACCAGCTTTAATTCCAGATTTTTATTTCATTTGAATTCCTCAGTGACAATGGGAGACGTTTTGCATCACTGTTTGCAATTGGCTTATTTTATAACTCCCATCACAATCATTTTGCAAAACATTCTATCCACAACATTACTTTTACTTTTAATCTGTTGCATTAATTAGTCCAGAGTTTGGAGCATAGTTTTATAGTTTAAATGTTAATCTGCCTAATCTTTTTAAGGCAATGGTGCCTCTTGGGCCCCATGTGGTAGTTTATAAACATACATGAAGTCAATTAATGATCAATGCATTGGTTGTAAATTTCAAATCTCTTGCCAATGACCTGCTTACTCTTTTAGGTTGTTATGCCTCTGTAAGAAAATCTTACAGATATATGATAGCATATCTCCAACAACAGTTCCCATGGTAATAACTGGTTTGAGTATGATTGAAATGGTTAGCTTCTAAACTTGTGTGCTCCTATGAGGATAGATTTATTTTGAATCAGGAATTTCTATTGTCTCATCTTTGTGGTTTCATTCCAAAGACTCATTCCTAGTCTTAATTGCAGTGGAATAGTCACCTGCTTTCAAATTCTCCATAAATAGCTTATTATGACCAAGAATGGAGCGTAATGAATACCTTTAATTATGTCTAAAGTAGTTGTTTGTGGAAATACTTGTGCTGTCATTTTCAGTACTATTTCTGGAATCCTGAAAATGGGATCTGAATAAGAATTGTGAAAGATTAGTATTGTAAGTGAACAGCCACAAAAACAATGAAGTATTTACATATCAAAATACAATTCAGAATCTAGATGGGGTTGTTCTTTCCTCTGATAGTTGTTAGCTGTCTAGAAAACTGCATCTGGGTGTAGAGCAAGAAGAAGCCAATCAAGACACTATAACCATTACTTTACAGAAACCATAGACACTAAAGCTTAAAAGCCTCATCTGATATGCTAAAGTATGATCATTCACCTCAGGTTTATGGTGAATAATTCCATTTAATTCAGCCTTCCATTATTTTGGAGGATTTAAAAAAGTATCTGATTGCATACTGCAAGATCAATAATCTCAGAAAGAAAATCATTCATCCTCTTGTATCTGAATGATGAATGTTCCTTTAAAGTAGAGGGTTCCCAATCTTTTTATGCCTACCATTAACCGAGGAGTATGTGGATCCCGGGTTGAGAACCATTGTTCTAAGCCTGCCTCTTCATGTATCTATCCAAATACTAATTAAATGACAATCTTGCACCTGCCTCAACTGCTGCTTCTGGCAGCTCATTCTACATACTCACTTCACCCTGCGTGGGGAAGAAAACTCCCTCTCAGGTTTCAGTAAAAATCTTCCTGCTCTCACTGAAATCTATGCCCCCTAGTTATGGACTCCCCTTCTCTGGAGAAGACCTTACAGAAATGCTTAAAATTGGAAGAAGCATTGATAAGGTGGTTGGTGACAGTAGTTTCCCTTAGGCAGGGGAGTCCAGAACCAGGACTATTGGTTTAGGTTGAGAGGAAAGAGTTCAAAAAGACTTGAGGGGCAAATCTTTCATGCAGAGGATGCTGTGTATATGGAATGAGCTGCCAGAAGAAGTATTTGAGGCAGGTATGAGAAGCATTTGGACAGATACATGGAGAGGCAGGTCTTAGAGGGACATGAAAACATTGGATTGACCAGGGTGGGCACCATATTTGTCACAGACTGGCTGGGCTGAAGGACCTGTGCCCTTGCTGTATTTTGCTATAACACTATGAGAAATTTCTCTACACACCTTCTCCTCAAGTTTCTGCTGACTAGTGGGGAATGTAACACAAGCCCATCAGAGTGACCCTTGTTTCTAAGTTTGACCCATATGGGTTACACACATAAAATGCTGGAGGAACTCAAGCACAGTTGGCGTTTCAGGCAGAAACCCATATGTATTCACTGGATGATTCCCTCAATGAAGTAATCTCTAAGTACAGTTATTCCGTCCTCCCTTATTAAAAAGACAATATGCCTTTGTCACATACAGTATGTGTACCTCTGCATGCCTGTAGCATCTGTATCATTAGATGTTGAGCTACCAGTCCTGCACTTCTCTCAGCCATATTTCTATTTATTGTACGTCTCCAACATCCCAGTACTTGAAGCCAATCCACACTTTGAATTTGTTGCCTTACCAACTAAGCTTTGAGCATTGAAACAAATGCAGTCTAACTGATTATTACTTTCCCTGCCTTTATTGTCTCCCTGGCTATTCTGATTACTCGGCTTAGTCTCATTGGCTGCTGCTTTATCCCATTGATTGCCCTGGCTCAGAGTCCCAACCCCCTGTCAATCCTGTTAAAACCTTTCTGTGTAACACTGGCAAATCTCCCTGCAAGGACATTAGTTCTTCTCTGGTTTAAGTGCAACCTGTCCCTCTTGTACAGGTTATCTCCACCACAGAACAGATCCCAGTGGTCCAAGAATCTGAATCCCTGCCCCGTACCACGTCCTCAGCCACAAATTAATTGACCTCAACAACATGTGGCACTGGAAATAATCTAGAGGTCACTACCTTTGAGGCCATAACTTCCTTATTTAGCTCTCTATACTTATTATGCAGGGCCTCATCCCTCATTCTACCCATGTCATATAAGACCATAAGATATGGTCTTACAGTATACGGCAGAAGTAGGCCATTCAGCCCATTGAGTCTGCTCCACCATTCTATAATGGGCTGACCCAATTCTTCTGGTCATCCCCACTCCCCTGCCTTCACCCCATACCCTTTTATGCCCTGGCTAATCAAGAACCTATCCATCTCTACCTTAAATGCACTTAATGACTTTCCCTCCACAGCTGGTTGTGGCAAACAAATTCCACAGATTTACCAACTTCTGACTGAAGTAATTCCTCTCCATCTCTGTTCTAAATGGACATTCTTCAATTCTGAAGTCATGCTTTCTTGTCATAGACTCCCCTACCATGGGAAATACCTGCCATATCTAATCTGTTCAGGCCTTTTAATATTTGGAATGTTTCTATGAGATCCCCCCTCATTCTATTGAACTCCAGAGAATACAGCCAGATGTTCCTCATATGGTAACCTTTTCATTCCTGGAATCATTCTCGTGAATCTTCTGAACCCTCTCCAATGTCAGTATATCCTTTCTAAAATAAGGAGTCAAAACTGCACACAATACTCCAAGTGTGGTCTCACAAGTACCTTACATAGCCTCAACATCAAATCCCTGTTCTTATATTCTATACCCCTAGAAATGAATGCCAACATTTCATTCACCTTCTTCACAACTAACTCAACCTGGAGGTTAACCTTTAGGGTATCCTGCACAAGGACTCCCAAGTCCCTTTGCATCTCTGCATTTTGAATTCTCTTGAATTCTCAGACTAGATAGTAGTCTGCCCGTGTATTTCTTCCACCAAAGTGCATGACCATATACTTTCCAACATTGTATTTCATTTGCCACTTCTTTGCCCATTCCCCTGAACTATCTAAGTCTCTCTGTAGGCTCTCTGTTTCCTCAACACTATCTGCTTCTCCACCTATCTTTGTATCATCGGCAAATTTAGCCACAGATCTATTAATCCCATAGTCCAAATCCTTGACATACATCGTAAAAAGCAACAGTCCCAACACCAACTCCTGTGGAACTCCACTGGTAACCAGCAGCCAGCCAGAATAGGATCCCTTTATTCCCACTCTCTGTTTTCTGCCAATCAGTCAATGCTCCACCCATGCTAGTAACTCCCCTGTAATTCCATGGGGTCTTATCTTGATAAGCAGCCTCACATGCGGCACCTTGTTGAACGCCTTCCGAAAATCCAAGTACACCACATCTACTGCATCTTCTTTGTCTACCCTGCTTGTAATTTCCTCAAAAAATTGCAGTAGGTTAGTCAGGCAGAATTTTCCTTTCAGGAAACCATTTTGGCCTATCTTGTCATATTCATCCAAGTACTCCACAATCTCATCCCTAACAATCAACTCCAACAACTTCTCAACCACTGATCTGCTGCCTCCCGCCCTTCTTAAATAGCGGAGTAACATTTACAATTTTCCAGTCATCCGGTACAATGCTGGAACCTATCAATTCATGAAAGATCATTATTAATGCCTCCACAATCTGTCCAGCTACTTCCTTCAGAACCCGAGGGTGCTTTCCATCAGGTCCAGGAGGTTTATCACCCTCAGACCATTAAGCTTCCTGAGCACCTTCTCAGTCGTAATTTTCACTTTCCTGACACTCTTGAATGTCTGCTATACTGCAGATGTCTTCCACTGTGAAGACTGATGCAAAATACACATTTAGTTCCTCTGCCATCTCTGAGTCTCTCATCACAATATCTCCGGCGTCATTTTCTATTGATCCTATATCTACCCTCAACTCTCTTCTACCCCTTATATACTTACAAAAAGCTTTTCGTATCTTCGTTGATATTAGTTGCCAGCTTCCTTTCATAATTCATCTTTTCCTTTCTTCTTAGTTTCCTTCTGCAAGTTTTTAAAAGCTTCCAAATCCTCTATCTTCCCATGAGCTTTGGCTTCCTTGTATGCCCTCTCTTTTGCTTTTACTTTGGCTCTGACTTCACTTGTCAGGCACGGTAGTGTTCTTCTTCCATTCGAAAATTTCTTCTTATTTGGAATATATCTGTCTTGCACTTCTCTTATTTTTTGCAGAAACTCCAGCCATTGCTGCTCTGCTGTCCTTCCTGCTGGAGTCTCTTTCCAGTCAACCTTGGCCAGTTCCCCTCTCATGCCATTGTAATTTCCTTTATTCCACTGAAATACCGACACTTTGGAATTTTGTTTCTCCTTCTCAAATTTCAAATATGTAACAACATGTACACTGACCTCTGGCTGTTCACCCTCCCCTTCACAAATTTTCTGCAGTCATTTAAAGACATCCCTGACGCTGGCACCTGGAGGCAACACACCATCCAGGTGTCTCATCTGTCTGCCCCCCTGCCCCTTCACTATTGAGTCTCGTATCACTATCTTAGACTCACCTTTCTCCTCTAAGCCTCAGAGCTAGTGCTAGAGACCATTCGCCTGCTGATAGCACCTTTCTTAAATGTTGATGATTGCCCATCCCCTGTATCCCAACCATTTTTTTATACCATGGACCAATATTGTTAAGGAAAGGTTCTATGGACCCCTGGTTGTGAACCATTGTTTTAAATGATTCTCCTTAATCTGTCACATTCCACTCACTCCTACCTTCATCAGTTCTGTTCAGACTAGTTTCAGTTTAAATTACTTTATTTCCCATCTTTGCAAAGAATAATACCATAGTTGCCTAATGTCTAATCACCATAGCCTGTTCCTTAGCTGACTACTCAGAGTAGATGATCTAGAAATCCATCTTGTATGCTTATCATCATAGTATTGCTGGTTTGCTTTGGTCAGTCTTGAGAGGATGGGTATTTGGTAGGGGCAGTCTCGGGAGAAGTAATATTCTTGGAAATGGCAGTATCAAGAAAATAGTCAGTCACTGAAAAAGGTTTATGAGAGGCATAGATAAGGTCATTATCGTCATCATGTGCTGTGGCATATGACATGGGCAAACATGGTCTATGACCATGATTATTTTTGGAAACTTTTCTATTTCAGTTTGCTATTGCCTTCTTTGGGACAATGTCTTCACGAGATCGGCAACCCCAGACATTATCAATACTCTTCAGAGTTAGCTGGCATCAGTGGTCACAAACCAGGACTTGTGATATACTCCAACTGCTCATACAACCATCCACCACCTACCCCCATGGCTTCACATGACCCTGATCAGGTTGAGGGGGGTGCTAAGCAGGTGCTACACCTTGTCCAAGGGTGACCTGCAGGATAATGAAGAAGTGCCATACACCTCCTTTGGTAGAGACGTATCTCCACTCAATGGATACAATAGATATTAAAAACAATCTTGACAAAGGCACCTAAGACCAAAAGGCATAGGCTTAAGGTCAGGAAAAGAGTTTTAAAAGATGATCCGAAGAAGATTATGTTTTCACCTTGGGGGTGGGGTGGGGACAGTTGAAGTTTGGTGTGCTCTGTCTGAGAAGGTGAGAAAGTGGTGGAGGTAGGCATTCTCACAATAATTAGGAAACATCTAGACAAACACATTATAGGCCAAGTGGTGGTAAATGGTAAGTAGGTACAGTACCTGATGGTTGGGAAAAGCCAAAGATAAGATACATTTTAAAATATCAAAGATTAGCTTTATTTCTCATCTATACATTGAAATGTACAGTGAAATGCATTGTTTGAGACAAAACAAATCAAAGAAAATCATTCAGGGACTATCCCACAAGTGTGAACACACTTCTGCTGTCATCATAGCATACCCACAGCTCACTAACCCTAACCGTACATCTTTGAAATGCAGGAGGAAACCGGAAGACCTGGAAGAAACCCATATGGTCATGGGGAGAATGTACATACTATTTACAGACAGCGGCAGGAATTGAACCCGGTCACTTGCACTGTAAAACAATTGCCTGTTTCTCTGTTCTATGACAGTATACTGTAAACAGAGTGTTAGGGAAGGGGTGTGATCAGGGGAATGCACACTAGCGAGGGGAGAGCCAGTACTCTGATCAGATACATGGGGAAGGGGCACTTCCAGAAAAGGAGACACCTGCAGAAGTGGCAATTCTGGGAGAATTGTTATTGGGGCATTCGGAGGAGGTCCACTGGGGTTGGTGCAGCTTTGGAGAGAAAAGATCAGAACCAGAGGAATGGACACAGGAATGCAATAGCTATTTCTCAATGCATTGGCCTTCTTTAGTCAAACGATTGAGTTCAAGAGCTGCTGGGTAATGTTGCAGCTCTATAAAACTCTGCTTAGACCACCCTTGGAGTATTGTGGTCATTTTTTGTTTGCTCATTATAAAAAGGATATGGAAGCTTTAAAAAGTGTGCAGAGGAGATTTACCAGGCCGCTGCCTGGATTAGAGAGCCTGTTTTATTAGGATAAGTTGAGTGAGCTAGAGCTTTGCTCTTTGGAACAAAGGAGTATGTGGCTTGAAAGAGCTGTATAAGATGATAAGTGGCGTAAATACAGTGGACAGCCAGAGACTTGTTCCAGGGTGGAAATGACTAATAAGAGGGGGCATATTTTTAAGGGTATGTGAGAAAATGGAGGACTATGTGCAAAGGAAGGGTTAGGTTGATCTTAACAAAGGACAGGAGTTTGGCACAACATTGTGGGACGAAGAGGCTGTACTGTTCTGTGTTCAATGTGGCAACATAACCCTCCTATTACCTCTGCCAATGGCATCATGTATCAAAAAGACAATAAGACCAGGCAACACTTCCAATAAGGTAAGACCTCTTTAAAAGAATTTATACTTATAACTCTGTATAATTATTTTATATGAACAAACTTGTAAAACACCGATATCTGGAAAGAGCATTAAGAAGTTACATGAGCAACGTTAACACTTCATTAGGACCTCATTCAAATATACACGCTATCAAACAGTCTACTGCCAGAAGAAAATGCCAATAGAAATTTGCATGGAACACTAAATCAGGGGAATTCTGTGGTATTGTTAACCCTGATTTCCTCTGATTTTATCTTATTTATTTTTCTTTCTTTTTAGGCAAAATTCTTCAAACTGTTTGGCTCTAATGGGAGCAAATTGGTCAATTCTGAGAGCTTGCTGAAATGCTAATTCTATTTATCAGTCTTTGTTTAAATGCCAAAGTTTCCAATTGGTATTACTAAACATCAGAAGCTCGATAAAGCACACTTAAGCTATTTTTGAACGTGGCACATTAATGGAGTGTTCCAAATTAGTGCTGTGGTAGTCAATCCCTATTATTGTTGGTGTACAAAGAAATCAAAACTCAGATATTCTGATATAACTTTATGCACTTTGTCTTTTTAATCCATTCTAAATCAATAAGTTAATAACATAACTCCTGAAATACTTTCAGTATTCACAATGTGTTAATGGAGCTTTAAGTATAATTATTGTTCTTTATAAAAAGTCTTTGTTCTTTTGAGCATGTGCTGAAGATGATCTCAACTGTATACTGCAATCTAAAATATCCTGACTATTCCCAGGTGCATGCTTTGGTTCCAAAATAAGTTTAAATTTAAAAGTTCAAAGTAAATTTATTATCAAAGTACATATATGTCACCATATACAACCTGGAGATTCATTTTCTTGCAGACAATCATAGTCAATACAAGAAACACACTAGAATCAATGGAAGGCCACTCCCAGTATTACAGACCACAACCAATGTGCAAAAAAGCATCATCAAACTGCAAAGACAAAATGAAAGAGAACAAGTAATAGTAATGTGGTGAACTACATATACCTGTCTGGACATGCACCCCCCCCCCCCCCCCCCACTGACTGCTCTTGTGGCTCCTCCCACAGACCCCTGTATAAAGGCGATTGGAGGCACTGCTCCTTCCTCAGTCTCCAGGATGTTGTGTGGTGGACGCTTGCAGCTTGTGCTTTCTTCCAGCCAATCAAAGCCCACCTTAACTCACGTCTCCGAGAGTTATTGATGGTGCATCAAGTAATAAATAAATAATCAATAAATATTGAGATCATGTGATGAAGAGTCCTTGAAAGTGAGTCCAGTTCAGTAATGTATCATTTTGTAAGACACATTAGGATTCATGTAGACTGAGAAGCAATCCCAAAGCTGAATTAGATGACTGTGTATTATTAAGCCTTGTTTACCAAAATAAAGTCTCAATATTTTTGCTACTGTATTTTTTGAAAGATTAATAAACTGGGCAGCAAATTGGATCTACGTAATATTATAGAACAGGTTGTCAATTTCAATTGAATCACTGCAAAGTAAAAGTTACGGGTTGAAATTGGTCAATGTCACTTACACAAAAATGGACTAATTACGATTGGCAGCTTGTTAGTCCGAGCAGCTGATTTTCTGTTAATAAAATTGATTGTGGTGTAAAATACATTGCCAATTTTCCATCCATCCTCTGTACAATGCTGACATTGACCAGTGATGCTTCTCTAGATTCTTATCAAAAGCTTTCATGGCTTTTGAAAGACCAATTGTCATTACAACCAGGATTGTAAATGTACTCTATCTCAGTAGCAGGTAGATCCAATTGACCAAATTATCCAAATTATCTTCACTCTTTATTAACTTCCTTTTGTCTTTTTGTTTGAAGGAGGCACTACTATAGATAACATTCTGTCTAGTTAATTATTGCCTTTTAATTTCTAAACACTAAATGGCTAAAGCTAGATTTCAAGATTTGGATCCTATCATAAGATTAAAGCGTTTTAAATACAACAATTCAAATTAACTATGGTGATCCTGCAGCCTTACAAAAAGATCCTAATTAAGCTGAAGTTTCAAATTGGGTCAAGACCTATGTTGGATAAAACAATCGACTGAGGAATAGACAAATAACAGATACTGTTTAATGCTGAGATGGAATTCATTGTCACAGGTAGCTGTGGAGGCCAAGTTATTGGGCATACTTAAGGCAGAGGTTGATAGATTCTTGATTATTCAGGGCATGAAAGGGATACCGGGTGAAGGCAGGAGATTGGGACTGAGAGGGAAAATGGATCAGCCATGGAGAAATGATGGAGCAGACTCAATGGATTAATTCTGCTCCTATATCTTATGGTCTTTGGTCATAGCATTATCTGTCTTATTTCTAATTCATATCAAAAGTTTAGGCAAAGAAACAAAATGGACATTAATCATATGTTCTCAGATTTGGTAAGGCAGTAGAATAGAAGATAAGCTAGAATCTACAAACAAGGAAGACATTCATTGTAGATCAAAGTTACAAGGTTAATCTCTGGTGACAGACACATGAAATATGAGGGAGAACTGGAGAGACTTTAGCACTTCAGCCCTGAAAGTGGGTATCTCAGACATGAACATAAAAACTTATAAGGCATTTAAGTATAGGAATCAAACAAAACTTCATTTACAGCGCCTATAAAAAATATTCTCCCCCTCCCTAGGAAGTTTTCATGTTTTATTATTTTTCAACATTGAATCACAATGGATTTAATTTGGCTTTTTTGACATTGATCAATGAAAAAAGACTCTTTTGTGTCAAAATGAAAACAGATCTCTACAAAGTGCTCTAAATTAATTACAAATATAAAAAGCAAAATAATTGATTGCATAAGTATTCAGCCCCCCCCTTTTAATATGACACATCAAATCATCACTGGTGCAGTCAACTGGTCTTAGAAGTCACATAATTAATCAAATGGAGATCTGTTTTTGGAGACCTTTGTGCAGTCAAGGTGTTTCAATTGATTGTAGTAAAAGTACACTTGTATCTGGAAGGTCCAACTGCTGGGGAGTTAATATCCTGGAAAACCTGTACTATGAAGACAAAAGAACACCCCAAGCAACTCCATGAAAAGGTTATTGAAAAGCACAAGTCAGGAGATGGGTATGAGAACATTTCCAAGCAACTGACTATCCCATGGAGTACCGCTAAGTCAATCATCAAGAAATGGAAAGAATATGGCACAGCTCTAAATCTGCCTAGAGCATGTTGTCCTCAAAAACTGAGTGACTATGTAAGAAGGGAACTAGGGAGGGAGGCCACCAAGAGACCTATGACAGATCTAGAGGACTTACAATCTTCAGTGGCTGAGATGGGAGAGACTGTGCATACAACAACTGTTGTCTGAGTGCTTCACCAGTCACAGCTTTATGGGAGGGTGGCAAAGAGAAAGCCACTGTTGAAAAAAACTCACATAAAATCTTGGCTAGAGTTTGCCGGAAGGCATGTGGGAAACTCTGAAGTCAGCTGGGAGAAGGTTTGATGGACTGATGAAACCAAAATTGAGCTTTCCGGGCATTAGATTAAACGCAATGCACATAATCAAAAATACGCCATCCCTATTGTGAAGCATGGTAGAGATGCTTCACTGCAGCAGCCCCTGGAAGGCTTGTGAAGGTAGAAGATAAAATGAATGCAGCAAAATACAGGGAAATCCTGGAGGAAAACCTGATGCAGTCTACAAGAGAACTGTGACTTGGGAGAAGATTTGTTTTCCAGCAAGACAATGACCCCAAGCATAAAGGCAAAAGTTACCCAAGAATGGCTTAAAAACAATGAAGTTAGTGTTCTGTAGTGGCCAAGACAGAGTCCAGAGCTCGTTCCAATTGAGAATTGTGGCTAAACTTGAAAAAGGCTGTTTACTCATGATCCCCTTGCAATCTGACAGAGCTTGAGCAGATTTGTAAAGAAGAATGGGGAAAAATTGCAGTGTCCAGATGTGCAAAGCTGATAAAGTCCTATCCACACAGACTCAAGGCTGTAATTATTGGCAAAGATGCACTTACTAAATACTGACTTGAAGGGGGTGAATACTTATGCAATCAATTATTTTGTGTTTTATATTTGTAGTTAATTTAGATCACTTTGTAGAGATCTAGTTTTACTTTGACATGAAAGTCTCTTTTTCTGTTGATCAGGGTCAAAAAAGCCAAATTAAATCCACTGTGCTTCAATGTTGTAAAACAATAAAACATGAAAATCTCCAAGAAAGATGAATACTTGTTATAGGTACTGTATTTTTAATTTACTGATGGGATACGAATTTTAATGGTATTGAAATTATAATTTGAAAGGCAATGAAGGTAAAAAAACACCAAATCACTGTCTTATATGAAGTGAAATTTGTTATGTTGCAGCAGAAGTGCAGAATAAAGATACAAAGTTATCATGAATTGCAAGAATAAATGGTGTTAAAATAGAATAATGAGGATACAAGAGATTCTGTAGATGCTGGAAATCTGGAGCAACACACACGAAATACTGAAATAACTCAGCCGGTCAACAACATCTGTAGAAATGAATAAATAGTCAGCATTGCGGGTCTAGACTCTTCATCAGGGTCTCATGAGGTGTTGGTCATGACCATTCAGAAATCTGAAGGTAGAGGGAAGCTGAATCATTGAGAGTAGGTCTTCAGGTTCCTGTACCTCCTCCCTGATGGTAGTAACAAGAAGCGGGCATGTCCCAGATGGTGAGAAACCTTAGGGTTGGATTTCACCTTCTTTAGGCACCAGCTCTGAAGATTATCTTGATGGTGAGGAGGGATATGCCTGCGATAGAGCTGGCTGAGTCAATAGCCCTATGCAACCTATTGTGATCCTGTGCACTAAAGTCTCCATACCAGGCTGTGATGTGACCAGTCAGAAGGCTCTCCACTTACATCTGTAGAGATTTGCAAGAGTCTTTGGTGTAGATCCAAATCACTAGAATGCAAATTTGGCAGAAAAAACTGTGTAAATTAAAACAATTAAAGTAAGAAATTCAAATTTGCTCCAAATGTTTGAATCCTTGAATCAATTGTTATATCATATGTGAATAGCATATGTGATAATAACTTTTGTCAAACATGCATACTCATTATTCCCTCTTCAGTCTTTGATCTTGCCAACTGAACTTAACAGGTCATGCAGCACCTGTGGAACGAAAACAAAATTAATGTCTTAGGCCAAAGACTTGCTGAGTGTTTCCAGTATTTTTATATTTGATACAGATTTTCAGCATCTGCAGGTGTTTTCTAATTTTTTTATCTTCTGTTGAGTTAATTGAGCTGGCTTTAAATAACTCTGTTCATATCCTTCCAATTGTATCCAGAGCATTTCTACCAGATTTTCATTAAACAACCACACAGATAACTCCCACTGTTCTACTTCTGGCTCCCTCAACTTTATTTGAAATGCTTGTACTTGGATACAAAATCTGGGAGTATGTAGATGGCATCTGTACTTTTCATTGTCTTTTCACAGCTGACCCTGAATCTTGGATGAGGCATGGTTTCCAATCTTAAAATATTGAAAAGATTGAATTACCTTTGTACTTGCTGTAAACGTCCCTTATTTCCCTCACTAAAATAACAAAATATTCCAAAGTGTGATATTAATTAACTTCTAAGAGCCTTTTTTTGGGGGTGGCGATTTCACCATCAACTCCATTTCGCCCTCGAAATACTATCAGCCAAATCCAATGTTTATGGTCTAAATATTTGTGAACTAAGCTGAGATTGTAACTCCCTGCATAAAATTGCCTGTTCAGTTGGCTAATAGGTCATTTGCTACTGTTGCCTTTACCCATCTTGGAATGATTATGCCAGTAATGGCTGCTGACCTCCCATCCTCTGTGAATTTTGGCTCACCTAGAAGTCTGTATCTTGTGTTTTTCATGGTCCTGTCTGCACAAATCCATGTTAACACTCAGTGTCAATTAAAATAGTCATTTTTGTAATGTCAGTTCATTCTTACTTCCATTCAAAATAACCAGCTGTGATCTTTTACATACACCTGGGAGGCTATTAGAGTCTTGGTTTAATATCACATTTAAGATAAGAACTAACCATGCATCAGTGCCACCTTTGAATGGGTCATCAGTTTTGATCTTCTGCAGACGTATAGTGTAGGAAAAAAGTTAGAAGCTATTATTTAAGAAGTGATAACAGAACAGTAATAGTTGATGGAGTTAAAATGAATGTATTGAATGGAAATGAGGAGTGACAAATCTGTTAGTTATTCTTAAGGTTTTAAGTAGCAGAACATGTAAATGGGAAAAAGTTGGTGTGTGTAGTTTGGCTTTGAGAATGTCTTTGATGAGACAAGGAAGACAAATGATTATGTCAAGATGAGGCCACCCTCAGGGTGAAGGACAGTGTGAAGGGTGAAGGGTGTCTTTATAGTCTCTGACCTGAGGGAATGAATGTTGATTTCTCCTTCCAGTAAAAATTTACGCTCCCCTTCTTCCTCTGCACCCCACTCCGAACTTTTACCTCTTTTCACCTGCCTATCACTTCCCCCGGGTCCCCTCTTCCTGCCTTTTTTCCTATGATCCACTCTCCTCTTCTGGTGTTTCCCCCACCCTTCTCAGTCCTGAAGAAGTCTTGGCCGGAAACATCGACTGTTTACTCATTTCTGCTGCCTGACCTGCTGAGTTCCTGCAGCATTTTGTGTGTATTGTAAAAGATTATGGTAGACACCTAAAATGAGGGATAACACACTCATGTGTACTGAGAATTAGGTAACAAACGAAAGGAAGGGCTGAAGGATAAAATGAAGAAAGGAGAGGTACATCTACAGATTTACCATGGAGAGAATTCTAACTGGCTGCATCGCTGTCTGGTATGGGGGAGGGGTTGTAGTGGGGCTACTGCACAGGATTGAAATAAACTGCAGCGAGTTCGAAACTTAGTCATCTCCATCATGGGTACTAGACTTTGTAGCATCCAGTACATCTTCAAGAAGCAATGCCTCAAATGAATGGTATCCATCATTAATGACCCCCAGGTCAAGCCTTGTTCTCATTGCTATCATCGAGAAGGAGGTACAGAAGCCCAAAAGCACACATTCAATGATTCAGGAACAGATTCTTCCTGTCTGCCATCGAATTTCTGAATGGACATTGAACCTATGAACACTACCACACTACTTCTATATTTCTATTTATTAAATTTAGCTATAAATATATATATATATTTACTGTAATTCAGTTTTTTCTATTAATTACATATTACATCGTACTGCTGCCACAAAGACAACAAGGTTCATGACATATGTTGGTGATATTAAACCTGATTCTGATTCTGATTTTAGGTTGGGAGCAGGTGATTAGCAGAGATCCTCAGCGATCAATGTAGGGTCCCAGCAATTTATTACCTGATTCTGAATAGTTGACAATATCCATCAGTAACAGAAAACTAGAGTTCATGTTTCAAGCTAAAGATCATTCGAACTGATAAATGGTGTTCAAACCAAAATGGTAACTTTTTTTCCCTCTTCTGCAGTTGCTGCTTCACCTAATGAGCCTTTCCAGTAAAAGCTACGTGTGTTACTTGGATTTTCAGTGTTGTTTTTAGTTTTAAATTTGTAGTACATCCAAATTTGCTGAAAGTATAAAGCAGTGGGGAAGTGTGTGTTGTGATGATGACATAGAAAGGTTTCTGGGAGATGAAAACAACATAAGTGGAAAGGGAATAGTATGAAGGTGGAATATAAAGTGGAAAAGATGTGAGCTATCCACTTTGCTAGAAAAAAATAGAAAAATGAACTATTTTCTAAATGGTGAGACGGAAAGGTGTCAGGATGCCCTTCACTGAAAATTAAGTCCATCAAGTGATTAGGAAACTGAGTGTTGTAACTACCTTTATTGCAAGAGTACCGGAGTACAGGAAGGTTTCATTGCAATTATATAAAGCCTTGATGAGACCGCATTTTGACTATGGAATATAGACCTGATTGTTCTTTGAAAAGAACATACAGAGTTGTTCATATGAGTTGCAATAGAAGCAGTGCATGAAGGTTCACCTGACTGATTCTTGGTTGGGGGATTTGTCTTTCCATGACCATGATTATTCTTGGCAAAGTTTTCTATTGAAATAGTTTCCCATTGCCTTCTTCTGGGCAGTATCTTTACAAAATGGATGACCCCAGCCATTATCAATACTCTTTAGAGATTGTCTGCCTGGCGTCAGTGAATGTATAGTCAAGGCTTGTGATATGAACCAGCTGCTCATATGGCCATCCATCAGCTGCTCCATGGCTTCATGTGATGCTGATCGGGTGGCTAAGAAGGTCTACACCTTGCCCAAGGGTGACCTGCAGGCTAGAGGGGGAAGGAGTGCCTTACGTCTCCTTTTGTAGAGAAGTATCTGCACCATGCCACCCAAAAGCCTTTAGCATCTCGTGTCAAAAGAATGAGAGTGAGTATTGAGAGCAGTTTTAGCCCCTTATCTAATAAAGGATCTATTGATATTGGAGAGGGTTCAATGAAGATTCACGAAAATGATTTCAGGATTGAAAGACTTATCATATGAGGAGCGTTTGAATTCTCTGGGCCTGTAATCACTGGGATTCAGAAGAATGAGGGTGGATCTCTTTGAAACCTATAGGAAGTTGAAAGGCCTCTATAGAGTGGATGTGGAGAGGTTGTTTCCTATGGTCAAGGAGTCTAAGACCAGAAGACGCAGCTTCAGAATAGTGGGACGTCCATTTAGAACTGAGATGAGGAGGAATTTCTTTAGCCAGAGAGTGGTGAATCTGTGGAATGCATTGCCACAGGCAACTGTTGGAGCCAAATCTCTGGGTATATTTAAGCCAGAGGTTTAAAGATCCTTGATCAATTAGGGCATGAAGAGATACAGGGAGAAAGCAGGAGATTGAGGCTGAGAGAGAAATGGATCAGACACGATGAAATGGTGGAGCGGAATTGATGGACGAAATGCCTTAATTCTGCTCCTATATCTTATAGTCATATGGAACCAAACGTAATCTCTAGAGTCATAGAACGTGGAAATGGCCCTTTTGGCCCATATGAGTTATATTGACATCAAACATCTACTTAGACTAATCCTTTTCTACTCTCTCCATGTTTATGGGATGTGGAAGGATCAGAGATCCTCAGAAGCAAATCCATGAAGCCATAAACTGCACACAGTAAGCATTAGGAGACATGATTCGGTAGTTTAACGGGGCACGACTGCGCAAGCGCGTGTAAGTTGGACCATAAGGCAGTGGGAGTATTTAAAGGAGAGCAGTTTGACGGAGCAGGCAACTATGTAGCGGGCGACGGAGTAGAGGGAGACAGAGTAGGAAGGCTTTGTCTCCAGAGGCTTTGGCGAGCAGAGGCTGAGGACAAACTTCACTCCAAGTGAGGTCAGGCCGGGTAAGTTCCTTTAAAAGGAGAACATTTCAAAAGTTAAGGCAATGTATTGGGTAGGTCATGACAGCTGAGATCGGCCCCGTGGTTTGTTCATCCTGCAGCATGTGGGAAATCAGGGATACTTCCAGTGTCCCTGACGACTATGTGTGCTGGATGTGTGTCCAGCTGTAGCTTCTGGCAGACCGCATTGAGCATCTGGAGCTGCGATTGGATTCATACTGGAGCATCCGCGATGCTGAGAAAGTCGTGAATAGAACGTTCAGTGAGTTGGCCACACTGCAGGTAAAGGCTACACAGGCAGAAAGGGAATGGGTGGCCACTAGACAGCGTAGCAGTAGGCAGGTAGTGAGGTCCCTCCTAAACAGATATACTGTTTTGGTTACTGTTGGGGGAGATGTCTCATCAGGGGAAGGCAGCAGCAGCCGAGTTCATGGCACCATGGGTGGCTGTGCGGCACAGGAGGGAAGGAAAAGGAATGGGAGAGCTATAGTGATAGGGGATTCGATTGTAAGGGGAATAGATAGGTGCTTCTGCGGCTGCAAATGAGACTCCAGGATGGTATGTTGCCTCCCTGGTGCAAGGGTCAAGGATGTCTCTGAGCGGCTGCAGGATATTCTGGAATGGGAAGGTGAACAGCCAGTGGTCGTGGTGCACATAGGTACCAACGATATAGGTAAAAAACGGGATGAGGTCCTACAAGGTGAATTTAGGGAGTTAGGAGATAAACTAAAAAGCAGGACCACAAAGGTAATAATCTCTGGATTACTAACAGTGCCACGTGCTAGTCAGAGTAGAAATAGGAGGATATTTCAGATGAATATGTGGCTTGAAAAATGGTGCAAGGGGGAGGGATTCAAATTTCTGGGGCATTGGAACCAGTTCTGGGGGAGGTGGGACCGGTATAAACAGGACGGTCTGCACCTGGACTGGACTGGAACCAATGTCCTAGGGGGAGTGTTTGCTACTGCTGTTCAGGAGAATTTAAACTAATGTGGCAAGGGGATGGGAACAAGTGCAGAGAGACAGAGGGGTGTAAAATGAGGGTAGAAGCAAAAAGTAGTAAGGTGAAAAGTAAAAGTGGCAGGCAGGCAAATCCAGGGCAAAAATCAAAAGGAGCCACTTTTCAACATAATTGTATAAGGGCTCAGAGTGTTGTAAAAACAAGCCTGAAGGCTTTGTGTGTCAACACAAGGAGCATTTGTAACAAGGTGGATGAATTGAATGTGCAGATAGTTATTAATGAATATGATATAGTTGGGATCACAGAGACATGGCTCCAGGGTGACCAAGGATGGGAGCTCCACATCCAGGGATATTCAATATTCAGGAGGGATAGACAGGAAAGAAAAGGAATTGGGGTAGCGTCGCTGGTTAGAGAGGAGATTAACGCAATAGAAAGGAAGGACATTAGCCTGGAGGATGTGGGATTGATATGGGTAGAGCTGCATAACACTAAGGGGCAGAAACGTTGGTGGGAGTTGTGTACAGGCCACCTAACAGTAGTAGTGAGGTTGGGGATGGCATTAAACAGGAAATTAGAAATGCGTGCAATAAAGGAACAGCAATTATAATGGGTGACTTCAATTTACATATAGATTGGATGAATCAAACTGGTAAGGGTGCTGAGGAAGAGGATTTCTTGGAATGTATGCGGGATGGTTTTCTGAACCAACATGTCGAACAACCAACTAGAGAGCAGGCCATTCTAGACTGGGTATTGAGCAATGACGAAGGGTTAGTTAGCAAACTTGTTGTGCGAAGCCCCTTGGGTAAGAGTGACTATAATATGGTGGAATTTTTCATTAAGATGGAGAGTGACATAGTTAATTCAGAGGCAAAGGTTCTGAACATAAAGAAGGGTAACTTTGAAGGTATGAGACGTGAATTAGCTGAGATAGACTGGCAAATGATACTTAAAGGGTTGACGGTGGATATGCAATGGCAAGCATTTAAAGATCGCATGGATAAACTACAACAATTGTTCATCCCAGTTTGACAAAAGAATAAACCAGGGAAGGTAGTGCACCCGTGGCTGACAAGGGATATTAGGGATAGTATCAAGTCTAAAGTAGAAACATACAAATTAGCCAGAAAAAGCAGCACACCTGAGGACTGGGAGAAATTCAGAGTCCAGCAGAGGAGGACAAAGGGCTTAATTAGGAAAGGGAAAAAAAGATTATGAGAGAAAGCTGGCAGGGAACATAAAAACTGACTGTAAAAGCTTTTATCGATATGTGAAAAGAAAAAAATTGGTTAAGACAAATGTAGGTCCCTTTATAGTCAGAAACAGGTGAATTGATCATGAGGAACAAGGACATGGCAGACCAATTGAATAACTACTTTGGTTCTGTCTTCACTAAGGAGGACATAAATAATCTTCTGGAAATAGTAGGGGACTGAGGGTCTAGTGAGATGGAGGAACTGAGGGAAATATATGTTAGTAGGGAAGTGGTGTTAGGTAAATTAAAGGGATTAAAGGCAGGTAAATCCCCAGGGCCAGATGGTCTGCATCCCAGTGTGCTTATGGAAGTAGCCCAAGAAATAGTGGATGCATTAGTAATAATTTTTCAAAACTCTTTAGATTCTGGATTAGTTCCTGAGGATTGGAGGGTGGCTAATGTAGCCCCACTTTTTAAAAAAGGAGGGAGAGAGAAACTGGCAAATTATAGACCGGTTAGCCTGACATCGGTGGTGGGGAAAATGCTAGAGTCAATTATCAAAGATGTGATTACAGCACATTTGGAAAGCGGTGAAATCATCGGACAAAGTCAGCATGGATTTGTGAAAGGAAAATCATGTCTGATGAATCTTATAGAATTTTTTGAGGATGTAACTAGTAGAGTGGATATGGGAGAACCTGTGGATGTAGTATATTTGGCTTTTCAAAAGGCTTTTGACAAGGTCCCACACAGGAGATTAGTGTGCAAATTTAAAGCACACGGTATTGGGGGTATGGTATTGATGTGGATAGAGAATTGGTTGGCAGACAGGAAGCGAAGAGTGGGAATAAATGGGACCTTTTCAGAATGGCAGGCAGTGACTAGTGGGGTACCGCAAGGCTCAGTGCTGGGCGGCAGTATTAGCTGTGAGGAGGATGCTAAGAGGATGCAGGGTGACTTGGATAGGTTAGGTGGGTGGGCAAATTCATGGCAGATGCAATTTAATGTGGATAAATGTGAGGTTATCCACTTTGGTGGCAAGAACAGGAAAACAGATTATTATCTGAATGGTGGCAGATTAGGAAAAGGGGAGGTGCAACGAGACCTGGGTGTCATTGTACACCAGTCATTGAAAGTGGGCATGCAGGTACAGCAGGCGGTGAAAAAGGCGAATGGTATGTTGGCATTCATAGCAAGAGGATTTGAGTACAGGAGCAGGGAGGTTCTACTGCAGTTGTACAGGGCCTTGGTGAGACCACACCTGGAATATTGTGTGCAGTTTTGGTCCCCTGATCTGAGGAAAGACATTTTTGCCATAGAGGGAGTACAAAGAAGGTTCACCAGATTGATTCCTGGGATGGCAGGACTTTCATATGAAGAAAGACTGGATCGACTAGGCTTATACTCACTGGAATTTAGAAGATTGAGGGGGGATCTTATTGAAATGTATAAAATTCTAAAGGGATTGGACAGGCTAGTTGCAGGAAGATTGTTCCCAATTTTGGGGAAGTCCAGAATGAGGGGTCACAGTTTAAGGATAAAGGGGAAGCCTTTTAGGACTGAGATGAGGAAAAGCTTCTTCACACAGAGAGTAGTGAATCTGTGGAATTCTCTGCCACAGGAAACAGTTGAGGCCAGTTCATTGGCTATATTTAAGAGGGAGTTAGATATGGCCCTTGTGGCTAAAGGGGATCAGGGGGTATGGAGAGGAAGTAGGTACAGGGTTCTGAGTTGGATGATCAGCCATGATCATACTGAATGGCGATGCAGGTTCGAAGGGCTGAATGGCCTACTCCTGCACTTATTTTCCATATTTCTATGTTTCTATGATCCAGTCAAACTGCTGAAGCTGTAAAATAGCTGATTTACAGTTATGAGAATCTGCTGCACTATGGGGCTTGAAAGGATGGATGCAAAGATGTTGTTTCCCTTGACTGGTGGGGGAAGGGTGCATGGGAACAGAGATTGATCTCCAAGTTAGGGTTTGCTATTCAGTACTGAGGTGAGGAGAAATAATTTCATGTGAGTTGAAGAATCTTTAAGAGGGATTTGCCTGAGTATATTCAATATGGAGGTCTTTATTTGATTTTAAGATATTAAGGGAATTGATGGTTAATTGATTAATGCAGGGGCTAAGATAAAAGAGCAACGATAATTGTATTGAATGAGGAGGTAAATAACCCATGCCTCCTTCTATATCTTATGATGCTTGTGCCTTGATGCATGTTGACTTTGAGATACAAATGCTACTACTAAGCTCAGCTGAAACCTTGTAGCTCCTGTGCACAACTGGTACTGCATTGATTTCATTGTGGATCCAAGGGTAATATACTTGCTGGTTTGGACAGAACCATCTCCAGAACTCTCATTATAAAGAAACATTCCACTAGTGTCTAGTTTCTGGAGATAAGCACTTCCCCCCCCTCCCCCAAATTATTTCCCTCATGATAAAGAGAAATAGAAACAAGGAAAAATGCTGTAATTATAAGATTAATACGATTAGTTTGCAGTGGTGATTAATTATAAGAATTTTCAGTTGAATAATGGTCAATCTGTTTTCTGCTTTCAGGCTCTTACAACTCCTGGATTCCCACAAGTTGCAGCTGGTAGTCAGCACTGGGGTCACCAAGTGCTCCAGATCATCTCCTGAAAACAATTAGCATCGTTTATTAAGTAAGTGGAAAATTTCCACTTTGAAGTTTTATTAAATTAATTAATTGTCAGTTATGAGCTACTTAATGAGTGTCTATTTATGGCCAGAAATAATTTGTTGGCTGGAGCTTTATATTCATCACTGTTTGTGCGGTGTCCAACGTTTATTTCAAGTTCTTTTCCCAAAAATATTTTCTACCATCGATATATATGGTGTATCCAGCTGGACTATTATTTCTGGAGTACTCAGATGGAGTGAAACTACTTCAGCTTATACCTCCAGCAATTTTAGGTATTGTTTAGTGAAATTAGTGTAATTTTAACTAACCTTGTTGATAAGTTCAAAGCTTATGAGCAAGTATTTACATTTCTGCACAGACAAATAATTATGCACTATTGCCTGTGATTTATTTATTTTTGGCCATTAAATTAAATTAATTTGTGAATCTAAATAAATTTCTGATTATACACTCCTAGCCTGTCTCAATAGTGTGTAAGTAGAAACTTTCCTCTGAATACCTTAAATAACTTTAATATTGATTGAGAAAACAATCATTGGTTAATGCTTATTTCTTTTTTTTTGTAATTTACTTTTTTATTGAAGTTCATCATCAAACAAACATTTCCATAAGATGTATTTCAGACATTGTACATATATATCATATATATCACAAATCTCCATAAAGTATTTATCTGAGGTATACACTTATAGAAAAGAGTGGAAAGAAAAAAACAAGCAAAAGGAAAGAACTATGTAGGGAGTGATTTTTTTTTTTGCAACACATTCATTGATTTGTGAGAATAAAATCAGGCCTATGAGGCATTATGTAGTTAAACCATTTTTACCAGTATGAATCAAATTGTTCCAGCTTATGGTTAACAGATGCTGTTATCTTCTCCATTTTGTAAATGTCAATTGTAATTTCCATCCATGTATTTAAAGTTGGGCTCTCCTGTGATAACCATTTCCTAGTAAGATAAACTCGCTATACAGTTGACCTTCACTAATCCGACTACCTGTAATCCGGTTCCTTCGATAATCCGGCACTGATTTCGTATTTTCCGTGCAACTGTAATTTCAAATTTCCTGGGCCACTGTACCAATCTGCTGTGCATTGTTTTGGTTGCGCTAGATCTGTTCATGTGTTGGCGTGCTCTTGTAAGCACAGAAAGGCAATTCCTGCTTGTTTTCCTGCATTTATTAATATAATTTGCATGAGGCGTGGCTGCCCAGCATCCACCCGTCTCGCCTGCCTACAGCGGGAGAGCTGGCGTGCGCTGGGTCGGTCCACCTTCTCACCCGCCTGCCGGCCATCGCACACTGCCCTCTGGCATCACCTGGCCAGCACTCTGTTCTCTTCTGCCTATGACCTCAGATCAGACGTGGTAACCCGTTGAATTTAAGCATATTACTAGGCGGAGGAAAAGAAACTAACAAGGATTCCCTCAGTAACTGTGAGTGAAGAGGGAAGAGCCCAGCGCCGAATCCCCAGCCGCCTGGCGGTTGCATGAAATGTGGCGTATAGAAGACCTCCTTTCTCTGAATTCTTCTTCTGCTCACCCAGATGTGCTGCCACCAACATCAACAGTTTTTGAAGAAACTCTTGTGCCAGTTTCAGCACCAGTTCCTGATGCTTCACTCATTTTTCAAGATGAAGATGTTGATGATCCTGATAACCCCACACTTGCAGGCATGTAACTTTGCCTGAAGGTATATTTAATGTATCACTTTAGAAGTGGAAGTGCTCAACTATTCTGCGTAAGTTAATTCCTGTACATTTACCTGTACCCTTTAGTTATCTGTACCTGTACAGTATATTACTTTATTAAAATTTCACTTGTTACCCATTTAATATTTCTGTTTCATTATTATCTAATTTGTACTGATTTACATGATATTTTAAAGGTATAATGAGGTGGTTAGCTATTGCTTAATGTGATCCTTCTGTAATTTCGCATTTTCACTAATCCGGCACTCCTCAGGTCCCAGTGGTGCCGGATTATAGAAGGGTGATATGTATTATATAACATGCAAGGATTTGTATTACAACAGACATCTATTTCTCTAGAGCTTATTTATTACCATCTCTAAAAGTTGAACTGACCTTTTGAATGCCCTTAATTTGCATTTGTGCTTTTGACTTTAAAAGAATAAAGTCACATACACTCTGTGGCCCCTTTACTAGGTGCACATATACGCCTGTTAATACAAATAGCTAATCAGCCAATCATGTGGCAGCAACTCAATGCATAAAAACATGCAGGCATGATCAAAGAGGTTCAGTTGTTGTTCAGAGCAAACACCAGAATGGGGATGAAATGTGATTTAAAAGACTGGAATCATTGTTGGTGCCAGACGAGGTGGTTTGAGTATCTCAGAAGCTGCTGGTCTCCTGTGGTTTTCACGCACAACAGTTTCTACAGCAGGGGTTCAGAAACCTTTTTATGCTGTGGACCAATACCAAAAAGCACGGGGTCTGTGGATCCCAGGTTGGGAATCACTGCTCAAGGGTTTATAGAGAATTGTGTGATTTAAAAGAAACATCCACTGAGTGGCAGTTCAGTGGGTGAACATGCTTGGTTAATGAGAGATGTCAGAGGAGAATGGTTAGACTGGTTCAAGCTGACATGAAGGTGACAGTAACTCAAATAACACAGATTACAGCAGTAATGTGTAGAAGAGCATTGTTGAATACAAAACATGTCAAACCTTGAAGTGGAGGGGGGCTACAGCAGCAACTCACACAAAATGCTGGAGGAACTCAGCAGGCCAGGCAGCATCTATGGGAAAGAGTACAGTTGACGTTTTCGGCTGAGACCCTTTATCGACTCTTTTCCATAGATGCTGCCTGGCCTGCTGAGTTCCTCCAGTATTTTGTGTGTGTTGCTTGGATTTCCAGCTTCTGCAGATTTTCTCATCTTTGGGCTACAGCAACAGAACACCAGAAACATACAGAAATACATTCAGTGGCTATTTTATTAGACACATCCTCGATGTAATGAAGTGTCTGTGGAGTGTAGGGTACTTCATGAAGCAGAACTCTAATTTCTTTTAATATCAAAATGAGCTGTATTGTCGACATAGCTGTACAACATCAGTATGACACTCGTTCCAGCTTTCTGTTTTCTTCTTTAAAGGGTGCTACACTTTCGAGTAAGTGTAGTAAGTTTCTCAACTACATTGCTTAATTTTCACTTTCATGCTGGTACTTCGGGTTCTCATGAGCTTTCTAGCTAATTGTTCCAGGACCATTACTGGCACTAGATTTGGAGCAAAGAAAAGAAAACTAATGAGTAGATAAGACAGGATAAGATACGTATGGTTCTGCTAGTATTTGCATGGCTGCAGAAAGAAGCAATCCAACTTCACTTTGGCACACAGGAACCTCCCTCATTTAATGTTCCCATTAAATCCCCTCCAGAAACACTTTTCCACTCCCACTACCTGTGTGGTCTCTGTATACATCCAAGTCTGCAACTGCGGTCCTAATGAGCTGACCATGGAAAATTATCAATAAAATGCACTGCATAAATTGTATTTATTTATTATCTATTTAACGATACAGTGCAGAGTTGGCCCCTTCAGCTCTTTTGAGCCACGCTGCTTCAGCAAACCCCAACAACTCCGATTAACCCTCACCTAATCACAGAACAACTTATAATGACTAATTAACCTACCTGGTACATCTTTGGACTGTGGGAGGAAACTGGAGCATCTGAGGAAAGCCCACACATTCCACAGGGAGGATGTACAGAGACTACTTACAGACAGTTACAGAATTGAACTCTGAAAACCTCGAGCTGTAATAGTGTGGTGCTGACTGCTACGCTACCATTTGTTTGTTATGTGCTGTGTTGTATGACGTGGGCAATCATCATCTTCCCATGACCATGTTTGTTCCTGGCAATATTTTTCCACAGAAGTGGTTTGCCAATGCCTTCTTTTACAAGATGGGTAACCCTCAGCCATTATCAATACACTTCAGAGACTGTCTGCCTGACATCAGTGGTCACATAACCAGGACTTGAGATGTGCACCAACTGCTCATCTTCTCCCATGGCTTCACATGACCCTGATCGGGGGCAAAGCAGGTGTTACGCCATATGCAAAGGTCACCGACAGGCTAGTGGACGGAAGGTGCAACTTACACCTCCTTTGGTAGAGATGTATATCCACCCCACCACCTTAATGCAGCACTCAATAAATTTTAGTTATTGTATCTATCTACCAATTTGCTTTAATTTCACCTGTGGTGTAAGATCTCCACTACTATGTCTCATCATCATTCCTACCTTGGTCGAGAAGTATGAACATAATCATCATATCATTTTTTTCCAGCCTGACATGTAGATGTACCATTCTTCTATTTCCCACTTTAAAGAGTGATCACAATTCCTGTCAATTTTCCTTGGCATTGATACAATGCATCACTAACATATTGAGAGAGTTTATTAGAGCTCTGATGCTGACTAGTGTGCTCTTGGAAATGTTTTTTTCCAATATTCATACATCCTTATTAAAACCACAGACTATTGTGAGAACAAAGGAGATTATCATATAATTCAGATTTTCCCTTTGAGGAATAGCAGTTGTAGAAAATGTGTTTTGGCAGAGTTTAGTCGATTGATTTGAAAGTCATATTTACTGAGTCCCTTTTCTCTGACATATGGTACCCTTAAACATTGATGTTCATTGGAATTCCCAGAATGCAGAATTGCTTCCTGAATGCAGAATGGCAACCATCATTAAGGACCCCCATCACCCAGTGTATGCCCTCTTTTTATTGCTACCATCAGGGAGCAGGTACAGGAGCCTGAAGATACACACTCAACAATGCAGGAACAGCTTCTTCCCCTCTTCCATCAGATTTCTAAATGGACATTGTAACCATGAACACTAACTCACTACTTTTGTGCACTACTTCTTTAATTTAACATATATATATCTATATCTATAGCTATCGTTTAATGTGATCCTTCTGTAATTCGGCATTTTCACTAATCCAGCACTCCTCAGGTCCCAATGGTGCCGGATTATAGAGGGGTAACCTGTATTATATAACATGCATGGATTTGTATTACAACCGACATCTATTTCTCTAGAGCTTATTTATTACCATCTTTAGAAGTTGAACTGACCTTTTGAATGCCCTTAATTTGAGGTTCAGTTGTTGTTCAGAGCAAACACCAGAATGGGGATGAAATGTGATTTAAATGACTGGAATCATTGTTGGTGCCAGACGGGGTGGTTTGAGTACAGGTTTCCCCCGCAATCCGAAGGTAGAGCATTCTTATGAAACTGTTTATAATCCAAAATGTCGTAAATTGAAGAAGCAATTACTATTAATTTATATGGGAAAAATTTTTGAGCGTTCCCATACCCAAAAAAAACCCCACCAAATCAAAGCAAATAACACATTAAACCTAAAATAACACTAACATACAGTAAAAGCAGGAATTATATGATAAATATGCAGCCTATATAAAGTAGAAATATTGTAGGTACGGTGTAGTTTTACTTATCAAACTCGGGAAGACAGCGAGCCAAAATCGATTTGGAGAGAAAAAAAATCAGCATGTACACGCATACGTACGCACATGCATACACACGTACACGCATATGCACGTATACGCATGCGCAAACTGCCCGCACAAGGCTTCACGGTCATTGTAGTCTTTCTCAGGGTAAACACATGTATAAAGCGGGCATTTTTTTTGTAAAAGAGAAAATCCTCTTTGGTTAGCAAAAACAGGTACTAATGTAGGTCTTTCGTAACAGCGAGTTGTCGTAAAGCAAATGTTCGAAAAGCGGGGGCCACCTGTATCTCAGAAACTGCTGGTCTCCTGTGATTTTCACACACAATTGTCTCTACAGCAGGGGTTCCGTATATATATAGATGTATAGCTATTGCTTAATGTGATCCTTCTGTAATTCGGCATTTTCACTAATCCAGCTCTCTTCAGGTCCCAATGGTGCTGGATTATAGAAGGTCAACCTGTATTATATATACACATGTACTGTAATTCACAGTTTTTATTATGACAAATTGCAATGTACTGCTGTCACGTAGCAACAAATTTCATAACATATGCCTGATTCTGATTCTTCTACATACTTTACAATAATATTTCTACTTGCGATATAAAACCTTAACATTTTTGGAACTAACCTTATGTGTTAACTCTTGAACACACTGTGTGAATGGCGGCACGAGAAATTGAAGATGCTGAAATATGGAGTTCAAATCAAATCAAACTGTTGGCTCATTGTAGGGCAAACATCCTGCACTGACGGTGTCCAGCTCCGAAACAGAACTTCTTATGCAATACATTTTATGAAGATTTCAATAAATGTCTGAAATTATATTAGAATTGCTAGACGTAAACATCAAGAAGGCAAATGAAATGTTGACCTTCTTTGCTGGAGTGAATGAATTTAAGATCAGGGAGGTTATGATGCTGCAACCGTACAGAGCGCTGGTAAGGCTACACTTGGGATACTGCATGCAGTTCTAGTCTCCTCGGCTCTTCGAGTAAAGATGTAATGGCTCTGGAGGCAATGCAGTGGAGGTTCACCAGTTTGATTCTGAAGATGGGGGTGGGGTCAGGTAGCCAATGAGTAGAGATTAAGTCACCTGGGACCATACTCGCTGGAATTCGGGAGAATGAGCGGAGATCTTAGAGAAACATATCAAATTATGAAAGGGATAGATATGACAGAGGCAGCAAAGTTGTTTCCGCTGATAAGTGAGACCAGAACTAGCTTATGTAGCCTCAAGATTCACTGGATTAGATTTAGGATGGAGATGACAAGTAACTGTTTTTTCTTAGAAACTAGTGAATCCGTGGAATTCTCTATCCAGGGAAGCAGTAGAGGCTGCCTCATTAAATATAATTAAGACAGTGAGATAGACTTTTTTGCATAGCTGGGAAATTAAAGGTTATGGGGAAAAGATAGATAGGTCGATCTGAGCCCAGAAGATCAGATCATGATCTTATTTAATGGCAGAGCAGGCTCGATGGGCCAGATGGCCTACTCCTGTTCCTATGTCTTTATGTTTTCCTAGGCCTTTTCCCAAGCAGCACCTTAATTAAGGATAGCAATTGAATTGTTCTATTTACATTTGAATCAGTGACCTTCAATTCTTTTGAACCTATGAAGTTTCTGTGTTGAATCTAAGAGCCTGACATATTGAAGTAGTTTGTTATATATTGCACGGCAGTTGTCTTGAACATTTTGGCTGAAATATCAACCCACAAGATTTAAATTGTACTAATATTCATAATGGTTCATAAAATTGATATCATGCACAAAGATTGCTGTCATTTTATGTTGATTGCAATTCTGATCATGAGGTAAAGAATGGATACTCAAAGTCATTTTCCAAAATACAGTTATCGAGCACATTTGCAATTTCAACAATAATAATGTGTGGTCTTTGTTGCTCTGTCAAGATCACTAGATGTTTTTTTGAACTTCTGACAGCTTTAATTTTACAGCTGCCTATTTCTTAATATCTTTGGTTGGGTCACAGTCAATTAAAGTATAGTCTGGGCATTCATAGATTAGTCTTGTGAAATGCTTACATTAAAAAAAACTCTGTTATTGTAGTTCCCATTTCAGTGGTAACCTCCTTGAACTCACTAATTACTTACTCCTTCCTGCCACTTTATTGATAGTGTGAAGGTTTTGATATATTTTAAGGACCATGATTTTTGTTGGCAATTATTCAATGCAAAGCTGGTAACTTAAAAAAATTAAGGTAAAACAGTGCAATGAATTCAAAGCAACAGATTAACAAATTATAATGCAGTTGGTAATTTCGATGCATAACAAAGAATCTCTAAATCCGCCAGGGAGTGACCTTATAGAGGTATATAAAATCATGAGTGGCATAGATAATGTGCATGGTCACAGACTTCTTTTTCCGGGGTATAGGAGTTTAAAACTAGAGTGCCTAAGTTTGAGGTGAGAGGAAAAAGATTTAACAAGGATCTTAGAGGCAACCTCTTCATACAAGCTGCCAGAGGAAGCGATAGAGATGGGTATAATTATAATGTTTAAAAGACATTATAATAAATAAGAGAGATAGCAATTCCTCTCTCTCTTTGATGGAGAGTGACAGCTCGTCGGTCTTCAAGACAGGGTGTGGGTGGGGGGGGGGGGGAGCTTGGAGAAACAACGCAGAAGATTGTAACATCGGAACAGCAAATTGCAGGTCTCCGCTCCTGCTGTTGCAGGGGGATCTCTCCCTCCCTTGATGGAGAGGGAGTGCCTGTCTGACATACTGAAGTGCTGGTTTATAGACTAGTTTTTTGATGGGCTCTGCATCAAGGTCTCCTTTGGGGGCTTCTGTTGTTGCTTGCAGGGTGGGGATGCTGGCAGGGGGGTGGGGTCAGAGCCTCTGGAGGCGGAGGGGTGGCTGATACATTTGCTGCTGCTTGTGCAAAGGGAGGTCTCTGGGACTTCGAACATTCATTCTATGGGGTTCTTCTCTCATGGATGTCTGTGAAGAGTACAAATTTCAGATATGGGTCAAATGCAGACAAATGAGACTAGTACTGGTGGGCAAGTTGATTGGCATGGTTTGGTTGGTCCAAAGGGCCTTTCTCCATGTTGTATGGCTTCAGCTCACAACTTTATATTTAGGGTCTGGGCATCAACTGCCACTTAATTGACTTAACTACCCTTTATATATACTCAGTTTCCTCTTGAATGCTAAATTTGACTCTATTTCCTATGCATTTTAAATTCTAGTCACACACAATGTAAAAAGGTGTGTTTTCTCCTGTCACTTATTTTGCCAAAATTTTCATACAGTCTCCCTAAAGTCTTGACCCCTTCACTGATAGGAATAGTTTCCTTCCATATACTTGGTACATACCCTTTATGATTCGAAATACCCTAATCAGACACTCTCATAAACAATGATATTAATTTCATTTGTTTCAGTTTATCTGCAAAGCTGAAGTTTTTCATCACTAGAATGAATTAGAAAATCTCTTTGGACCCACGTTTTCTAAAATTTGGCACACAGAACTGGATAGTTGTGGTCAATCAAGTGTCCTATAAATGCCAAAGATTTCTTTCCTCACAAATTCTGTGCTTTTAGTTAGAAAGTCTGAAAGAGTGTGTTTTGCAACCACCTCAATCTGTCCTGGTACCTTCAATCACCTCTTTTGTATCCCTTTTAGAATTGTGTCCTCTGGTTGATCTTCTCTCTCCATATTCCTACTACCAGAATGTAACACATTATAGTTCTGACCATTAAATTTCACTGTAAATTCATGCCAATAACATTTCTATTATCTCCTTGTGGTCCTTTGCTATTCTCTTTATAGTTCAGCAAGCTTCCAAGTATTGTGCCATTTTGAAATGGTGCCCTGTACATCCAAGCAGAAGTCATTAATATGTACTTTGAGTTGTCCCAGCAATGGGCCCTGGGCAACTGCACTGTATACCCTTCCATTCTAATCCTTTTGCTAAAACTCACTATATCCTGTTGTTTAGATGCATCTTCACTTGTTTTGCTATAGCTGGTTTTATTTACAAGATTGAAGGAATAAGCTTATACAGTTATGTAACTCCTCAATAACTGTCTCATTGAAAATATTTTAACATTTCCCTTATCTGCTATTTTGAATAAAAACCTACATCAAGTTAATTAGGCATGACTTGCCTTTGAAAAAATCATGCTGTTCTTCAAAGTTCAAAGTACATATATATGTCACCATATACAACTCTGAGATTCATTTTCTTGAGGCCGTACTCAATAAATCTATAGAATAATATTCATAACAGTCAATGAAAAACTACGCCAACTTCATCATTCAACCACTGTGCAGAAGACAACAAAATGTGCAAATACAAAAAGAAAGAAATAATAATATTAAACAAATAAGCAATAGCAATAAATATCAGGAACATATGATAAAGATTTTTTTAAGATCAGTTTCAATGATGGGGCAAGTGAAGTTGAGTGAAGATCCTGATGGTGGAAGGGTAGTAACTGTTCCTGAATCTGGTGGTGCAAGTCCTGAGGCTCTTGTATGTTCTCCCCGATGGCAGCAGCAATAAAAGAGCATGGGTGATGGGGATCCCAGATGATGGGGTGCTGCTTTGCAATGATAATGTTTCGCGTAGATGTGCTCAATGGTTGGAAGGGCTTTACCTGTGATGGACTGGGCTGAATCCACTATTGTTTGTTGGATTTTCCATTCAAGGGCATTAGTATTTTCCTACCAGGCTGTGATGCAGCCAGTTAATCAATACACTCTGCCTCTAGGTGTATGATTTAATCTGCATGAATAGCTTACAAGACAGCTCTTCATAACATCTTGGTAAATGTGACAATAATAAATCAATTCCAGTTCAGATTGGTTGCTCGTTTTGTTCATGATATTTTTTTCTGTAACTTTCTTTACCTTGTGAAGCTGACTTCTCTGCAGTTACTGAGTGTATCAATATACCTTTGTCTTTGTAACCAATGAGGCAACATTAAAACATTTCCAGATCTTGATCATTGTGCCTGAATCCATTGAGTATTGCAAGATTTCGGCTGAGGCACCCAGAATTTCTTCCTTTACTTCCCATTGCAACCCAGTACATGTCCCTTCCGGTAATTTCTGCATATTAAGTGTGGTGCAAAGTTGACAAAGTTCTCCATGGTAGGCTCTTTCAGAAGTTCAAGTGACATGGGATCCAGGGAAACTTGTATGGATTCAGAATTGGCTTGCCGCAGCAGACAAAGGGTGGTAGTTCTTGGAGTGTATTCCACCTGGAGGTCGATGGCCAGTGGTGTACAGTAAGCATTAGTTCTGTGACCACTGCTTTTGTGATCTTTATGAAGACTTGGATGAGGAAGTGGAAGGGTGGATTACTAAGTTTGCAGATACCAGAAATATTGATGGTGTTCTTGTTAGTGTAGAAGATTATTGTTGGTTACAATGAGACGTTGATAGGATGAAGAGATGGAATGAGAAGTGGCAGATGAAAATCAATCCAGGAAAGTGTAAAGTGTCCTGGGTTGATCAGTTTGGCAAAATGAACTTAAAAGCAGAGTACAGAGTTCAAGAGCTGTGGGGTAAAATTGCAGCTTTGTAAAACACAGGTTAGATTATACTTGAATTCATACTAGATCATATGTGTTCAGTTCTGGTCACTTCATTAGAGGAAGCATGTAGAAGCTTTGGAGAGGCTGCAGAGAAGATTTACCAGGATGCTGCATGGATCAGAGAGCATGTCTTAAGAGGACAGGGTGAGCAAGTTAAGGTTTTTCCTCTATGGAGCAAAGGAGAATGAAAGGTGACTTGATAGAGGTGTATAAGATGAAAAGAGGCAAAGATAGACTGGACAGCCAGCACCTTTCTTCTAGAGCAGAAATGGTGAGTACAAGAGGCAATGTTCTGTTTTACAGAGAGCGTGGTGCTTGGAACACCCTCCCTGGAGAAGTGGTAGAGACAGGTACATTAGGGACATATAAGGGACTCTTAGGTAGGCACATGAATGAAAGGAAAATGGAGAGAAATGCAGGAGGGAGTTATTAGTTCAGTTTTGGAGGAGGTTAAAAGGCTGATACAACATTTTGGCTTAAAGGTCCTGTACTGTGCTGTACTGTTCTATGTGTGATGTTCTAAGTCAGCTAGCTTTACTAATTCCTCCTGCTTATCAATTTTTAATCATATCCAGAATCTCAATAGCTGTTTTTTTGGTGAGGTTTCAGCAGCCTCTTCCTTTGTAAAGACCAGTGTTATGAAAGACCCTGGCTAAATCTTTTATCTCCTGAGCAGATTCATTTTTTGGTATCTGATCAGCCCCTTGCTTTTCCGGCTCATGTGCCTGTAGATTTTATCTTTAAATTCCCTTTTATATCAGTGTTTTCTCATACTTTCTGACTCTCATTTATTTTTTAACATCCCTTCTGATTTCAGTAGTCATCTTGATATTTATGTTGTGAATTTTTAAAAGTATTTTGTCCTCTATCTTATTGGTCATGCATGGAGCTTTAAATTCTTTCCCCTTCTCCTTATGGGAATGCACCCAAGCTTTTTTATGCCATGGACCAATACCATTAAGCAAAGGGTCTGTAGAAACCAGATTGGAAATCCTGCAACCTAGGCTATGACTGAAACACTTCCACCTTAAGAGCTTCAATTACTCACTTACTGTTTTCCCTGGCTGCATCCAATTCACCTGCGTCAAAGAATTTACCCCATTTTACCATATTTTATTGCAAGAGACATGATCCCGTTATCAAACAGAAATAAAAACGTAGATCTCGGAATACAGTTAACCCTTTAATATGTGATCATGCAGAGCCATTTCAATGCTCTGCCAATGTCAGGTTACATCTTCAAATTATACAGTAAACTCTGGGCAAGAGCCAACAGCTAAACATACTTGGTCAGCCATTTCATGAAGCACTTGTTAGGTATCAGCCAGTCTACAATAATTTCCGTGTGGTACACAAAATTAGAACTGCATGTCCACATTCAGTTCCCCTATTATCCAGACAGACTCGGACAAAGGTTAGCAACATCTCATTATTGGCATGAGACAGACAGGCTGTAAGTCACTTTGTTCCTTGGACAAAGGTCAGCAATGCCTTATTATTGGCAAAATCTATTGTTTGTTAGCACAAGCTAGACAGAGTCTGTGTCTTATTCTGTCCCACCTCATGACCCACCTCTTGAGAAATATTTAGCTAGTCAAGCTTGACAGCAAAATTTAATTTTCTTCCACAAACTGTATCAGGTCTGTTCTCATCCAATTCAAAATGACCTTTCTCCATTAATGGCAGAAGCAGAGACACTGATGGCTTTAAGAAGTTTCTAGATGAGTATTTGGATTGCTTAAGCACAATGGACCGAGTTATGGAGGATATGGTTATCTCAGATGGGTACCAGATGAATCCTCACTAATACTGTTTCAGGCCTTCAGCATTTCTTTATCATTTTTCTGTGCTTACCCCTCACTTTACCTCCTATTCCTGTGAGGCCATCCGTTGGTCAGGGTCGAACATGGATGTTGCATCCTAGGTGTGTACATGATATGCGAAATAGGGCAGTACGATATGGAGAGCAAGCTATTGCCCATGCAGCAGGCTCCCCGGCTCCACGCAGCTCAGGAATTCAAAAGGAATGGTAGAGATTGATACAGTTTGGCACGAACAATGTCGCACGAGTTGCAAGCCAGCATTGAACTCAACGTAGGACTGCCTTAGACACTCCAGCTGGGTAATTTTCCTCGGGGTTTACTCCCAAAGCCTTCCCCCTAGTGGGTATAGCCGTACGGCAGAGGAGGTTTGAGATCGGAGTTGTCCTTTTCCTAGATGAACTGCCAACCGCATCTGATGAGTCCCATATGCCTGAAGATACTGGTGTTCAGGTGCCATTGTGCTTTCTCCTGAAATAATTTTGCTGAGCTTAGTAGCTAAGCCACACGTGAAGGCCAGGAGATGGACTTGGTTGTCAGAGTCTATGTGAGGCACATACGATTGGGAGCATTTTCTAGCTCATTTCCACTACCTCCCTCGGCTATGACAACCTTAAGAAACCGTTTCCTATTATTGCCAGCCTATTACATAGTTCTTAATGTGTTATTGTACTCTTACTACCCTTATTCTCTGTGGATAGATTCTGTTCTTGACCATTCCTCTTCATTCTTCACTTCCAGCTGAATAATTTGAATCCTGGAACAATAAGAACACTTCACTGCTTTTTTATATGTTGATTTTTGTTACTGCCATGCCATTGCAATCACACATGGTGTCTGTAGCTCACAAATCTTTTCAGTGTGCTTCTTGTCTTTACATACATACACTGTAAATCTGACTTTGACCTTTTGTGATGCTATCTCTTAGTCTGATCCTATTTCATATCTTTTTTACTTGTTTTGATGTTATTTATCTGCCTCAACCTCCTTTTCACCTTTTGTTTTTCTCCTTTTCAATGTGACCTTGACCGAATTTCCTGACAGAATGTGTTTTAAACATCCCCTGGCTGAACTCATTTTAAGTCGTCATCATTTCAAGTTGATGTGGTATACTGAAAATATCATTCCAAAAACATCTGGTTCTAAACCATTTCACATTGAATTGTATGCTCAGTATTTGTATTTTTGTTTAGATTTATCCCATAGCAAGTTGAATGTATTGTTGTCTTCTTCTTACACCAGTCATTGAAAGTGGGCATGCAGGTACAGCAGGCAGTGAAAAGGCAATTGGTATGTTGGCATTCATAGCAAAAGGATTTGAGTACAGGAGCAGGGAGGTTCTACTGCAGTTGTACAAGGCCTTGGTGAGATTGCACCTAGAGTACTGTGTGCAGTTTTGGTTCCCTAATCTGAGGAAAGACATTCTTGCCATAGAGGGAGTACAAAGAAGGTTCACCAGATTGATTCCTGGGATGGCAGGACTTTCATATGAAGAAAGACTGGATCGACTGGGCTTATACTCGCTGGAATTTAGAAGATTGAGGGGGGATCTTATTGAAACGTATAAAATTCTAAAGGGATTGGACAGGCTAGATGCAGGTAGATTGTCCCTGATGTTGGGGGAGTCCAGAACAACGGGTCACAGTTTTAAGGACAAAGAGGAAGCCTTTTAAGACTGAGATGAGGAAAAACTTCTTCACACAGAGAGTGGTGAATCTGTGGAATTCTCTGCCACAGGAAACAGTTGAGGCCAGTTCATTGGCTATATTTAAGAGGGAGTTAGATATGGCCCTTGTGGCTAATGGGATCAGGGGGTATGGAGAGAAAGCAGGTACAGGGTTCTGAGTTGGATGATCAGCCATGATCATACTGAATGGCGGTGCAGGTTCAAAGGGCCGAATGGCCTACTCCTGCACCTATTTTCTATGTTTCTATGTTTCATAAGAACACCTTGTAATTCCCTCTAGACTAGAGGGTTACCAAACTGGGGTCCACGGACCCCTTGGTTAATGATAGGGGTCCATGTCATAAAAAAAAGATTGGGAACCCCTGCCCTGGACACAAACATACCATAGTAGTAATACCAGCAGAAAAATGATTAACACATTCAAATAATATTGCTTTGATAGACACTTTACCATAGGCTTGAGACATTTTGTTTAATCTGAGCCCTCTAAAATTCTAGGTGGCAAATGGAATGCATGCATTAGCGTGTTGCCTGCAGATTACGTTTATCGTTATCAACTGTTTCTAGATTTTAGATTAGAACACTTCAAAAAAATATATTTCTTTTGCAACATTTCCTTGCATCAGCATATTTTCACCTTGTGTTTTTTCTGCATAGTAACATTGGAAAGAGTTAGAAATGGAAATAAATTGCAAACACATTTCAAACATGCTAATGCTAAATTAGTAATATTGAGGAACATTTTGATTTGATCATGGATTGCCTTTTGTTTTATCTGAAGTGATGTATTGTGGTAATTTTAAATCTTCCCCTTTACAGGATCAAACTCCAGAACATTATTACCTAAACTGCTATAGGTGCACATTTTGCCTGTATAGAATTATGTAGATCAATACTGCTCCAATGTCTTGACATTTTTATTAGCAACTTCCATTATATCTCAAATACTCAAACCTTTTGTAGACTAGCAGTTCCAAAGGTAGTACTTGTTTCATTTAGTGTCTTATTTGCATAGAATTCCTCAGGGTTGCTCTGTTCAGGCCATTTTTCCACTGCTAGAGTTCTTGATTCATGTATTGGTGAGTATAATTTGTGGTATTACAACAAATGGATGTGAGGGGGGAGGTTGGTCAGATGGAACTGTTTCCTTTTATGAATTTTCTGGATGATAAATGAACAATTCTGTAGATTAAGGGGTCCCAGAACAAACAGATGATTTACACTCTGAGGAAGGCCTTTCATTTTGAACATAACTTACCTTCCAAGGAACTTTTGTTAATTTCAGATTGGTTTCAAAAATTCGCAATCAACCAAGCAGCACTCTTTGGCTGATTCAGAGATAAGATCATTAATTAGATGGAAAGAATGGAAATACAGTATATTTTGAAAAAGGATGATTTGTAAGTTATAATGAAAAAAAATTAGCAACACTTTGATGTTTGTCTTTGCCAGAGACCTTTCAAACTTTCTCTAGAATGAATGGTGTAATTTTAAAACAAATTATACTGGAGATCTGCAGGCAGAATATTCCCCTGTTTAAGTAAAATCTTTTAAAGTCAGGACAGCACACTGTTAACTGGGGTAGCAAATGCTAAAATTTCATTACAGCTTCTACTGGCAATACTAAAATTTAACATGAAGGCCATAAATGGAGTAAGCTATTCAACAACCACCCCCCACCCACCAAGCATGTCCCAGCACTCAATAAAATACTGCCTGATCTGCTGCTCTGCTCATCGCCTTTGCTCCTCCAGTTTCTCGAATGTCTATTCCCTTGTCTTTCAAAAACATATCTCCTTCCTCTATAAAAACCCCTGATAATCCAGCCTCCACAGGACAAACTGTGGCAGGGAATTCCAGATGTCTGTTATCAATGGATGTGCTGACATTGGAGATGGTTCAAAGGAGGTTCACAAATGTGATTCCAGGATTGAAAGGCTTGTCATGTGAGGAGTGTTTGATATCTCTGGGCCTGGACTCACTGGAATTAAGAAAAATGAGGAGGGATCTCATTGAAACCTATTGCAAATTTAAAGGTCTCGATAGAGTAGATGTGGAGAGGATGTTTCTTATGGTGGGGAGTCTAAGACCAGAGGACAGGCTCAGAATAGAGGGACTTCCATTTAGAATTGAGATAAGAAGGAATTTCTTTAGCCAGAGAGTGCTGAATCTGTGGAACTTGTTGCCACAGGTGGCAGTGAAGGCCAAGTCATTTGGTATATTTAAGGCAGAGGTTGATAGATGCTTGATTGGTCAGGGCATGAAGAGATACAGGTAGAAGGCAAGATTGGGGCTGAGAGGGAAAATGGATCAGCCATGATGAAATGGCAGAACTGAATTGATGTGCCAAATGTCCTATTCCTGCTCCTATATGTTATGGACTTGTATAAGACGTAATTAGGGTGCCATGATAGTGTAGCATTTTGTGCGAGGCTGAGCTCCATTGGAGTTCAGTGCTCAATTCCAGATTCCTCTGTAAGGAAGTTTGTATGATCTTCCTGCGTGTGAAACAGGAGCTCTGGTTTTCTCCCACAGTCAAAGACGTACTGATTAGTGGCTTAATTTCTCGTTGTAAATTGTCCTGTGATTAGACTCAGGTTCAATCGGTGGGATGCTGGGCTATGTGGCTCGTAGGGCCTGTTTCACGCTGTATCTCCAGATAAAAATAAATGAGGTCCTATATAATGGCAGCAGGCGCTGAAATCACATGTAATAAACATTCTGCTTAGGAACTCATGCAGGGCTTTGAATTGAAATGTCGACAGTTCCTCTCCCACCATGGATGCTACTTGACTTGCTGAGCTCCTCCAGCAGTCTGTTTATAGCTGCAGTGGAGTGGTCTTTAATATTTAGGACCAGATGATGGCCAATTTGACTGCGTGGCTTCTGGTAATGACCCCAAGATCTCCTGAAGTGTTGGATTTAAATGTGTCTAGGACAATGGAAACAGAATAGTCTGTTCGTGTAATTCCTTTATGGCATGAGAACTGGGTGATGCTTTTGCTGTGAGTGAACCAACTGTTCATTTAATATAATATTGTGTTCTCACTTTGTTGATAAAATCAGAAGTTACATTGAACTGATGCAGAGTATCGTGGTTTTCCTCCGCAGGGTAAAGAGGAAATTGCTGTGCACCTGTGACTTCCTTCATTTTAAAAGAGCTATCTTATGTGATGGAACATGCAGCAAGGTATGGCAATGGCTTGATAAATATCTAAGGTTTTTCTGGTTTATCTTCCAGTAACTACTAATTTCAAAGTTCAAAGTAAATTTATTATCAAAGTACATATATATTACTATATACAACCTGAGGTTCTCTTCTTGCGGGCATTCACGGCAATTATAAGAAACTCAATAGAATCAATGAAAGACCACACCTAACAAGACGGATGAACAACCAATGTGCAAAAAAAACCCAACAAACTGTGAAAGTACAAAAAGAAAGAGGAAATAAAAGAATTAATAATAAATAAGCAATAAATATTGAGACCATGAGATGAAGATTTCTTAAAATGAGTCCATAAGTTATCCCCTCTGCTTCCAAAGCCTATTGGCTTAAGGATAATAACTGTCCCTGAACCTGGTGGTGGTAATCCTGAGGCTCCTGTACCTTCTTCTTGATGGTAGCGGTGAGAAGAGAGTATGGCTTGGATTGTAGACGTCCTTGATTAATGCTGCTTTCCTGCAGCAGTGCTGCTTGTGGATGTGGTCAGTGTTGGGATGGCTTTATCCATGATGGACTGGGCCTTGTCCACTCCTTTTTGTTGGCTTTTGACATTGGTGTATCCATTCCAGGCTGTGATGCACTTTCGTATCACTGCAGAAATTCAGAGTTTGCATAAAGTTTCAGCAAGCACTCTCATGCCATAATGTAGGCTGAGAGCATGCTAACAACCAACCAATCTACACTAACATAAGGACTTCAGAATATGGCTGGGAGAAATAAACGAAGGGGTGAAATGAAATGAACATACAAAAAACAATACAGCATATCATATTTATCCCTGATCATAAGCTGTCTTAGATTTTATTGGCAGTATTATATTCTAAGATTCCAAGTTCTGCTTTTTTAATCATTAAATTTAGGATCATTGAGGTGCCAAAATTGGAATGGAGTTGTAAGATTTAAAAAATTTTTTTTGAAACTTACAATTCTGGAAAAGATCTGATTTATGAATCTTTACCCAATGTCAATGATTCTGGATGAATAGGTAGTGTTTGATAGTGCTGGGCCTGTACTCGCTGGAGTTTTGAAGAATAAGGTGGGGGGGAACTTATTGAAACCTACTGAATAGGCCTAGACAAAGTTGATGTGGAGAGGATGTTTCCTATAATGGGTGAGTCTAGAACCAAAGGCACAGCCTCAGAATACACTGATGTCCCTTTAGAACAGAGATGAGGAGAAATTTCTTTGGCCAGAGCGTGGTGAATCTGTGGAATTCATTGCCAAAGATGGCTGTGGAGGCCAAGTCATTAGGTATATTTAAAGCAGAGGTTGATAGGTTCTTGATTAGTAAGTGTGTCAAAGGTTATGGGGAGATTGTAGATTATAGATTGCACTTTCTCTATTCATTTAGGAGTGAACTGTTACTAGACAATGCACACAGATTAACACAGTCACAGAGTTTGCTATTGTTGTGATATTTTTGCATTATTTCATGTTGTGTTCTATTTTAAACAAATGCATTTCCATATTTTGAACCTCTACTGCAGTTAGCAGTCTAAATGCTCGATTGTGACCATGGCAGAGCAGCATCATTTTGTTTGTTGAAGTCAATGACATAGCCTTGGAATAATGCTCCTTTAAGAATAAACATTGTGATTGCAAATAAGACAAGGAAAAGAGAGCATTCTGCTTTTCTGTATAGCAGTCTTGGAAGTAACTGCACATGCAACCCCAGCAACAATCAACAAAAAAAAAGGTTCTGCAACCCCGTGTCAGATTTTTACTACAGTTTATTTAGTTTTGGTCAGATAAATCTATCATGGAAATGTCTTTAAGCATGCTTTTAAATTGCCTGGGCTAATGAGGGTTAAATTCAGATTCAAATTATATAAAAAATATTCTGTACCTTTTACACGGTAGACTGGTTAAAAGGATCAAATCAAACTAAAGAGTGTCATGTTAATAAGGTTTATCATATCACTATGAATCTTAAATCATGTTCAGCAATGCCTGTTTTAATTGCATTAAACTAACAATATGTTCTTTCCACTAATTAGGCCCTTTAGGAATGTCTACATTAAAGTATCCTTAATTTTCCTATGTACTGCTCATAAAACAAATCACAGATTCTCCCTATATGCTCACATGATTCAACCGAAGGCTTTTGAAAATATGCAAAACTGGAAAGACCTCTGTTTAGAAGTTATTAATTTATGAGGTTTCAGTTCATGTGAAGAAAGAGAAGATTAGTTTGTACCTAGTGAGATTGCAAAGCTCTAAAGCGTCAGAACTGAAGCCTTGTCATCGTCAGGTGCTGTAGCTTAGATTTTGAGTGCGAGACCTTCAGTACCCAAGCTGAAATAGATATCTGAGCAAAGTAGGTATAGAGCAACAGATTGAGGTGGGGATTACAAGACCAGTAAGACGATATGGTGTACTGCAAAAATAAGATCTAGTTCTTTATCATGCAATCTGAACCTTGAGCTTGTGTTGCTGCCTTTAATAACTTCTTATCCAGATTCACACTATTAAATAGATATTGCTCTGATTTATACTTCATATTCCCCAGTCTTCAACTGCATTGAGATACCAATTCAGTGATGTCACTGAGTATTGTTACTATTTCAGACATGATAAAATATAAAAAAACTAAACACATTAGCAGTTATAAAGAAGCACCACAGAAGAGATCTACGGCCAAAAATATCTGTGCAAAGAGCTTCTTATTATAGTTAAATAGTAAGACGTTTGATTTTTATAGTGTTTAGCTTAAAAATCCATAGTAATTTTGGTTCTCTTGTCATTTTGGCTGCTGTCCATTAGATTTGGTTCTGTTCCAAATGAGTCCTATCTATGTAGAAAAGGTGGAAGAGCCATATTTGAAGAAGGGTTGCACTGTAGTGCAGTAGTTAGCACAACGCTTGACAGAACCAGCAACCGGGTTCAATATGGATCACTGCCTCTACGTTGATGAGTTTGTAGATTATCCCCATGACTGCATGGATTTCCTCCAAACACTTCAGTTTCCTCCTACAGTCCAAAGACTTTTTTAATTGGTCATTGAAAATTGTCCCATGATTGGACTAGGGTTAAAATTGGGGGTTTGTGGGGTGCATGGCTCAAAGGGACAGAAGGGCCTATTCCGCACTGCATCCAAATAAATAAACCTGCCTATAAGCTATTGGCTGAGCATAGGATTGATTCAGGGTCTACCCTTATTGTGAACTAGGATACACCATGACTTGATGCAGAACTGAAATATTGTTTGTGGATTTACATATGTTACTGTTCCAACTTGTAGAGGTTGTTATGCCAGGTTGAAGCTCCAAGGCAGGATTGAGACCCAAACCTTTGAAAAAGGGTTATTTTGATGATCAATGATCCAGATGAAGTTCAGTGTAATGGTCCCTTGGTTTAAAGTCAGTAGAGTAATATTATTCATGTTACGCTAATATTTAACGTCAAGCAATTCCACTGGAAATACTTTTCATAACCCACAAGTATACTGATAGAGGAAATCGCACACCGCAGTATTATGTAAGCATGTTGTTTTTTCATAGTACAAAGACATTATTTATAGCAGTGCAAATGATTTATATCTATTTTCTCATCACTTCTTGAACTAGTTAAATAAATGGTTGTGCAATGTAAAGTTGTGTACTAAAGATGCACTTATGAACAACAAATACTCCAATATGTCTGACTAAAAATCAACATGTTTTTTCTGTTAGTTTAACCCAATGTTATTATCCTTTGTCCATAATCTTACAATGTTATTATCCATTATCTTTGTCCTTCAAGCTGCATGAATCTTACCTGAAATCTATGTACTTCCACCATTTTCTGCTTCTTATTAGAGATTATCACATGCAAGCTTAATGTTTTCCAAGAGCTAGGAATGAAAATTTGTTTTTTGCTCATTTTCTTTCTTTGTCAGTGAAAGACAGTTAAAGGGAAGTTTAGCAATGTCCGTTTCTAGAACCAGACACCACAATGAGTTACTTCACCTTGTTTGGAATAATGGAATTACGGAGTAACTTCAAAACTCAACTGCAAAAAATGATATCAAACTCTGCAACAGACTTTTGCTAAGACAATGGAAGCACCAATAGCATTTAAATTCAAATGAGAGCTATTTTTTAAGAAAGTAACATTTTGGAAATGGGATATGACAATTTAACAAAGTCATGTGGCTGATTTGGTGGCGGGGTGGAGGTACATATCTACCGAGGGAAGTATAAGGTTCTCCTTCCCTCCACTGGCATACAGGTCACCCTTGGGCAAGGTGTAGCACCTACTTAGCCCTCCACAGATCAGGGTCACATGAAGTCATGGGGGCAGGAAGTGTGTGTTCGTTTGGTGCATATCACAAATCCTGGTTATGCGACTATTGATGCCGAGCAGACAGTCTCTGAAGAGTATTGATAACGGCCGGGATCACCCATCTTGTAAAGACACTGCCCAGAAGAAGGGCACTTCTGCAGAAAAATTTGCCAAGTGGCCATATTTGGGGCTGTACTGGTTGATATAGATTAGTTGCTATGATTTAGTCAATAATCTTGTTGATTGGGTGTAATTTGAAGTTAAGGAATAGTAGAAAGCAAACTAGAATATTTTTGAACTCAAAAGATTCTGCAGATGCTATCAATCCAGAGCAAATGTTGGAAGAACTCAGTAGGTCGGGCAACATCTATGGAAATGGATATTTCAGACCGATTTCAGACCGAGGTGAGGGGAGGAGAAAGAGACCTAACCAGAAGGATCTTAAGTGAAGCCAGGTAGGTGGGAAAGGTAAATGGCTGGAGAAGAAGGAATCTGACAGGAGATGAGAGTGGATCATGGGAGAAAGTGAAGAAGGAGAGACACTTGGGAGAGGTGATAGGTGGATGAGACCAAGAGTTAAGAGGCAAGACTGTGGAATAGAAAAAGAGGAAAGGTGGAGAGAAAAAATTATTAACAGAAATCAATTTTCATGCTATCAGGTTGGAGGCTACCCAAACAGAATATAAGATGTTGCTCTTCCACTCTGTGAGTGGCCTTATTGTGGCGAAAGAGGAGGCCATGGACTGACATGTTGGAATGTGAATAGGGATAAGAATTAAAATGGTTGGTCACCAGAAAATTCCACTTTTGGCCTATGGCGTGGAGGTGCTTGACGAAGTGGAGCCCCAATTTATGGCGGGTCTCAGCAAAGTAGAGGAGGCGGAATTGGGAGCACCTGACACAATAGATAATCCCAACAGATTCACAGATGAAGTGTTGCCTTACCTGGAAGGACTCTTTGGGGACCTGAATGGAGGTAAGGGAGGAGGAGAATGGGCAGGTATAGCCCTTCAGTCGCTTGCATGATATATGCAAGGAGGGAGATTAGTGGGGAGGGAATGGCTGGACAAGTGAATCATGGAGGGAGCATGGAATGCAGACAGTGGCCAGGAGGTAAAGGTGTGTTTGGTGGTGGGATCCCATTGAAGATGGCAGGAGTTGTGGAGAGTAATGCAGGGGCTAGGAGAATGATGCGTTGGATGTGGAGGCTCAGAGAATGATGTGTTGGATGTAGAGGCTAATATTTTTGTCCTTTCATTTAGCATTTCATATATGCGTTAGATCTGCAAAAACTGAAGAATTGAATGTCCATGCATTTAACCTGGACTATAAATATAATGTAGGTCCAAAAGCAAAAAGAATTGTGAATGAAATACCCTCCCCTTTAAAAGAAAAAAAAGCACAAAATAAATCAGATTTGCAAACTTGTTGTGCAGGTAGCTTAAGCAGTTTTGACTTTATTTTTAATTTCAGAACAGTTAACATGCTGGAAAAAATGGCAAAATATTTGCACAGAAAAACCAATTAAGTTGCTGTACAATTTTGTTTACAATTAAAGAAAACAAAATTTTCATAGGAAAGATAGCAGATTTTTGGAAAACAATTAAATTTTATTTATGACTGTTGCAAAAATTCCAAGATCATTTTGTATATTTTGGTCACTCAAGAACATATATTTTGTTTCCATTGAATGTTGAAATTCAAATAAGAGTGGACTTCAATATGCACAATATAGTAACACACATTAAAATTTAAAATCTAGCATAAACTTCCCATTTGAATTGTACAATAATCAGAAAACAAATGTTTTCTCCGGTCAGTTTGTCCATGCATTCAATGCTAAAGAGTAACTTAGAAATAGACCTGGACTCTCATTAAACTTTGTCCTCACAGTATTCACATCTTGAAACATACAACCAGGTGAAAATAGTTTATTTGTACATTTAATTTGTTAAGAATCAATGCATTACATAGTTACAGAACATTATTTTCTCTTCAATTTCCTTTCTTTCTCTCCAAAAGTAAAGGCAGTAACTGCACAATGTAAATAATACTGTTTTCCCTCTGTGCCCCTTGGTGAATATTTGCAAGTACTGTCAAGCATAGTTGATGATTTCAAGCTCATGTTCCTCGGCCGACTTCAAAAATCGGTCTAATTTAGAAAGATTGAAGTCTGTGATCATTAAATGTGTTCAGTGTTGATATCGCAATAACTTCCCAGATTTTGTTGATATCTTGACATGCATTTTGAGAGATAGTCCTACTCTTTGATAATGTAATTACACAGAAAAATATATTTTGTATTTTCAATCTTTGTAAATACAAAGTAAAACACAAAAATTATTATTATTGCTTGCAGTACTAACCTAGACTCAATATTCTCTCTTAATAAGTGAGGGAGCAGACATTTGGGGATTGCACATTGAGGTAATTTCTCAGCTGCCACTTAGTGTGTCAAAGGCTTGGGGACTCAAACAGAAGTCAATAGCTAACGTTGGTTTTAATTTTTCTATCTTTTGTGGGAAGGCACCATACTCTACATTCATCATCTCTCTATATTGAAACTTTGGAGATCAAACCTGTTTACTGCTGCTTCAGTAAGTTGCGTTTTTCTGTTATAAGCTGAAGAGAAATCTGGTCTTGCCGGCTATAAATTTCTGCCAGCAGTGCCCTTTAAACTGTTGTGCAAAGCTCATTGAGTTTTTTGTTGACTCAATCAATAACCCGTTGGAAGTGATTCATGCATGAGAACTGGATGTTAAGACAGCGCTCAGTTCACACCCTACTCGAAGTGGTTTTTGATGAGAACATTAGCATAGGGTGTGTTTCAGATCTATCTGGCTCACACCTTTGAGTCCACCAACTATGTGTGATCAGTGTTATCAGTTCAAAGCCAAATTGTTAGGTGGGTAGAAGCTTCTCACCTCAGCGAGGGGAAAAAAATGCCAGGATTTTGTCTGACATAAAACAAACTATCTGGCAGAAGACAAACCTCCTAATGGCTGAATGTGACAGTCAGAGGAAATGGAAAGAAAACCTGGCAAACTTGAGAAGTAAAATAGCACGTAGAGAAACCCAATCTTAAATCTAATGTGTAATAGCTTTTCTGTTTGTCAGATAGCTTCATTGCTAAGAGAGTAAGACTATCTACCAGTAAGTTATGGAATGAACCAATAATCAAACTTGAAATTGTATTTTTGAGTGTGTTTTTTTTTAAAAAAGGATATTTCATGTGCAAGTAAATAGGGTTATTAGAAAACTATTACAAGATCAACACTAGGTGACTTTGATCATCAGTGCCAGCCACTCTCTAATACTTCATGCTACTTCTTCACATTTTGCTGTGAATTTTCAATCTTGTGGAGTATGTTAGGCAACAAACTCACATCAAGACAAGAAGAATACCAGTACACATCCAGAAAGTATGGCTGAGGACGCCACACAGTTCAAGTAAATTTAATTTTGCCAATAAGTACCAACTTAGCCAACACCACCCAAATGCATCAAAGGAGTGAAAAATTTTCATAATGAGCCATGAGCCATATTTTCATGAAATGATTAGCTGATGAAATGTTTATGATGATTTTGTCATTGTTTGCTGTGATACTCAGACTGGCAGAAAACCAGAGGTGAAAAATTGGATCCCAATACCTGGGAAGCATGGATAGGGCACTGGAGAGATGAATGTAGAGAAAAAACAGACACTGATGCTGGGACCAGTTGGTCGTGGGAGGAGGAGAGGGTCTTACAACTTCTTATGTCCATTCCATCATTCAGTCATAACTGATCCATACCACAGTGTACTAAGATTCCAGCAAATTTCTACAGCTATACCATAAAAAAGCATTTTGACTGGTTGTATCAACATCTGGTATGGAAGCGCCAATGCATAAGATCAGGAAAAAGCTCCAGAGTGTGGCAAACTTGGCTAATTCCATCATAGGCACTAGTTTCCCCACCATTGAGGACATTGTCAAAAGTCGATGCCTCATAAGGTGGAATCTATCATGAAGAACTCTCACCATCCAGGACATCCCTTCTTCTTATTGCTACCATCAATGAGGAGGCATAGCAGTCTGAAGACACAAACTCTGCATTTTAGAAGAGCTTCTTGCCCTCTGCCATCATTTTTGAATGGTCCATGAACCCAAAAACACTACCTCAACATCTTGCTCTCTTTTTGCAATATTTATCTGGTTTTTTTAAATATTCAAATTGCAATTTATGGTCATTTTCATGTATTTTACTTCTGCCACAAAATAATAAATTTCATGACGTACAGTATGTCAGTGATTAAAAAACCTGATCCTGAAATCCACATGCTATTATATTCCTCACAAGGTACAATATACTGCATCATGCCTAATTAAGCCTGAGCTATCCACCTATGGGACAGTCTTTCACACTACGTATATGAAGAGATGCTCCTTAACTTCTCTTCTGAAATGTTTGAAGTGATCTGAGATATTCTCCAGACCATTCCTTTAAAAATATGACTTTAAAAACATGCCTTTTGATTTACTAGAGAGATTAGTAATTCAAAGTATTTGATTTTTTTTGTCTTTAGTCATTGTTTGTACAAATAACTGTGGAGCTCTGAGTCTGACTACAATCACTTTGATCAATATTAGCAGAATATTTAATATTTCAGAGAGTGGTGGCTCTTTTGTCCAAGTAGATTGTACTTAAAAGTTTAAAACTGAGCCTGTCAATCAGTGATTTATAAACAAAGAATAATAATAGACCAGTACCAGGCAAACTTAGTCTATATGGATTCTAGTAAATGAAATGGTGAGGGGATAAACAACAAAAAAGCAAGGGGAATGGTGATGACCTTCTGCAAGCAGCAGATTCACAACTTAACTAAACGTCATATCTTCTGAGAATAATATTAACCACTGAAGGCAAGTTGTGCTCACACCTCCTAGGGTTTGAAGATTTCAGCATGTTCAGAAAGTATCAGATCGATAATCTGATTCTGATACATCATGTTCACGGCCATATTTGCAGTTTCCCTCTCAGGCCACATGAGAGTTGGTCCAAATACAATGCCTAAACTCTGCGATGACATCAAATTCACCCGTGCCTTTGCTATTATCCTGGAATTAGAAAAGAGAAAAAAGAAATTAAATGATTAAATCAATAACCTGTTTGAGACTGTGTTCTGTATTCCTCCAATTATTTGAAGATGGGCTCATAAAGGTGAAATATAATTTGGAAGAATGTACTGATTTTGGTCTTTCAGAAGCTAGTGCTAGCATTTTAGTCAAGAACAACAGAACATATCCCCTTGTATTCTTCACTGGGCCATCTCAAAAGCATTCTTCAGCCTGGACCAACACTATTCTTCCTCATCTCAGTTTAAATACATATGTAGGCATTTAAGGTTTGAAATTTGTCCTTTGTGATCTACATTGAACCTCTAACATAACAGTGAAAAAAAAAACACATATCAGAAGGGGTTCAACTTCATTATATATTTAGTGTATAGAACAGCGTAAGAATTTATACTTCCTTTCTTGCTGAGGTGCTTATGTGGACTGATGCAACCCAAGTCTGAGATAAGGTGATGTTGCATGGTAAGTACAAATCATAGGCAAACAGTACAAATTAGAACATAAATAGTCATCTTTAATTTCTTATAAAATTATTCTCAATAAAGCCAAATTATGATTAGCATTTAAATGATTTTCAGAAACTCAGTTGAGGCTCTCCAGATTTCCAAGAATCATCTTCACATGTATAGTTACCTCAGAAAAGAGATGTTGATGGATCTTTTCTTGTAGTGCAAGTGAACTTATAAGACATGACATTGGCTTGTAACATGCTTTGAAAGCCCCGAAGCAATATACATCTATGAACTACAGTTTTGTAATTTTTGTTTAAATATATTTTTGTCAGAATTTACATCCAAATCGCAGAATGGGAAGAAAATTAACTGACTTTACCCTACTTTGTTGAAGTTATTGTGCTATTCTCCAGATAAAAGCTTAACTCATGAATGATTAATAGACCAGAATGCACCTTGCATTCTCTGTATAGAATACTACATCAAAACAGGTGGAAATCTTGGGCTATTATACTAGGATATCAACCGATGTTTCTCCACTCATCTTAATTTCTATGACCAATCCCAAGCAACTATATCTTCCTAGAAACTACAGAGGATGTAAAAATTTTACCTGTGGTCCTGAATATGACAAGCTGTCTACTCAAAGGCTTTTGGATATCTCTGGGGCTGTTGGCTTTTTTAAAGGGATCTCCTGTTGCTGATGAATTAGCAGTTGTTAACAACATTTCCCTTTCACATACAGAAGCAAACTTAATTTTGGAACCCTAACTACACCTCGATATGTGAGGTGGTGGCTGTCGGTCTTTAACAGAAAATAAAAGATGGAAAGAGCAGGGTATAGGACTGCTGAGATTGCTCTAACTGAAGCTTTCATTGGACAATGCGGTCTTTTTCAGTCAATTGACAATTCAATGCACTTTTATAATTTATTAATTCACTTAATGCAAAAGTAGAGACTTTATCCCAACTTGTTTTCTGAACTGAAGGGTTTGAGTCATCAATATCATGTGCCGTGTCATATGATGTAGATGATCATGGTCTATGACCTTGACTGTTCTTGGCAGATCTTTCTATGGAAGTGGTTTCCATTGCCTTCTGGGCAGAGTCTTTACAAGACAGGGGACCCCTGAGCATTAACAATACTCTTTAGAGACTGCCTATCTGGTGTCATCAGTTGCATAACCCGGACTTGTGATATACACCTTCTGCTCGTAGGACCATCCACCTCCTTCTCCCTAATTAGGAGGTGGGAGGGGGGGAAGGGTGGTCTAAGCAGGTGCTACACCTTCACCCAAGGGTTACCTGCAGTCTAGTGGAGGGGAAGGAGCACCTTACTTTTCCTTTGGTAGAGACGTACCTCCAACCTGCCACCTAGAAGGATTTGCTTAGTTTGTTCAAAAGGCTGGAGACACATATATACCAATCCAAACTTAGATCAGGTAATGACAGTGGAATTCTTCCCTTCAAGAATGCTAGTAAATCAGATACTTTTACTTAACCATTATTGATATTTGATTGATATTTTACCAACTTCATTGCTGTGCATGACTCCACATATCAGCCTTCAGCATCACAATTTTGTTAGGTTTCCATTGCTGCAGTCCTAAGCAAAAGCCCAAACCATGTGCTTAAATGGCCCTGAAGAAGGGCATAGTTTTGGCATCCCAATATGTTTTAGACATGTCTGTATGAAGCATAGCACATATTTCAGTTATTTTATTATTTATTTATTTAGAAATACAGCACTGAACAAGCTGTGCTGCCCAGCAATCCACCTACTTAACATTAGCTTAATCACAGGACAATTTACAATGACTAATTAACCTTCTAAGTGGTATGTTTTTGGAATCTGGGAGGAAACTGGAGCAGCTGGAGGGAAGGCACATGGTCAAGGGGAGAACATACAAACATATGGCGCTGGAATTAAACTCCGAGCTCTGGTGCCTGGAGCTGTAAAAGCCTCATGCTAACCGCAACATTTATATTAAAATTACCAAATCTTAGTGAGTATGAAAAATGATAATTTTTAGTTTCATTTGTGGATTATCTAACCATGTTTAGACCTATACATTTTTAAAATCATTTCTCAACTCTAATCAATATGTATATGGGAAAAAAATCACATAAAATTAAGTACCTTGTAAAAGTGCAATTGCTGTTTTTAATACATTGCTTAATACATTAACCAGCGTTGAATATGGAAACTAAGATTATGAACATCATTATGGGTGATTGGGAGGCAACTGTTGACCAGAGCAGTAAGAGAGCTTCACTCTTTTCAAATTTTAACTGGTGGACAATGAAATGATTAATCTGTAATATTACCTCTAATGTTGCAAGTTTCTCAAAGGGAATAGCAGACGGCATTATGTAATACAAAAAATGGTGGGTTTAGACCTACAAGTTTTTGACCCCGAGGTGACAGTACTCCCAATTGAGCCAAGTTGCCATTTTTAAGTGTCATAAAGTACTGCATGCCTTTAACAATCATTACAATAACTCAGAATTTATAAATGCACATCTGGTGGTAACTACCAATAATGGCGCAAATTCCCTTAAAATAAAATTCCGCTTAAGAAAATTGCCTTCTTCCTGCAGCAAACTGAAGCAATATTAAAGGAGACTTAACACCTCAGTTAGGAGTACTTTGCAGGTTTTGTTCCTGCAATGTGCTGCTGTGGAATAGTAACCATTTTATTGACTATTTGTGTTTAGTTCGGCATTATATCTACTGGATTGAATATTTTTGTGTTTCCTAAAAAGTTAATAACACAGTAAATATGTACATCAAGAGGATATTTTCCACATATTATATGTGGTCAGTGTCTTTTTATGAAGATGCTATCTATAGGCACCATTGCACTTTTAACAGTATTCAAATTATTCCATAAAAAGCAAGTTGTTGTATCATGCACTACACTGTTCATAGTGTTGACAAACTGTCAAGCAAATCAGAGACATTCATCTTAAGTTAATTTTAGTCAAAGAATCTAACAGTAGTATTCTTGCTTTTACTGACTGCAATTTAACCTCCTGAATTGGAGGATCTTTATCAATTTCTTAAAAGGGTGGTAAGGTAAGCCTTTTTGAGAATGTGACAGAAATATCTCCATGTTAGGCTGGAACTGTGGGACAGGCAGGAGAAAATAAAGGAAAACAGCTTCTCTGAGAATGTCTGCATTTATGCACATCAAACAGGCTGAGGTTATTAGTCCTTATTATGCATATTAAGTAAGCCCATTAATTACAGCACGAGGGAAATGTTCATTGCTAAGTGAATGCCTCCTGATGGGTACTGATACTTGGAACTTTCAGATGTGGCCCCATCTGGCATTGTATGAACCAGCCTGAGCAAACGCAAGATCACAAAAACTGGCTAGACACTCCTTTATTTAAATTACTGCGTATATTACAAGGCTGAGTCTGTAATATAAGAAAAATGTTGTTTGTAAAGTTGGATGTCCTTACACCTGACTTGGCTATATGTGTAAAAATGCTCTTGGGCATCAAAGCCAGTTAAAGTAATGTTAATTAATGAGTGAACAATCTCAGGTTGGTTCCTGGTGGGTTTCAGTCCGTGGCACAAAGCTGCCTATATTTCAGTGCTAATTGGCACTAAATTGGCAGCCTCTCTGAAAGAGGCCTCAAGGATGATTAGTGTAAATTCTACATTTAAACACATGTAGACTATGTTGGAAAGCCCCTGAAAATGGTCAAAATACACAAAACTCACACAGCCTCCTCCATTGCATACATTCTGCATTGACTCAGTGCAGTAATTGCGAAGTTTCAGCATAACATCTAACATTTTGACAAACTTCTATAGATGTGTAGTGGAGAGTGTGTTGACTGGCTGCATTACAATCTGGTATGGAAACAGCAATGCCTTTGAATGGAAAATCTTACAATAAGTAGTGCATACAGCCCGGACCATCACAGGTAAAGCCCTCCCCACGATTGAGCATGGAATGTTGTCACAGGAAAGCGGTATCCATCATCAGTGACCCCCACTGTCGAGGACATGCTCTTTTCTTGGTGCTGCCATCAGGAACAAGGTACAGGAGCCTCAGGACTCACACCATAAAGTTCAGGAACAGTTGTTAGCCCTCAACTGTCAGGCTCTTGAACTAAACGTTACTCAACTTTACCTGCCCCATTATTGAAATGTTCCCACAAACTATGGACACACTTTCAAGGTTTCATGTTCTTGACATTTATTGCTTATTTACTTATTATTATTGTTATTTCTTTCTTTTTGTATTTTCACATTTTGTTGTCTTTTGCATACTGGTTGAACACCCAAGTTGGTGCAGATTTCACTGATTTTATTATGGTTATTATTCTATTAAGGATTTATTGATTATGCCCACAAGAAAATGAATCTCAGGGTTATATATAGTGACACTTCGATTATAATTTTCTTTGATCATAATTTTCCTCCTGAATCATTGCTTAGTCATATAATCCAGATGACAGATATTAGAACCTCAAAGACATTTACGGCCATGTGTTAACATCTTTCAGTAAGGCTGGACAGATACATACACCTCAGGTATCACTTAAAGCACCACAGTGGCCACAAATAATTCCAGTTTCCTATTATTAGCGCTCTTCCACACTTTGTTGCATATTGCTGGGCAGTGCCTTTTAATTGATGCTATGTTAAATATGGATGTTAAATCCAAAAAATAGCACCTCAATTTTTCAATCCTCTTGTATTTTAATGAACACAATGCCTTTTCATACCTAAATTTAGTTTGCTACAGTCCTGACTTTTGAGGGTGGTGCACAACATGCAGTCACTTCCAGCTGGCACATTTAGCATCAATGATCAGGGACAAATTTCCTGGAATATAACTGGTACCAGCGGCTGGAATTCATTGACACTGGCTATCTGATATAAATACACTGTGAGTATATGCAGTACTGCAAAATGTTCAGTTTGATCTTCTGAGATAGATTTGTGCATTATAAGTACTATTCAAGTGGGTCAAATTAGCAATGTAGTCTACTTGAGTGATCACAGCTTGTTGTCAAATATGGACATTGTCAGACTCTGTTTTTCATGTCCTGCTTGAATTGTGGGAAGCTTTCACGCTAGGGTTCTGGCAACGGTCATTGGTTCACTTTCTGCCACAACCATTCTCACCTTCTTAGTTGAAGGAAAATCCAATGAAATGGAAAGAAATGGGACAGGCTAAATAAAACATCGGCTATGGCTTATTCTTTTTTCAAAAACAATCCCTAAGATTATGCATTAATTGAAGACATTGGAATAAACATTTATAATAAGAAAACAAAACATTAATAAAGAAAACACGTTAGCTATTTCAAGTTATAAACAAGACTGAAGTGGACCAGATGTGCTTTTTAAAGAATAGAATAACAAGCTGTTGTAAGCTGCACAGAATGTTCCATGTGGCATTTATTGGCAAATGATAATCAAAACAAGACTTCAGGACTCTGAAAACAATAAAACAAAACTTGAATCAAACACAGGAGATGAAAAATCTTAGCATTGGTTTAGAAGGTGCTTCGATGAGGAAAATGGAGAACTGGAATTGAACTTGTACTAAATGTACGACCCTCCAAAAGGACCACAGCCTTGCCTTGGTTTGAAGGCTCGTGTGTCTCAGTGACCCAGACAGCTATGACCCAGTCAGGGCTTTATGCTTAGGCTCTTGTTAGGGCCACCCATGCCAGACATGTCAAAGGGTAGAGGCCAGACTAAGAGTGGTCCACTGGACCTCTAGGTTCAGGGGTTCAGCTCAGGGCTAGCAACTCTGACTGGTAAAACAAAATTGTTACAGAAAGAACAATGAAGAATCCTTCTACATCTGAGTGAGATTGTATTCCTGAGTCTTTACCCGGGACTTACATGACTGACTGGAGTGAACACACTGAGGTAGCTACTGACACAATGAAGGAAGCCGTGAACACTACCAGAGATGGAGGACCTTCTTTGCTACCCTAAATGCCAGCAGCATAATGGGCAGGAAGTAAGTAAGATAAATGTGCTACCTACATGCTGAACAATTTTGCCTTTAGTGGCTACATTGAGCAAATGTTGTGTTTCCAATTATGATTAGCCTTAGGTACATAGGTTTACTGATTACAGCAGTTAATGGTTATACACATTGAGGGGAAAGTCTATTGACTGCACCATTGTTGCTTTTATTTTGACATTATTGCCTTTCCTAAGTCGTAGATCTTGTTCTTTGCTATTCTCAACTAAAAGGTGCTTGGTCTTTTCATCGAACAGAGTCAAGGTACAGTTTTGATTCAAAGGATTCAAAGTACATTTATTATCAACATACGTATGCAGTATACAACCCTGAGATTCGCCTTCCCACAGACAGCCACGAAACAAAGAAACACCATGGAGTCCATTCAAAGAAAACATCAAACCATCAAACAGCCTACCGCCACCCCCATGCGCAAAAAAAATTGTGGAAATGGCAACAAAAAAGCACAAGCGAGAAACACAGAATATAAAACACAAAAGCAAAAGGTACGTTTCAGTTCAGCTCAGTGTTCATTGTCTGCTGGCCACACTGATTCACAATTGCCCAAAATAGCAACAAAAAAAGGGGTGACCAGAAAACTAGAAGCTCCTCATAACATGATTTAGAGTCCAATCCACAAACCTATTAATGTATTTTATCAATACTTTATATCTATTGGGTTGCTCCTCCGTAATTCAACTTTATATTTCTATTTGTAGTGTTGCCTATGTGAAAAATAATGAGGAGGAGGAAGGAGAATGTTAGATGCTATGGGGATAGACATTCCCACCTAGCTAGCCAGATGACTGTTATCAATTTTTTAAAATAAGAATACTATAAAAAAGGAAATCCTAAAAATGACATTAATAAGGAAATAATATAACTGAGCTCAAATAATATCTGAATGAAATGGAAAAAATGTGTTACATGTGTGGTGTAAATTGGGAAAGGGTGATTTGATCTTCCTCAAAGTTCAAAGTACATTAATTGTCAATGTATGTATACTTTATGCAACCTTGAGATTCATCTCCTTACAGGAAGTGAGAAAACAAAGAACCGCAATAGAAGAAAAAGAAGACTGCCAAACACCCTGTGCAGAGAGAAAGAAAAAACAAATGGTGCAAACAATAAAGCAAGCATCACTCATTCCAATTGTATCGAAGGAAGTCTACTTTCATCTTGCATGGCAGAATGCATTTCAATGAGAAGAACTTTCTAGATATTTGAAGTCAGGTTGGGAAAGAAATATGTAAAATAGAGCTTGATCATGTTGTGAGCATCAGTAACTGGGTCAGCATTAATGAGCAAATTTTCATTGCCAGATTTTTGTTCATATGTGTATATGTTTGTTCAATGGGTGAGATCTCACTACTCTGTAATAATCAGGTAGCAAACTATTTGGTTTATATCGCTTAGTTAGTAACTATCTTTACTATGGTCATTGTAATTATTCTATATGCTTGCTCACTGTTCTATTAAATGAGGAAAACCACATAGTCTTTTGTCAAACGTTGATTTTTCCTTTCATTTTTATTCCAACTATACCAAAAATTCCATTGACATCAACTATCTCTGCTATCCCAGCATGCAGGCAGAAACAAAAGACTGCAGCACCAGTGGTGAGGACCAAGAAGGTATGATCAAGGGAGGCAGAGGAGCACTTACAGGACTGCTTTGAGTTAATGGACTGGACAATATTCAGGGATTCATCTTCAAGTCTGAATGAATACATCACAGTTGTCACTGACTTCATCAAAACCTCTGTGGATGAGTGTGTGTCTTCAGGAACATACCAGACATACCCAAACCAGAAGCTATAAATGAACCAAGACATTCATATTCTGCTGAGGGCTAGATCTGTGGCATTGAAGAGCAGTGATCCAGAAATATACAAAAAGTCTAAATACAACATACAGATGACTAAGTTAAGGGTGAAGAAACAATTCAGATTGAGGTTAGAGATGGAATCAGATGTATGTTGGCTCCAGCAGTTTTACAGGATAGTATTTCCTACAAAGCAAAATCTAACATCAAGAATGGCTGTGATGCTTCACTCCCAGATAAGCTCAATGCCTTTTATGCACACTTTAAAAGCAAGAATGAAACAATATGTATGCAAATCCCTATAGCCTCTGTATCTCCCTCTGAAACTGGATACTTGACTTCCTCTCTGGGAGACCACAGTCTAGACAGATTGGAAATAACATCTCCTCTTCGCTGACAATCAACTCTAGCTCACCTCAAGAATGCGTTCTTAGCCCACTGCTATACTCTTTACACCCATGAGTGTGTGGCTGGGTACAGCTCAAACACCATCTATAAATTTGGGGCAAGATAGAGTGGTGTTGCAGCAACAACCTTGAACTCAACATCAGTAAGACCAAAGACCAGTAAGACTAGTGGACTTCAGTAAGGATAATTTGGAGGAGCTCCCACCAGTCCTCATGGAGCGATCAGTAGTGGAAAGGGTGAGCAGTTTCAAATTGCTGGGTGTTAACGTCTCTGAGGATTTATCCTGGGCCAAACATATTGATGCAATTACAAAGAAGGCATGACGGTGGCTATACTTCACTAGGAGTCTGAGGAGAGTTAGTATGTCACTAAAGACTGCAACTTTTTACAGATGTACCCTAGAGAGCATTCTAATGGATTGCATCACCATCTAGTATGGAGGGGCCATTGCACAGGATTGGAAAAAGCTGCAGTAAGTTATAAACTCAGCCAGCTCTTTCAGGAACACTAGCATCCAGCATATCTTCAAAAGGTGATGTCTCAAAAAATTTTCCCCAGCTTAGGGGAGTCCAAGACTTGGGATCAAATGTGCAGGGTGAGAGGACAGATGTTTAAAATGGACCTGAGAATCAACTTGTTCACACAGGTGGTAGACGGAATGTGGGAAGCACTGGCAGAGGAAGTGTTCGAGCAAAGTACAACTATATCACTTACATGAAGGGTCAGGAACTGGAGAGGTTCAAAGGTTTATTATCAAAGTACATATGGAGTATGCAACCCTGAAATTTGTCTCCCTACAGACAGGTAGGAAACAAAGAAAATCATGCAATCTGTTCAAAGAAAAACATTAACCCGCCTCCCCAACCCGGCACAAAATAAAACAAATCACGCAAACGGCAACAAAAAAATGAGTGAAAAACACAGAAAATAAAACATAAAATCGAAAGAGTCCAGGCATATTTGGATACGACCAAATGCAGGAAAATTGGACTGGCTGAGTGGGCGTCATTGTCAGCGTGGACTCATTGCACTGAAGGGCCTGTACCTGTGCTGTGTTACTCTATGACTTTACCTTTAACTAGCCCTCATGGAGATGTTTGGGCATTCCTCTCTCACTTAAGCTGGGTGAAGACCCTTGTGTGAACGACTGAGTTTTGCATTCGGTATAACCGTTCTCCATTTGCATGTTTCTTTTAAATAAAGGACCCTACATTAATAGAGGGAAGAGTTCCTGCAGCTTCTCTTTCTCCAACTATTTTTGTACAGGCCCCACTTTCTAACTGTGCTTAACCAGAAACTGTTTGCTGCAATATCTTTGCTTCGGTTCACTAACTGAGATTGCATTGTCCATTACTACACTTATTGTAATTTGTTTGCAGTGGTGTGGACAGCAAAGTCAACGTTGACTTTGACTGCCCATCCCTAACTGCCGATAAGTAGGCAGTGGTAAGCTACCTTCTTAAAATGATTCCCATTCCTGTTCTGACATGTTGATCCATGGCCTCCACTTGTGCCAAGATGAGGCCATCGTCAGGGTGAAGGAGCAACACCTTATATTCTGCCTGGGTACCCTTCAATGTGATGGCATGAATATTGATTTCTCTTTCTGGTGAACAAATCTACCCCCCCCCCCCCCACCCCATTCCTCTATTCCCTGCTCTGAACTTCCACTTCTCTCGTGCCTATTGCTTCTCCCTGGGTCCCCCCTTCCTCCTCCTCCTCCCACGGTCCACTCTCCTCTCCTATTAGACTCTTTCTTTTCCAGCCCTTGACCTTTCCCACCCACCTGGCTTCACCTATCACCTTCCAGCTAGCCTCTTTCCCCTCCCCGCCCTCACCTTTTTATTCAGGCATCTTCCCTCTTCCCTTTCAGTCTTGAAGAAGAGTCTTGGTCCAAAACATCAACTGGTTTTATTCTATTTCATCGATGCTGCCTGACCTGCTGAGTTCCTTCAGCATTTTGTGTGTGTTCTTGAAATGTTGCAGTCTTTGTGTGGAAAGTACTTCCATAATGTTTTTGGGCAGGGTATTCCAGGTTTCCTAAAAAACCTCTTCTAATTGCACATATCATGGTACTTCTGGTTTAAGTATTTACAGTCTTCAACACGTGTGACTGATAACCTTAAAAAGAGGAAATTGCGACAATGGTGAGGCGATGTTAACAATCTGGCTTCACCATTTAGCACAACTGCAGTATCCTTGAAGGGTGTAGTAATGTATTGTTTGGCGTCCTACAAAGAAATGGAATCCAATTGGATATTTGATAAATATTAAGCAGCATGTTTTAATAACTAGCAGACCTTTAGAGTTAAAGCAGATAAATGGGAAATAAACTTACTGGTGCTTCAGTATGCATTTGAGTAAAAAATGTAACTAAAATAAAACTTGCACAAATCAATTGGATTACATTGCTGGCATGCCTGCAACATTGGAATGAGATAGATATACAAAGCAGAAACAAAATAATTTGTCAAAGATAAAATATGTGGGGTGTTCAGTAATGAACTGTATATGAATCCCAAAAAAAAGTACATGCCAAATTAAACACAAACAGGATGCTGCTTCTTAAAAATTATGGCTTAATAGCACTAAGCAAGAATTCATCTTTACAGAGGAAGGCTTTGTACACCCATTAGTCTTTTGGCAACGGACAGAAAAGTAATATAAATTTAATAACATAAAAGAAGGGGAAAGGAAATGCCAAAGCTATTCCTTGTCAAGCACAACTGGAAAGAGCAGTGATCCATCAATTTAAGATTATTAGAGAGACAATCTATAATCCTAGGCTAAAGATGCTGGAACATACAAGCATGGCTCCTTCTTATTTGTAATATTTTCCAAAGGCCAGCTGAAAGAATGTTGCAATTTTAGAGAAGCTATTACATACATAAGTCATGTGGTCACTTCTTTTTTAGTAAATCAAAACCTTGCAACTAGATTAAAGGCTGCTGCTTTTAGATGCACATTATTATTTGGTGAGATGGGTATTTTGCATTTATTAATCTACAGGTTAGACTAGGCTGGTTTCCTATTGAGAGGCCACATTCTGCCACAAAACCCCACAACTGCAAACTCTGTTTGAATGTTATGCTATGCATATCAGCATACCTTTTAATCTGCTGCAAATGTCTTGCAATTAAATTTTGCACGAAATCAGACATCAGCAAGAACATATACGTATATATTGGTTCTTGGGTAAAAAAAAACCTCAGTCAGAGGAAATATTGGGAATGTAATCTGTCTGTATTTATACAGTGTATTATTTTGTCCTAAAGACATCCTTTACAATTTTATAGCCAACAATTTATTTTTAATGTAAAAGACAGTTACATACTGTACTGAGCAAAAGTCTTAGGCAACCTAGATTTTTTATATGGTTTCAGATGCTTTGCCCTTCACAGAGACCTGATCTCAACGTCATTGAGGGTGTCTGGGATTACCTGGAGAGTCAGAAGAAAGTGAGACAGCCAAAGTCTGCAGAAGAACGGAGGCAAGTTCTCCAAGATGTTTGGAACGACCTACCAGCCGATTTTCTTGTAAAACTGCATGACAGTGTACTTAAGAGAACTGATACAGTTTTAAAGCAAAGGAAGGTCACACCAAATATTGATTTAATTTAGTTTTGTTATTGTTTACTGCTCTTTTTAGTATAATTTTGATATTTAGACACTTTTCCTTTCATTAGTTTTGAAAGCATCTTTGCTTTACATAATTGTTTTACATGTGTCTAAGACTTTTGCACAGTACTGTAGATGCAGTTGGCAACTACTTCATGCACAGATAGGATTTGATATCCAGGTAATCTGCTTTTGGTGATGTTGGTTGGGAGAAGTTCATTGATTAGGACTTTGAAAACATACTCCTCCAATGAATGCCAAAAAATCTTTTCTTTCTCAAAGACAGGATAGGAGGTGAATTGTTCATTGGTGATTGGTTTATTATTGTCACATGTACTGAGGTACAGTGAAAAGTTTTGATTTAGATGCTATACATACAGGTCATTTCATACACTGAGGTTGTACAAGGAAAAAAAATAGACAGAATGCAGAATATACTGTTACGGTTCCAAAGTGCAGTGCACGCAGACAATGAGGTCCAAGGACAGGGTGAAGAAGATTGTAAGGTCAAGGGTCCATTTAATTGTCCAAGAGGATCATGCAATATTATTTCTAGATTAGGTAAACAACAGAAGAACCAAGGGAGAGTTGATGGACATGTGAGAAACCATAAGCTGCCAGCCTAGGGAAAAAAGGACATAAGGTTGCCAGGAGCTGGCATGAATTGATGGGATGGAAGGATTCCTTCTGTGTTGTGAGCATGTCAGCAATGGTTTAATATTTCATTCAGCTGATACCAACTTCCCAGCAAGGCACACACCAGTTCAAACAGAAGATTATGTGCTCAAGTTCCTAACAGAAATGATTGCATCTATAAAGCCGTTCACATACCTTTAGAATGCCCAGATGTACTTCACTGGCAGCAAAGTGCTTCGGAAGTTTAGTCTACATTGTATTATAGGAAATGCAAAAGCCATTTTACAAGCAGATGGAGCCCGTAAAGAACAAAGTGATAATAACCATGTAAATTTTGCTTCAGGACATTGACTGAGAGATAAATATTATCCAAGGCACAAGTGATGGCTGATTGAAATAGTGTGATGTGAATCTACATCCTCAGTTGCCATCATGATGGCATCGGTCTTCTCTTTTCTCATTTTCCTAATAACATGGAACTATTTATGTCTGAAAATATGAATGAATAGGCCTTGAGCTTGCTCTATCATTCTCACTCATGCCTGGTGACCTTTCACACTGTTGCTTACTTAGAATATATCTCTCCTTGATTTAAAGACTGCTTTTGCCACCCTTTGAGGATAAGAGAGCTAGGGACTCAGGCCCCTCTAAGAGAGAAAAGAAGTTCTTTTCATCATCTTTGTCTTCTTTATTTTTTAAACAGTGACCATCTACTTGCAGATTTTCCCCAAAAGAGGCAAACCTACCCCTGCCAGGACTTACATAATTATATCATGTTGTCCCTCATTCTTCTAACCCTGACTGGACACCAGTCTAAACTGCTCAGCATTTCCTCATAAGACAACTTGTTGATTCAAGGTATCAGTCGTTAAGTCTAGCAAACCTTCTCTAGTCTACTTCCAAAACAGTGAAAGCCTTCCTTAAATAATAGGACTGGTAATGCATACCGTATTTGAGCTGTCGTCTCACCAATCTCTTGAATAACTAAAGCATAATATCATAATTCTACATAAAATTACAAATACACTCAATGGCAACTTTATTAGATACACCTGTAACACCTGCTTGTTAATGCAAATGTCTAATCAGCCAATTATGTGGCAGCAATTCAGTGCATAAAAACATGCAGACAATGTCAAGAGGCTCAGTTGCTGTTTAGATCAAACATCAGAATGGGGAAGAAATGTGATCTAAGTAACTTTGACTGTGGAATGATTATTGGTGCCAGATGGGGTGGTTTGAGTATCTCAGAAACTGCGGATTTTCTGGGATTTTCATGTACAACAGTCTCTGGAGTTTACAGAGAATGGTGCTTAAAAAAACATCCAGACAGCAACAGCTCTGCGGACAAAAATGCCTTGTTAATGAGAGAGGCCAGAGGAGAATAGCTAGATTGAATCAAGCTAACAGAAAGGTGATAGTAATTCAAATAACCACGTGTTACAACAGTGGTATGCAGAAGAGCATCTCTAAACTCACACCAACCTGAACCTTGAAGTGGATGGGCTACAGTAGCAGAACACCTCAAACATATACTCAGTGGCCACTTTATTAGATACACAGCATTTGGGCTGCCCAGGGAGGGGTAGCACCTCTGATGAAGACATTGTTATAAGATTACATTTTTAACATAAGCCACAGGATATCAGCCATCATCATTTCTATCTTTCATTTCTGATATTGTTGCTTGAAATATCCTCTCCAAGGTTTTGACATAATTCCTACACAGTTCTCGATCCAGAGGTCAACCACCCGTTTTAATATTTGTGTCCATGTTTATCAGGCAAGTGTTCCATATATACTAGATTTAATGTTTTATCAACATCTTCTGTTGTATTCAATGTGCGCTCTTAAAGCCCTTTTTTTTGCTACTCCTTAAAATAGTGTTTTCTAGAAATTTTCTATGAGAAAGAAACACCTGACTAAAAATAGATCTTTAAAACCTCAAGTGATCTCTTCTATGTATGTCCATTTACCACAGGTTGATTGCTTCAGAAACTTTGTAATCCACTATTAATGCTGATAATGTACCAAGCACCCAGTTTTTCAATCAGTGATTTAAAATCACAAAGTTTTCTAGTAAATCTGGTAAATCTTCTATAATCTCTGTCCAAAACAGTTAAACCTTTCCTTAAACAATGAGACTGATATAGCATGGAGTATTCTAGCTGCTGTCTCACCAGCATCTTGTATATGATATTGTCTATGACATAAAGATCAGAGAGGCCCCAAAAGGACTCAAGGCTTAGCCAGGTTAATTACTTTAGTTATGTAACTGTATCTTGGCAAAGTAGTTCCAGTTAATGCAGATCTCCTGTAGCACATGGAAATCAATATGTCAGCTATAGGCTAGTGATACAGTATGTATCATGACTTTAATAAAATGTTGCACATATGGTATTTCCATTCTTGGCTCAGATAATAATGATTTGTACTGAATTCCAGTAAGATTTTATTTGTACGTTACTCAGGGTTATCATAAAGCATTTGCCAGCTTGTTGGTCTTAGCCATTCCAGTCATTGATTCTTGTTGTGACCACATTCCTACTTAGGCTTAAGCATTTCCTGGCAAACTGAAGATGATCTTAAGAGCTTTGTGTTGTCAGTTAATGCTTGCCAACCATCCCCTCATTAACCAACAGGGATCAAATTCCCAGAATCACAGTGTAGCAGGACACCAGGTACTCATTCCTTTTTATACCTTTTTGGAACGGAGGTCAGCTATAACAATGCAATACAATGTCTTCATGCTAGGATTTTAGACTCAAAGCTATCTTTGCCATCTTACTGAATAATGAGTTAAATGATTGATATTTGATTGCTATATCCTGCTATTAACAAATGAGGGATTGGGTGATTTAGCAATTTATACTTTGTGGGAATTTTCTTTGAGAACAATAGGAATCTGCCAATCAAGAAGCATTCACAATGTTAATTTCAAGTTCAAGTTCACCCTGGGACATTGCCTCTTCTCATTGCTACCATCAGGGAGGAGGTAAGGTGTTGGGGTGGGAGCCTTGCTTGTCTCAGTCTTCTTAGGAAGTGGGGGCGTTGTTGGCCTTCTTGTTCAGGGAGGTGGTATTAAGGGACCTAGTGAGGTCATCCATGAAGTGAACTCCCAGGAACATGGTGCACTTGAGTCTACGGAGGAGTTCTTGTATTTGCAGAAGTTTGTTTGCACTTTCCTGAAGTCCACAGTGATTTCCTTTGACTTCTTCAAGTTCAGTCTTAGATTATACTTCTCACACCAAACCACCAGCGGCTCCACCTCCTCCCTATACTGTCTCGTCATCTGTCTTGATAAGGCCAACCACTGCTGTGTCACCTGCAAACTTGATGACATGGTTTGAGCATGGTTCAACCATACATGAATACATGAATGCAATCAAACGAAACAGCATTACTCCAGGGCCAAGATGTAATACACAATACCAACAGACATACACAGCACAAGGCACATATAACACAAGGAACATATTTGCAATCTTTTAAATGTCTAAGGAACCACAACTGTAAGTGTTAAGATGTCTACTTCTCAGTCAGCAAAATCTCTGATAAAGGTCCTGACAAAAATTGAGGCAATCAAAATTTACTGAAGAAAAGCCTCAATGGGTAAAGGCATAATTATAGTACAAATTTTTAATTTTTCGATTTGTAGGAATAGTTTGAAGTATTATTAACCATTGTTGCATCATGAGATCTAAGAGTCTGTCAGATACTTGGTGGTATTTAATAGCTGAGAATTACTTCCAAGGTTTTTCAAAATTTATGTTGTTATTCCTCAATTATATATAACAAATCCATCTTGGCTCCACTCTGCTATTTTTGTACAAGCCTTTTCTTCTTTGTATATTATTCAAATTTCTGTTTGCATTTTACATTTTAGAGTGCATGCCTTGATGTCTATGTATAGGGTTAAAGTCAAATCAAAGATTCAATTAACCTTAGATCTGAAAGAAAGATCAGGTTGTTCAATATAAGTCTTGCAAAATTATAATATTTGCTTAAGTAAAATAAGTTGTATCATCTTTGACAGTAATTCTATTTAATCTCATGTTAAAGCTTATAATTATTGTGTTGGAATATAAATAAACAAAACATAGTAGTTATCAAAAACAAGTAAAGGAATGCTCGTAGTTTTGATTCCTGTTTATAAAATTATATTTTAAATGAGTAATTATACTTTGTAGATTCAGATGGAATAAAATTAATAGTTCCTAATTTCCTCTGAACCTGGATGGAATAAAATGATTGGGAGAAGGCTGATAGAAGCAAGACATTGGATACAGCCTAGAAATGCCGAGTTTCTGTTATAGTCAGACCATTGATAACAATGATGACTTGTTTCTTCTGTGCTTTTGTGTGTTCATGTGGACAGTTCTCTCCCCGTCTGTCCTGCATAGTATTTGGGGCAGTCTCCACAATGGAGTTGGTATATTGCGTTTGTTCTCTCCGTGTGGGTTGTGGAATTTTGGTCTCGAGATGAGCTTTCTGGTGGTTGTGATTGGTTTGTGTGTTGCAATTGTTTCAACAGTCTCAATGCTGGAGATGTTGACACAAGAGAGGACACTGCGGTTGGTTCAGTTATCTTACCAGTGAATTTGAAACATCTTCTAGAATTAAATGAGTGACATGGCATACTCTAACATTGTAAATCAGCAAGTGTTTTTTTGTCTTGTTAGTCTCCCCTCTTGCTGTATGACACCTCTGCCACTTTATTAGGGGGGGGAGAGAGCCCACGGTATGTCGAATTGTTGGGTGAATGATTAGACTTTATTGTACTGCAGATCGTGGTCCTTCTTGAGGGTGTTGCTATTGCTTGCTTGGTGGGTGGAGGGTGCTAATGCTTTTTGCTGAACTAAGTGGGGGAGGGTGGGGGTGGATGCTGTGCTGCTGCCACCATGTGGGGGGGAGTGGGGGGCTTTGGGGTTCTAACATTTTTACTGTTACTCGTTCTTTGGGGTACCCTTCAGTTTTCATGGATGTCTGTGAAGAACAGAACTTTCAGGTTGTATATTGTATACATTTTCTGATATTAAGTGGAACGATTGAACTATTGAATTAGTGTCAGTGGTAACATTATAATGCCTTGAGGCATCTGTGATAGGTAGACCAGGTTTCAGTAGCATATAGGAGAGCAAGGAACATTGCTGTTGAATAAACCAGCATGGACCTGAAGTGTGACTTTTGCATTCAGCACCAGCACAGCCTTTGTCAATTGAAGGAAAAAAAGCGTCTGAAGCTCAAGAATTGTCAATTAATTTTCTCCTAGGCCTTATCTGTTCATCAAAGGTGCTATATAAATTTAGATTGATTCTTTAGTCATTCTCTCTGAACCTCAGCATAGTGTAAATAGTCAATCAAGGAAGAATACACAATTATATGACTAAAATTATCATTAATTTGCAGATAAATTGAACTTTTGTTATGAATAGGTGGATGTCTGATATTTCTCAATTATGCAATCTTTTCACCCTTCACTTTCATTCACCATGTCAGAAGTTGCACAAATTCTGCTTGATGGAATTGACTTATAAATAATTGATTGTTTTCTCATTTTCTACTAATTTTTCAATGACAATAAATTGTAAGTTATGAAGTAATAGTCCTCTGATATTCTACTGCTCTTTACTAAGATCAAGAAAGTTTTGTATGGCCCAATATGCATATGCTACTTAACTACATCAAAATTTACAGTCATAGATTTAAGCCAGAAATGAACTAACAACAGAACTAGGTACATGTGTCTCATCTGTGCTTTATTTTAGACACATTCAAAAATAACATTTGGGGTCTATATCTTTTAACTACAAGCCCTATACATATCAGCACATGATTTTCTGCTTGTTTATATCAGAAAACTGCATGCTGACAATTTCAAAGTCAGAAAATCTCAGCCATGTGATCGTTTCAGAAGTTTTCATGTCAATCCCCCTTCATTTTGTGTTTTTGCTTTTGTGGTTGTCTTTGCTCATCCCAAAGCGTGAGCGCCCTCGAAATGCAATGGAGCTGTTATTTCTGTATCCTTTTTCATTCTTTTGCTGCTAAATTCATCTCCCCTTTTGTTTATCTTGTTTTGCTTTCCGTCTCTTCAATTTTTTTATTTGATCATTCATCGTTCTGCCATGACTTTACAAAATGGTTGACAAGTTCATTTAATATTCCTGAGGAATTGTTAACTACCTTTTTTAATCTAGCAAGCTTGGTACCTGCTGATATCCATGGAAAAATCAGCACAGCTGTGTATCTGGCCGACTGCTGACCCAGAACCTGTAATGACAATATCCCACGGTTTTTGCCAGGTGGGAGTGCCAGTGTCTGCAAGTCATTGCGTTCTGTGCACCTGGTCCATCGGTTTAAACTGCCTGTGGAGTGCCCTGGCATAACATAATGCTTGTGATATCAGTTAAGGTTTGACATACTGTGACTGGGATGCTTCCAGGGACTATACTCTCAGTGGTGTTAGCCAGTCACACCTTCACGTGGCATTTTTGTGCCATTGAATCTGGCATCACAGACTCCGTTAGAAATTGAAGTCTCTGCATGCACTGGTTCTCTGCCAAAACAAGATATGTTGCTCTCTGTTGGTGGCAGAAGGGAATTGGGATACCAATGAACAGGTACTGAAGATCTCTGACGCAGTCAGACATACTCCCATTTGTCATCTTCCTTCTAAAATATCCATCTGGAGAACTTCCACTGGGAAATCCTTTGGTGGCACGATTGGAACTGAAGTATGAAAAAAAAATGTTGCCAAAACAATCAGCAAAGGCCCCAGAAAGGTTAAGTGAAGCATCATTTTTCCAGGTGGGAGTTCTTAATCTAATTAGTTTTCTACCCAGAAGTGCAAGCATAGGACTAATTCCACAGAGATCTGGTAGATGAAGAACTGCCAGATGTTCCCTTTGTTATACCTTGTAATCATTCCTGGAAACCCTAGGGATATCAAAGTGGTTATTCTATTCCTATTAGAATACTACTGGTTTCAGAACAGATTATAGGTGGGAGTAGTATAGAAATATGACAGTACACAGTCATGTTAAAGACACCATTATGTCCTTGGTAATTAATGGGTACATCCTGAGTATGGCAGTGTGCTCGGAGTGCGTGCTAGATCACACTGCTCTTAGGGTAGCTTGCATGAAATTATCCAAAATGGTTTAAAAGACGGCAGAATTTCAAGCACAAAATTACATATACAGCATGTTGAGTTTCCACAATCTTTGCTTTGATTAGAAACACATTGCACAAAATGGCCTCGTCCAAAAAAACCGTCACACCCCTATAATGAATTAATCATGTTTCCGACGTTTCCATTTTCTAACCCCTTGAAGAATCTCTGATATGTTCTTTCTTTTCCAGGTGCTAATTCACCAACTGCAAGCATTTTAAGTGTAAGCATTTTAATATCTGTGTTGAAGTTACTATCTTTATATTAATATATTTGTAGTTGACTTTTATAACAAGTAAGTAGTTGAATATTGGTTTTCAAATTCATCTTAATCTTTTTAAAGTATCAGATTGTTCACAATTGGTAGACTGACCAAGAGATTCTGTATTTCTCTTAGATGTTTTATTCATACTTTTCTAAGTTATCAGTATTAAGTGAACTAAGCAATAATTTTAATGCAAATGTTTCCAAAACAGTTTACAATTTGATGACTCATAGAAGATTTTCACTGGCAATAATTAAAGGGTTTTGGTAGGAAAATTGGGTGAAAATACTTAAAGGAAATACTGTACATCAGAGTCAGTGATTGAATCCAGTGTGAAAACTCTGTTCTGTTACACTGAAAGAAGCAAATTTCACTAATATGTTGAATAAATATCATGACTGGGATTACCAATCTGGCCTAGGAAATTTGCCATTAATTGTTCCTGGATGTGCATCATTAATGTATAAATGGATGATGGCACAATAACTGTAATATTAAATCATTCGCAGTTTCAGATAAGAATCTATTTGCAGATGCTGACCTTAGTATGGTCACACTGATATGAATCAATTTTTGTTGGGATCTATACTACAGCCACAGAATTATGTGCAGAATAGGTTTGAACAAAGACCTTGAGAATGGAGTCTAATGTAGTAATATGCAAAAAAATCATACTTGTTCCAATGTTAAGTAATTCCATGCTTAAGGACATGATTAAAACTTTTGCCTTGCTGAGCATGAGATAAAACTTTTTGCATTTTCATATCATTCTACATCAGCTTGCGCACTCACAAGCAGGGGTGATCTTTGGAATCAGAGCTGCAGTTCATACAATTCGTCCTGATTGGATCCCTAATCTGGACTCTCAGGACATTCTAAGAGTCTACTGAGCAGATCAGTAATAGTGGACAAGCTAGACAAGTCAGACCTGCAAGAGGAGGATGGAGGAACCAAAAGTAAGCACGAATCTTATTCTATGATGTTAAGGTTGGGACCTCAGCTTGGATCAGCAGTACTCTACATGGGAATTGTATTGGTGGGTACACAGACATAGTTGACAAAAGGAACTGTTTATGTGCAGTTAGACTTCATGACTGAACTCTTTCCCATCTGCGAACCTTACTTTGCAAAACCCATAGGCTGTGCTATTTATTGCAGGAGCTTTTTAGATCAGTAAACAGCCTCTCTCCATCCCTCAGTGAAATATTAACTCCAACGCATAATATCAAGCATTTTCTTCCCTCCCCTACTTCCTGCCCATTGAATAAATTTATTTTCAGCTCTATTGAATTTACCTAAATGTAAGAATATCTCACCTGAGCTCAATTAATGGTGCTGATTTGTTCCCCGTGGCAGCTTTTGAACTCATAAGCCACATTCTTGACTTATCTTTGTTTCCAGCTAATGCTTCAAAAAGCTGATGGTTAAACGTTGTCAAAAACTTTCAATAGGAATCACATGAACTAACTGGTAACTTTTGCGTGTTGACTAAATGACCAACTTGAGTCATTTAAACCTGAAATTGCCTGTGATGTGATTATGAATGTGATCCTTTGTGTAGAATAATTTTATTCTAGAAATATGGTTTCCCTAACATTTGGATTCCAGTCTTGATGCTGGTGGAGTATTAAGAAGGAGACGTGTGCAAAAAGCTCCACTCCCCTGTCTTTATAAATGCTACACATGACATCACATCCAGTGGACCAAGTTCAAAGACAAAGCCTTTGTTGTTCTCCTGTGCTACATCTACGCACATTTGTTCTTTATGTTCAGTCAGCAATGCTTTTACTACATCAGCCAAAATTAATCAGATTTAGAGTCCAACCCATTATTTCACAGAGATCATTCTAACCCATACTCAGGAACCAAACTTGTAGGAGCATACTAGGAATTAACACCTAATAATCAACCGTATAAACTTAGAAATACGCAACTTAAAAGGTCAGGGAGGAATCAAAGGAAATAGATCAAAATCATTTTATTAAGCAAAAAACAAGCTTGGGTGATGGAGATTTTAAATATCTTCCTTTATTCAGAAATGCACCTCGTGTAAAGTGAATAATCACACTAACCTATTATACCTACTTATTGTTGCTAGCAGCTAGAAGTCAGTGTATTTTCACAGAGCTTTTTTGATCACAGTATCTGGAAAGGACAGAGCTATAGAAATGGAAAATTAAATGTTTCTTCATACATTGTAAATAATATTCAGTATTACTGTGGCTATATAAGATTGACCAAATCATGGATGTGAGTGCTTATTCTGGCAAAGTTGAAATCAGTTCCATTTGATTTGCCAGTGTTTGCCTCAGAATTACCAGATAGTGTCAGTTGCTGAAGATGTTTGCTTTTTGACCTGCTCAGCAATATCCTGTTTGGATTTCACCAGAAACACTTGACTACAGATCTTATCACAGCCTTGACCAAAAAGCTAAGTTCCAGAGGTGAGATTTGGAAAAAATATCCTTGACATCAGAAGAGGATTTTACTAAGTGTGGGATCAACAAGCCCTAGTAAAAATGACGTCAAGCAATGCAGAAAAATTCCAATGGCTACAATCATACCCCACAATAAGGAAGGTGGTTGTTGGAGGTGAATCATCCCAGGCACAAAGATATTCAGCTACTTTATACAGTACATCAATTTCCTCCCAATATGATAACAAACATGGGGATATACATTGATGATTGTGCAATGTACAATTCCATTTGTAGTTCCTTATAAAATGTAAGTGTCTATATCCCTCAGTAAATGAAATATGGCTTGTATACACTATGGGTTGCGAAGTGGCAAGCTACACTCTTCCTACAAGTGAACAAAAAATTGACAATTCCCATCAAAAAGAAACGGAAAATTCACACCTATCTTTTACACACAATGGCATTACTATTACTGAGCTATCGACATCTGTGAGTCATCACTAAACAGATGTGGAGATGCCATTAAGGTGTCAACCACATATATACTCAGGCTATAAGAGCAGCTCAAAAGATGGGTATTCTGCAGTGAGTGACTCATTTCCTGTCACCCCAAAGCCTTCCCACCATCCATAAAGAGCAAATCAATAGTTCAATTTTTCCATTTAATATCAGAGAAGGTATACAATGTACAACCTGAAACTCTTGCTCTTCACAGGCATCAACAATATGTTGGATTTTTCTCCACTTACTTGAATGAACAGGAGATCAAGAATCAAGCAATACTCAAAGATCTCAGCACCATCCAGGGCAAATCAGATTGAGGCCCTTTCCGCTACCCCGGCCATCCATTTTCATCACCATTGACATATAGTGGCTAAAGTATTTAATGTGGACAAACTAGTGACCAATACTACAAAGAAAGGCAAGAAGTTTGGGTGCTAGGAACATTGTCAAATGCATATTCTCCACTGAGTAGAACACCATTCTAACTTAGAAGTATATCACTGTTCCTTTATCATTACTTTGATGAAATCCTGGAATTTCTTCTCAATAGTATTATGGAAGTGTCTTCACCAAAAATATTGCAGTACTTCAATAAAGAGGATGCCTATCACCTACTCAAAGGCAATTAGGAATGTCAAGTCAAGTCAAGTGAAATTTATTGCCATTTTACTACATACATGTATATAATGTATATAGAAACGATATGTTTCTTCGAACCAGGGTGTAAAGCAAATAACACACATAACGCATGATAACTTATGAGGGTAAGGGTAACATCTACTGATGAATCACACATAAATGACAAACTACAGTGTATTAATATTACTTTGCAGCTGGGAGTTCAGAAGCCTAATGGCCTGGAGGAAGAAACTGTTTCTCATCCTGACCATTCTTGTTTTTATGCATCGTAGTCTCCTGCATGATGGTAGAGAGTCATAGAGGATGCTGGATGAATGGGTGGGATCCTTAGTAATACTAAGGGCCCTGCATACATGGCGCTTTGGATAAATGTCCTCAATGGATGATAGGGAGACACCTATGATCCTCTAAGCTGTTCTCACAGTCCTTTGTAGGATCTTCAGGTCTGATGCTCGACAGCTCCCATACTAGATGGAGATGCAACTTGTCAGGACAGTCTCAATGGTGTTCTTGTAAAATGCAGTTAAAATGGGGGGGGGGGTGCATAATATGCAATAAATAAAGCCCATCCTCAGATTCCCAAAATGGTTCTTGATTGCGTTACTAATCTCACTACATCAATGAATGTGTAATCTTGATTATAGTCTATACCATATGTGGTTAAAGCATAAATGTTCTGCTATTGTCTGTGTGATTTATGTATCTAATATACCCAAACATCATAATAGATTCAGCATCCAGTCACCAAGTGGTGTGGGATAATGCAACCAATTTATCCAGTTCATAAAAGTCCAAAGAATTATGATTATGATCTTCCTAAGTGTAAGAAGAAATTTTGAGTGCATTTTTCTAGGCTCCAATATAATTGTATAAACATATATGGTTGATCTATCCACATGATAAATCTGGTGGTCAAAGCTTACTTTGGCTGGTTTAATGGTTTACATGATTTCATTTGAGCCATATGGTTCAGTGGTGGAAAAAATCCCCTCCCCATTTGATGTTCCACATACCGGATGGTTCCACCTTGATGTTTCAAACATCTGTGGACAGCTGTCCTTTGGCTTCAGTCTCTCACTGAATATTTTCGCTGCTTACTGACTACCTTGCCGTCAAAAGCGGAAGTTGTGTCACAAGCTCTAACATTAGGGTTTGCTGTATCTGCTATATTAAACATGGGGGTGGTAATCCAGTGGTTAGTTGAATCAGACTGTTTTGATGAGTCTGATCTGAATCATTTTGATTCTTGCACAGATTAAGAACAGCAGTATACATTTTCACCCTGTAGGAAAAGCAGCGTAATCACATTTGCGCCATTCACTTGAACTCTTGATGTGGACCAGCTGTAAATTCTGCACAAGACTCAATTAGCAGCTGCATTGTACACAGCATTGTGATTATATGTCCGTAGATGATGTGTGGATCTAACTTAGCCCTCTACATTGAGATTTATTGGCCAACGAAGATAATGCATTAAGTATTACTTTACATTTACACTGAACCCTATTCTAATTAAATCTAATTTATCATTTCAATTTCTAATTGCTTGCAGTATCTTCTCAGAAGATTTCAGTGATTGGAGTATAATGTTTTATTTTCTTAACCTCAACGTTTCTTTGACTCACTGCCTTTATATTTCTTGTGTGTATTATTATTATTATTATTATTATTATTATTATTATTGTCTTTATTTTTTGTGTTTTCTTTTGTACTGTATTGGACCTGGAGTAATAATTATTTAATTCTTCCTACACTTGTGTACAGGAAGTGACATTAAAAAATCTTAAATAATTTGCATTTCCAGTCTTCCAACAGAAGTGGATAATTTCATACTGCCCACATCATATGCCACCAGGCACCTTCCAGCTGACATACATCATCAGCCTGAATTGTTTTGCAGCTTCCCAAGATCTTCCTGAATGCTGACTCTTTCTCCCATTCCTCCCAGCTATGAACTATTGGCAAATATATCATGATCCGTTCCCTTCCAAGGCATTAATATTGATTGCAATTTTCTGGTGAAAGCTCCAATACTTGCATCTGTGTATGTCTACCATCTTCACCGTAACCCACTACCTCTAATTTTCAGTCCGGCAGTATGTTGGTAATCCAAAGGTTCAAAGGTCAAATTTAATGTCAGAGAAATGTATACAATGTACATCCTGAAATCCCTTTACTTCACAAACATCTACAGAAACATAGAAGTGCCCCAAAGAATGAACGACAGTTAAAGATGAGAACCCCAAAATCCCCCCTAGGCTCCCCGCTCTGGCATGTAAGTGGCAGCAAGCAAATTTCCCCCATTCCCCCACCAGCAAAAAAAGCTCATCATTACCATCACTGAGCCCAAGCTTGGGCTAAGCAAAAGCAAAGGCACAGACCAAAGTTACCCCAAAGCCTTCGCGTTTCATCCGACATTTGACAAAACACAAGTTCTCTCTCTCGCTGGCAAGGAAGAGGGATGTGCCCTCATTTTCACAGTGAGCTGGACATAACTATCCATATTACTATTATCAATAATTCTGAGAGCCCAGTTTTGCATAAGAATCTATCATGAGATATTTTATCAGCTGCTTTCTGAAAATCCATATATACCACATCCACTAGTTCTCCTTTATCCACCCTGCCAGTTTCACCATCAAGAAATCTTCAAAAACCTATATTATATCCTTTTTATTAAACATTGATACTTCCCCATAATCATATTATAATTTTTTACACTAACTAATTATAAGCTCTGATATTTTCCTCACTGATATTATACTGAGACCATAACAACTTGCATTTATCTATCTTTATTCTACTCAACAATTTTTTTTTATATTCCTTCCAAATCAAGGAAGGAATTCCAGAATCTTGGGAGTTCTGGAAGATCAAAGCTAATGTATTCTTTGCCTATGCAATCAGGTTGCAAAATGGTTTATGAGTTATTATTTGGTAGAGATCTATTATTTTGTTGTTTAGGATTAAAAATTACAAATAGCTTGTTATTTTAGTTGATATGAAATTTTGCATTTACTTTCAATACTCTTTTGCATTTGGAAAGATCTGACCACATAGTATGATGCGTTAAGGAGTATATCGTATAATCCATGGTCTATTTGGACAAACACATGACCTGAGGGCATAGCAAGACTACCCCCTTGTGGTTTAACTTAGATGATCTGGGTGTCACATATGACATTCAGCACACCTAGCCGTTACCAGATTGAAAAGACTTGAGAGAGTCAAGGCCAGATAAAAGTTACTAACCAGGTTTATTTTAATAACAGCTCTTGATTTTATGGAAAGAAAATTATAATCAAGAACCACTTCACTTAACTTCAACTCATGAGTAAGAACATTAATAAACTATGTCATATTATTTCACATTTTTTTTACCTAGCCCTTTGGTTCTGACCTGCTCTGTGATTAAGGTTAGTCAGATTTGTTGTCTATACTTACTTCTGAAATGTAACAAAAAAAGAGAGAGAATTACTTTTTCCTCCTATTACTTTGAATCACAAAGATAAATTGGCCTATCTTCTGGGATTTCTGCTATTGAGTGACATAACATCAAGTCTGTCTATCCAATTGTTTTTTTTTAACCTAGATGTGGTCAAAAACAACTCCATTTTGGATTCATATGAATATCACATCTAAATTGTAATAGGTAGAGATTAACCTGAGGTGTGGCTCCAAGGACATTGTACAAGCAAATCTTCAGTGCTAGCCCATTAATTTTCATTATCCTGGGATCAATGATTGTGCCCCTTCCTTGTCAGATTTTATTACCAAAGGATCTCTGTTTTGTGCAGGAGATTTGGGTTTTGACCATGCATTTTTGAAGGATCGACAACACCTCTCCAAGTTAGAACTGCAAGTAACTTTGAGGCCAATTTGGGAGTGTGTACATTGGGGAATACACAATATCTCTTCTCTTGTCTTGCATCCATGTTACACAAATGTTGGGAGGACTAGATGTTAACATTCATGGATGGTACCCAATACTTTGTCCATGGAATGATGAACAATTTGAGTTACCTTGCATGAAAAATCATCTTCATGAAGACTATTCCATCTATCATGATTCAGATTGAATATCTGGTTGAAAACAGGAGGGTTGTTCATGTCTTAACTAGGCATCACTATATACAGCATCTGCACTGCTATAATAGCCGTGATATGTGATTGATTCAATTGAGTTTCTTGCTGAAGTTGATAAGCAATAAATATCGAAGGTGTATAGTTTCTCCCTTGTAGGCTGTGACTATTGTTCTGCACAAGTATATCATTTGGATCTGACATGCAAGTGGCAATAATAGTTCCACTTGAATTCTGCACAAAAGCTAAGTATATTGATGATGAAATAGCAACTGATGTACAGGGATTTCAACATTAAAACTGCCCAATTAACTTTGTTAACAATGGCTCTCATTTCTTGATGGAGATTTTATACTTGAAAAAATCTGGGGTGAAATGTACAAATCTTTAAAAAGATAATTGTCAGTGAAAAAATGCCATGTAAAAACTAATTGGAAATTGGAATATTATATACAGGGCAATGAATAAAAAAAAGAATGAGATGATGATGAATTTATGCAGCCTGGTAGCTGGCATTATCTGGAGTATCTTGTGTGGTCCAATGAACTGCCAATGTCATTCTTCATTAGGTGCCAAGAAAGGAGGCATTAATGGGCTGTATTGCAGCTTCATTTATTTTCAGCAGTTCTTAATTATACATCAGGGGTAGATTTACAAGTACATGCTGCTGACACACACCCTCACCTGCTGGCAGCACAAATCAGAAACTGAGTAATTCACAGACCACCATTTTCCATCCAATGGTTGGAAAGTCATTCAGATTTTTAATTTGCACTGCTGGTGGGCCAAGTTCCTCACTGGTGGCCTGTAGTCATAAAGTTACGCCCATTATTGACAGATAATGTTACAGGTCATGTAGCTGAGCAGAGCGGAGCAGATAAAACTGACAATACTTAACATTTTGATAATTACTATGATTCTGAACACAAAAGCATTGTGGAAGTGTTGCGAGTCTTTCCTTTAGAGAGTGCAATTAAATTCAACTAGAAAGCAATCTAACAAGCTGTCAGCTTTGGCTCAATGGTAGCAGTTTTGCCTCTGAGTCATGAGGTTGTGTTTTAAACCTCTACTCCAGAGAACTGAGCATGTAATGCTGGCTGACAGTTTAGTGGAGTTAATGAGGAAGTGCTGCACCATCTTTCTGATACATTTTAAAATCAAGACACTGTCTAACTTCTCTCAGTTGGATGTAAAAGATCCCATGCTACCATTCAAACCAGAGCAAGATTGTTCGGGCCGGTATTTGTGTCTCAACCAATGTGACAAAAGTAAACAGATTAAAAGGGTCATTTATTTTATTGTTATTTGTGAGGTACTGTTCTGCACAAAGTTGGCAGCTATTCTTTCCTAGGTTGCAAAATACATTACTCTTCAAATATTGGCAGTAAAGTACTTTGGAATACCCTGAAGTTGTGAAGGATGCAATAAAATTTACTTTTTTTTCTCTTTCATATTGAATTACATCCACAAAAAAAGTTTAAAGTTGATTTCTTTTTAAGGATTTTGTGTTGTGGAAGAGTTCTGACTGATTTACAAAACTGAAACTAGTTTGAAAAGTCAAATGGCTTACTTTCAATCATTTTAATAGTAAGGTGCATGTTTTGTTCAAATCCACCAAAGGTGAAGCACTATTACTTGTATGAAAACACAACTGTTACAATTAGCATCAATGAACTCTGACCTGCTCCCAAGATCTTAGTAGAATAAACCACATTGTACAGACTAATTGATTCCATGCATCAGCAGCAATTGTAGGTAGAGACCAGAAAGCAGGATGTCTATTAATGAAGGTTCATTAATCAAGATTGACAATTGTTAAGAAAGACAAACATGGAAGCTATAATGTGATTCAAAATAGATATTAAGTATTAGAGGGGCTAATATAGTAAAAATAATTACCCAACCAAGGGCACTGAGATGGCGGGGAAGCCAACAGAAATGGGAAACAATCCAATATGTTAACAGACAGCGTTGAAGATTCTGCAGGTAATTAATTATTATCTAATTTGAACCATAATACAACAGGATATAGCAGTTGGTTACCAATGCCTTTTTACCCTTAGGCACATCTCATTAGGGTCATAAGTACAGCATCTTTGTTGAAGGTCAGTAGGTATATTTAAGGTTACTTTGACACAGGATTTTTTTACACAGAGGATCTCTCTCACCCTCTTCACTGCCTCCAGCATCTCCTGATGGTCTGAACACCATGAACACCAAACAATGGACAATGCAAATTGGTAAGCATGTATTTGCTGTTCATTTAATGCCTACTTAAAATAGGCACTTTTACAAACTCTACACAGTACAGAGTGTAGAAAAGCTTGCAGAAGTTACCTTCTGCCTCAAACCAATTAATCAGACATGCTCCAAGACTGTTCAACTACATTTTCTCATTTCCCACATCACATTAAATAAACTGGCACTGTCATATGTATCTATGTTGAAAAAGAATCGCATCACATTTAATTGTGCAATCTCTCAAATGGCTTTGATTATACTACAGTAACAAGATTCTTCATTAATCTTAGTGGTGATATTGTTTCTTGAGAATATTACAGCAGATACAAAGCAATTCTTCATAAAGAACATTAAAATGATTAAAAGATGTACATGAATTATGTTAAAACTTTTCTGAGTGTAAAAGGTATGCCCCTGGAGTTTTTCTCAACATGATCTTTCTATTCACATGAACATGTACTTGTAAGAGTTTGTTCTATTACCACCAGACATAGGAAGCAAGCATTTCCCATTTATGCAGATGCTTTTAATTTGGGAGTGGAATGCAATTTACGTAGATCAAAAGTATCCATGTACACAATCCAGAGTTGCTTAATTCCATGCTTTTTCCGGGATAAAGTTGAACCACATCAGTAGGTATGGGTGTGGCATCCACATTACCGGAGCACTCCCAAAAAATAGTATCCCAGAAGCATTTGGGGCAGATATGCATCTGAGCTTAAGGAGTTGGAGAGTTGTTACAAATACTATGTTGTCTCACATAGTCTATTTTTAATTTAAAGGTGATGTGAAGCCATTAGGTTGAGAGCAAATTAAACCCGAGATGATCAGTTGAATTTTCTAGATAAAGATGGTGGATAAGGTGGGTCAACAATGATTATTAGCTGCTACACTGCTCAAGAACATGTTTCTCATACTATTTTCTGGTTAGTGAAGAATTTAACATGTAGGCTGTTTCACTGATACCATTGTGTTTTATGTTTGCTTATTCTGAGTCACCTTTGGGTTCATTCCAATACTCTTCTATTCTGTAGTCAATTTCTTATCAGGTAAACATAACTCAGTCTTTAAGCTTCCCATGACTTATGAGGTAAAATAATCAAATTAATATATGAAAAGCCTATCTAATATTCACTTGGAACTTAAAATTGTTCCTCTACTTTATGTTCATCAACTGATTTTCTATGAATCCTGCTGTGATTGCCAGATTGTCTGCCATGACCATAATAGGATTTCACTTTTGCCAGTTGCATTGCTATTTACTACATGTACAGTATATCGGCCCAGCAAAATAACTCGTCTGTATTTAAACTCTACTTTTGTTCCTCCCAAATTCTTGTGATTGGGGAATGAAGAAAAGTTAGTAATAACAGTGAGGATGAGGAATAATGTCCCCCCATAATTTCAGTAGAGTTCATAGCTCAAAATTCTTTGCTGCAATGGAACTACTGGAAACCAAGTTTTGAGATGGTCCAGGCCAACTTCATTTCAATTGACAAAGGAAGGATGCTCCCTTGTTGTGGAATGCTCCACAGCCAATCAGACAATCAGCAATATTCATATCCACCAATAAAGGCTTGTAATACAATTGGAGTAAATTTCTCATTACATAACTTAAAGAAAGTGGTAGATGACACAGTCTCAAAGAGTAATGATTCCACATTAAGAACAATTGAATACTCAGACACACAACTTTTTGGCTTTAATGGAGGTGGTGAATATTCTTAGTATTCCTGGGAGCCAACAACTTGGCTACTCAGTTATCCACCAGCTTTTCATCTGAAACGAAGTGGAGGATACCCAAGTGGTGGTTCAACATGGATAATTCTAGGGCATAAATCAAAGTAAATCACTAGTTTGTACGTGACTATAAGACAATTAATCTAAGCATGTTGGCTGCTGGTATAGATGATTGGAAAGCTCTGGGCATTCAGCTTGAATCTAAATCATGGCACTGAGGGGATGCTAAGGGAAGACCTGATTGGAGTTTATGAAATGATGGGAGGCATAGATAGATTAATTAGCCTGTATCTTTATCCCAGGGCTGAAATGTCTAATATCAGAGGTGAAAGGGGTTAAGTTCAAAGGTGATGTGCGTGGGCAAGTTTTTTTTACACCGAGTGGTGGGGCCCTGGAATACACTGCCAGGGGTGGCAGTGGTCGGAGATGTAATTGAGTTATTTAAGAGGTCACATCAACATGCAGCAAATAGAGGAACATCGACCGTGTGCAGGTACAAGGTATTAACTTAACTCAGACACATTAGCTTTATTTTTTGTGAGCACCACGATAACACAGTGGTTAGCGTGACACTACTGCAGCTTTGGGCATTGGAGTTTGAAACTCAGTCCTAGTGTCCTCTGTCAGGAGACTTTAGAATGCATGGGTTTTCCACAAGTGGGAGGTTAATTGGTCTTTGTAAATTGTCCGGTGATTAGGTGAGAGTTAAATCGGGGTTGTCAGTGCATGCTGGGGCAGAGTTGCTCTAAGAGCCAAAAGGGCCTACTCTACACTGTATCACTAAGTTTTAAACCAGCACAACACTGGGCCAAATGGCCTGATCTTGAGCTGTACTGTTCTGTGTTCTATGACACTTGAAGATAGATGGAAATCAGTTTCATTAGCATACACCAATGCTGTGCTTTCACAGGTCACTTGTCAGCAGAAAGACCAATTCTAGGTCAATGAATAAGGCTCCCTAGTAAGTTCCAATAAGTGGGTCATGCTGCATAATAGACAGGGTCCAATAGCCACAATTTTTGTGGAGTAAGGAAGGGATCTCTGTACCTCTGGCTGCAAAGAGCTTCCTTTTTTTAAAAAAAGGACAGATATTTTGAAATGGATACTTTTAATAGTCAAGGAATGTTGAGTGTCTTCCCTTCTTTTATCAAACCAAAGAGTTTTTCATCAAAATGTCGTCCCTCAATTTCAGGTTCAATTATATTTTCAGGTTTAATTATATGCACTGTACCTGCTTTGGAGATAAAATAAGCACTAAACATTTCAGTTCAACAATCTCTGCTCAATGTTAACAGAAGTTTCACTTGCTGCTAGCTTCATGGTGTGAAGTTTTTGCTTTCAAGTGGTTTAGCTATTAGGCAGCTTGAATGGCCTAGGTTTCCTGACTGTAATTGCTGTGATGTTGTCAGTATTTACTATCATATACATTGGAAAAACCTGCACTAAATTTGCGGTACAAAAATGTGAATTTAAAGATGAAAACTTCGAAGTTGCTGTTCCTCTCCAGTGTGTGTTGATTTTCAGCACCATCTCCCTGTGTCAACAAACTGATTAAAACTTCAGAGTCCCACTATCCTTTTTCACTGTAAAATCCTTGAAAATTTTATGGATTGCTGCATGGTGTATGTAAATTTTTGGTATTATACTAAGCAATAATTACAGATCAACGCAAACTGCCACTAAATATCTAATTTTATACGTAGGGACAGTGATTTTCCTGTGTATATTTCAACATGTAATGGATTTGACAATATTTTTTATTTTTAAAAGAGATTATAATATTTCACCATCTGATATGCAAAGTTTAAAAGCTAAATAAAAGTATATATTTTTCCTTCCTGGTTGATGATCTATTAGAAACATTTGATTTCATTGGGTGCTTAGCCACATTGATGACATCATGGTTACTGGATGCCAAAGTTCCTTTTGAACTGATGCCTGTCAGCAACTAATGTGGGGAAAGAGGAAGTTCATGTGCTGAAACTGACAAGCTCATTATTGTGAGGAGTTTTCTTCAAATTCAGCAATTTGGCCCTTTACCACTGACAATAAAATTTGTTCTTTATTAATCCCTTTCTCGAGGACCCATTTATAAAGTCTGTTATTTCTGAGGAGAGGAGTGAAGGTGGGTGTAAACACCTGCAATCATCAACTTGATAAGAAAGGAATGTATCCCTGATCAGTAAAAGTGAAAATGTGGAATACTTCTGAAAACGTGTACGCAATGCAATAACGTAATGTGTTTAGCAAAACCCACCAGAGTTGAAAATTCAGGAAACATATTTTAAAATCTTTTCCTGACACTCGACTTAAAGTTATAATTATTGCTCCCACTTCTCAATCTCCTTTTAACACATTCTCTTCCCTCATTCTCATGAACCTTCCCCCCCCCCCCCACCCCCCGCAACTCCCTTAACCAGGATTTTACTGAGGAAATGAATCAATCCTCAGCTCCCTTGCTTCAGGCACACAATGGTAACGCAGTTAATTCATGACACATGAAAGAGGGTCTGAGTAATTCTACAAAAAAATTGAGCAATTGTACACCAGCTACATGATAAAATAATGAGTGGCAATTATGGTAATGTAAAAAAAAATGGACAGGAAAGGTAAAAGCTGAGTTGTCTGTTTGGTTGTTTTGCATAGAAGATAGATCTAAATCTTCACCTAGCTTATATCTCAATAATAACCTTGCATATCTCTTGACATTTTTTTCCCCATGTGGTGAAGGATTATTAAAAGAAATGTATGTTGAAATGGTTAAAATTTTGCTTAAATGCATTCTGCCTTCAAGGACTTTTAACCTGTACTCTCCCCACCTACATTATGGGTTGGACAATAATGTCAAACTGCTTTATCTGCGAAGGAAATTATAAAAGTCCAGATATTGCTAGGTAAACTGCACGATAAGATCAGCTTGATGGCTTTCCAAGATTATCAGGAAATACTATTAAATGCATAGGCAGTGTATCTATGCTTATACATCTTTCAAGCTATGGCCTGTACTTTCACATGCAGCTAATTTTAATTTGTTTTATATTTTCCGGACTAGTTGAAACAATTTCAAAAGCAGTACTGCTCAACATAATTTTCTTTTTGTTAAAAGTGTAAATATAAACCTTTCATTTCAATTTGAAAAATTGCTCTATTTGACTAAGGGATTCAAGTTCAGTTTATGCTAATCAAGTTAAATTGATTTTCATTTACCAACCTTTTATATGAGATGATCTATGATAAACAAAAAACTGTCAGCAACTTATCTCGTATTAACTTATTTATACTTAAAATGGAAATGATACTTAAAATTACAATCATAATGTGATTGTAATCATGAATATTTACAAATTTTCAATACAATATAAATTTATAAAAATAATACTAAGAATGTAATAAATCTAATATTAGAAATGACTTGGATCTCCAAATTTGGTCTTTCTATTCCCATCCTCCCTCTAAACCCACTTTAGCTCATGGCTTTATTTTGATTTGACTACTTATCCACATCAAGGGAAGGTGGAAAAGTAGCATTTGAAGAATGCACTTTGCGTACAGTCATGACATCAGCCTTTTCCATTACAAATGCCTGTAATCAAGTTTATAATGGAAATTCCCTTTATATGCTTGCTATGCAGAGTCACCAGTGACAGAATCTGTTGTTACATTGAATCCAGGTTGTACAGGTTTCTATCACACATACAAGCCTAATATTGAGGATCCTAGTTAAATGAAGTATTACTGGCAAATTCTGCAACTATTTAAAACGTCATCCAGAATTTGCATAGAAATAGTGGAGCAGAACTTCCATTGCTCTGAAATCATTGGCTACTTCACTCTGTTCCACTCTGCAGTTCTCGCTAAGTTCCGCATCGTTTTCCTGGATTCTGTACATGAACCTCGTCTCCGTGTCAAGACTCTCCTGCTAACACCTCTTGATCCTGCCTCTGTGCCTGTGTCCAGCACTTGGGTTCCCCCCACAGCCACGTCCTTGCAACACCTAGCTCCCAACAATTTAGTTTCGCACAGTAGCACCAGCCATTTACAACAGGTTTAGCCCCACCACTGGACTCACTATTAACACTGCCATTGCTGTTGAGTATGTGTTTCATACAAATAAAAACACAATAATTTAAATAAAGTTTCACTTATCTTTCTCTTAACAGCCACTTTTTTGAAGGAATCTCTGCCCAATTATCCTCGGCATATAATCTGCAGGACCAAGAGATCCAAAACACTCAACCACCGCTATACTACAATAAGGAATGCTTATCGTTCCGTGCCTAGACTGCATTTTGGGAAATCTGATAACTTGGCTGTCCTCCTCCTACCTGCGTAGAGGCAGAAACTAAAGAGCAAGGCTTTAGAGATAAGAACAACAAAGTGGTGGTCTCGGAAGGAGAGGAGCAACTATGGGATTTGTTCAATGACATCTGAGGATCTGAATGAATAAACCACAGCTGTCATGGACTTTATAAAAACAATCATAGATGAGAGTCTAACTCAACCAGGTGCACTAGATGAACCATGAGTTCCATAAACTGCTGAGGGCCAGATCAGAGGCATTCAGGTCTCGTGACCAAGTAAGATACAAGGGGTCCAGGTACGATCCCTGGAAAGCGATCTCATGGGTGAAGTTGTCAACCTGAACTAAACCTGAATCACTGAAAGATGCTCGACAGCTGTAGAAGGGCTTGAATACAGATAACTTCTACAAAGTGAAACCAAGCGACATAGGTGACAACAGGTCTTCATTTCTAGATGAGCTTAATGTCTTCCATGCTTGCTTTGACCATCAAAACATGGAGGAAACTTCACAAGCTCTGATGATCCTGTCTCTGAGGCCAGCTTGTGAACCTACTTCAGGAGGGTGATCACAGGAAAGCATCCAGTTCAGATGGGGTACCTGGCTGAGTATTAAAGATCTGTGCTGATCAACTGGCTGGAATGTTCACCGATATCTTTAATTTTAGTTGTCTGAGGTGCCTACCTGCTTCATACAGGTTGCAATTATACTGGTGCCTAAGAAGAATGTGGTAATCTGCCACAATGGTTATCAACTCGTAGCACTTAGATCCATTGTATGAAGTACTTTGAGAGGTTGGTGATGAAACATGCCAACTCCTGCCTGAGAAGCAACATGGATTTGCTTTAATTTGCCTATGGACACAACAGGTCCACAGCAGATGCCATTTCATTGGTTCTTCACTCAACCTTGGAACATCTAGACAGCAGAGATGCATCCACCAGGATGCTCTTTATTGACCGCAGCTAGGCATTCAATACTATCAAAGCTAATCAATAAGTTTCATGACGTTGGACTCAATACCTCCTTTTGCAATTGGATCCTTGATTTCCTTACTTACAGACCCCAGTCAGTTCAGATTGGTAACAGCATCTTCTCCACAGTCTCCATCAGCACAGGTGCACCACAAGCTTGTGTGCTTAGCCCCCTGCTCTACTTGCTTTATACTGTGAGGCTACGCACATCTCTGATGCCATACTTAAGTTTGCTGATGACACCACTGTCATTGGCCAAATCAAAGGTGGTGACAAATCAGCATGTAGGAGGGGGACTGAAAATCTGGCAGAGTGGTTCCAGAACACCAACCTCTCACCTGTCAGCAAGACCAAGGAGCTGAGGAGGAACCTGGAGGTCCACAAGCTAGTACTCATTAGGAGGTCAGGGGTGAGGAGGGTCAGCAAGTTTAACTTCCTCGGTGCTATCATTTTAGAGCATCAGTAGTGAGCTCAGCACATAAGTGCAATCACATAGAAAGCAGAGTATTGCCTCTACTTCCTTAAAAGTTTCCAAAGATTTGGCATGAGATCTAAAACTTTGACAAACTTCTATAGATGTGTGGTGCAGAGGATATTGACTGGTTGCATCATGGCCTGGAATGGAAACACCAATCCCCTTGAATGAGAGTGATATTCTTAAACTGTTGCCATCATTCCTGTGAAGGTATTTCCACAAAGCTGTTGATTTTGGTATACTTGTTTTAAATGCAATGTTGATAATGGGCCAATGATACCTTTTCCAGCCATAATAAGGTGCAACTCAGATGGAAAACTACAGGAGGTGGTATTCCTATAGACCTGTAACTTTTGCCATTTTTGATGGTAGTATTGTGGGTTCGGGAATCACTGTTGGAATACCCTCGGAAAGTAACTGTAGTATATTTTATGGATGACAATAGACAATAGACAATAGGTGCAGAAGTAGACCATTCGGCCCTTCGAGCCTGCACCGCCATTTTGAGATCATGGCTGATTAATTACTATCAATACCCAGTTCCTGCCTTGTCCCCATATCCCTTGATTCCCCTATCCATAAGATACCTATCTAGCTCCTTCTTGAAAGCATCCAGAGAATTGGCCTCCACTACCTTCCGAGGCAGTGCAATCCAGACCCCCACAACTCTCTGGGAGAAGAAGTTTTTCCTTAACTCTGTCCTAAATGACCTACCCCTTATTCTCAAACCATGCCCTCTGGTACTGGACTCTCCCAGCATCTGGAACATATTTCCTGCCTCTATCTTGTCCAATCCCTTAATAATCTTATATGTTTCAATCAGATCCCCTCTCAATCTCCTTAATTCCAGCGTGTACAAGCCCAGTCTCTCTAACCTCTCTGCGTAAGACAGTCCAGACATCCCAGGAATTAACCTCATGAATCTACGCTGCACTTCCTCTACAGCCAGGATGTCCTTCCTTAACCCTGGAGACCAAGACTGTACACAATACTCCAGGTGTGGTCTCACCAGGGCTCTGTACAAATGCAAGAGGATTTCCTTGCTCTTGTACTCAATTCCCTTTGTAATAAAGGCCAACATTCCATTAGCCTTCTTCACTGCCTGCTGCACTTGCTCATTTACCTTCAGTGACTGATGAACAAGGACTCCGAGATCTCTTTGTATTTCTCCCTTACCCAACTCTACACCGTTCAGATAATAATCTGCCTTCCTGTTCTTACTCCCAAAGTGGATAACCTCACACTTATTCACATTAAACGCCATCTGCCAAGTATCTGCCCACTCACCCAGCCTATCCAAGTCACCCTGAATTCTCCTAACATCCTCATCACATGTCACACTGCCACCCAGCTTAGTATCATCAGCAAATTTGCTGATGTTATTTTCTATGCCTTCATCCAAATCGTTAACGTAAATGGTAAACAGCTGTGGTCCCAATACTGAGCCCTGTGGCACCCCACTAGTCACCACCTGCCATTCCGAGAAACACCCATTCACTGCTACCCTTTGCTTTCTATCTGCCAACCAGTTTTCTATCCATGTCAATGCCTTCCCCCCGATGCCCTGAGCTTTGATTTTACCCACCAATCTTCTATGTGGGACCTTATCAAATGCCTTCTGAAAATTGAGGTACACTACATTCACTGGATCTCCCCCGTCTAACTTCCTGGTTACATCCTCGAAAAACTCCAACAGATTAGTCAAGCATGGTATCCACTATGGAAAAAGGAATGAGTATCTTGAGTGACTGATGGGGGTTGGCATCATAAGCACAAGAGATTCTGCAGATGCTGGAGATCCAGAGCAACACACACAAAATGCCGGAGGAACTCAACAGTCTCTTCCACCTATCATCTCCTAGCTTCTCACTTCAACCCCTCCCTCACCCACCTGGTTTCACCTATTACCTTCTAGCTTGTACTCTTTCCCTTCCCCACCTCCAAACTTTCTTATTCTGGCATTTTCCCCCTTCATTTCCAGTCCTGATATAGGGTCTCATCCAGAAACATTTTGATAGATGCTGCCTGACCTGTTGAGTACCTTTAGCAAGGTGTGTGTGTGTGTGTGTATATATATATATATATATATATGTTGGTTGATGGGGTTGCCAGTCAAGTGGTCTTCTTATTGAAGTTGCATTCATCCAGGCAAGTTGAGAAATCAATCACGCTCATGACTTATGCCTTGGAATGTCAGGAAGTGAATCATTCACCAATGGATTCCCAGCCTCTGACCTGTTCCTGCATTTTATGTGGCTTGTGCCGATGAGTTTCTGGTCAGTAATGGTCGCAGGATATTGATTGTGCAGGCTTTATGATGATAACGCTATTAAATGTCATGGTTTATCATCTCTTTTGTTGGAGATGGTCGTTATATAGTACTTTTCTAGGGCCATATTACTTGCCACCTCTCATTGCATAAGTAAAAATTGTTTCAGACTTGTTAAGTGCAGGCAAGGTCTGGTTCATTTATTTAAAAGCTGGGAGTGGAAATGGACAACGTTCACCCATCAGTGAATATCCTTAATTCTGGTGTGATGGAAGGAAGTTAAGTGATGAAGCAACTGAAGATGATTATACTTAACACATTGCCTTGACAGGCTCTTGCAGTGATATGCTGGTGCTGGAATGATTTGCATTTGGTAGTCAAAGCCATTTTCTAACCACTGTGTTTCCTATGATGTCCATTGGCCTGAGTGCCTTAAGGGCACATTATAATCAACATCAAGGGCCGTCACTCTCACCGCACCTCCAAAACTTGGGTATACATTTAGACCAATATCTGGAGCTATGAAACCCCAGTGACAGCTGGACTGGGCATTGGTGAGTAGGTTATTGAGAGTAAGTGCTGTTTGATAACATTGCTCATTGAAAATATATGCTACCCCGTGGGACTCCATGGGAATTCCATAGCAGCAGCTGGCAGCACAGGTCTGAACAGTCAAATTTGTGTAGATCCTGGTGGCATCAGGGTGGAAAAGCTGGCACATTAGCTCAAGTTGATGATTGATCAATAGAAGCTGCTGCCTGACCTGCTGAATAATTGAATCATGTTTGTTTCTTGTCATAAGTTGAGAGCAAGTAGTGTTTAATGTTTGCTTTTGTCGTACATTGAGAGATAAAAATTCCAATTAAAATAAGACTAACATATACTCATTCAAAATGAGGTCTGAATCATTTCTACAACTGCAGGAGTATGATGATCCTTCTTGATATCTAATGCTTTTTTGCCTGAGAGCTGCTATTGGTCTTAACTCCCTTTGGGACAATTCAGCCTTTGTACTATAGTGTAAATCATACAATAGTGAATTGGCAGGATAAATTAAAATTATGCCTTTATATCCAATACCACTACCAATGCACTATTATGTATTTCTGTTTACACATTCAGGTACCTGCTTATCCATGAGATTCTTTTCTCTTGATAGTAAAGGCAATTCAAGACTGTGCTCATATCTGACACCATTATTAAAAACATTTGATAGAAATCTCATCTCACTTGTCTTTTCCACTTTAGCCTTTACGTCATTTATATTTTCTCTTCTCTGGATCTCAGCTACGCTAATGATACAAGCTAAATGAATGTACAGCATGTCAGAACAAAGGTCATTATTGGGTTATTTGACCTTGCTTTATACTCATAAACATTTTTCACTATCTGCTGGTTCCATTCTTCACCCTCAGAACACTTAATCCTATTGCTCCCTCATTGAACCTGCATTTACCTGCATCTCAACAGTGCACAACAGAGCCTTATCTGATATGCCACCATCTCAAAAGACTCTTAGTGGTTTCCAGCAGTTTTGGCTACAATTCAGCTGCCAGCTGTTTCTGCTCTGACTGGTGATCATTCATTTATGTTGTTTCTTTTTGCCTGCTGTTTATATCTAGCTTTGTGATGGTATTTGACTGTAACTCCAGTCAGATATTAGAATTCCCAAAATCACCAATGAGAACGCCAACTCTCTTTAAACCTCCACAACATGAAAAAGATGATAGTTCCACATACATTCTTGGGGAAGGTGTAAATCCAAGCCTTTGGGATTAATTTGACCCCATTTTACAGCCAAATAATCAAATAACAATCTAGTTAGCAGTGAACACAGATGAGAAGAAATGTCCTATGTCTGCTCAGTCTACAAATTATGTTTAAGTAGTTATAATTCAAAGTGATTTCATTTGAATGTATCAAAGTCAAAGTACATTTATTATCAAAGCATGTACATATTATGCAACTTTGAGATTCATCTCCTTACAGGCAACCACAAAGCAAGAAACCCAAAAGAACCCAGTGAAAAATAATCAAACAAACCCCCAATGTGCAGAGAGAGAGAGAGAAAAAATAATCATGCAAGCAATAAAAACAAGTAAACATCATTCAGAGCAAAAGTGAATCCATAGACATAAAGCCCAAAGCAGGCCCATAGCTTTAGCCTCAGTTCATCACACAGCAGAGCAAAACGATGTGGAGCCTGCAGCCGCAAAGCCAGGAGCAGCCAGAGTAGGCCCACAGTCTCAGCCTCAATCTATTTTACATATTTATTATCACTTTCTGATTATTGAGAATCATTTTTGCTTTATCATTTCTGATTAAAGTAGCAAAGTCCTTGGAAAGAAATTATGCAACTGAAACTAGATGCTTACCCAAAGAAAATACTCTAAAACTGCTGATGTTAACAGGATCCATTCTACTTACTGCATTTGGAATGTATGCCTTAGATGTTAATGTAATAAAACATTCCCTTTTTGTGTGAAATATTCCACCGGTGAATGCCAAATGTTGAATCAAAAACTTTTAACTGCACAGCTGAATCCAGATCTTCACAGCAGGATTATTAGCTGAATATAGCAGGGTCAATGTCAATCTGCTAATCTGAAGATAGAGATCTATATTCCAAGTTAATAGCTGTAGCAAAATATTACTTTTAGTAAAGAATGAAAATTGAAAATAAGAATCTTGTAGAGGCCTTCAAATGTTAGCAACTTTGTATCCTTCTTTGTGGAGGATTTGAGAATAATAATTTCTTGTGTTAGTGTGGAACAAGCTGCTAGTGGAAGTGGTAGATGCTGGCTCAAGTGTAACATTTAGGAGAAGTTTGGATAGCTATATGGATAAGATGGGGATGGAAGGCAAAGGTTCAGGTAGATGGGAGTAAGCATAAATCTAGGTCAGTATGGACTTGATGGGCCAAAGAGTCTGTTTCTATGTTGTAGTGCTCTATTTTGTAAGACTCCATGAATAAGGCTCTAGATCAGGCATTCCCAACCTGAGATCCACAGACTTCTTGGTTAATGGCAAGGCTTTGTGACGTATAAAGGTTGGGAACCCCTGCTCTAGCTGTAGGTCCTGTCTATTTCATCATTTCTTGAGTTATAATGCAAAAAAAAGAGCAAGGAAATTCTCCTGAACTTTAACCATTTCAGTAAAAATTCAATAAACCAGCATCCTTGGGACTTTGATAGCAGTGGACTTGTAGATCTTCTTTACTATTAGATGCTACTCCCATTAATACTCAAACACACTTTTACTTTAGTGTGAAGTTCTGATCTTGACCTGAAACGTAGTCTGTTCATTTATTTCCACACATGCTGCCAGACCTGTTGAGCCCCTCCAGCATTCTGTATGTGTTGCTCTGGATTTTCAGCATCTGCAGACGCTCTCATGCTTATAATTTTATTTTACTTTCGTTTACAATAGCAGTGCAAACAAGTATTTCGAACCCCAACTCCAGATGCAAACCCACACACCATTCCTGACCCCTGGTGTTAGACCCCAGCGATCCCATCCTTAGTTTCTTTCATACCTCATCCCACTGTCCAAATGACTGCCATGGCCATAGCAATACTCCCTACCTCTGGTCCTTCCCATACACTCTGCTTGCATTTTGGACCTCTGTCTCACATTCTGGATTAATGAGTGGGCCAGATGTTATAGAAACATAGCGACATAGAAACATAGAAAATAGGTGCAGGAGTAGGCCATTCGGCCCTTCGAGCCTGCACCACCATTCAGTATGATCATGGCTGATCATCCAACTCAAAACCCTGTACCTGCTTTCTCTCCATACCCCCTGATCCCTTTAGCCACAAGGGCCATATCTAACTTCCTCTTAAATATAGCCAATGAACTGGCCTCAACTGTTTCCTGTGGCAGAGAATTCCACAGATTCACCACTCTCTGTGTGAAGAAGTTTTTCCTCATCTCGGTCCTAAAAGGCTTCCCCTTTATCCTTAAACTGTGACCCCTTGTTCTGGACTTACCCAACATCGGAAACAATCTTCCTACATCTGGCCTGTCCAATCCCTTTAGAATTTTATATGTTTCAATAAGATCCCCCCTCAATCTTCTAAATTCCAGTGAGTATAAGCCTAGTCGATCCAGTCTTTCTTCATGTGAAAGTCCTGCCATCCCAGGAATCAATCTGGTTATAATAATAATAATAATAATAATAATAATAATAATAATAATAATAATAATAATAATATAATTATACTATCAGGATTCCCTAACAATCAGATGCTGGATTATTGTAGTTCCATTTTGTATTAGCAATATAATCAAATTATTTACCGTTGTGCTTTTTTCTGCAATTTTACTGTACATATTTTGGTTTTGGCGTCTTCATTAGAGCAGATTTTAATTGATTATACTTTGACTATGAAAGGCACACATAAATGAGAATTATTTTCTTCTTGAAGGGCATCATAAAAATACGCTTTCTGATTGCTTTTTTGGAAACTGGTATCCGCGTTGGTTTTCAGGGACCAGAGCAGGGGTTCCCAACCTGTTTTATCCCATGGTTCAATACCATTAAGCAAAACTGTTCCCCATGTTTGGAAACCCCTAGAGTATAGAATCCCTCTAAGAAAAGCATAGTAATTTGACAGGAGTAACACACACAATGCTGAAGGAACTCTACAGGCCAGGCAGCATCTATGGGAAGAAATAAAGTATTGAGATCCTTCATCAGGACTGGCAGGAATACTTTCTACCTTTAATCTTCCCTTAATGTATTTTAAAAGATGCATTTAACTTATAACTAAATTTTAGTAACTAAAGCATTATGATCAGATGAAACCTTCCTCCTGTAGTTTTAAGAACCAGAAAAGACCTGACTTTTATACGTCTTGCAAAGGGAATTAGTACTATTGAAGGAATCCTATATGCTACAATAAATAATAAATAAAGAAATGTATTTTAAGGCTTACTTTTGTAAATGTGTAACGAGAACTCTCAAGGTATCATGGTTCGGTTTAGGAAGTTTCTTCACCAGTCTTGCAACACACTGAACACGTTGACTGTAATCCTGATTTTCTGTTGGATGAAAATGACTACCGTTAGGGCACTATAGATTAATACTATTATCTTTCCTCAGCTGGTTCCTTGTGACACATTTATTGCATTCTGATACATATGCGGCAGTGACAGCTGAGTAAAGAAACTACAATAAGAAAGAAGCTGAATGCATTTTTACTTCTTTAACCAAACCATTGTTCACTTAATACAAGAGATTCATGACAGTGATGGAAGGCAGGCATGACCCAGATTGCAATCTGAGTTTTCCACAGCTCTGTTTCTGAATCTTTAAATCAAAACAGTAAGTCTATTGTAATACAAAGACATAAAAGAAGAATCCAAAATGTAGAGGTTTGGAGCTCATGGTCAGCAGCGATAACTCATTTTAATTGATCTATCAGATACAAGATATAATAAGACTTAAAAAGTTATATGATTGAAATGATTCTCATTAGTAGTATTACACACATATAGGCCTAACATATCAGCACTAGGTTTTGCTAATTTAAAGAGGTTAAATTGTTTATTTCATGCTGGAAGTAAAACAGAATTAGATGCGCATGCTTTAACTTTATCTGATAGGCCTGGAATTTCCTGGAATATTTTTGCCATTATTGAGCTGCAAGAACATCGTAGTACATTTTTGTTTGATGAAGAAGTTTGAAAGACTTATGCTTATTTTACACAGAGTCATTGGTAAGTTATAAAGTTGTACAGCATTGAAACAGGTCTGTGGGCTATTGCATCCATGCTGATTTTTATGGTCACCTGTACAGTCCCATTGATCCACACAAGGTCCATTTCCTTCCTTGCCTTATTTCTTTAAGTGCCTGTTTAAATGGTCTCTGAAAGTTTGTGATTACATCTGACACTACCTCTTCCTTTGGCAGCAAATTCCAAAATATCAACCACTTTGTGTAAAATAAAACTTTACACTCACATTTCTTTAAAACAGCTTCCTGTCACATTAAATCTATGTCCTCTTGATTTTGATATCTGTGCCATGGGGGGAGAAAAAGATTCTGATTATCTACTCTACCAATTCCTCTTATATCTTGATACGCAGTGTCTCTATAGGTTATCCCTCAGCCTTTTTCACTCCAGGAAAAGCAAACTCACGTTATCTAACAAACACAAAAAAAATCTGCAGATGGTGGAAATCCAAAGCAACACACACAAGATGCTGGAGGAAGTTAGCAGGCCAGACAGCATCTACGGAAAAGTGTAAAGAGTCAATGTTTTGGGCTGAGAACCTTCATCAAGACTCTCCCGGATTTTGTGTGTGTTGTTCAGGTTATATAAACTCTTCCCATGACTGAAGTCCTCCAATCTAGGCAACATCCAGTGACTCTCCTCAATACTCTCTCCAACATAACTGCATCCTTTCTATAGTGTGACAACCAGAACTGTATATAACAACCTGTGTGAGCCAAATTATGTCTTGTAAAGTTGCAATATAACATCCCCACTTTTCTATTTCATGCCTAAACCTATAAAGGCAAGCTTGACAATAATGCCCTCTTCCTCATCCTGTCTAATTATGTTGATACTTACAGGAAGGTATGAATGCTTAATGCCCTACCATTTGGGTATATGTTGAACCCTTGTCTGCATCTAACTCCTGTCTGCACAAAACAGTTTGTTTCCAACAGAACACATGGCCAACAACCCTAATGTTACTCTTAAGCACTTTGAGCTTGGAAAAAGTTCATTCCAACCATTGTTTTGTCTGTGAACTCTTTCAGCACATCTTAAGCAAAGATCTATTAGGATTTGATTGTGTGCAATAAACACAAGAGATTCTGCAGATGCTGGAAATCCTGAGTAACACACACATATACAATGCTGGAGGAAATCAGCAGGTCAGGCAACGGGGGAAGGCAGGAAAATGGAGTTGAGAGGGATAATAAATCAGACATAATGGAATGGTGGAGTAAACTTGATGGGCTGAATGGTCTCATTTTGCTCTTATGTGTTATGGATTTATCAATGGAGAGGAATAAACAGTTGATGATTTGGACCAAGACACATCATCAGATCTGACAACAGATGCATATACATATATTTAATTTTAATTTAGATTTCAGGCAATGTACAAGTTCTTCTAATGGCCATGGTGCCTTTTACACTTCTTAGTTTCATTCCTCCTTTTCAATTTCTATTCCGAAGAAGTAATTGTCATCCATTACTCTTCTTTGTAAATGAATTAAGTCACTTGACATATTTTAGCAATAGCTGTTTGAAGTTGCCACCACTGTCTGTTTAGTAGTTTGAGTAGGAATAGGACGTAAACAATTTCCTTTGCCTCCGCAAAAGTAGGTACAATCCCCGTAAAACTGCTGCAACAGCTTGTTTCTAGGTTTTCCTGAGGAAGTTAGATTGGAAAGACAAATGAAATGATGTGGATATACCCAGCTTCAGGCCCACACATTTAATTTTACCTTTGGCCCTTTCCTGTTGTGAAGGCTTAATTGGTATAGTGTTAACAGGATTGGCTTGTTTTCTTGTAAGTTGCAAATTGACTTGTAAGTTTTCTTGCTAAAGCAGGGGATCCCAACCTTTTTATTACCATGGATGCCTACTGTTACCCCAGGGGTTTGTGGACCCTAGGTTGGGAACCACTGTGCTAAAGAGTAAATATTTTCCAGCCACTTGGAAAAATGTCTCAAATATAATTTTGTGTGCGCGCAGCTGAAATCTTTTATCTCATTGTAAATCGTAGCGACTGATATTAACACGACACTACCTGAAGTCAATAGTAAACATTGGCATGAGGGTCAATGAGTTCAACATAGGTGGGGATGGGGGGGAAGTGGGGAGATAAGAACAATTTGCGATTTATCTTCTGGTAAATCCAGCTTATTTTGGCTGCTTGTAATGCAGTTACCTGTTATGTGCTGACATTTATCAAAAGCATTTAACCACATAGGTCATTCAGAGAAAAGGTACTTTATCTTGATAGGAGATCAGTATGAATTATAGTTTGCAGCTAGGTAGAAAATTGTGCTTTCTAGATACCTTTTTTTGTTATAAATCACCCAGTCACAACATTCTGTTCTTTCACACAAACCTGCTGAGACTAGTTTTTCTGACACCATTTCAATGATTCCTGGAAAACTTTCAACTACTTCAGCTAATGGTAAATAGACCATTATTTTTAAAGATGTTACCTCAGCAGCTCACCGCTGAATATAATGAAGTGTTTGTGCTAAAGGGGGAGAACTTCTAGGGCTTCCTATTCAGAAAGAGAAGAAGGAAGCTTTCACAATTTAAATCTACATCCTTTCCTTCAATCACGTTATTCTTTTTTTCCGGCTTTTTTGAAGTCAGTAACAAATGAAAAAAAACAACATCCTACTTAATTTCTTGGATTTTAAGTGTGTGTAATTTTCTTTATCTGCAGGTCGGTGAGTTTGTATTTCATGTCAACCTAAGCACACAAAAGCTGCTACACGAATAAATGTAATGATTTGATATTTTACTGAAATACTCAGGTCAAATGGTAACTTGTGGTTAGACATTTAAAAAAAAACATTGGCTGCACTTTTAAGTAAATATCATCCCATTTTCCTATGCATTCTAAGCTCCTTTCATCAACTCCTTTGCCAACATTGTTACATTCGAGATGATGAGCTTGTGGCTTAATCCCATGCCAATACCCTCAAGGAAATCTACAAGAAGATACAGAGGAACGTCCATTTAATTTCCTGTGATATGATGTTCCTTACGCAACCTGTGAGAGGCCCTAGAGTCAGCAATCTGAATTATTCTACTCAGCAAGGCTTAGATGAGGCAGTTAAATGGCACACAAGTTAAACCCAATAATATAAAGTTGGGTTTCTTAACCTGACTTCCATGAATTTGGATGGGTCAAAGTTCACATTTTTTTCCACTAACTTCTAACTAAAATTTAGCATTTTCTTCCATTATGAATATAACCACTTATATTATTATATCACAAATTTGTTTTCTTTAATATTTTGATAACTGTATTTCGATATAATTGGTTTCTATTGTAATCTTATGTGTTTTAATTTAAATATTTAAATAGATTATTCTGAGAAGGGGTCCATAGGCTTCACATGACTGCAAAGGGGCCCATAGCATTAAAAAGATTAAGTAAGAATCCCCTGTTCAAAGGATGAAGGTTGCAACAAAAATACTCTGATGAAGGAACTCAGCAGGTTGAGCTGCATCTAAGGGCGTCGAGGAATTGTCTTTATTTCAGGTTGAAACCCTACAGCATGACAAAAAGTGGTGTGGGAAGGCAGAGATCATAAATAGGGAAGGAAATGGTAAGGTAGTGGCTAGAAGGTGATTGGTGGACTGAGGAGGAGCAAAGAAAAATGATAATGTATCACCCCAACTTCAGAATAACATATTGTGTATTACACGTTGTGTTCCACTTCCATTAAGATTGTATATCCCTTGACTTACAATGAGCAACAGCGTAGGAGATTCATTGTAACTTTTAAAGTTCAATAGTGGTTTAAAATCTTTTGGGAGAGATTCACCTTATTTGTCCCATGTACATCAAAACATTGAAACATACAATGAAAAGTGTCATTTGGCTTCCAATCAAATCAGCAAGGATTGTTCTGGGGGCAGCGTTTAAGTGTTGCCAGACCTCCGGTGCCTGCATAGCATGCGTACCACTTACTAACACTGACTGTATGCCTTTAGAATATGGGAGGAAACCAGGGCACCCAAAGGATGCACATGTACTATTGCAAAGACAACACGGCAGTGCCTCTAATTTCTTAGAAGTTTGTGAAGATTCATCATGACATATAAAACTTTGGAAAACTTCTATTGATGTGCAGTAGAGAGTAAATTGACTGGTTGCATCATAGCCTGGTATAAAATATCAATGCCCTTGAATGGAAAAACCTGAAAAAATTAATAGATACTCCATCAGAGGTAACGCCTTTTCTACTATTGAGCACATCTACGTGGAGCGCTGTCACAGGAAAGCAGCATTCATCATCAAGGACCTGAACCATCCTGGCCATGATCTCTTCTCTCTGCTATAATCAGGAAGAAGTTGTAGGAGCCTCAGGATCCACACCACCAGGTTCAGGAATAGCTATTACCTCTCAACTATCAGACTGTTGAACCAAACGGGATAACGTCACTCAAATTCACTTAACCTGATACTGAAATGTTGCCACAATCTATGAACTCAATTTCAAGGACTCTTCATCTCATGTTCTCGATATTTATTGCATATTTATTTATTATTATTATTATTTTGCTTGTTTTTTTTGTTTCTTACTGTGTATGCGCAGAAGAAAATGTATCTCAGAACAATATATCATGACATATATATGTACTTTAATAATACATTTACTTTAAACTTTGAAACCCACACAGTCACAGGGAAAGCATACAAACTCCTTACAGACGTTGGCAGGAATTAGAAACATCGACACATCAAACAGTTCAGCACAGGTACAGGCCATTCAACCCACAATATTGTGGCAAACCAGCTAACAAGTAAAACAAAAAAAACAAAACTAATCCCTCCTACCTACACAATGTCCACATCCCTCCATCTTCCCCACATTTGTGCCTATCTAAATGTCTCTTAAAAGCCCTTTATGTATTTGTCTCTACCACCATACCAGGCAGCACATTCCAGGCATCAAAGTTCCCTCTAATTTGTAATGACCAGTGTGCGCATAAATCTTGCTCTGTGCAATTTTTTTTGCCCAGTGATAACCACATGTGTGCACTGAATAATTTCTTCAATAAAAACAGTATAAATGAGCCAGTTCTAAAATCTGCAGACTAATCATTGCAAACTCCATGTTGTCAACACATCTGCATCAGAAACTGAGAAAGGAAATGTGATTGTGGACGATTGTGAGAAAAACTTACTTGAGGTATAGGGTGACAATCTTTTGTGTGCAGTTCAAATTCCTTTGCATGCTTGTAGCAAAAGATGTATGCATGCGCTCACCTTAGAGGGAACACTGTCAGTCATCCACCACTCTCTGAGTAAAAAATGTGCCCCTCTCACCTTCAATGCATGGTCTCTGGCATTAGACATCTCAACCCTGGGAAAAAGATACTCACTGTCTACTCTATCTATGCCTCTCATAACCTTATAAACCTGTGTAGAGTCCTGCTTAAGATTTCTGCTGATATGCTGCAGGTATTCAGGTATTTCATTTTAGCAGTTTTCTGCAAAAGTGGTGTGTCCTGCTGATAGAATGTTTTGGTTTCGGCTAGAGATAATAAGTCATGTTGTTCAACTTAGGAATGTTATGTCAGCCAATCAGGAAGGTGGGATCAGGAGAAAGTTCTAGAGGCAGAGGGAGTTTCGTGACAGACAGCGGCCTGGTTTGGGGTCTTTTGGTGGGAGCTACAGAGTGGGACAGAAGAGAAAATGCCGCAGAATGCCGTTGGCGGGAGAGTCTGCTTTGCAAGAAATGCTTTGTGCAGATGAATAGCTCCAAGGAGGAAGGGTGATACTCCTGTGAGAGGGAGAGAGAGAGAGAGATAGATAGAGCCAGTTTGCTCAAGATGGTTTACAAGGGAAGTTCGAAAATGTGGCGGGTGCTTTCATTTCCAAATACTCCAGTATGAGCTCCAATGGTTATGGGCTGGTTTAACTGTAATGGGCCTTTTTTCCTTCTTTTCTTTTTCCTATTAACTGTTTGATAAAACTGAAACTGGCAAATATACTTGCTTTCTAATTTTATGCGGTGTACGGTCTGTTATTTCTTGCTGACCAATAATCATGTAAGGGCAGTAAAATCTGCAGATACTCCAAATTCAAGCAACACACACAAAATGCTGGAGAAGCTCAGCAGGCCAGGCAGCATCTATGAAAAAGAGTAAACAGTCGATGTTTCAGGTTGAAACCCTTCTTCGGAACTGGAGAAAAAAGACGAGCAGTCAGAGTAAGGTATTTACCCAGAGTCTGAGTATTTACACAACATTCGTTTAAATCGAGGTTCCATTAATTGGAACATCCCAGCTTTTCTGTTTGGTTGAACCCCAAACCATACTGACCCTTGACGTATGGTATATTGTTTATAAAGGTGGCCCTCTCACCACTGAGTTCTGCGGCTATCAGCCAAGTTAGCTATAGACCCAAGTTTTCATATGAGCCTGGTAAGAGGGTTACACCACTATCTGATGTCCCCTTGGCCCCCACCATTCCAGAAAAAACAACCCTCATTCGTCCAGCATCTTGTGACAGCCTCTTCTAAACCAGGCAGAATCCTTATAAACCTCTTCTGCACCCTCTCCAAACTCTCAACATCGTTCCTATAGTGTGGCTCCTGAAACTGTATGCAATACTCCAGATGTGACTTATCCAGAGTTTTATAAAGTTGGAACATGATCTCTTGACTTTTGAACTCAATGCTTCGACTAATAAAAGCATGCATCCCATACGTCTTCTTAATCACCCTATCGACCTGTGTAGCCACTTTCAATCTGAGGAATTGAATGCCAATCAGTGATCACTGACACTGTAAAGCGATTGTGTTAACCACTGTGCTAGCATGTGGGCCTCTCAGAGTGGAGTGATACTGTCAAAGCTAATGGGCATCATCCATCTTCATAGATAAAGCAGAACTTAAGTAGTTGAGTGGAATTCAATCACTGAGATGTTGGACATCGAATATCCTAATGCTACTGTAAATTTACTTAGAAGAATTGGAGTCAGAATCAGAATCAGGTTTAATAACCATGGCATATGTGGTGAAATTTGTTGTCTTTGAAGCAATACATAATAATTCTTGTAGTTTAGAAATTAAAAAAAAGTAATGAATTAGTTTTCGTGGTTCAAAGTCCATTCAGAAATTGAATGGCAGAGGGGAAAATGCTGTTCCTAAATTGTTGAGTTTGTGCTTTCAGGCTTCTGTATCTCCTTCTTGATGGTAGCAAAGAGGTCAATACATGACCTGGGTGATGGGGGTCCTCAATGATGAATGATGCCTTTTTGAGGCATCACTCCTTGAAGATGTCCTGGATACTACAAAGTCTTCTGCCCATGATGGAGCTAAGCTTATAGATCTCTGCAGCTTTGTTTGATCTTGTGCAGTACACACATCCCCCATATCAGTCAGTGATGTACCCAGTTCGAATTCTCTCCAAGGTACGTCTGTAGAAATTTGTAGATCTTGCATTACAATGCTTTATCATCCCTGGAGAGGGATGGGCTCTGCCAGGTTTCAGATGCCCAAGACACTCCACTTGATGAGCAATCACCAAAAAGAATGGTGCAAAAAGCTTGTCAAGATGGCACCCTGATGACTCCACTAGGAGTTAAGGGGGCGCGTGCACGCATGCACGCACGCACGCGCGCACACACACACACACACACACACACACACACACACACGTTTTATCTCTATGAAATGACCTGTATTTCTATAGCTTCTATAGCTATAGCTATTTCTATAGCTTCTGAGACACTGTCACAGCTTCACATTTTTATACTATAGGAAACACAGAAGTTCTCTTACATAAAGTAAGGTCCAACACATCAAGGTGATAAAGATCATGACATCTTTCTTTAGGGGAAAATTTGGAGACAAATTAGAGAAATCCTATGCTGTCCTACAGTAATACCATTGGATATCCAAAGTCCTCTAACTTTCCATAACTTTAGGTAATCATTCCACATTTTTATCATCTTTGGGTTTCCAAAAAAATACTTCGCACCTCACCCTTTAATTTGTCCTACTTTTCATCCTATCACAGTTCTGGTGAAAGGTCAATAGCCTTAATTCTTTATTCTGTTTCTCCCTCTTTTGATGCTCCTTGATATGTTGACAATTTCCAGCATTTTCTGTTTTGTCTGTGCGCAAAGCTAAGGAATTGATTTAACACCCCTATCTGAAGTAAAAGATCTTGCAATATTTGCATAGAAATGCACTGATCTATCAGTCTGGCTGATATGTTTAAGTACCTGGAGTGGGACTTGCACCTCTGGCCTCTTGACTCAGAGGTAAGTGCGCTACCACTGAGTCAAGGTCAATGCCTTAGTACGCTGAGCATGCCAAATTGTACATGTTTGTGAGGGTGATTAACAACAATTATGCTTTTTTTGAATAATTATTTCAGTTACATAATGTTCTGGTTAATTATAGCTCTGAGACCTGTTATTGCAGCCTGCAGGTTAAATGACTCAAATGGTTGCCATTGTTCATGGGATGAATGGGATGTTCATGTGCTTGTAATTGTGAATTAGTATTTGAGAGGCATTACTCCAGACAATGTAAAGTCAAGTGCAGTCAGCTCCGGATTTTTGGCTTACCATAGTAACTAAAACAATAGTTGATGGCGCTGAGCTAATGAATCCTCAGAGATCATTCTGATAGAAAATCTATGCAGAATGTATTTTGTTGTTTCTGCTAAGAAATTGGACGCCTTTGCACATAGCCTTTATCTGCAATTTACGTATAAAAACCATTTTGTTCATGTTTGATTGTGCTAGCCGTCATTCCCAAGCCAATTATTGACGAAGAGGAAATTGGCCCAGGCACTTCTAGATACAATTCACCTTAGTGCATTAGATATTTAGTCAGGGTCAAAAGCTCATCTGGAGATGTCATCTAGTATGCAGTTACCATTAGTTACCATTAGTCATCTAGTATGCACTGCACTTAGTGATAGAAATTGACTGTCAAAATGGTGCCTCCAACATCTTGTATCTTTCTCTACCTGGAGGATCAAATTCCACTGCAAGACTAGTGAACGTACGTGAATTAAATGCTGCCTACTGTCCCTGACATATTCATTTTTCTGTGCTTCTCGTCTGTCTAATCTTTATCTTTCTTCATGACTATCACTGATAATGATTGCATCATCCTTATACGATACATCTCAGTGCGAGATGTTGTGACCAGATTGCACCTCGTGGCAGGTGTGTGGATTGCCAAATCATCACACGTGGCATCTCCAACTCCACACCACTGTTTTTCATCAGCCTTCTGGCCACCCTTCCAGGTGAGTGTTCTCAAGCACCATCACATTTCATGGACTGCCACATTAGCTTTGATCTCTGTGCACAGTTACCATCAGGAATCCTGCAGGTTAAATTTTACCATAAGATTCAGGGTGAAAGACACATAAGTATATTTTTTTCACTAGGTGCTTCTCCAATTTTTCTTCTGCAGGCCATCGATTGGTGATGGTTCTTATCTAGCTCAACTTAAAGATAATGAACTCTATTTTCTAGGCACCTGTGTCTTCCTTCTCTAATGATATCGAATTTTCTTTTTGTCCCTGAGCATCACAACTGCTTCTGTGGAATATTGCTTCGATGTTTGGTTGTGACTCTTTCTTATTTCTTCATCTGTATCCAGTAGTCACAGCAGCCAAACTCGAGGTCTCAGCAACCCCTGCATTCTCTGCAGTTCCATTCAGGATATTTGAGTAGATGCAATTCTGTAGTCTGTTGTATCATAATAATCATTAATGTCATCCTGGCTGAGATAATTAATGTAATCAAAACCAGGAACTGCATGTAGTATCTTCCTGATGTGCATAAATTTGTAGAGCAGAGAGTATATTTGCATATGGTTACAATGGGTTAGAGTGTATTGTTACTTACTTACTAAGCATATGTCAACACAGAATGCGCTGGAGGTCTTCCCTCCAAGTCACTATTGAATCTGAGTGTCCTCCAAAAGTGTCTTGAGCTGAGGGTCTAGACACACTTTATATCCATCTCCTCAGTTTTACATCACTTATTGAATGACTTAAACTGAAGACTGTAAAACATAGGAGCAGAATTAGGCCATTTGGCCCATTAAGTATGACTGCTATTCCATCATGGCTGATTTATTATCCCTCTGAACTCCATTCTCCTGCCGTCTCTCCATAACCTATGATGCCCTTACTAAAGAAATTCCTCCTTATCTGTGTTCTAGATGGACATCCCTCTATTCTGACGCTGTACCATCGGATCCTAGACTCACACACTATAGGAAACATCATCTCCACAGGCATTCTATCTTGATCTTTCAATATTTCATAGGTTTTCAATGAGATTTCCCTGTCCCTGTCATTCATCTAAACTCAGGCCCAAAGGTTTCAAATGCTTCTCATATGTTAACCCTTTCATTGCCCAAATCATTATCATGACTCTTTTCTGGAACCTCTCCAGTGCCAGCACATCATTTTTAAGATTTGGGCCCAAAACTGCTTACAATACTCCAACTGTGGTCTGACCAATGCCTTATAAAGCCTCCAAATTGCTTCCTCGCTTTTATATTCTAGTCCTCTTGAAATGAATGCTAATTAATCTTGCATTTGACTTCCTTACCACTGACTCAGCCTGTAGGTTACCATTCAGGAAATCCTGCACGAGGACTCCCAAGTCCCTTTGCACCTCCGATTTTTGAATTTTCTTCCCATTTAGAATTTATCTATGCCTTTATTCCTTCTATCAAAGTGTATGACCATACTGTACATTCCATCTGCCATACTTTGCCCATTCTCCCAGTCTGTCTAAGCTCTCCTGCTTCCTCAACTCTACCTGTCCCTCCATCATCCACGAACCTTGCCTCAAAGCCATAAAATCTGCCACTCAAATCATTGAAGTGGGAAGAGGAAGTAAGTTTCTATTTGATTTTAATTAATGTTGGTTTTAAATAGTTCAATAAGTTCAAAGTGTATTAATTGCAAGTTCGAGTTTTTAAACTATTTTCTACTGCTCTTTAGAAACAGTGGAACTGGCCTTCTAATGGAATGGTCCTTGAGCAAAGTTTAAAGAACATAGAATATTGAACAGAGCAGCACAGGAACAGACCCTTGGGCCCACAAATTTGTGCCAAACCAATTAAATTAATAATGAAATGGCCAACTAAGCTAATCTCTTTTGCCTTAAGAATGTCCATATCCTTTCATTTTCCTCACATTCATTTGACCCGTATCTATTGAAATGGATTTTAGATCTCTGAAACATTAATTAAGGATTAATAACCCATTTATTAATGTCAGGAAGGCTAATTATACATTATAAATAAATATGTGGTTCAAAATTTGGTATAGACACTTGTTATGAGGGGATTCTTGGGCTGGGTCAAAATTGACCCAGACTGTACTGTGAAGGTATAGAAGGTTGCCTGGGCTAGACATCTTTTAAATGTCCCTAATGTATCTGCCTCTACCATCATCACAGGCAGTGCATTCTGGGCAGCTCCCACATTCTGTAAAAAAAAACTTGCATCTCCTTTGAAATTCATCGCTCTCAACTTAAATGCATGCTGTCCAGTATTAGTATGTTTTTATCCAGGGTTGAAATACCTGTCTGTATCTTTAACAAAGTTCAAAGTAAATTTACTATGAAATACTACCTTGAGATTGATTTTCTTGCAGGTGTTCATAGTAGAACAAAGAAATATAATAGAATCGATGAAAAATTACGCACAAAGACAAGCAATCAATGTGTAAAAGAAGACAACTGTGAAAATACAAAAAGTAATAATAACAAAATAAATAATGGCTGCTACACATTGCAAAATAGCAGTGGCAGGAAGGCCAGTGGGAGGCACATGGGTGCAAAAGGTAAACGTGACTGCAAGTATCCCGCGAGTACCAATGGGTCGAGAACATGCAATTTGGTCCTTGTTGTTCAAAGTTCATAGTAAATGTTATTATCAAAGTACGTATAGGTCACCATGTACACCCCTAAGATGCATTTGCTTGAGGGCATACTCAATAAATCTATAAATTACTAACAGAATCAGTGAAAGACCTCCTAACTAGGGGGTTCAGCCAGTGTGCAGAAGACAACAAACTGTGCAAGTACAAAAAGAAGCAATAATACTAAATAAACAAGCAATACACTTTGAGAACATGAGATGAAGAGTCCTTGAAAATGAGGCCATTGTTTGTGGGAGCATTTCTGCGATGGGGCAAATGAAGTTGTGTGAAGTTGTCCCACTTGGTTCAAGAGCCTGATGGTTGAGGAGTAGTAACTGTTCCTGAATCTAGTAGTGTGAGTCCTGAGACTTCTTCTTGATGGCAGGAGCAAGAAGAGAGCACATAATTTATTCTGTATTTGAAATAGAAAATAAAGCTGCTTTAAATGGATACTGAACAGGGCAAGAGGTAAGCTTACTTACTTATGACACAGAAGGAAGTCTATCAGCTCATCAAATCCAGGCCAGCTCCCATCAAGCAATCCTATCAACTGCATTACCCCTCTTCTTCTTTTCCTGCAGCCCTACAACTTATTGCTGTTCACATACCTGTCCAGTAATTTCTGGAAGAACTTGAAGCAGCTGACAGAAATCCCATCTGATCATTGGGGAAACATACAAACTCTAAGCCAACAGTACCTGAAGGCAGGCTTGAACTCACATCTCTAGCATCACTGCTGTATAATTGAGCCACCCTTTGCTTGCGAGGTTCTTCTGTGATTCTTCATAGGTTTAAATCAAATTTATTTTGAAGTTATAAGTCTGCCCTCAATTACTTCCCTATTGTTATACTCTTTCCATGAACTGTTGAGTCTAACCATAGTACATGGCATCATTGTCTGTTAGAAGTGGAAATTGTTATATATTGGGATTTATTAGGTAACAGTAAACTATATACTAGCATCTTGATGTCTCAAGTACGTGATTAAGCATGCAATAAAAACACACATTGGACATGTACATGGACGTAATGCAGAGGACGAATCAAATACTAACAGAAAGATTCAGGGATATTGGCAGAGAATTAAGCATGCAAGCAAATCAGAGAGGACATGTTTAGGAAGTGCACATTCATAGTGAAACCCCACAAAGTAATTCTCACACAATGAATTATTTCTTGAAGGCTTGTTGCTGCATTGGCAGACAGCATCATAAACCACAGAGGAATAAATTACCAGTTAATACACTTTTCTTGTTTGTAGCAATTCATGGATAATGTTGGCTAGCACACCAGGAAAACTCCCTGATTATTTTTTTTTGTTGATTTTTCAGATTCTTAACCAACAATTTATCTCCCTGTTTCTGACCACCAGTTGCTGCAACCATTTTAACTCTTGTCTTGACAATCCAATATTTACTTGGCCAACTCCCAGCTACTACCATTACTAAAGCTGAGCTCTGTTAACTACAGCCTAAGTCCTGCTGATCCATCACCCTGGCTCCTTTGACATATATGAGTTCACTGTTTAGCTATTCTTTGGCTTTAAATTTTATCTTTAGGTTTCTGAACAGTGCTTTCTTTCTTACCAATATAAACTCCTTCAGCAATACATTTACACTCCTTTAATTCTGGCCTCATGCCCCCTTGAATTTACTTATTTCTCAACTGGCAAGCAGACCTTAACTTGCTGAGACAGACATTTTGAATTTCCTCCTAATCCCCTCTGCTCTTTTTTCTTTGAGGAAGCTTCACTAAAAAGCCTCCTTAAAAATCACTGTGACCAAATTTTTGCTTACGAGAAAGCTGACACTTGAGAAGTATTTCAGCGAGTGTAAATCTTTTGGGGACAACCTGAAATCATGGAAGGTCCTATGTAAATACAAGTGTTCTTTAAATACTTATGATTTTTATATAACTTGATGTCTAATTTTATGTGTTAGTGCTCTTGTAAAATGTTTAATATGTGAGGCATTATATTGTAAGGCCAAAGGTCAAGGTGCAGGAATATAAGACTTAAAGGAATATATATTCTTCAATATTTGTGTAAAATGGACAGTATGAAAGTCATATCTGTTACAGAAAAGCTGAAAGATGCATATACTGAAAATGTGGTAAAAACAGAAAACACTCAACAGTTCAGGCAGCATCGATGAGGGGAGAAACTGAGACAGCAATTCAGATAGATGACATACATATAGAATCTGTGATAAATGCTCTATTTAATTGAATTTTCCCATGTGCACTATGAGAGCTTTCAATATTAGCAGAGTTTCTATTTCTGAGAATCCAGCAGTAGAAGATCGCAATCTTGTAGTTAAGTGTGCTCTGTGCACAGTATTCAAAATCAAAATGACAATGACCTCCGAATGCTTGGCTTATTCGCACATTTTAGGCGCATGTCCTGCTAAAGATTATTTCACAGGAAGCTGCCTTAATTTTAGCTCAGTTACCTGTTCCAACAATGCTTGATTCATTGGAACAGTACCGAGTTCACAGCTGAATGGTCAATCTCACGATAGTTCTCCTGAATTTCACCCACTTTCTGTCATATAAATGTTGTTTGTATTTCAGCTCTCTTCCTGATGGCCTTATAACTGAATAAAATATCCACGTTTATATGGTGCAACGATAAATGTTATATAGCATGTATCAAGGTAAACAAGAAACAATTATTCTTCAGAAGACTACCCTTCAATTATATGTTGATATATGCGTGTATGTACAGATAGTCAGCGGCCACCTCATTAAGTACCTCCTGTACATAATAAAGTGGGCACTGAGTGTATGTTCATGGTTTTCTGTGCTGCAGCCCATCTGCTTCAAGGTGTGTTGTGTATTCAGAGATTCTCTTCTACTATTCTGGACACCACTGTTGTAATGTGTGATTATTCGAGTTACTGTTGCCTTCCTGTCAACTTGAACCACTCTGGCCATTCCCCTCTGACCTACCCAACTGACACTCACTGAATGTTTTTGTTTTTCACACCATTCTTTAAGACTGTTGTGCATGCAGTTTCTGAGATAGTCAAACCATCCTGTCTGGCATCAACAATCATTCCACGGTCAAAGTCACTTATACATTTCTTTCCCCTTTTTGATCTGACCTATTCTGATCAACAACTGATCTTGATCATGTTTACATGCATGCCTTTGTGCAATGAGTTACTGCCACATGATTAGCTGATTAGATATTTGCATTAATGAGCAGGTGTACAGATGTACCTAATAAATTGTCCACTGTATATAATTGAAGAGAGATTTATATAAGACACCCAGTATTAGAAAATAACCTCTTAAATTTAAGTGACATATTTAAAAGTACATCTGCAATTTATAGAGGTTGATTTACAGTATAATCTGCATTTCACAGCATTTCCTTAGATCCATTTTCAATTCCAAATGTCGACTGCGATCAACTTGAAATAGTAATAAGTTTGTCTCCATCACTGATCACCACCATTGCAAAGCTATTTTTCTATTAGTAATAAATGATTCTCTGTATGATTTCTACATTAAAATTCCAGAATAAAAGTAATAAACAGTGAATCTTCGAATCTGCCTTCATCATTTGGTTTAATCTAGTTGAAATTCAGGTTGTCCTGGTTCTTTGAAAACATATTCATTTACTACAGCTAGAATTCAAAGGATCCAAAGTACTCTATTATCAAAATATGTTTCCAGTATACAATCCTGAGATTCATCTTCCCACAGGTAGCCATGAAACAATGAAAACCGTGGAACCCATTCAAAGGAAAACATTAACCCAGCAATGAACAAAAGAAGGAACAGATCATGCAAATGGCAATAAAAGAGCAGCAAACACAGAATACAAAACACCAAATGACAAAGGCATTAAAAGAGCCCAGGGATATTCAGTTCAAGTAAGAGATGTGATTGAGAATCGCCTATTTTTCATTCTGTGACAATTGGCATGACTTAGTCAGTTTTGTTTTCCATATTTACTATTTTAAGCTAATCATGTTCTAAGCCATGTAATAAGTACCTTTGTTAAGTGATTAGAATGTTTGATAGTTAACAGCTCCTGGTGGAATTACTAAATAGACATAGCGGATAGAAGTCGGAATGGAGGGAGGGAGAAGTTGGTTTTTGCTTGAAATGAATAGTCAGTTATCTTCCAACAGTCGGAAATATCTTACTGAATGCCAATAAAATTTTCAGATGTTGGAGTTCATTTTCATTCCATGGCCTCAAAAAGATTGAACACAAACCCTCTAATTCAGGTTGCGCCACTACACAAAGATTATTCCACGCAAGAATAATGACATATTGTTAATCCCTAAGAGTCTGACACTAAGAAGGGTTAATCTGGCCATTTTATGTTGTAAATTGTAAGTTATATGTTGTTAAGTTCTTAACTCAGTTTTGAAAGGAAGACTCTATCTGAATGATAAGGCTTCTTAACGAAAACAGAGCATCAAAGTTCGAAGTAAATTTATTATACAGTATGTCACCATAAACCATGGTTTCCAGTTAACAGCAACATATTGGGACCAATACGTACTGGTCCAGATAAATAGCTGCCCCAATTAGCCAAATAGTTAAAATGATATTAAAAGGACAAACTACCATTTAACGGCGTATCAAAATATGTATTTAAATAAAATACATAATAAATTAGAACACTATTAATACTACCAAGTACAATAAAACTCTAGTTCCTAGTAGTTATTAATTGAGGAATTCAACAAGGGTACACTACCGTGTTCTTCTGATTAACTGCAAATGAACAAAATCAACGCAGACCCCGAGTTCAGACAAAGGACTGCCTTTAGAAAATACTTTCAATAATTGCATCCTCCATATCTCCACTTTCATTGTAACATTCAAGATGATTGTTGACATCTTCAAATTATTCATAATTTGTAACTTATTGAAGTAGTGTAATCATTTTATTTTCACTCGCAGCCACTCTTGGCATCTCCAAGCCCCAATGCTTGAAACTGCAGTGAGCAAAATAGTTTGGAAACGTCTTATTGCCTATTTCTCGCCTACTATCAGTAATAAAAAATCTCTGCTTTTTTTTAATAGAAACACATGCAACTGATGCTATTTAAAAACTGTTCACTCTAAGCACAGTGTAGTGTCTAACAGCCACGTAAGTGCGTACAACTGACCCTAGTTAGAAAGTGTGTGCCAATAGTCTCCTTTCCCAGCTAAGTGATGTAGTGTCCCAAATAAACAAAGGGAATTTGAGTTATTGTTTTTGTTTCTTAGTTTTTTGATTTTTAAGAGTTGTTGCAAATAAATGGTTGCCCTGTTCAACCGATGGCCCAATTTACTGGAATCCGCGGTACCACCCTGAGATTCATTTTCTGGCAGGCTTTTCACAACACATACAAAGAAACACAGTAGAATAAATGAAAAACTATACACAAAGATGGACAAGCAACCAATGTGCAAAAGAAGACAAGCTGCGCAAAGACAGTAATAGCAATAATAAGTAAACAAATAAAAATAATGTTGAGAACATGAGATGTAGGGACCTTAAAAGTGTGTCCATATGTTGTAGAATCAGGAGTGAGTGAAGTTATCCACACTGGTTCAGGAGTCTAATGTAACCCTGATCAGGGGTGGGGGCTAAGCAGGTGTTTTAACTTCCCCAAATGTGACCTGCAGGCTAGCAGAGGGAAGGAGCACCTTATACCTCCTTTGCTGGAGATGTATCTCCACTCCACCACCCAGAACTTAAGTTTATGAGACATAAAATAGCAGCTCTGGAATTTGCAAGTGAAGTGCTTCCATGCAGACATTAGTATTAGTGCAAAATTACAAATTAGGGAGTTATATATAGTTGTTACAAGATGATGAACAGTATGAGGCTTCTAAAAATTATAAAAGACAAATATCACTGTAAGAAAGAATTATGAAAGTGTTGAAATATGAGGCAGTAATGAGGAAGGAGAAGTGACTGAAAAGGAACACGCTTTCAGTATTTTGAATGTATATTTTACCAAGGAGTCTGAATCCTGAATAAATGGAATATATTTTATTTATCTGTCTGATACAAGGGGCGATTGATGAGTTTGTGGCCTAAGGTAGAAGGAGCCAATTTTAGAAAACCCAGCACATTTCTTTTTTAACATGGTCCCCTCCTACATTTACACACTTAGTCCAGCGGTCGTGGAGCATATGGATCCCTTCTTTGTAGAAGTCGGTGTCTTGGACCTCCAGAAGTGGTCCACAGCAGGGGTGATTGATAAGTTTGTGGCCTGAGGTGGAAAGAGGTGAGGTATTAACTTGAAACTTTCTGCATAATCACTCAAAGAGTTGAACTGCACATGCACATAATGAGAGCTGTATAACTCATCTCCTTCTACCTTGGGCCATAAAACTTATCAATCACCCCTTGTGGCCCACTTCTGGAGGTCCAAGATGCCAACTTCTACTAAGAAGGGATCCATATACTCCACGACCGCTGGACTAAGTGTGTAAATGTAGGAGGGGACTATGTTGAAAAAGAAATGTGCTAGGATTTCTAAAATTGACTCCTTCTATCTTGGGTCATGAACTTATCAATCACCCCTTGTAGATGGTCCAATTTTGAAGATAACAAAGCAAGAAAATGTTCACCTGAAGAGCACAGTCCATGTGGAACTTGTCATAATCCCGTCGTTCAACTTTTTATGACTCATAACTTGACTAGAGACTGAAGACTGCTGGTCTGTTTTGCTGTATTTGCCACTACTTAGAATCAATGACATTCTTATTCATACAATTAAATGAAAACAAAACACTTTCAAGCCAGCATAATTAGTTAATTGTTCATCATACAGTGCTGTGCAAAAGTCTTAGGCACATGTAAAAAAAATTCTGTAAAGTGAAGATACTTTCAAAAATAATGAATTGAACAGTTTGTAAGTTACAATAAAATTACCATAAAGAGCGGTAAACAATAAAAAAACTAAATCAAATCAATATTTGGTGTGACCATCCTTTGCTTATAAAACTGCATCAACTCTCTTAGTTACACTGTTGTGCAGTTTTTTAAGAAAATCGGCTGGTAGGTTGTTCCAAGCATCTTCAAGAATATGCCAGAGTTACTTGGCAGACGTTGGCTGTCTCAGTCGCTTCTGTCTCTCCAGCTAATCCCAGGCAACCTCAATGATGGTGAGGTCAGGATTTTGTGGAGGCCATAACATCTGAAAGAAGATCAAAAATCTAGCATGCCTAAGTCTTTTGCATAGTACTATACTCATTTACGAGATAAATAAATCAGTGATATGTTCTTAACTGGAACTATGTTCGAAGTGATGGCTTTCAGTTTGAATCTGATGAGAACAAATGCGTAAAATATGATTCATTCTCATGACAGATAAACTATTCTTTGAAAATAGTTAACTTAATAATGTGGGTACCACAAATAACTAAAGAGGCTTTGATGTTTTAGCTCTGTGAAAAGAGAATGCAAAACTCTAATGCTATTAGTACAATTTGTCATGTGAGCAGTAGTTCACATGGACAAGTTCACAGATGGGGGCATAACTTTAAGGGTGATTGGAGGAAAGTATAGGAAGAATGTCAGAGGTAAATTCTTCACACAGAGAGTCGTAGGTACGTGGAACATCCTGTCAGGGTGTGATGGTGGAGGAGGCAGATAAGTTAGGGACATTTAAGTAACTCTTAGGTGGATCACAGAAAAATGGAGGGAAGTAAGAGTTAGATTGATCTTGAATAGGTTAAAATGTCAGCACAACCTCAAGGGCTGAGGGGTCTGTACTGTGCTATAATATTCTATATAGTTCTATACTGATGGGCCACTTTACAGATGGGAGCCTATAGATTCATCTGAGCTTGTGCTAGAAGTTTGGAGAGGTCAAAGAAAAATCTGAAGAAGCAGACAATTACAAGGGCATGCATTGCTGCCAGTCTCAAAATCAGTGTCAACTTCATAGTTGGAAACCTTGCCTCAAGGTACTCTGGCTGTGCTGATGTACCCTGTTCAAGATACTACTGCATGGCAGACTTGTAGAATAACTTCACCAGCAACTTGCGGAGCTCTCCACGTTTAATGAAGTTGACTTGTATGTTCATATCAGGAAGGGGCTTTCTGGATGCAAGGCTCCCAAAAGTGCAGGCACTCATGAGGAACTCTTTTTGCCACCTATCAGACAACTTTCTTTTGTGAACGTCCTTTGCACATAGAGGGTGCCTCTGTCTGCACAATTTGTTGAACTTTGTGCAGGTTCCTTTGTCTTCTAGGAGAACTCAAAATTCTTCCTCCCATTACCGTAATACACATGCATAACAAAACCGTTCTTCCAAGTAGTGGAACCATAGTGTGATACTTTAAGAGCTACTTGTATTAATAGCTGTTGGAAACATAAAATAATGCTGAAAACTCAATCCCTAAAGCCCACTTTTCTTTAAGTAAAGTATCATTACACATGGGAGTCTGCCAGCCCTGATTTGGAATTGGAATTAACAATTCTGTCATTTTTAAAGGCTTTTTCAAATAGTATTAGGGAAACTGTGAACACCATTTCAATGCCAAAACAAAAGATGGGGACGAATCTTTGGGCTGCATACTTTTAAGAAATTTTTGGATATTTTTAGACAAAGTGTGGTATAGGATGGAACATTTCTTCCCACTCATGATGCTATGCCTCCAAGATATTTAGTACATACTTTTCTTATAAACTCATGACATGTGGGCAACATTGGGAAGTGTAACTTTTCGTACCCATTCTAAGTTGTCTTGAAAAGATGCCACTGAGTCATCTTCTTGAATTGTTGCAGTCTGTGTGTTCTCACAGCCCTGCTGGATCTGCAGATTCAGAGGTCTGAATCAACCACAATAGTTGAGTAAATTGCTGATGGTCTGGATACCACTCAAGTGTACAGTTTTGCTCAAGATTGTCTCGAGCTTCTTAAATGCTGCAATAGTTTCAATCATCCTTGCACTGGGAGTGTATTCCCTCATAATTCTAACGTAATTTATAAATGAATGAAAGGACCTTCAGGTGTCAGAAAACGAATACATTGAATCAAGCAACCTAATTTCTGACTTGTGTAGCTGTTTCAGTTGTTACGCCCGTGGCCCCCTCCTTTTTGAGAATGGCAGGATCGCTATTGATTCGAGTCAGGAGACCCAGGAAATGAGAGAAAGACATGCAGAATCCACAAAGAGTTTGGAATGTGTCCTGGCCTCCGAAAGGCGGAACCATTGATAACGGCTATTGTCTCTTGGAGACGGACGTGTATTGAATCCTGTACGATGCATCGAAGCCCCAGGCAATGAACCAAAGGGGGTGTTGGTGGAGGGATTGCATCATCCCACCCTGATTGACATCCGAGACCCTGTGAGTCAGGATAAAAGAGGGTCTGAGGAACAGCCCCTTCAGACGCACCAGAAGAAATGCTAGAACTCCTGTAACAGCGTAACAGTGAAAGCCAGTGGAACCAGCCCACGTGCGTCCTTTTCCATTTGCCTCGGAATTGGTGGGTCTTGCCATGGAAGCACGGCTTTAGCTAAACTCGAAGGGGAAATCAGTCCCCCAATGACTCTCGAAGGATTGACATCATAGAAAGAATGGGCAAGTTAAACCTCCGTCTTTCTCTCCAACCAAAAAGGCTGCAGCCTACAGCTTGACTGAACTAAAGTGACTTTTATATTTCCATCGGACAATACATTATCCCCTAGACAACGATAGAGCTATTTCTTATTGATTATTATTATACCCGCGCTTTTAGATTTAGTATTGATGACGTATATTATCGGTGTGTTTGCATTGATATTATTTTTGCGTATTTTTATCAATAAATACTGTTAAAAATAGTACCATCAGACTTCAACGGATCTCTCTATCTTTGCTGGTAAGTGACCCAGTTACGGGGTACGTAACACAGTCATGTTTCTGATCAACAGTGGTCCTTGGGATATGGATACTCAACTGTTTAGGGATGGTAGTACAGCTTGATATCAAGATATAGTAGTTGACTTTTTCTTTATGGAGATGCTTCTGGCCTAGTGCTCGTACATCTTGAATGTTACTTGCCAGTTCTCTGCCGATACTTGATTATTGTCTAAGTCTTCCTTCATTTGGACATGGACTGCAATTGTCAGCTCATAATTTCATTTCGTCAGCTCATTAATTTCATTGACGAAGATTGTTAGTCACAGGAAATTGCCCTGAGGAATTTACGCAGCTATATTTGGATGGTTGTTATGACTGACATTAAAAAGGAAGTCCACCTTCAGTGGTTTAATGATTCAATTTAATATAGAATAGAGGGGAGTCCTTTTAGAATGGAGGTGAGGAGGAATTTCTTTAACCAGTGAATGGTGAATCTGTGGAATTATTTGCTACAGGCAGCTGTGAAGGTCAAGTCTTGATAAATATTTAAGGCAGAGGTTGATATATTCTTGATTAGTCAGGACATGAAGGGATACAGGGAGAAGGCAGGAGATTGGGGCTGAGAGGAAAATTGGGTTAGCCATGATGAAATTGTGGAATAGACTCGATGGGCCAAATGGCCTAATTACATTCCTATATCTTATGGTCTTAATATCAGAGGATGTATACGGTGTACAATCTGAAATTCTTACTCGTTGCAGACATCCACAAAACAGAAAAACAAAGAACGAATGACAAAAATGTTAGGAACCCAAAGTTCCCCCCTTCCCCTCCCATGCACAAGCAGCACTATAGCATCATCCCTATTTGTTCCAGAAAAAGCACCGACCCCCTCACCACCCACCATGCAAGCAATAGCAAAGCCCCCCAAAGAGACCATGATCTAATATCCATCAAAAAACAAATGTCCTTCGCAACATTTCGACGGCTCAGACAGGTTCTCTCAATATGATTCCAGCCAGTTGTTTCCTTACTTCCCATTTACCTCAGTTCTCTCAAGCTGTAAAACATCTCATTTAGCCAGAAGTAGAAAATCAAGCTAAATTTAGGAGCATTGTTGTAGTATATGATCGTTGTCAATTATCACACCAATTAAGTAAAGACGATACATTCTACAGGGGTGAATGGGTTATCCAGGAGGGGTAGCATCTCTGGTAAAGGGGCTTGTTGTGTCCATTCCAGGGCAGCTCACTCACCCTTGGTCCCCACTGGACACTCAGCTCTCACCTGCGGCTCCAAGTAGCTGTCTGCACGTGACAGCGGCCACAGCCCGGTACACCGCTTCGACAGGCTGGTTAAACCAGGTGAGGGTAGGCGGCAGCCTCATACCCCAATGAGTTAGGGACGTGCCTGTCACAGCATGAGAAGTCAGCGGATGTGCAGATGAGTTCTACAGTGAGATCCAATAGCCAGGAAGGCACTCTCCATGGAGAGCGAAGGGCATGTCAAGATGTAGAAGATGTCATGGTCATCCACTGCCACCAAGGAAGACCCCAGTTTGTGACGCTTGTTCATACCACTGGACGTGGACTTCTGAGGTCAAGAGAGTGGAACTACTCCACTGTGACAGCTTTTTTACTTTAAAAACTCCCTTGCACAGGTTCCCTGTCATTGTCAGACAAGACAGACAATCACCATACATTCCATAAAGATCTTATGTCAATGTAATGTGCCAAGCATTAAAGATTTAAAGACTTAAAAAGATCTTTGCTTTCCTATTTCATATTAAGAAAAAATGTACTGCAAACCTATTTAACATTATCAAAGTGTCTCTTATTTGAAAGCACAGACCCTTGAACTGTTTTCTTATACCTTGAAATATGATTCCTCCTGAGAGCACAATACATCTATGAAGCAGCTTAGTGCTGATGTTGTCCCCGAAGATCATTTAGCCAAGAATTATCAGTCCTTTTTTCCCCCTCTACACGCAGGAGTGACTGCCAAAAATAGGAGTGAGAGAAGCCACTAAGGTAGAGTGCTGGCCAGTCTTTATCCCCTGACTGACTGGGGAACCTGCTTAAGATTTCCTCTTGCCACGGTGTGGAAAATTGAAATGTGATCAAATTGCTATTAATGGTGGTTCTTGTGCTGCATTTGGACTATCTGAGGCACATTGGCACAACATTTCAAAAAGCCTTTGACGGCAGTAATACAGTCAATAGAAAAGCACTTACAATCCTCACAAAAGGCACTTGAAAATAGACTGGAACAAAATGGACTCAATTCCAGTGGATAAATCGAAAGTGCACTGAGTTTGTTTCAAGACATTTCAGAACCCTTGGTTAGTCTTACCCTACTACTCAGACTCCAGCAGCACAGTAAGGCATTGTGGACTTCACAGTGCTTCAGGTGTGTAGTCACAACATACACTGAGATCTGTGGTAGGATTTAACCCCTGGCACAAAGTTCCAGTCAGGATTGCAGATGATGTAGTTGCTCTTTGGATACATTTGAAGAAATAAACTCCAATGCGTGTAACTGCTGGGTACTGGTAGGGATGATTTTGTTGCCATGCATAACCATCTGGATGCATGCTGCTGTGAACTTCAAATGTAATGGCATTTTACCCCTTACGTCAGGAGTTACTGACTTCCATGTTATGAAGATAATATGTGTTTGCACAGAGTCCAACAGTCCCAAATGAACTTGAACCTAATGCTGAATCCATTTTGGCTGCTTTGTAGCAAAACTCTTTCACCTTCTGGAGGATACAACCACCTTTTTACACACCCCGGCTGGATTCGAAACCAGGTCTTAGTCAACTGCGCCATCTAGCTAATCATTTTTATTTACTTTGACGTGCCACAACAATAGAAAAAAATGGTAGCAGAAAATAATTTGAATATTAAATTATTCAAACAGAATACTGAGGTATTTGTATTGTGCATTATTAATTGAATAATTTAATGCTCTGCCTAGAAATGAGACAGTTGTCATGTTTTGTAAAATTACAGTCGTCAATTTGTGTTTTTGCCAGCAGTTATTAAAGCTCTCTGTCAGTGATTTAATACAGAATTTATTCAGAATCATTAGCAGAGGCCAACATCAGCATATCAAACTCTAGGTGCCAGTGTTACAACAGAATGACCGATAAAGTACAATTTTTTTCATATTTGGTGTGACCAATCATGTGATGCATAAAGTCTAAATGGCTTACTGAATGTTGTAGCACGGTTCCATCCCATTGGCTGCAGTAGGGGTGCATGCAGATGGATGACAGTGACAAGGGGGAGAAGTGCTTTTGCTTATCCGTGCGTTAAGATGCCATCCAGAGGCTTCGTGCTGCAGACACTTCATTAGAATGCCAAGATAATGGCAAACTACCACTCAGAGTGACACCCCATTTCCTGCTTACTGATCTCTCCCACCTCAGCAGATGTCAACAATCCCACACAGCCCTTGCACAGCCCTGATTTTCAAACACTTTGACTTCAGATTCTTCTGTCCCTCTGACTTGAAAAATGTTACCAAATTGCAGGCTGAGGGAAAATTGTTCCACATTTCCTGACAAATTAAGTTAAATGGACATTAAGTGAGTCTTAAGAAAACAAATGGCTTTCTTTATCACAGGTGGATACTGATGCTTTAATGGGTTTGTGCTGATTGTATCTTTGCTAATGGTTTGACGGGAAGCATTAGAATTTTTCATATAAAAATATCTGGCACAGCACGCCTTGCTAACACAGACCTGTCAAGCGCACTCTGTCCTTTTTGTGCAGGGAAGCAGATGTTTCTAAGTATACTATAGACTGGCATTAGATCGAGTGGCAGATGCCTGTGAGAGTGCCAGATTTTTTTTAGATTTTATGAAACAAGCATGTGGTGTTCTGGGCAGGGACCTCTCTGTTCAAACTTTGCTGATTCTCAAAAGGCATTTTTATTCCTAATTCTGATCTCCGATTTTCATTACAAGCATTCTATGACACCTAGGTATTCACCTGAGGCACTTAATGGAAGTGTGATGATGTGTCGCACAGCCCTCCATTCCACTCATTATGGGCTCCACTCATTCAATTCACTCCCTTCCTGCCTTTGTTTCTAATGATTGTAACAGCCATTACATTTCTGTGAGGTTTGACAAGTTCCAGATGATTTGAAACAGCACTCCATTTTGATTTGTATTTATCATCTGACAAGTTTTAGTTAATGAAAAAAGGAAAATGGCCTTATATTCTGAGCAATCTATTACTGCAGCGTTGTTGAAATTCAGCAAAATTAATTTAGATTTCTGAAGTTATTGAAGAATAACTTTTGTGCTAGTACAAATGGCCAATCAAAACTGGAACAAGTTTATATGAGAAAGCAGACAGTACAACCAATTCTTCAGCAAAGGATTCTGCAGACATGACAGCCTCTGACTATGCACTTTTGAAATGACTGGCGCAGAAATTAAACTAGAAATCTAAATGCAGACAAATATTATGAATACAATATCAATAGTGGTCGGTAAATATATCATTGGCTATTTTTCAAAATTTACTGACAAATCCCTATCGTCATAATGACTAAAGCAGCGATCTTCTGCTGCCAAGCCAAACAGTTTAGTGAACTAGCTGTTAAAATAACCAAACTCTGTGACAAAATGACAGAAAATTTCCTACTGCCTGACTTCAAGGAATTAGGATGATTAACACACACAAAATGCCGGAGGAGGATAGACAGCATCTACAGAAACGATCTAGTCTCGGCCTGAAACATCGACTGTTTAGTCATTTCCATGGATGCTGCCTGACCTGCTGAGTTCCTCTGGCATTTCGTGTGTGTTGCTTTGGATTTGCAGTATCTGCACACTTCCTTGTATTTAAGATAATTAATTGCTGTTTATAATGCCCAGATTTTCTGGTCAGTATATGCCATTGACCTTGAAAAAGCTTACTACAAAGTGCTAGAGCAATTCCAGAACATGGATCCCCACTTTTCAGGTCTAACATCATCTGAGGTCCTTGGACAGAGAAGTTTGCTTTCATCAAGTTTGGCCAAGCAGCTGTTTTGGTTTAGAAATTCATACAGACAAGAGACCAGGAAGTGAAGAAGCATTCATTCTGAACACAGTTGAGTAAATGAAGTAAGGATGGATCACACATGAGATTAACATAGAACAGCACAGCACAGGAACAGGCCCTTTGTCCCACAATATTGTGGCAAACCATCTAAAACGTAGATCAAAAAACCGCAAGAACTAATCCCTCCCAGCCACATATCCCTCCATTTTCCTCACATTCAAGTGCCTATCTAAATGTCTCTTAAAACCCTTTAGTGTATCTGCCTCTGTCACCAAACCAGGCAGCACATTCCAGGCATCCGCCACTCTCTGAGTAAAAACCTCTCCCTTACATCCCCTTTGAACTTACCCCCTCTCACCTTCAAAGCATATCCTCTGGTATTAGATATTTCTACTCCCTGGAAAGATACTCCCTGTCTGCTCTGCCTAGGCCTCTCATAATCTTAAGAGCCTCTATCAGATCTCCCCTCAGCCTCCGCCGCTCCGAAGAAAACAACTCACCTTTGTTCAGCCTCTCATAGTAGCACATGCACTCCAAACTAGGCAGCATTCCAGCAACACACACAAAATGCTGGAGGAACTCAGGCAGCATCCATGCAAAAAAAGTACAGTCGATGTTTCGGACCGAAACCCTTAGGCAGGACTGCATTCCAGCAAACCTCTTCTGCAGCCCCTCCAAGGCTCAACACCGGTCCTACCAGAACTGTCTGCAGTACTCCAGGTGTGACCCAACCAAAGTTCTTTAAAGTTGAAGTATACTATTTATTACTTAAATATATATCACAGTCTATAAAATACAATTTCTATTATTTTAGAAAATATTATCTGGAAAACCACGCTTGGTGAGAAGTAGTGAATGAACTATTTATAGTGAAAATGTGGTGCACTGCCCTCTAAAATTCAAATTTATTGGCTTCCATGAAACAAAGTTAGGAGAAAATGCAGAACACATCAATATAATTCTTATAGCAGGTGCTCCCAACCTGGGGTCCATGGACCCCTTGGTTAATGGTAGGGGTCCATGGCATAAAAAACAGTTGTAATTACCTGATCTATAGCAAGGCAGGCACAAACACCTTGAAGGTGAATTTCTAAGCAATAGAATTTTTAAATTTTGTTATGACCGCATATCAAATTTGATGGAGAAATAAGTTGTTGAGAGCTGAAAAGATTATTCTGCAGTGTTCGTATCTCAGCATATGATTAAAAACAGTCACACACCCTGTCCAGTAAGGCTCAGTGCTATCAATATTGCTTGCAAGGAGAATAATGTGCAAACAGTCAAAGGCATCTTCAAATGACTACCGTAGATGTCGGATTATAAGCCGCTACTTTTTTCCCACATTTTGAACAGCTTTGAACACTGCGGCCTTTACTACGGTCCGGCTAATGCATGATTTTTTTTCATGCCGCCAAAAACATTTTGCCTCGTAACAGTAGACCAATAAAATTGATGAGTAGTTCACAGAGGTCCAATGAAATTTTACGATAAATCAAGCGCACTTTCACAATTAAATTATTGTAAATCAGTCATTTGTACTCACCCTCATCAACATGGAAAACACTCGAAGAAAAGCATTGTGCTGCCTTTATGGCAGTTATTTAGTTTATAATATTTTCGCTTAGTAATTCATTTTCTAGTTAAAGTTAGAAGTGTTTTAACTATATTTGTTTTCTGTACTACATCGTGGGATGCTATGACGTCACACCCGGTTTCGCCGCGTCTTGTGGGAAATACCGGTTTGCGATAAACGGGAAGGAGGGGGCGAGCGCATTACGCGAGCGGCATTAGATCTGAGCGAACGCTGCTTTTAAGTTAAAGGCGATCAATAACTTTTCCTGGTAGGCTGCAGTATATATATTTTTTACCAGTCGTTAGGAGATATTGGAATGTTGTTCAGTAAAAAAGTATACGCAACGTATATTTAAAAGTAGCCGCGTTACAGGCACGGTTCGAAAAAAAGCATTTGCAATATGTATTTGTTTATGTTACCATATGGATTTAATTAAAAGTTAAAAAATCCTCACGTGTAATATCTTTCTGTGTAAATATCTCATATTACAACGTGGGACACCTGCGGCCGAAAATCCGGTGCGGCTTGTACAAGTACAAAATTGATTTTCTTTCTAAAATTAGAGCCAGCGGCTTTTAATCAGGTGCGCTCTGTAGTGCGAAATCTACGGTAATTTTGTGTCAATTGCCTAAAGAAAGACTCCAACAAAAGAATGAAGTATCATTGACAACAACTTCTGGATTGCTACTTTACCTGTGAACAATCCAGATATTGATCTCAAATACACTGAATAATAATGGAACATTACATGACAATACAGATCCTTCAGCCCGCAATGATGTGCCGACCTTTTAACTTACAGTAAGATCAATCTATCCTTTCCTCCTAAATAGCCTTCCATTTTTCTACTATCCATGTGCCTACCCAAGAGTTTCTTCAATTTCCCAAATGTATCTACTTCTATCACCAGTTCCATGCACCCACCACTCTCTGTGTAAACTATTTACCTCTGACATCGCTGCTGGACTTTGCTCCAATCATCTAAGCATTATGCCCCATATCCTTCCCTGGGAAAATGTCTTTGGTTATCAATCTCTGCCTCTTATCATCTTATACACATCTATCAAGTCAACTCTCAGCCTCCTTTGCACCAACGAGGAAAGCCTATCCTCAAACGTCAGGCTCTCTAGTCCAGGCAGCATCCTGGTAAATCTGTTCTGCATCCTCTCTAAAGCTTCCACATCCTACCTATAATGAGGCGACCGGAGCTGAACACAATATTCTAGGTGTGGTCTAACCAGGATGTTGCAAGAGTTGCAGCTCTTGAACTCAATCTCCTGATTAATAAAGCCCAACACACCATGTGGCTTCTTAAAAACCCTGTCAGTTTACTCAGCAAAGTTGAGGTATCCATGGATGTGGATTCCAAAATCCCCTCTCTTCCTCTACACTGCTAAGAATCCTGCCATTAACTGCCTTCAAATTGAACCTTCCAAAGTGAATCACTTCACATTTTCCCAGGTTGAATTCGATCTGCCAATTCTCAGCCCAGCTCTGTATCCTGTCAATATCTTGTTGTGATAGTGTTGTTATCTTTGACACTATCCACAACTCTGCCAACCTTCATGTCATCTGCAAACTTACTGACCCATCCTTCCACTTTTTCATCCAAGTCATTTATAGAAGTCACAAATGGCAGAGCCCTGCAGAACACCACTGATCACCAACCTCCAAGCAGAATGCAGTCCATCTAGAACCTCTCTCTGCCTGATGTGGGCAAGTCAATTCTGAATCCACATAGCCAAGTTTCCTTGGATCCCATGGCTCCTGACTTTCTGAATTAGCCAACCAAAGGGAAACTTATCAAATACCTTAGTAAAATTCTTATACACAACACCCACTGCACTACTTTCGTCAATGTGCTCTGTCACATCCTCAATAAATTAATTCAGACTCCTGGGACATGACCGTCGCCTCGCAAAGCCATGTTGACTCTTCTTCTCTAAATACTTGTGCATCCTGATTCTAAGAATCCTATCCAATAATTTGCCCACCACTGATATACGGTAAGTCTCACTGGTCCCAAGTTTATTCCTAATCCCTTTCTTGAACAAAGGAATAACATTTGTCACCCTCTAATTCACTGGTGCTACTCCTGTGGCCAGTGAGGACATAAAAAATCATTGCTAAGTGTTTTCTGTATTAACCTGGGATATATCCCATTTGGCTTCGAGAACTTATCTATCTTGACGTTTTCTCTAAAGCCTCAGCACATCTTCTTTCTTAATGCCAACACGTTCTTGCATATCTGCCTGTTTTACGCTGTCCTCACCAATATCAAAGGCCCTTGTTCATGATGTTGAACATTGTCAAGGTTTCTGTTTTTACAGACACAAGCTCCAGTCATTGTCCTGTTAGCTACACCAAAAAGATTGCATCAGTTCTGCAGTGGCCTGGCTCTCAATTGCCAGCAGATCCAGGGAAATGGCAATCTCTGTATGGAAAATTAATCCTCGGCTTACACAGCATATACTCAGAGGCCTCCTTATTGGGCACAAGAGATACCTGATAAAGTAGCCACTGAGTTTACTGTGAAATATAAACAATGTTGTAATAAACTGCTCAGCAGCTAGGGGTAATTCCTTATTGTAATATTAAACCTCATCCAATAAGTAAATAAGCAAACCAAGAATAGCCCATTGGATTTGAAATAATAGCTGAAATGCTTCACATATTTTCTGAAATCGTATACTTTGCTGTGTTTCTGGATTTTAATCAATTTGATATCTTTGGTCAAAAGGAACTTATGATTTCAATAAATGTACATTGTTACCTCTCCACTTGACACAATTGCAGCTCTGTAATTCTTGGATTATTATTTCACTCTGTTCATACTTCCTCCCTTTTCTAAGGTTTGTTCCCTAACCAATTATGTTTGGAACCTTTTGTTTTCTTTATTTCATCTGGCCTCCAGCACACATTTTTGGAGGTAAAGGAAAATTATTAAAAATAAATTGCCTAATTTTTGAGCCACTTGAGAGTACAGAATGAAAGGACTAATGTGAATTTCCATCACATTTTTTAACACACAAAATAGCTGCCTCCAGACCTAAACATAAACCCATAGGTAGCATTGCATAGATGGTTAAACTGACCTAATTTTGTGTAAAATATGAGTACATTGCTTTTCTCTTTGTTTCAGTTAACTTATTTTGAAGTAACTTTGTGTATACTCTGTTTTTAAGAGTATCCCTTATCAATTCAATGAAGCTACACATAATCATATTTGCACATGTTCAGTCACTCTTTTTCATGAAATCACCATTCAAACATGCATATTGTCTACAAATGATTGCTTTCACCATTTGCAAATGAACACAACTTGCATTTGACTTTCTTGCCAGCCATTCTGAGGCAGAAGCACTCCCACTGAAAATAAACAAGTTAGCATGAATAGTGATTTGCACTAACATTACAGTCAGACATTTCAATCATGGCGTTTCAGTAACTTCCAGTCTCAGTAAGTGAGTTTAGCTTGCTGCTCCGTGATTTTTATCTATCGTATCTGCGCTGAACTGAGGTTGTGGCCTGCAATTAATGGGATCCTGAATCAGCTGCAGTGATGTCTGGCTTTGTGTCTGTGGACTCACTTATGTAGACTTCTGTTCTGACTGCCATTTGCATACTTTAAGTGTTTGCACAACTTGTTTTTATTTTCTCTGTTCATTGGATGTTTGATGGTCTTCTTTTTGATGGGTTCTATTGGGTTTCTTTGTTTTGTGCCTCCTGTAATGAGATGAATCTCAAGAATGTATAAAATATATATATATATATTAATGATAAATGTACTTTGAACATTGAACAATGAGAACAATTGGGAATGTGGTGGTACTCCGAAATTAAGTTCAATCAAACAAGTTACAAAATAGTATAAAAATAAATGTTGCATGAATTACACAATGTGAATAACGTTGTTATTGGTTTTCTGGTAAAGGAAATAGTTTAATGATGTCGGAGTTGAAGTTTGTCAGTTTTTTTTTGAACCTTGGCTTGAATCAACCCTAGTGGTCTATACTCACACATTTATTTCTGTATCCCTTTATTATATTCAGTCTTCCTCATAATTCTTCTTCTTTTGCCCGTTATGCTGCTGGCATATAGGGCAACAATGAAGGTCCTCCATCACTGGCAGCATTCATGACCTCCTTCATCGTGTTAGTAGCTTCCGCTCGGTTTACTGTCAGTCACGCAAGTCCTGGGTGCAGACTCAGGAATACTGTTGCACACAGATGTAGAAGGATTCTTCATTGCTGTTCTGTAACAATTTTGTTTTACCAGTCAGGGTTGTTAGCCCTGAGCTGAACCTCTGAACCTGCAGGTCCAGTGGATCACTCTTAGTCTGGCCTCTGCCCCTTGACCTGAGTTTGATTAGAGGTTATCGACCCATAATATTTAATTTACTGCTCTCTATGTTGGTGCTGCCTAATCTGCTGAGTTTTTCTTTTTATTTCAAACTTCTAGTGACGGCACTTTTATTTTTACTTTTCATTCATCTAGTCCAGGGGTTCCCCACCTTTTTTATGCCATGGACCCCTACCACAACCGAGGGATCCGTGGACCCCGGCTTGGGAACCCCTGATTCAGTTCATTGTGTTTTGGCTCCTAGTGGCTGAAATTAAATTACAAAATTATATAAGTGTAAAGGGGTTTGATTCAAGTTAGATCTATATTAATCCACTTAGCTGCATGTTAGCACCTGAGGTACTTACTAACACAATGTTGTTGTAAGACTTTTTCTGTCAGCTTAAGACCTAAGCAGTGTCCACATGATCATGTATAAACGGAAACAAAGAAAGTATTGTATATGTTCAATTCTTCTCTCTTGTATGTAGATGAAGATGGTACAAAGGAACTGAACATCTCCAAAGGGACCATTAGATTTGCCTCAGGTGGATAAAAAAAACTTAATTTAGATGGGCAATAACCAAATTAATTTTCAGGGTAACTGACCTTTCCATCTGCCGAGAAGGGGCTGAACTTTAAATGGACAGAAAAAGGACATGAGAGATGCCAGGACTTAAGAACTTTTTAAAAGCTATTATTAATGCTTTTTGAGATAGTGATTTAGATGCATATCATATTTTTTTTTACTGAGTTAAGTATTGTATGTAATCAGTTTTGCTACAACAAGTGTATGGGACATTGGAAAAAAGTTGAATTTCCCCATGGGGATGAATAAAGTATCTATCTATCTATCTATCTATCTATGTGCAGTGCTGTGCAAAAGTCTTCGGCATGTGTAAAAAAAATCTGCAAAGCCAAGATGCTTTCAAAAATAGTGAAATGAGAAGTTTCTAAATCTCAGAAAATGTACTGCGAAGAGCTGTAAATGGTTAAAAAAATAAATCAAATCAGTATTTGGTGCGACCACCCTTTGCTTCTAAAACTGCTTCAGTTCTCTTAGGCACACAGTCATGCAGTTTATAAGAAAACCGGCTGGTAGGTTGCTCCAAGCATCTTGGAGAACTTGCAACAGTTATTCTGGCTGCCTCACTTGGTTCTGCCTCTCCAGGTAATCCCAGACAGCCTGGATCATGTTGAGATTAGGTTTTTGTGGAGGCCATATCATCTGAAAAATCTGGGGTGCCTAAGACCTTGGCACAGTACAGTATTATTTTAGGAAATTTCTGTTTTTCCACACTAATTAAAATCAAAGTTATTTTCCCTTGACTTTAATTACTTCTTGCTTAGCAAAAAAAAAAGTTCCTTCAATGTAATAACTTAGCGGACCGGTGGTGTAGTGGCATCAGCCCCAGACTTCAAGGTGGGTGGTCCCGGGATGGATCTGGCTGGCTACTTGCACACTTTCAATTTGTGCTGGTTTGAGCATTGAGCTAGCAACTGGCCTCATAAAAAACAGACAAAAATGTGAAAGAAGTGGCAAGATTGCCACCCGATGCACCACAAGGCATGGAAAGGAACAACAGCAAAGTAATACTGAAGTTGACAAGTGAAAACCCTTTTGGATGGTCAGTTACAGTCTAATGTTACTTGCCTCAACAAACCAAGACTGAAGTATTGAATTAATCTGTTTCAACATCTTTATTAAATGAGAACTAGTACCCCTGGATATATGTTCTAGAATATCGATTTAAAGTGAGAAGAAGATCTGAAGCCAGAAAACAGAAAGCTGTTCAAAGGAAGCTTACCAACCAGAACACTGCTTAAATAGGGATAGGAAAAGAAAGGTGGTGACAGTGAATATATAGGTAAAATCAAGTTACAACTCATTGTCCAGGTAGCTAGACATTAGGAGGTATTTAGCTATTGACTAAAACATGACAAAAAAACATCCATATTTATAGCAGAAACATTAACCAAGGAAAGGATAAGTTCAATGCTCCTGATATTTTATATCAGTGCCTATTAGACACGAATACAATATGTAAATGTGTTTGCAAAACATTCAGATTGTGTCTTTGAGATTCAGTTGTTACTTCAGAAAATGCTTTGTTCTTTATTTTCTTGTGAGCAAATAGTTGGGCTTAAAATGATTGCTAATTCAGAATAGTATCAAAATCGGATCACATTTATCACTGACAAATGTGAAATTTGTTAACTTTATGGCAACAGAACAATGCATTACATGATAACTATAGAAAAAATGAATTATAGTAAGTGTATATATGTTTAATAGATAGTTAAATTAAAGTAAGTAGTGCAAAAACAGAAATATTCAAAATTAGTGAGGTAGTGTTCATAGGTTGAACATCCATTTAGAAATCAGGAGGCAGAGGGGAAGAAGCTGTTTCTGAATCACTGAGTGTGTGCGGTCAGGCTTCTGTACCTCCCTCCTGATGGTAACAATGAGAAGAGGGCATGCCCTGGGTGGTGGAGGTCCTTAATGATAGACGTTGCCTTTCTGAGGCACCGCCCCTTGAAGATGTCTTGAGTACCCAAGATGCAGCTGACTAATTTTACAACACTCCGCAGCTGACTTCGATCGTGTGCAGTAGTTGCCACCCCCACCCATACCAGACAGTGATGCAGCCAGTCAGAATGCTCTCCATGGTACATCTGTGGGTTTCAAATGTTTTAGGTGACAAACCAAATCTCCTCTAACTCCTAATGAAATATAGTCACTCTCCTTCTTTCTTTATAGCTGCACAAATATGTTGGGACCAGTTTAGATCCTTAGAGATCTTGACACCCAGGAACCTGAAACTGCTCATTCTCTTCACTTCTGATCCCTCTATGAGGATTAGTTTGTGTTCCCTAATCTTACTCTTTCTGAAGTCCACAATCAACTCTTTGGCCTTACTGACGTCCTGTGCATGGTTGTTTCTGCAACACCAGTCAACTAGCTGTATATCTTGCTCCTGTATGCCCTCTCATCTCCATCTGAGTTTCTGCAACCAATGGTTGTATGATCAGCAAATCTATAGATGGCATTTGAGCTATGCCTAACCACACAGTCATAGGTATAGTCAGAGTAGAGCAGTGGGCGAAGCACACATCCCTGAGGCGGATCAGTGTTGAAAAAGAGGTTGAGATGTTACTATCGATCTGTATAGGTTATGGTCTTCTAGTCAGGAAGTTAAGGATCCCGTTGCAGAGGGAGGTACAGAGGCCCAGGTTCTGTAGCTTTTCTATCAGGAATATAGGAATGATGGTTTGTAAAAGCCGAGCTATAGTCAATATACAGCACCCTGAAATAGGTATTTACATTGTCCAGGAGATCCAAGGCCACATGAAGAGCCAATGAGATCATGTCTGCATAGACCTATTGGGGCAAGAGGCAAATTGCAGTGTGTCTAGATCCTTGCTGAGGTAGGAGTTGATTCTAGCCATGCCGAACCTCTCAAAGCACTTCATCACTGTAGATGGGAGTGCTACAGGATGATAGGTATTAAGGCAGCTCACACTGCTCTGCTTGGACACAGGTATAATTATTGTCCTTTTGAAGCTGGTGGGAACTTTCAACCATAGTAGTGAAAGACTGAAAATGTCATTAAATACCCCTCCCAGCTGGTTGGCACAAGTTTTCAGAGCCTTACCAGGTACTCCATTGGGGCCTGTCACCTAGCAATGGTTTGCCCTCCTGTGAGAAAGACCAACGTTGGCCTCCGAGACAGAGCTCACAGGGTCACCAAGTGCTGCAGGAATCCTCACAGCTGTAGCTTTATTCTCCATTTCAAAGCGAGCATAAAAGCTGTTGAGCTTGTCTGGTAGTAAAGCATCACTGCCATTCATGATGTTGGGTTTCGCTTTGTAGAAAGTAATGGCCAGAGTTGATGTTCATCTGATGATGCCTCCAACCTCACTCAAAATTGTTTTTTAGGTCTCGAAATAATCCCACGCAAGTTATACATGGTTTCCTTGAACAGACCTTGGTCACTAGACTTGACTGCCGCAGACCTAGCTCTTAGCAGACGATGAACCTCTTGGTTAATTCATGGCTTTTGGTTTGGGGTCGTACAGTAAGTTTTCATAGGCATACAATCATTCACACAGGTTTCAATGAAGTCAGTCACAACTGCAGCATACTCATCTAGACTTGATGATGAATCCCTGAATACAGTCCAGACAACTGATTCAAAGCAGTCCTGTAAGTGCTCCTGTGCTTCCCTTGCCAATACCTACTTGGTCCTCACTACTGGTAATGCAGTCTTCAGTCTCTGCCTGTATTCAGGGAGTAGAAGTACAGCCAGGTGACCAGATTTTCCAAAGCATGGGCATAGAATATCATGATAAGCACTCTTGATGTAGTGTGACAGTGGTCCAGTGGTTTGGTTCCTCTGATACCACAAGTGATTTGTTGGTAATAATTATTTAGAGACTTTTTCAAGCTCGCCTGGTTAAAATACCCCAAAATCATGTGGAAGGCATTAGGACCGCTGTTTCATGTCTTTTGATTACATTGCTCGGTTTATCTAGAGCCTGTTTGACATTGGCCTGAGGTGGAATGTACCACTGCCGAAATGATGGCTGATCATTTTGAACTGTTCTGATCAACATTCAGACATGTTTGCAAATTTCAAATCGGTGCCTGCCAAATTTTACTGAAGGAGCACACCAACAGATATAGACGTGGTGCTAATTTACTTAAATGATTGGACAAGTCTTCTGAATATTAAGCAAGACTTTGATCTCTAACAGGTTCTGCTCATTAATTCAATTTTATGCAATATGAAAACTACTTCATTGGCTAGAAGGCTTTGTTTGATACCCCAGTATCTGAAGCATCACTGCATAAATGCAACATTTTCTTTTCTTCTGTTCTGCTCACAGATAATTTGCGAACTTTTCATTATTCTCTCTTTTCATATTTCAACCAACTGTGCTGATTGTTCTACCAAGAAAGCTGTAATGTATGAATCTATTTCTTTCAGAGCAATGATCCTCCCCTTAGCACTACTTACTGATCTGTTGTCTCTGCGTGAGGTTTGTTCTCTGTCGTTGCAATATGGATACCTAGTTAAAGCTATCTCCAGCGTGCATGCTTTTATTTAATAGACATTTAGTAGTGCACAGACACAACAAATAGGCAATGAGTACAAGCATCACAAACTGCACTGACCATTACGGGACAAAACAGCAAGTTAAACTACATGAGAAAGCCGTCACAGGAATGCGTGAGCAACAGTGAAAGAAGTCGCAGAATTTAAAGTGAAAGTAACATGGTGATGGCTTTGTTTGGGAAAACTGACAAATTTGATAGCCCTAATGCAGGCTGGGAATCATATACTGAGAGGGGTGAACTGTATTGTAACGTGCGCAATGTGGAGGAGCAAAAGAAGGCCCCTACACTTCTTAGCTTAATGGGACCAAGACCGTACAGTCTCTTATGTTACAATTGTTACAATTTTATGAGATCAGTTGAGCCCTAAACTGCTGGAAATAGCTGAGACATTTAGATTTTGCAAAAAGAACCAGAAAAAAAGATGAACATATTTCTGAATACATTGCCGAATGCACAATCTAGTACTATAAGATTAGAGATCGACTTTCTGATGCATTACAGGACAGGCTTGGTATGTGGCATGCGTAGTCAAATCACTTAAAAGAGGCTATTATCTGAAAGAGACCTAACCCTAGAACGAGTATTGACCATTGCAATATTATTAGAGACTGCAGCAAAGGATGTGCTGAACTACAGAAAAGGTTAGAATGTGAAATGCACAAAATGTCCCTGAATGGTGCAAAAAGACAAAAATGTCATTGATATGCAAATTCTCCCATGATACAAATGACTGTTCATTAAAAGAAAAAATGTGCAGAAAATATCACAGACAAGGTCATATAGAGAGAGTGTGCAAGGCGGACAAAACGCACAGCCGAGTGAAAAGTCTCAAGCATAAAACTAAGCAAAGGTTACTGAATGTAAAACAGAATCAGACAACATAGAGTCTGACAAAAGTGAACAGTCATGCCCAGAACTGCATAGTATAACTGAAGCAGATTATGAACTCATATGGATCACAAAACTAGGTCCAGCTTTGTCTATAATTCCAGAGGCTGACTACAACAGACTGGCATTCAATCAATCAGTGTGACATCGACAGGCAATGGCCAACCAAATGGTAGCACTAATCACAGCCTGGCAAAGCCGCTTAATGTTAATGAGTGGTGTCTGAGAAGGGTATTAGTAAACTCAGAGGTATGAAGGTCAGATTTGAACTGGATGAAGCAGCAATACCAAGATCGCATAAAGCGCGTTCAGTGTCTTATGCACTACATCCTAAAGTGGATGCTGACCTTCAGAGCTTGGAGGCATCCAGAATTCTCTCCAAGATGGCATGTAGTGATTGGACCATGCCCATTGTCCTGGTGATCAAGAAAGAGCACCTCCAGAACCTTGGCAAAATGCTTACCAGACTGAGCAAGTATGGTCTACGTGCAGAGAGAGAATTATGAGTTTTTCAAGGATGAAATCTCATATTGTGGATATGTCTTTGACAACCATGGCTTACATAAGTCACAAGAGACGACTGAAGCAGTGCTACTGCACCCAGACCAGAAAATGTGTCATAACTCAGGTCATACTTGGGCCTTGTAAACTACTACCTAAGAATTGTTTCTCCTAAGAATTGGTACAGTGCTGCCCCCACTGAACACACTGTTACAGACAGGAGCAAAGTGGGAATGGTCAGAAAGATGTGAAAAAGCATTCAAGGAAACAAAGAGACTAATAACATCTGATGAACTGCTCAGCCATTATGACCCATCCCTGCCCATTCAACTGGCATGCGATGCGTCCCCACGTGGCACTGGAGCCATTTTGTTACACATTATTAAAGATGGATCTGAACGCCCGACTGAGTTTGCTTCAAGATCACCGATGAGCACAGAATACAACTACGCACAAATTGACTGAGAAGCCCTTAGTCTAGTATGTAGAATAAAGAAGTTCCACCACTATGTCTATGGACAAAGGTTTATGCTAGTGACAGATCACCAGCCCCTTGTGTCCATTTTCAATCCCAGGAAGGGAATTCAAGTCAAGTCAAGTCATTTTTATTGTCATTTCGACCATAACTGCTGGTACAGTACATAGTAAAAATGAGACAATGTTTTTCAGGACCGTGGTGTTATATGACACAGTACAAAAACTAGACTGAACTACGTAAAAAAATCAACAACACAGAGAAAGCTACACTAGACTACAGACCTACACAGGACTACATAAAGTGCACAAAAACAGTGCAGGCATTACAATAAATAAAAAACAGGACAATAGGGCAAGGTGTCAGTCCAGGCTTCGGGTATTGAGGAGTCTGATAGCTTGGGGGAAGAAATTGTTACATAATCTGGCCGTGAGAGCCCGAATACTTCGGAGCCTTTTCCCAGATGGCAGGAGGAAGAAGAGATTGTATGAGGGGTGCATGGGGTCCTTCATAATGCTGTTTCCTTTGCAGATGCAGCGTGTAGTGTAAGTGTCCGTGATGGCGGGAAGAGAGACCCTGATGATCTTCTCAGCTGACCTCACTATCCGCTGCAGGGTCTTGCGATCCGAGATGGTGCAATTTCCGAACCAGGCAGTGATGCAACTGCTCAGGATGCTCTCAGTACAACCCCTGTAGAATGTGATGAGGATGGGGGGGGGGGGGGGGGAGATGGACTTTCCTCAGCCTTCACAGAAAGTAGAGACGCTGCTGGGCTTTCTTTGCTATGGAGCTGGTGTTCAGGGACCAGGTGAGATTCTCCATCAGGTGAACACCAAGAAATTTGGTGCTCTTTACGATCTCTACCGAGGAGCCGTCGATGTTCAGCGGGGAGTTATCTCTCCGTGCCCTCCTGAAGTCAACAACCATCTCTTTTGTTTTGTTCACATTAAGAGACAGGTTGTTGGCTCTGCACCAGTCTGTTAGCCACTGCACCTCCTCTCTGTAAGCCGACTCGTCGTTCTTGCTGATGAGACCCACCACAGTCGTGTCATCGGCGAACCTGATGATATGGTTCGAGCTGTGTGTTGCAGCACAGTCATGGGTCAGCAGAGTGACCAGCAGTGGACTGAGCACGCAGCCCTGGGGAGCCCCCCTGCTCAGTGTGAGGTGTTGGAGATGCTGCTCCCGATCCGGACTGACTGAGGTCTCCCAGTGATGACTACTACCCTGTTACAACTTTGGGCACTGTTCCTAGGAGCCCACTCTTATGACATAGAGTTCAAGGGTACCAAACAACACAGCAACACCGATGGCTTGTCACATCTTCCACTATTGGCAACTGAAGAAGAAAAGTCTTCATACTGTGACCCAGCAAAAGTGTTACACACTGCTTTGGTAGACCTGTTGCCGGTAACAAATTCTGAAATACAAAGGGAAACAAGGAATGACCCAACATTGTCAAAAGTCTATGACATCACCATGCAAGGATGGCCAGCTCATGGTAATCCCATGTCTCCAGAGTTCTCAACAAGATGAGATCAACTGCTGGTATGTCAAAGGATGCTAATGTGTGGATCCTATGTTGTGTTTCCCTCTAAACGGCACACCAGAGTGTTAGAGAATCTGCATGAAGGTCACCTGGGTGCAGTCAGGATGAAGAGTCTCACCCAGAGCTACGTGTGGTGGCTGGGAAAAGATAGACAGATTGAAGACTAGACCAAAAGCTGCTCAGGATGCCAGAAGTTCAAAATGTACCCCCACAGACCCTGTTACCTATGGCCATCATCACTATGGCAAAGCGTAGATATTGACTTTGCTGGGCCATTCATGGACTCCATGATTCTGATTGCTGTAGGTGCTCATTTGAAGTGGCTGAAGGTTGTATCAATGAAGTCAACCAGCTCAGCAAAGACTGTCTCCACTCTGAGGACTTTCTTCACCAGAAACGGCTTACCAGAAAAAATTGTGAGTGATAACAGACCACAGTACATGTCAGAAGAATTCTGACTGTTCATGAAGAAAAATGGCATCAGACATTTCAAGTCAGCTCCTCACCACCCAGCTGTGAATGTGTTAGCTGAAACATTTATCCAAACCTTCAAGAAGTCCATTAAAGTGATGGACACATAGGACATTTCTCTGCAGCACAAGGTGAGCAACTTCCTTGTCGTGTATCGGAACTCTGCTCATGCAACATATCAAACACTAGCAATGTTGTTAATGAGCAGAAATATGAGATCTCACATAGACCTCCTGAAACCAGACATCTGGATGGAAGTACAGAATGAACAGTTCAGCCAGTTGGCAAGTGAAGCAGCAGGAAGTTTCGAGATTGGTCAGGCAGTCCTAGCGTGTGATTACTGAGAAGACAAGTGGACACCTGGTAGGATAGCTACAAGAACTGAACCGCTGATGTACACAGTGGATGTTGAAGATCAGACATGGAGACACCATCTAGATCAGATATTGGATGCTCAACTGATGAGTACACCTGAGTTGATTGCATCCACCAAGATGGACACATTACAGTCACTGGACTTACCTCTCAGTGATGATAATGTCACTGATAGCAACATGACACCAGAAACCAAGAATGTTGTCTTAGAGAAGAGACCTACCAAACCTGATGCCACTGCACAGGTCGAGAAGTGCAATGAGAATGTTATTATTGTCAAGACACCTGTCAGACTTGATGCTGCTCCACAGGTCCAGAGGTGCTATCCTGAACGGAATAACGCCACCCAAAAGACTGAACCTTTAGAACTGTGAAGTTAGTTATGGACTGTTTATTTGGAATATAGGCTTATGAATGTTTTGTACAAATACCAATTTTATGGTGCATTAATCTAAAGGGGAAGGAAGTGTACTGTATGGATCTGTTTCTTTTAGAGAATTGATCCTCCCCTTCGTGTCTGTTGTCTGTGCATGCACATTGTTCTCTCTCTCTCTCTCTCTCTCTCTCTCTCTCTCTCTCTCTCTCTCTCTCTCTCTCTCTCTCTCTCTCTCATTGCAATGTGAATACACCAGTTAAAGCCATCTCCCTCGTGTGTCCTTTCATTTAGTTGATACGTAGTTGGGCACAGACACACAAAAACTTGGGAGAAAGAGTTCAATGCTGAATGTTCAGTTATTGATCATATTCAAATGGCAATATTAAGGAAAATCAGACATTCAATGAATGGTTAAAAAAACTGGATTGCGTCCTTAGATTGTATTGAATGGCTGGAAAGGTTGGCAGGGACCCTTTGGCTTTGCTTCTATTTCTCACATTCTATGTTCTTAAACAAAGACTGTGAATAGAAACTCTTGAACCCCTCTGAGAAAATGAATGGATCTTTGATTCAACACGGAACAGAGAAGATGAAGTTGACATTAAATGGAAGAAAGGCAAAATGATTCATGGATGATCTTATCATGGGATGGAATGCATGCACCTAATTACATTCTTGCTTTTGCAAATCTTGGAATTTACATCTTGTAAAATGTTAACAATTCTTAATAGTTAAACAAATTCTCCAAATACAGAGTCATTCTAGCAACACCTCAAACAAAATACAATTAAAATTGACAAAAATAGCAAAAAAAAGGCAGCTTAATGTCGAATAATAACAGCTGATGATGGCAGCTGTTCAGTTTGTCAATGAATTTGTTCAGCTTGCTGGCAGAATGTGCAAATCAGGGATGCAGTTCATAAAAATGTATGTTGATATGGCAAGCATTTACTATTAAACGGAACCTTCAGAAAATGATGTAAAACATTGAAAACCTGCAATAACATGAAACTTCAAAGGATGTTTATACACCTACCAACTTTAGTCCCCTATTTCCTCCAGCAGTGACAGCCGGGCTCGACGTTGCCTGCTGCTAGATTAGGGTGCAGCTGTTATGCCTACTGGCTCAATCCCACATGGGCATTAAGAGCTACTGCACTGGCAACACCTCCCATTAAGCACTTCTGTTATGGTCTTTGCAAGAGAAATTTCATGTCAAAACCTGCAGCTTTCTACTACAGGCCAGCTTAACTAACAAAATGTAATCATGATCGTCTCAAACAATAGCCGATATTGTTAATGTAACGTGCATTCTAATTAATTAATACTGACTTTGTACACAAATGTTGCAGACAGAAGTTATTGTGCAATGCTTTGATAAATTACTGGTATACAATAACTCAAGAAGAAGAGTTTACTTCTGATTAATTGGTTTGTCGTTTGCTACATTACCTTTTCTTGGAATTCTTTCATTTTTTTCCCTTTATTTATTTATGATTGACTGATTGATTGAGGCACAATGCAGAATGGGCACTTCTGATGCTTCGAGACATGCCACCCAGCAATCCCCCAATTTTTGAAATTTCATGGCTAACCATGGCATCATCAAAGAGACTGTCATAGTTCAATGTATGATGCTCATGCCCCATCTTATGCTGGTTAATAATACTTAAGATTCAGTATATATAAAGATATGTCACTAGCCCTGCAGAATACAGTATATGATTTTGGGTTAATTCAGAAATCCCAAAGAATCCTTAAGATTATTGTACCTTTAAAGCCATGAGAAAAGAAAAATTTTTTTTTGCTTTATTTATGTAAAATTATCTTATGAAATAATTACAATGCATGGAGGAAGTCAGCTGGAAAAAGTGTAAAGGTAGACACATTTTTAGTCTGTGCCAGTGGTGTAGTGGCATCCGCACCAGAACTTGGAGCAAGAGGTGTTGGGTTCAAATCCATCCGCCCCCTTGCACGAATTCTAGTCATGCTGTATTGAGTGTTGAGCTACCAACTTGTCCTGGTAAAATAGAAAAAAAAATGCCAAAAGAAACAGCAAGGTTGCTGCCTGATTCACCAAATTGGCACAGAGAGGAATAGACATGTACTTATGTCTTCATCCCTCTTCCATAATTTATTTTCCACATGATGGTCTTTGGAATGTTGATGTAGCAGCTTTAAAAAGATTGGCTACACTAAATAAATCTGCAATATCAAATTGTGGGGTATTCAAACACATTGCATTTTAAAAAAGCTCAGTATTTGGCTTTTTATTTGCAGTTTGAATTCTAAGAGTTATAATACTTTATACTTCTGTAACCAGAATCAAAGTTCTACTCTTGGTCTGCCAGATAACATGCTGGCTTTCTGGACTTGTAAACAATGTTGCCATAGCAGATTCCTTTTCTGTTATTAAGTTAAACAATTACATTATTGTTCACTTCATTGGGCTTATTAACCACTTCGTTATTGGTTAGTCAAAAAAATCATGAGGAAAACTTGGTGATTTCCACATGAAACAAGCTGGCACTGAACCGAGCTGACTTGGTGGAAGTCAGATGGCAGTGGCAGAAGATTATTTTTCAGATTGGAGTGCTTGGCTTTCACTACTTAGCGTTGACCCAAAAAGGTGATTTGTGATGAGTCCACTGTAGCTCATCACCAACAATTAAGAATTTGTTTGAGAACATAGTGGTTGTGGTTAGTAACTTCACAATGACACCAGTATTGATGGTATAGTGGCAGTGATGTTGGTTGTCTAAGACCAGAACAGGATCTAAATTAACAGGGGAAGTGAACCAAGGAATGGTGGATGGAATTTAACTTAAACCAATAGGAGGGACCGCTTTGCATTTTGGTTTGTTAAAACAGGGGAGAATTTGCACACTGAATGACAGGGGCCTGGCAAGTGTTATTGAACAGAAAGACCTTAGGATACAAGTACATAGATCCCTGAAGGTGGTAACACAGGTAGAGTAATGAAGAAGCTGTTTGCACACTTGGCTTCTTTAGTTATGGTAGTGACAGCAAGAGCTGGAATGTCATATTACAACTCTACATTGTTGGTGAGACTAGTTCTGGTCTCTTAGCTTCAGGAAGGATGTCATTAAGCAGGAAAAAGTGCATAAAGGATTCAAAAAGATGTTACTAGGACAGGAGAGCTTAGGTTATAAGGAGAGCCTAGATAACCTTGAGCTTTTTACCCTGGAGCAGGGATGCCTGAGGGGTGACCCTGAGAGGTATGTAAAATCATGAGGGGCATATATAAGGTGAATAGTCACTGTCATTTTCCTAGGGTAGAGGAGTATAAAACTAGAGGGCACAGGGTTTGTGAGATGGTAAAGATTTAATGGTGGCTTGACAGTTGCCTTTTCACAGAGTACGTGAAAAGAGCAGCCACAGGAAGCGGTAGAGGCAAGTACAATAACAACTCTTAAAGTACATTTGAACAGGTACATGGGTAGGAAATGTTTAGAGGAAGATGGGACAAATGCAGGGAAATGGGATGACCCCAGGTGGGCACCTTCGTCAGTTTTCAGCAACATGGCTTAAGATCCTATTTCTCTATTGAGGCCACCTGGTCCACAAAAAACAGTGGCAGCCATTCACAAAGCCCGTATAATGGAAAAATTCTTACGAGGAAAATTTAAGTCCGCAAAGGGATTTTTTTGCTCTCTGGTTGTTTAATTTATTTTTAAAAGAAGCAGTTGTTTTAATATCTGAAGTGATCTCAATTCATTAAAATTCAAGGATTGGAGTTAGGACCTGCAAATGGTGCCAACTGTTAAACTTTTGCTGGCTAGTTAGCAGTATTTTTCTCAATATAATTATTAGAATTTGTTGAAAAAGCAGAAAATGTTCAGTTGTGATTCTACACTCAATCCTAATAAACCAGTTATACAACTTCTCCCTTCAGAACTGGGCAAATCCGAATTGACAGGGTGGCATCAACCATCAGTAATGACATCACCAAAAGCTATTGCTACAGGATCTTTAAAATGACATTTTGGCAGGGCTGGAGTTTCAAATGTGAGCTATAAACATGTTTCTCTGTAATATGGTTCAGCTTTAAAGCAGATCGAATAATAAAGCTGACTGAGTTTGGTTCAAACAGCAATTTCAACCTATTTTTCAACACATGGCTCATTCCAGCTCAAAGTGACATAAAGTAACCCTACCCATCTACCCAAGAGGTTAGTATGCTCTCCAGGCACACAGCCATGGTCTGCCCTCATAAACTTGTGTGTGCACTGGGACTTGCTGAACATGCTCTAGGACTGGATGACATCCCCCTTCAGTATGCCAACATCAGTCCCTCAGCACTATGCAGACTACAGTGCGCTGACTACAGACTGCATGCTGCGGATGATTTAATATACACAAACATCAAAGTACTATCCTTGGTAATTATATTTTTTTTCTTACAAACTTAGTGCCAGCCATTTTATGAACAATTAGACTCAAGCAAAAATTACTGGCATAGTTTAAAAATAAAGCCTGGTAGAGAGGAGTGTATTAAGCAGATACACAACTCCGAACTTTTATTTGACATTTTATTTGGCTTTGAAAAATGACCAGCATTAGATTATAACATAATTTGTCTTGTCTTTATTACTAGCACAAAGGACACCATTCATTAATTATTCTGCTGTTGCAGCTTAACACTGCCTGGAAAGGTCTCTCTTTGGACAGATGGCTGGAAAGATGTTATTTATATCAATCAGTTAAAAATGCTCAACAAGGATTACTGTTTCTGTGGCTGCAATGATTTATTTTCTTTTACCTCATACACCCTACACCTCTTGCCCATTGCACAAACAGTTAAGCTCAATACACGAATAAGCATCGTCAATATTGTATCAGGAAAACAAGAATTGTCGATCCAGGCAGATTCAAGTTCTTTCCATTATTCTGATTTGAAAATAAATGCTGTGGCCGCACACTATTTACTACAGCTATTTTTAGTTAACCTCTAAAATAATTCAGCATTTCCTAATAATAAATCCTTTCAGTGAAAATATTAATTAGAAAAATCCTTTTAAAAGTGTTTTCATTATTATCTGTCTAGTAAATAAATGGGTTAACAAGACAAGTAACCAAGTTCATTAACTACAAGTCTTATTGGAGCCCTAAAAGAAATCTGATCTCAAGCCATTTAGAGGATATCCTAAATGCCAATATCCATTACCAGCATCCATTATAAGACAATTGTTTTTTTCATGGTCTGAACAACCCTTGTCTATAACCAATACTTCTCACTATTCTAAGGAGAAGTGCTTTGTTCATACAGAAATATTTTCTTGATTATCATGATTAAAATTTCATTTCACCTCCAATCTCTACTCTACCAGCTCCATTAATAATGGAACCAAAGTTTTGCATAAGTTGAAAACCTACCAACTTTACATCAATTGTGACATTTCAATAAACAATACATCAAATTATTGGAATTATAAAAAAGGAATGACAATGAGACTTTTTCAACACTATACAATAAAATGATTCTTTTTCTTTCAGGCAGTTGGAAACTAAAATATTTCTATTAGGATCATCTGACTTAAATTTTAAAACAGATAGCAGAAAAATGCAAATAAATTGAAATTGAACAACTTTTCCTTGAACCTCATCGATTTCATCCAAATCAGATACCTGGAGCCATGGGCACCCAAAATGCTCCACACTACATGTCTTTCTGTTGGAGCTGTGGAACATTTTTTTGTTTTTATTCAATGAAAAATCCTCACTTGCCTCATTTACAACTCTATTTTTCCTGCATCCTACTAGTGAACCAACTTCAAATGTTTCATCAACTTTGTTGCTGTTTTCCATCCACCTCACACTTTTGGATGGTCCTTCACTAAATTTCCTTTTCTTTTTCTTGGCTTCTCCACCTCCATTTCCTTCTCAAGCAATATGTTAGGACTCCATATCCATTACAAAACTTTAACAGCTTTCCTGGCTATCTCTAATTTGCTTCCTGTAAGGACTCCATTCCATTCTACCAGCTTCCACTATATCTGGAAGAGTAGCTATGTCTTTCACACCATTGCATTAAAGATGACTCCTTTTCCCCAAATTCATAGCATTCTCTCTCAGCTGCAGTACTGTGCAAATGTCTTAGGCACAAATACATAGATAGTATGCTTAAGACTTTCCACAGTACTGTAGTAATTTTACGTATTGCACTGTACTGCTGCCACAAATACAAAGTAAACTTCATGACATACGTAATTGATGATAAACTTGATTCTGATATGGGTCTCTACTGTAGACTGAGAGTGGGAAGGGGCTAAGGAGAGGGAAATCATGGTTGGGAACAGGGGAAGGGAGAGGGGAGGAGTGGGAAGCATCAGAGAGACATTCTGTAATGATCAATAAACCAATTGTTTGGAATCTAATGACTTTCCCTGGTGTCTCATGGCTGGGTGTGTCTGCACATATATATGCCTAAAACTTTTGCACAGTACTGCATGCATGTTCTGTGGCTTCTCCTCCTCCCACACTTTTGTTCTCATGCTGTTTCCTGCTCCCAGAACATGGTAGTGTTCCCCTTGTCCTTACATTCCATTGTAACAGCTTCCACAATCAAAGGGTCAAATTTGTAATTTCCACTATTTTCAACATATTACCATTCCCAAACACACCTTTCCCTCCTCTCCCTCCTATCTGGCATTTTTAAGAGATTGTTCCTGTGGTACTTCCCTCAACTTTCTATTCCAGTAGTGTCAGGAACTGCTCCCCTTCTCACAGTGCCTTTCTGTGCAATGTGATGCAATATCAGTCCATTTACCTTTTTACCTTACTCTATCCAGAGACCCATAAACTCTATCCAAATATTGCATGACTTTTTCCACACGTTTTCCAAGTTTGATCTACTATGTTTTGTGCCAACAATATCGTCTGTTATATATTTCAGAAACTCAAATTCAGATTGGGCGACCATTAGAGAAAATACCTCCATCCAGTCCAATTCAGCTTCATTTGTGCACTATCTCAATAGTCCATTCATTCCGATGTAATGACATTTAAGCTCAAGGAATAGCATTGCATCTCATCATCCGACCGATCACATAAAAGCTCAAAGGAATCGACTGAATTCAACAAGTTCTGACAACCAATTTATCAAGTTTTTGAGAGCACTAACTGTTCAGTATGATTGCTTTTCATATTGGCATGAAAGCCAATAACCTGTAATGCTAAATTACATTTTTCTTTCTCTATAGATAGTGTTTGGCATGCTGAGCATTTCCAGCATTTTGTATGTATTTCTAGCAACAGGTTGATCTTTTTTAATATCACAGGGCTAGCCTGAAATGAGAGAGCTATGGATGGTGGTGAACCCAAGTGCAGAGTAAGGTCTAGAATTAACTCAGCCTTGAAATAAACATAACCACACAAACAGTAGTACTAGAAATGGAACTCCTATGATTGAGCACTGAGTGCTCAGCACGAGACCTTTAAGTATAGACTCTCCATGAAGGAATGTGGCAGGTAGTCTGAGTCTTAAACAGACAGTGGCAGCTCACCATACTCCGAGGAAATGGAGCGCTGAAACTTGGATGCCTGCTGCTGTTCTGTTGGGACCATGACATAACCCTTCTTTTTAAAACCTTTATACTCAATTTCTTTAAACCTCTTTCTATAGGCATCTTCTCCAGGCTGATCAATAGCACCTATCAAGCCTTTAACATCCTCTCTCAGGTGTCTTGTCATAATATGTTGTTCAGTCTTGCTTGGTCTCCCCAAAACACAATTCTCTTTAATCTTTGCTAACCACTCTGACCCCTGCCCATTTTCTGTATTTTAAAGAGTTCAACTGTTTTCATTTCCTAGTTTGCATGGAAGATCATTGACCTTAAATGTTCACCCTTTCTCTCTCTGTGGATGCTGCCTGATTTACTGAAGAAATTTGGCATTTTCTCCTTTTATTGTAAATAACCTTGCAGATTCTGATTAAGATTTTAGCCATATCCTTTTGCTTTTAGTTGAGAAAAAAAGTCTTTGTGGATCTAAGTTGTAATTTATTAAACATAAAAGAGCCCTTGATGAAATATAGAAATGAGATAAATTTTGCATTTCAAAGATTTAAGCTGACAACTTAGTTGCATGCAAATGAGGAAGAGATTTGTAAAAATATTTGAAAAGAAATTATTCTTGAATGTACTTATTACAATAATGCGGCATGTAGATAAGTGTAACATGCTACACAAAAAGGCATTCATTTCTCCAAAGTGTTGAAATTAGCTTCATTCTGCTATTGTGAATTAATGTTCATCTGCCAGAAAGCTGAATATGCAAGAAGCACAAAAATTATAATAAATTTGTTAATTACATATTTAAGTAGTGCATCTCTGTTGTTTTCCTAGCATGTTTTCAAAAGTAGGTTTGTTAATACAACTTTTGATTATTTATATTTAACTCAATATATTTTCTGTTAAAATTCTTTCAGTTCATCACATTTAAGAGCTATTTGCTTGCAAAATCAGATATGCTATAACACATATATTTTATGATGGTGCTCATCACATTCACATTTGCCGAATGCAAATAAGACCAATCTAAGTGCTTTTAAACTGCAATTTAAATGAAGTATGTGACTGACTCTATCAAAATCTGTTTTAGGTTGCCATGGTTGACATATCAGTAGGGTCAGAGACATGAGCAACAAAGGTCACCACTCTAAATTGATTTATAACCTTTCAACCTTTTGTTAGTTGACGACATCAGTGTTTATAAATCAGTAAAAAAATATTTGGTAACGCTGGACAATTCTGTGATACTCCGAAGCTTTTCTCTTTTTTTCCTAACTTGTTTATTTTTTTTAGATTTGACATCATGTTCTACATCATTGCCACACTTAACAATTCACTAAAGATATGAATTCCTGTTTAAGAGAACATGATACAAATCTAGAATTTAAGTACAGCTGCACTTGAATTTGTACATAAATTCCACATCATTGCTCATTGTATTAAAGGCACAGAACATATACTAGTCACTATATTATGTCATAATTAAATATTTAGGTCAAAAATGTTGACAAAACATTAATTGCTAGTTTTTGATCATGTCCCAAGAACAATATCATTCTCGTGTTCATAATACTATCATATAATCTACAATTTTGTTTCTGATATTTTACAACAATGATTAAAAACCAGAAACACAAACAGTGTGCCACCAAGAAAATGTGAAGATATTTTGCTCATTTTTAAATTAACTTCTTTATATTCCACACCCTTGCTTTCTCAAGGTATTTTTTTCTCTCTGAGAATGACACCTAGCCAGTGTATCAAATCCACAACTCTGCCTTCAATTAAAATGCTTCATGATTTTACACTTAAAATTTGAAGTCAGTCTTGTTAAGATTAGACTTAGTTTGAATTTTCATGCTGCTCATTCCATGTTTTAAAGATGAATAACATTTATTCACTCATTAGTTTTATGCAAACTAAGATGAACATGAAAGAAAAATTGTAATAAATTATGGATACATTGTTAAAAATCACTCTCTATTCACATTATAGTATTCCTGTTTAGAAGTAGCATTTTCATTTACTTTAAATAATTTTAGATCATTAATTTTCTTTTGAAAATTAATACCAAAGTAACAATTTTGGGTAATATTAATTAATATCTGTAATATTGTTTATAGATACTCAATTTCTTGTTATGAAATTAACGTAGGATTAATTGGCAAGCTGTATATGGATCTATTTCATACATCTATATGGATTCATGGAGTCATAGAAAAGTATAGCACCAAAACCAGCCATTCTGCCCATCAAGGCAGTGCCAAACTATATATGCTGCCTAATTCCATTGGCGTGCACCCAGACCATAGCCCTCCATACCTCTATTATCCATGTACCTATCCAAACTCCTCATAAATGTTGAAATCGAGCTTGCATGCACCATTTGCACTGGCATCTCATTCCACACTCTCACGACCCTCTGAGTGAATAAATTTCTCCTCGTTTCCTTGAGGAGAAACTTTTCACCTTTCACTCTTAATTCATGACCTCTAGTTGTAATCCCACACAACCTCAGTGGAAAAAAACACATTCTATACTCCTCATAACTTTGTATACCTCTATCAAATCTCCCCTAAATCTTCTACATTGCAAGGAATGAAGTCATATTCAATATGCAGTCTCATACACTAGTACTTTATGCTGTTTAGAGCCTGTAGTACCTAACAAAACACAGACAACAGGTCCATAAAACAATAATCAATCGATTAATGATTTCCAGTTTTTCCTCACAGAATAATATGCTGACCAATATTTACATGTTCCTTTAATTTGGAGTGTGTTTGCCATTAACACAAATGATAATTTCACTGTATGTTTTGATATTTCAATGGACAAGTGACAAATAAAGCTAATCTTTATAATGGAACTGGACCTTAATTCCAACATATAATTCAATTCTAAGAATCACTATTGTTGTTAGCACTTGGATTTTTGCCGTATCAATACAATTTCTGTGCTTCCAATCTTAGTCAAGCCTTTGCAAGTAGACCTCATTACTGCATGTGTTTATTCTGGAGCATAAAGTGATGATTTTAATGTACTTGTCAATATCACATAATATGTATAAAAGTCAAATTATGAATGTGGAATTTTTTATTAGCATATGCTAAAAATGGGTATTATTTTGTTATCTATAGGCTAACTCATCATTACTCTAAGTTAGATGCTTTGATTTATGAGCCAATATAATGCAGTCAAGTGATTTCAGCAAGTAGGAGGAAAAATTAGGTTAAGTACAAACTACTGGACCTATACTTAAACGAACACTGTCACTGACAAGGTAGGAATACTTTAAATTGAATGTATTTCCAGTTACAGTGGTTAAAATATTTCAAAAGTAAAGGGTTTAATATAAGTTCTGTTGTGTGTATACAGATGACTAGAGAGCAATATGTCAAATATTTGAGTTGGAGTTTATATCTAAGCAGGGAGGTGTGCTGTGTATTTAATATTTGAGTAAGCATTTGTTGCTTACATAATTCATTACAGGCTGTATATAAAAGTACGTTAATGGCATACACCATCATGCTACCACATCATCAGGGCATGTCTCACTAAAGTAAAAATGAAGCATACTCATTCTCCTGGGCTCCAGTGTTTTACTTTTGATTAATTTATGAAGTTACAAAACATAACGTTGCCCTTCATGGATCATGTGACAGAATGGAATAACTAAGTACTCCAAGGATTAAATGTTTGATGTTTTAAAATTTGTTTCTTCATAATCCTTATCTCGATTCTGTCTTGCATATTGCTAGCGTTTGAAGAGCCAGTCCTACAGAAGACTTCTGATTAACTGTTCTCTACTCTCTAACTTACATATTGCCTAAAGAATGTATTTTAGTGCACATGGTCTTTGCTATTATTATATATAAAGCATAATTACAGATAATAAAATGGATATTACTACTGTGTAAATAGATCAGGGATTCCCAACCTGGGGTCCAGTGACCACCTTGCTTGTGGATATAGGTTCATGGCACAAAAAAGGTTGGGAACCATTGAGATAAATATGCACTTTTGTCTATTTTACAGTCAATAAAGACTGAAGATATGGATTATATGGGAACAGATTATTACGGGCAAATAATATATAGGTAATAACAAACTTTACCAGAATAGCTTGCAACTTTAGAAACAGCTCTATTTCTCTCTTTAATATCTCTTTTATTCCTTTTCAAGGTTCTTTTGAAGACCCTGACCTGGAGTTACACTCTGACTTCGATTCTTTGCGGGAATGGGACCCGCTGTTGGGGCCTCATGACCGGCCGCTTATCGGTATCCCAAGGAAGCAGCCTGGAAGTCCAGCGCTCCTTCAGGGCTTTGGATTTTTGTAGTTCCGGGGACGTGCTGATTCTGGGCCAGTGCCCCTGACTGAAGCATTGCGGGAGAACACGGAACATTGGGAGCAGCAGGGTGGCTGCCAGGGGTTGTGTGCCCGGTGAGCTGCGTCTTTTCGGTTCCGATTCTCTGGGTGCAGTGCTTGGAAAAAGCGATGCAACAGACTTTTAACATCATTAATCAGCGAGTTTTCTGTTACATCTCCCCTCTTGCTGTGAAAAGGGGACACATCGTTTCCCTTATTAGGAAGAGAGAGAGAGCCGGTGGTATGTTGAATTACTGGGTGAATGAGTAGTCTTTGGGGTACTACAAGTATGTGTCTTTATTGATGCTTTGCTACACACTTGAGTGCTCGATGGGGGGTGCTGATCTTTTTTGCTGGTGAGGGTTGGGGGGGATAGTTGCCTTACTGCTGCTTGTGCGTGGGTGGGGAGCTGGGGGGGCTTTAGGGTTCTGACATTTTAACTGCCGTCCATTCTTTGGGGCACTCCTCTATTTTTATGGATGTTTGTGAAGGAAAGGAATTTCAGGATGTATACTGCATACATTTCTCTGACATTAAATGTACCTATTGAACCTATTGAATAGCTCAGTGCCATGGGTCACAGAATGGCTGTATTCAATTTTAATTATATTCCTAAGGGATAGATAATGTGTTAACCTTTCCACAAAATGATACAAAGGAAAAGATGCTGATTTAAAAAAATTCTCCCTCATGAAAAGCTAGGTCTACTGAGCTCCTGGCATTGCATTTTTTTATATTTTAATAAGTCCTGGATTTTTCTTTCTGTGATACAATTTCACAACAATTATTTACAATTAAATCCCAGTAGATGCTTCTTGTGGGAGCAAGAACAGCCTGAATGTATTTGTGCAAGAGCTACTGGAAAATCCAGGAGTGGGACTGCAGTTTTTCGGTAAGTCTGTTGTATTAAATACAAATGCGTTTTTAAAAATATTTCAAGAAGGTTTATCCATCTCTGTGAAATTATTTGTATAAGTAACTATTGTGCCTAATATAATATAATTTGGGTTGTGGGATGTGTAAGGTGTTTCTTCTGCAGGTCACTCTTGGTCAATGTGTAATGTCTGCTTTGCCTCCCCCACCCAGTCAGGGTGATATAACACCGTGGGAGCAGGTGGAGAACGGTGTATGCAACCACTGATGCCAGGCAGACAATCTCTGAAGGGTATTGATTATGATGGGGTCACCTGTCTTGTAACCACACTGCCCAGGAGAAGGCAATGGCAAACCACTTCTGTAAAAAAATTTGCCAAGAACAATCACGGTCATCAGACCATGATCGCCCATGTCATAAGACATGGCACATGATGTTGATGATTATGGTGAATTTAACCAAGAAGTGAATTATCGTATCATAAAGGCACTTCTACAGTTCTGTATTGTTAAAGGAAAATGTATTAGCACTGAATAACTTTAGTGCTTTCCCACCTTCCCTTTCTTCTCTGAATTTATTGTTCTCCTAGCTTACAGAACCCCATCTCTCCATCTAATAAACCCTCACCCATGCTCACGATTAACTTCTTGAGCATAACGTCTTTTTACTTTTCAATTTTTTTTCACTTCTGTAGCCTTATACACTCAAAACAGCGTCTAACAATTTTCTGGTTTCCCCCTTACCTCACTTTCAGCTTCCATCCAAAATACTTACTGACTCTGCTAATCTTACTTATGTTATTTTTATTTATTTGTACTCAGATATACAGCACAGTAAAAGGCCCTTCTGGCCCAATGAGCATGCACTGTTCAATTACATACATATGAACAATTAACCTACCAACCTGTACGTCTTTGGGAGGAAACCAGAACACTTGGAGGAAACCTACGTGGTCATGGGGAGAACGTACAAACTCCTTTCAGACAGCGGTGGGAATCAAACCCCAGTCGCTGGTGCTGTAATAGCAATACCCTATCTGCTACACTACAGTGCTGCCCCAAAAGGCCAAAAACAGTAATCCTCCTTAAAATATTTTTTTTAACCATGCCTACTTTTGATTCCCAGATGCTGAGAGAAGCCTTCCTTTTTTCCTATCCCTGCCATTTTCCCTGGCATGCCCTTCATCTGAGCTCTCTAAGAATCAGAGCAGATAACAAGTTTCCAAGTTTTCCTCCTCTGTTCTAAAACTATCTGCTACAGAGGGTTTATTCTGTAAAGAGTGATAACCTTCAAAAACGTACAAAAAGAGCCCCCTTGAAGTTCTTGTACTTGTTTCTAATTGTAAGCACAAGGGAATCATAAATTCATCCTATTCAGTTCAGTTACTTTCCTTTTCTTTTCATTGTTCACCGACAAATTTTCCTTTTGTCCATTTTGCAAACTCACCTTCCTTTCCATCTGCATTCTGAATACTCATCTCAAATATTTCTCCTTGAGCCATATATTTTCAATGAGACCATCTATTTATTTTGCAGCATTTCTACACATCCAACGCCTGTCTAACACCTGGTCTCCCCAGTAACTAAACACTGGGAGAACTATAAACACAAGAATTTCTGCCAGTGCTGGAAATCCAGAGCAAAACACACAAAATGCTGGAGGAACTTGGCAGATTAGACAGCATCTATCGAGGGGAATAAACAGTCAATGTTTTGAGTCTGGGAAAATTAAATCATTTTTCTTTACTGTTCTCACAAGTTCAGTATGGGTCCTTTTGGTTAACTTATCTATGCAACTGTAGTGCCATTCACCAATATTCAGCCCCTAACCCTCTGTTTCTGTTTCACCAATACCTACCCAAATGTCTTGTAAACCCAGTTGCTGAATCAGCCTTATCACCTCACCAGCAGTTCATTCCATCAGCTGTTGTGTGAAAATCCTGCCCCATAAACTTTTTCATTCTCAGCTTAAACCCATGTCCTTTAATTTTAAATTATATTACTCTACCATCTATGTCCCTCACAATGTTATAAATGTCGGTGAGGTTACCCCTCAGCCTCCAATATTCCAATGGGGTTTCTTGTTTCACGGATGTCTGTGAAGAGTAAGAATTTCAGGTTGCATACTGTATACATTCTCTGTTATTAAATTGAACCATTTGAACCAGTCTATCCAATCTATCCTTATAAAAATGCAGTTTTGTGGAAATTATAAGGATACAACATTCTGTTGAATCTCCTCTGCACTCTTTCCAATGTTACCACATCCTTCTTTACATATGGTGAGCAGGACTGTGTACAATATTCCAAGTGGGCCCAAACAATGCTTTGCACAACTGCAACATAACATCGCCTCCTATATTCAATGCATTTTTGTTTTGCTAAAACATGAACACTTTCTGGCTCCCCCTACTGTTAACACATTAATTTATTATTAACTTTTAGATCTCTTTTACATTTCAAGTCACAATATAACATGACATGTTCTACTTTTAAGCATTACGTTAAAATAGATTTACAATATATTACTGCTCAAATTAACTTAATATTTCTGAAGATGTAAAACACAGTGCTGACTTAAAGCACAAAAAAATTGATTATGGCATTCTCTTTACTTCCATGAACTATATACTTACTTTACTGAAGTGGATTACTGGTCTCAGATTTCCACTAGAGGTGTTAGATTGTAATCAAATTCAGAGAAAACAGAATATATTCAATCAATATAAATGTTTATCACGTACTAAGAATATTCTTAATAGAACTTTAAGTATTAGTCAACAATGCTTTTCAGATTGAACAAACTCTTGATAATGTTAGTGTCCTTATCACTCCTTCCACATCTTGTCATCTCAAACCTCTATAAACACAAGAGATTTTGCAGATGCTGGAAAACTAGAATAACATACAAAATCCTGCAGGAACTGAACATGTCAGGCTGTATCTATGGAGAGGATTAAACAGTCGACGTTTCAGGCTGAGGCACTTCAACAAGACTGGAAAGGAGGGGGAAGAGGCCAGAATAAGAAGATAGGAGGAGAAGGAATACAAGCTATCAGGTGATAGGTGAGGCCAGGAGAGGAGAATTGAGGCTCAATTGGGGGATGAGGTATGATGTGCAAAGCTGGGAGGTGATAGGTGGAAAAGATAAGAACCTGAAGAAGAAGAGAGCAGAGTGGACTATGGAAGAAAGGGAATGATGAGGGGCACCAGAACGAGACGTTGGGCAAGTGAGGTGAAAAGAAGGGGTAAGAGGGGAAGAAGAATGCAAAATGAAAAAAAAAGAGAGAGGGAAGGGGTAGAAAATACCGGAAGATAGAAAAATCAATGTTTAGCTGACTGATTGGAGGTTACCCCCCAACCCTGGCCTCCCAGCTTCTAGTCTGCTATCTCATTAACCACTCACTATTAGCCCATTTCTCTACTCTGTTTTTCTATGATTCTACACTGTACCAAGACTGCTCATATGTCATCCCAATCCTTCCTGACCTACTTTGACTTAAGTTTCTTTCTTCCTTCAGCTTTCACTTTTGTTTATGTGTTTAAGTTCCTCCATGAGTTCAACTACATCTGTAAACTTTTCAAATACAATAGTTCAAACATCCTTCTTTTGTTCTGACAGAGCACAGTGTTCTCAGCTTCCCAAGTCTCAAAGTCTAGGGACAGAAGTTTCTAACCTTTTTTATGCCATAGACCCCTACCATTAATCAAGGGTAAAACCACAGAACGTCAACCTCCTTTCATTACAAACCTTTCCAGACTGATTCAAAAATGACTGCTGTTAATTGTCTTCAACATATCAGACTCTTAGAGGAGACTGTGTGGCTCTTGCCCAATCCTTTATAATTTATAACCAGATTTTACTTTAACTTTCTATGTCTTTTTCCTCCAAGTACTCCTTGAAGAACTGATCTTAGAAGCAATAAGGAAACTGCTGGACTGCTCAGCTGGTGAAGCAGCATCTGAGGGGGCAAAGGGATAGCCGATGTTTGAGTCAAAACACTGTGTCATTTGGGGGTTATCTTGCACCCACTGTCTTTTGAACATTTGGTACTCTCTCCATCATTGCTAGACCAACCACCATGTGAAGAGGGTGAATTGCTTCTCAAAAATCATCCTTAAAAGCTTCCCTCTGACTTGGCGCTTGGCCATGTTTTATAAGTTTAAAGTACATTTATTATCACAGTATGTATACTATGTACAAGCTTGAGACTCATCTCCTTATGGGTAGCCACAAAATAAAGAAGCCCAATAGAACCTATTAAAAAAAAATGAAGACCATCAAACACCCAACATGGAGAAACGAAAACAAATAGGGCAATAAAATTAAGCACATAACATTCAGAACTAAAAGTCAGGAAAGTGAGTCCGCAGCCACAAAGCTGGTCATCACTGCAGCTGATCCAGGAGCCTGTTAGTTGCAGACCACAGCCCCAGCACAGAGACGAGTAAACCTCATGAAACAGCGAGCTGAGCACCGGCCTGTTCCCTTGAATCTGGACCCAAAACCCTAACTGTTTCAATCTGGCTGGACGCTAAATCAGCCAAAGCTTGGGTCATTCCTCACTCTCGGACTTGGGCCTGGGCCTGGGTCCTATCTATCTGGTTCAATGTTTGCTTTTCTTTCTTAGGCAAATATGATGTGCTGTGGGGCATTTTTATACATTAACATATTATATGACTGCACCTTAATGCAATTGGAGAATACAAAAAGAAGGTGATTACATATTACTGACAGCAGAAATAAACACTGTGGACAAAAAAAAGTTGTTAAGTTTGAAAATGGCTAACGACATCATGATATAATAATACCTTAATAGTTTCTATCATACACAGGTTTAAAAATATAGCAGCATCTGATATGTTTGAATAAGCATTTCAAAATATTATAGATAATGTGAATCTATAATTCAGAATCTATAAGGTATGATTAAATCAATGTGATAGGATAGATCAATCTGAAAAAAGACTAAAATACGATTACCCCAGCATTATCTTTGCAAAATCTAGGCGATCTTTGACTTTGTAAAGGCCTGTTCAGTACCTTTAACAACACAAAATAGAAGAGCAGGGAAAACAATTGTTCTTCCTCTTTGCTTAGAGATATTCAGACCTGATCAGCAGGAATAATAATAAATGGATGGGACCAGACGCGTTACGAATTTTATTGGTCTGTTTCCATCCCCATTTATCCAAGAACATGTTATGTTATTCTTTCTTGGTTTCACTAAGTAAGGGTTAATAGAAATGAGGCTTATGTTCCATAAGATGCAGTTCCAGGTTTGCAGGTCAGAATTCACATATTCTAATTTCTGGAAAAACTGTTTCATTGATGAAAGCATTACAGTATGATATTTCCTTTATGGGTATATCTTTTAGCAAAGCTCATAAAACCTCAATTCATCAACATGAATTGTTGACTTTATTGCATGATGTCATTAACAACGAGCTCACAATAGGGTGAATTTGTCACATAGGCAGGTGGTTTGAGATCTCTCAGTGATACCGAATGATATCAATTCTAGTTTTTTTTGTAAATTTATGCCAAGTTTCAGGCAGTAAACACAGCTGCCTTGATTCTCTTCCAGAATAACAGCTTGGAAAGACATGGAGGAGTTCTCTAAATCCACCTGAGGACCCAGCCTATAAACAAAATAATGGCAGCTTGTTGACGGCTAGATAATTTGGTGGACTAGGACATTGGTCAAAGACAGAGTTCTTCCCTCAGAAAAATTGCGGTTTCAATCCAACCATGGGATAAATGACAAAATATGTTTTGCTGACAGTGATCAGCGACTGTAAATAAAATGAATTTTGGCAATCGAAATGCAGTCTTTCAGGAATGGGAGTCGTCAACATAAAATACTGCTAGTTTGGCAATGCCAAATCAGCATTAAACATCTGGAGAATGGGGAAAAAAAATCAATGTGATGGGACAGATTCTGCTTAAGGTATTGCTTTTGATATATTCATGCCTTAAAGAATTCAGCACTGCCATCAAAGAGTGAACAGAATAACCCTTCATCCAAGACTATAAATGTACTGTTTCTTTACAATACAATGATGGAGCTATGTTTAGGGACTGAAGCTGCATAAAAATCAGCTAACATTCCTAATGGACTTTTGCTCAAACACAAGAGGAACAGCAACAATTATAAAATGAATCTGTGGGTCTAGATTTTTGCATGGTTCCAAATGTATTTTTATTGTGTAAAAAAATTACTTCTGTCTTAAAGGAGTTAATATTACTGGGAATAAACTAATGATTTGATTCTTTCATTGGGCATCCCGTCAGCAAAGTATATATCCAAGAGGCATAATCCATGCAGGGTACCAACTGCGCTTCATACCTGTTCCAAGGAAATGATACATTACAGAATAGACTCATTCACTTTAAATTATTAGAAGATATAAGAAATTATTAAAATGCACAGTTAACATTTGTTAAGCAACTGTACAAGGAAAACCAATTAAAATGTGGTATCCACAAACTGTGATATATCCATAAACTGTGAATTCAAAAGATAATTTTCACCTGGATTGAAATACATCTCCTTAATTAAAGAAAGCAAGTCAATAAAACATCTCCTTAAAGTTACTCCCATTAATTAGATTCTTTAGACTATAACTATATATATATTTTCTGCAACAGCCATTTAACCCCTTCAAAGCTTATACCAGCATCATATTCTAAAGGGTTTAATTTTGTCCAGTACATTGCTTAACACATTTGTGTAAAGCTCCACTGTGCACCATTTTAATAGTGTTTCCAGCTTATTTATTTTAAATTGGCTAACAACTTGTAATCACATAAAGAAGCCTGCTATATGGCACAAGACAACCCAACATGTTGTGTATTAAAGCAAAAGGAAAATTAAGCCTTCAACTCTTCTGCCTTTGACAAAATTATGCAAGGTAAATACTGCAATCTATATATCAATTTAAAACTTCACCAGTCATTTATCAATGTTATTTTTCAGATGAAATATATAAGAAATACACATCTATAGATAACATTTAAAATGTGATGAACCTGTGAGATATAAACTTTGCATCACTGTCTTGAGTCCTAGAAGAAACAGTTGCCGAAATGCCTCAAATTTAACCCAGGGAATCTTGAATAAATGTTATACATTTAACTCCTGTTAAGTATGTAACTTAGACAAATAAGTTTCAATCTAATGTTGCAGTCTTCTAAAAGCTGTGTTTTCTTTAAGAAAGATAAATTATGTATGAATTATTTTGCAAACCATAATGAAGGAATGTTTTCTTATATTTGTATTAATAACCTTACATTTCCACCTTATCTGTATATATAGTAACACTTTTTATTTTCAATGAAATCAGACAGTGCTACATTATTCTATGAATGTGAACTACTTTACAACTTTGTTGAAAGATGTTATTTTGTATTCATTGAAGATGCAGGTCTGTGAGCACTATTTTGCACAGAAAAAAAAGATTCTTTATTGAACTACATAAAACCTAAAGGAAAACGTGATTATGAAGCTCTAAAATTAAAGGCTAGCCTTGTAGGAATTAAAATGAAATACAATTCAGGGAATACCTCCTGCATATTATTAATAATAAATACTAATCTATAGGCAAACCCTGACAAAATTGTTCATACTGTGGATAAAGCTCACAAAATTATCAAACAATAGAAATATTTCCTAAACAACTGGTTAACCAATTATAAGGATGTGGCACCAATTCTTTGAATTTCAGTTGCAATGTTCTGAGCACCTGATCTATAATCTATTCACCAGATTGGTGTAAAGCATCTGGATTAGTGAGTAACATTATCAAAGGTTAATTATGGAGCTATTGGCCAGTCTATCTCTGTTGAAGGTATTTGGTAAACCAGGAGTGGAAACAGGTAACTTAAAGTAAGGAAAACTGTCTGGCAGCATCTAGGTAAATAACAAATTCTTAGTTTGGAAAGATTTAGACCTAATGCAGGTCCAATAGGATAACACTGAATTTTTACATTTGGTTAAAATATGGTGAGCAGAATGACTGAAGACATATCAGAATTTATACACACAAGAAAGTCTGCAGATACTGGAAATCAAAAGCCACACAAACAAAATGCTGGAGGAACTCAGCAAGCCAGGCAGCATCTATGGAAATGAATAAACAGTCAACGTTTTGGGCTGAGACCCTTCTTCAGGACTGAATTTTAGGAAAAAAAGAATTTAGTTCTCATATATCTAAAATCAACTATAAATACCAAGATGGAATGGAAACTACAAAGCATAAAAATGACATTGAAATGTCATACATGACAAATTTTGTGTAGAGCATTTATTTATCATTGGATATACGACAAAATGATTCCAGTTGTATGACAACAGATATGAACTGAAAACACAATTTTATTTATTTACTTATTGAGATACTGTGTGGAATGAGCCCTTCAAGCCACACCTCTCTGCAATTCCCCAAGTTCATCTGAGCCTAATCACGGGACAATTTACAATGACCAGTTCACCTACCAACTGGTAAATCTTTGGGCTGTGGGATGAAACTGGAGTACATAGAGGAAAGCCATGCAGTCACGGGGAGAGTGTAAAAACTCCTTTCAGGCAGTGGCAGGAATTAAGCTGGGCTCAGCTATACTGTAAAGCCTTGTGCTAACCCACTACACTAAAGTGCCACACCAAGACTATTTGGATATGTTAACTTCACAAATTGTGATTGCTTTTACAAGAAATACTGTAGTTGCAGCAATTTATCAATTTAAACTAATAGCTGGAACAGCAGTTTTTTTCCCCCCATATTTCTGGCCTTTTATTACTGGTATATTTTAAGATCTCATTTTGCTGTTGGCTGCTATTAAAAATGCAGGAGGAGGTTTTTTTTGCGGTAAAATTATGAAACACACCACAGAAGATAATTATTTTGAAAACTATAGACTGGGGAAGTTTTCCAATTGGATCAGATATTGTTTCAGACATCAATTTATTTTTGATAATATTTCAGTAATTTTATTTGTGTTCCCCTGACCATTGACTGTTATGGTTGTATTGACGAGTACCTTTTCCCCTGCTTATATTTTAATAGTTGTTATTTCTCCTGAAATATGAGAACAAAAAAGTGCTTACAAGTTTGTAATTATCACTACAATTGCCAATTTAATGACTAAATTGTCATTTCAAATGCTTTAAGGAAACTGAATGCAGATTGTTGAGGCTGAAGCATATTTTAAAGTTCAATGTTCAATTTATTATTAAAGTACATATATGTCACCTGAGGTTCATCTTCATGTGGGCATTCACAGTAAATAGAAAGAAGCACAATAGAATCAATGAAAAGCCATGCGTAACAAGATGGACAAACAACCAACGTACAAAAGCCAGCAAACTCTGCAAATACAAAAAAAAAAGTAATTCATATCATTAACACAAGTTGTAGAGTTTTTAAAAGTGAGTCCATAGGTTTAGGAATCAGTTCAGTGTTGGGGTGAATGAAGTTGGTCCCTCTTGTTCAAGAGCCTGATGGTTGAGGGGTAGTAACTGTTCCTGATCCTGGAGGTGTGGGACCTGAGGCTCCTGCTCCTTCTTTCTGATGGCAGAAGTGAGAAGAAAGCATGGCCTGGATAGTGGGGATCCCTGCTGATTCCCTGCAACAGGGCTCATTATAAATGTGCTCAATGGTGGAGAGAGATCTACGTTTTGTAGCTATTTTCCATTCAAGGGCATTGGTGTTTCCATATCAGGCTTTGATGCAACCAGTCAGTATAATTTCCATTGTGCAAATATAGAAGTTTGTCAGAGTTTTCGTTGACATGCCAAATCTGCACAAACTTCAGATAAAGTAGGGTCCTTGCCCAACACGTTAACTGTTTATTCCTTTCCATGGATGCAGTCTGATCTGCTGAGTTCCTTCAGCATTTCATGTGTGTTGACAATCATGCTGTGTTTCCTATTCCAAATCGGAGAGACTTAAAACAGGACAATCAAAAGTACTATTTTTTCATGAAAGAAAAAAAAACCTAGAAAAAAACGATGTCAAAATAATTCAAAGTAATTCTCATTTTTTTGTTTGAATGCAGTATACATCAGTGTGTTTTCAACTTTTCATCTAATTGATGTGTTGAAGTGGAACAGAATCATCCAGTTATTTCCATAACTCTACATGCATCTTTCATGAAAGTTGATGCTGCTATTAATAAAGAACTTTGATTGCTGTATTAGATCAATTGAGGCCCTGGTTACACTCAGTCAGCTGTGTTGGGCAAGTCATGTCACTCATATGCCAGATACAAGAGTACTGAAACAGACAAGTGTGAGCAACTCATGCAGTTCTGAGAGAATTCTGAAGAAGATGAAGGAAACCGTGGCTTATGTACTGTGCCTTTTCGCTAATCAGCAGTTCACCTATAGTACTTTAAAGTGTATGTCCAACCATAAAAAGACCAGAGCAAAATACTTAGGCATTCATTTAATGGGACGAGAATATGAACCCAAAGTATAGGCATGTAGGTGAATAAGAGCAAGAATGAGTAACTGAAAATGGAGAAGACCCCAGAATACATCTCCTTCACGTTTAGTAGATGATTAGACAATGGTTATATATTCTCATACACTAAAAAATACTCCAAAATGTTCATCTACCAAATCAGTTACTAAAAGAATTTGATTCATCCTCTATGAATATATCTTTAAATTTACCATCATAATGTCAATAAATTCTGTAAAATCTGCTCAAGACTACTTGAAATTCAGATAGTTTCAAGGCTGGGTTCCAATGCTGAGAGTTTGCCCTGGGAGGATTGGTAGGAATGCAAAGCTGAGGTACAAATGAGACATTGGCTGATCTATCACTGAAATTGTCTATCTTGAGAAATGGGACACCATTAACTGGAAGAATAACTGAGAAAATCTTGGCACAAAGCTCCAGTAAGATGAGATTTATATCTGAGCTGGTGAGAACAGCAACCTATCCCTTTCGCTCACAGGGTTAAGATTAAGTCATCTTCATGGATAACTTAGAAATGACCAGGATAATTTACCAATAGTCATTAGCTAGATATAAACTTCCAGTAATGACTTCCCTTCACCGTTCCCCATTCCCTTTGACCTCTCTCACTTTATCTCCTTACCTGCCCATCCCCTCCCTCTGGTGCTCCTCGCCCTTTTCTTTCTTCCATGGCCTTCTGTCTTCTCCTATCAGATTCCTCCTTCTCCAGTCCTGTAACTCTTTCACCAATCAACTTCGTAGCTCTTTACTTCACTCCCCCCCCCCACAGCTTCACCTATTACCTTGAGCTTCTCGTCCCCTCCTCCATATTTTAACTCTGACTTCTCATTTTTTTCTCTCCAGTCCTGATGAAGAATCTTGACCCGACTGTACAGTTTTCCATAGATACTGCCTGGCCTGTGGAATTCCTCCAGCATTTTGTGTGTGTTGCTTGATATATATTGACTGATGAGTTCTGTCCTTAATTCTATCTTCATTTCATTGCATAATACAGTTTAAGCTTTGCACTTAGGAAGCATTCTTGTTGGTTCACTCATTGGATTGTGTTACTTGTAGCATATAGAACAAATCAAACAGTAATTGGAAGATACTTTACATAATTATTAAGAATATAATGCTACTGGAAGCTTTGTATTTAGTTCTGGACTCTTAAAAGGTTATCAAAGATTAGTTAAGAAAGTTTGGAGGAAATGTATCAAAGTAATAATAGTAAGCATAATGAAATGAATGTTTGTGAAGGACCAAAAGCTAAAAAAAAGACTATGAGAAGTTGTGAAAGAATCATTCAAAGTTATGTGAAGTGCAGTGGAATAATGTGCACTGGCCTACGGGGGTGGAAACATTGAGTCAACATTATCAGAGAGAAAAAACAGTAGCGAGATGTCATAATTGTGTTTTGGGCAATGATATGCGATGATCTGTTGATGATAATGAAAGCAGTTTCATTTGTAATCTTCAAAAAGGTGACTAATTTAAATAAGCATGAAAGGAGAAGTTTTCAGAGGAAATAACTTGGAAGAGAGATTATTGGGAAGGTCTATATTAAGTGAATGAAGATATTTATGATTCAGACTTAATGCAGATTGCTTAAGGCTCAGTTCATAAGTTCATGTATATTTTTCTGCCAGTTTGGTCAGTGTGATATTTGCTGCTGTTCCCACATTGGATTTTGTAGACCACATTGGTCTTGTTCAAAAGCTTAGTCCAGTCTTTTTGTCTGCAATATACTCTCCTCAACATTGGCATATGTACAACTATAATTCTATGTTCTTGGAGCAATCAAGCCATCATTTCAGAGATATTTCAAATGTATGGAAGGACAACCCATTTGGTTGCTTCTTGGTTGGTGCATTAACGACCTTGTAGGCATCTTCGTATGAAGTTCCTTTAGCAGAGAAAACTATCCACAAGGATCTATGAACATCAACTGCTGTTCATTGGTCTCCACCAATGAAGATCGAGAGGGGCACAAATTTGACTGGGCATCAGTAAAGTCAAGGCACAAGTGAACACACGGCATACAAAAGAATTCTTAGGAGCATGGTTCTCTGTGAGCACTTTTGTAAACAAATACATAGATCGCGATCTTATTTATGAGCTGATGTAGGCAATATTCCAGACCACACTGCACGAAGTTCACCACACAACCAATCAGCAATGAGATTTCCTCTCCACATTACAGATGAGCTTTGGAAATGACATCAAATCATCTGACAAAAAAGTATATAACGACAAGCATTTGGAGGACGCACCACAATCAAAAGCATACTGACGAGGTCACCTCACATGTGATGAAACATTTGCAAGTAAATTGCCAAGATCAGAGAACATCTCAACTCAACCACTTGAGCTGCACATCTTCCAAATTATGTCCAAACCCAACTAATGTTCAAACTCCAAACCACCATCCGTTACTGAACAATTCTATCTCACACCAATCCCAATAGGGTGACTTGCCTCACTTACTCTATTCATTAATTAGCCTAAAATAATGATCTCCTTTGCCACCTTTTGCCATTCTGTCCAACACTTGCCTAGGTTCAGCCTTATTTGATTTCCTTGTGTGCTCTGCATAGGACACACAAAGGAAAGTGTTTTCTTGTACAAACAGTTTAGTACTGCAGCATTCAAACAGATGAATTAGGAAAAGGTATTGAACATTTGGCCCTTCAGATTTTCTCAGCCATTTAATAGAATAATGGCTGATCTAATCATAACTTCAACTTCCATCCAACCACAGTAATCTTGCACTTACTTCCTTTACATCTATCTCCATTGAGAAAATGTTCAAAGTTTCAAAGTCTCTTGATCTTTTAAAGAAAAAAAGTGCCTCATCTCTTTTGCAAATGGATCATCCATTAGTTTTAAGAAGTGATTGCTTATTTCTAGATTCTTCTTCAAGGAAATGTCTTCTCCTCTTCACTCTTTTCCTTGGTATCTCATATGTTCCAGTCAAAACCTTTCTCATTCTTCTGAATGCCAGCAAATGCCAGCCTGTCTAACATTTCTTGATAAGACAATCCATCCCTTCCAACTATTAATCCATCAAATATTCAATTAACTACTTTGAGCACATTAACATCCTTCCTTAGATAAGGGGAACAATGCTAAATGTAGTCACAGAGTCAGGGAATCAAACAGAAATAGGTCTTCGCCAAATGCATGGTGCAAACCAAGATGGCCGCTTAAGCCAATCCTATTTGCCCGAATTTGAATCCTATCCTTCAAAATGTTTCCTATCATGTACCTATTAAAACACTTCTAAATGTTGTTATTATACCTGCCTCAACCACTTCTTCTGGCAGTTTATTCCATAAATGTACCACTCTTTGTCTAAAAATGTTGACCCTCAAAAAAGTTGGCTCTCAGGGTCCTGCTGAATCTTTCCCCTCTCACCTTAAGCCTAGTCCCCAATGCTGGGAAAAAGGCTGCTTGCATTCCCCTTTTCTTTGACCCTCATAATATTATGCACCTATTAGGTCACCCTTTAGACCCCTACGGTAGGAGACTAACTCTAAGAATGTCAGTGAATAATATTTTATCAAGGAATAAAACCTAAGCCTTCCCAACATTCCCTTCAATACTCTGCTAGGGTCAATGTTGAGGGGGATTGGGGCTGTGGATTTGAAGACAGCGAAGAAAGCAAGCTCATTCCTTTTAAAAAAATGTCACTTCACTTTCATTACTTTTCTGTATTTTCCTAGTTGACTAATTATATATATATATATTTAAATCCTTTGTTCAAGTTTTGTTAGCGTGTATTCTTGAACTGAGGTATAAAACATATGTTAACTTCACCAGCAACCAATCTTCTGACACAAATGTAATTTAAAATGCAATCCTGAACAATAGTTTTCCTCAAGTTGTGGACTGGCATTGACTGCAAACTAGGCAGTGCTGATTAACATTAATTTTGGGTGTCTGGAGTGTGGGTGCGTAGAAGGAGGTGTGTGGAATTTATATGCAATTGAAAGGAAGTATTATAGATATATTGTAACTATTGAAGTGTCCTGCTTTTTCCTTTGATCTTTAGCATATAAAAATGTTATGTAATATTCGATCACAAAGCCTCTTCCTCCAAGAGTGCTTCAATATGATGCCTGCTGCTCATTTTTGTTGAATAAAGCACTTCTATATCTACTAGCCCCAGCAACTCGCTGGTGATTTTGCTCATGTTACAGAAAGTTTCAGTGAAAAGTACAATGATAGAAGCAGGAGTAGGCCGCCTCCCCCCACCATTCAGTACAATCATAGCTGATCTGTCTCATGCATCAACTCCTCTTGTGTCAGTGCCAGACATAAGAACATAAGAAATAGGAGCAGGAGTAGGCCATCTGGCCCATCGAGCCTGCCCCGTCATTCAATAAGATCATGGCTGATCTGTCCATAAACTCAGCTCCATCTACCTGCCTTTTCCCCATAACCCTTAATTCCCCTACTATGTAAAAATCTCCCTAACTCTATCTTAAATATATTTACTGAGGAAGCCTCAACAGCTTCCCTGGGCAGTGAATTCCACAGATTCACCACACTCTGGGAAAAACAGTTTCTCCTCATCTCTGTCCTAAATCTTCTCCCCTGAATCTTGAGGCAATGTCCCCTAGTTCCAGTCTCACCTACCAATGGAAACAACTTTCCTACTTCTATCTTATCTATCCCTTTCAAAATCTTGTATGTTTCTATAAGTTCCCCTCTCATTCTTCTGAATTCCAGAGACTCAATCTCTCCTCATAGGTTAACCCCTTTATCTCTGGAATCAACCTGCTGAACCTCCTCTGCACTACCTCCAAGGCCAGTATATCTTTCCTCAAGTATGGAGACCAGATCTGTACACTGTACTCCAGGTGTGGCCTCACCAGTACCCTGTATAGTTGCAGCATGACCTCCCTGCTCTTGAATTCAATCCCTCGAGCAATGAAGGCCAACATTCCATTTGCCTTCTTAATAACCTGTTGCACCTGCAAGCCAACTTTTTGCAATTCATGCACATGCACTCCCAAGTCCCTCTACACAACAGCATGTTTCAATATTTCACCATTTAAATAATAATCTGCTCTTCTACAGCCTTCTACACACCAGTCTTTCAAAAAATATGTCCTGTGTTGTAGCCTTTACAATGCTCTCTATGGCAGAGTATCCCAAATATTCACCAAACTTTCAAGAAGAAATTCCTATGCATGACAGGTAAAATGTCTATGTCCTTATTTTATAACCATGCCCCATCATTTAAGACTCCCCTAGTGGTGGAAAAGTCTCAGCACTCACCCTGCCATTCCCACCTGTGGTCTTCAAGTGACCTTATGTTAAGAGAAATGAAATCACTTCTGATTATGACTAAGCTTTTGTATGCATCAGTTTGGTGCCCAACAAAACTGGGCAGTTAAAGCTTTCAGGAGCACTGGAGCACTGGGCTTCCTTGTTGCCATTGCAAAGGCCTGTTACGACCTTGTTGTTGGAGCTCTGACTGTGTCTGACTATCAGAATGCTTCCTGTGCATCAGATCAAGACAAGTATGGCTGTGGGAAGACCGACACATAGCATGGGAGTCAGAACAGTGAGGTCTGCCCTCTAAATCATTTGGCATTTTACTGTGTCCCAAAATTGCAATCTAGTTGTGTCTTACAAATCGAAAATTATGGGTACATTTGTGCTGTTTCCTGCCATAGGGTGCTTACATTTTAGAGAACATGATGGACTCAGAATAAGTCACTATAAGTTCCAAGAATTTTAACATTTTAACTTTGTTGCATTAGTATGTGCTATCTCTTCCCTAACCATTCATTCAGTCATTTCTTTCAAAGAACTGAGGAAAAACAATTTCAGTAAACAAAACAATAATTACTAAACCTACTCTTGATTTGAATCAGTGAGACCATTTAAGTGTGATAATCTCACCGTGTAACTGAAAAATGAAGCTTGGGAAATGCAATATCTAAACTATTACTCTGAAACTTCTGGAAGAAATCATCTTATTGACGTCATGAAAAGCAGTCAGATACATTGGCTCAAATTTTACGTTTCCATTTTTTAGTGTAATATCATTACATTAATTGCAACGGTGTACCAACAAAATAGATTGCTGTCGTGACTATTAAGAAACTGGAAATGAATAAACACAACATTTGAGGCACAGATTTATGGATGCCATTCTGTCAGCAAATTTTAAAAAAATTAACCTCATCCTGTTAAGTGGTGGCGTGCAGAATAGCAAATTGCTCCTTTAGTGCTTTGAGGGTTAAATTAATATTGTATTGCACTTACTTATGGCGTCTACAAATTGATCAAAAAAGCCGAATGGAAAAAGTGGCTCAGGCAGCTCTCTGAAAAACATCTTTAGTGCTCCGGTGACGACGTGGATGTCCTCCCACTGGCTGTCATCCAAATTCAGCTTCTCTTCTGGGAAAACATGAAGAGAAATGGAACAACTGGTTTTAATGAAACAATTACAAGACACTAATTATTATGTTAATGTTTGCCTACTATCATCAGCAACCGTTAACAGCCTCCTGCACCTAGAGGTTTAGAGCTGTGCAATTTTCCACAGAAGAACATATTCAGTACAATACCATCTGCAGGAATGTAGTGTGCACTCTCGGTCGCACACACACACACGCGCACACATACACACACAAACAAAAGGACATAAAGACTCACACTCATGACTCAAGATGTCAGGTACACTTATACCCATAATGCTTTTGCTGATAAATTAACACCACTTCTGAACGTGATTCAAAGCTATTAGCATTCAAGGCTAAGAGGGGCTGCGTAGTGGCAGCAACTGCTGGCTGAGCTGAACTCATGGGACCGGCCTGCAGGCCTTACAGAGCCAACATGAGACATATGCTAAACATGGCAATTGAAAATGAGCTATTACTTTACATGTGTCAACCTTGCCATGTACAAGGGAATTAAAGATAACTCCCTTTCTTTGCTTGAATCTAGTGCTAGTTAGGAATGTACAGAAGGAAAGAGGGTTCCCTTTCCAGAAGGATATATTGCTTCTGTGCTTTGTACTTACAAAAATAGAACAAGTACGAAACGTTATAGTTATACAAGTAACAAGAAGATAGGAATTAAAGAAAGCACAGCTAACAGAGTTATTCTGAGCACTGTCGTTTTCACAGATTTATCTGTGCCTTGTCGCTGCCTGTAAGGAGTTTGCGTGTTCTCCCCGTGACTGCGCAGGTTTCCTCCGGGTGCTCTGGCTTCCTCGTACAGTCAAAAAACATACCGATTGTTAGGTTATTTGATAAATGGAAATTTTTCTGTAATTAGGCAAGGATTAAATCAGGGTTTGCTGGGTGACGTCACTCGGAGGGCCAGAAGGGCCTATACCACACTGTATTCCAATAACCAAGTAAACAAATCAATAAATATGGGCTTTTTTTTCTACTAAAAGCAAATGTTCTTGTACACAGCGGTTTTAAAGAAATTTGTAGCTGATCAAACTTAAAGTACAGCCTCCTAATTGCATCAGCGTGAAATTACATCAGTGTAAAACTGTATCAGTTGCTATGCATTGACAGGGACTTCCATTATCCAGACCATCACAACAGCTACATATCCCATTAAAGAAACTGTGCTGAAGGTGGAAGATGTCTTTTGAATAGTAACTAATAGTTTGAAAGTGTAAGTGCCCAGAAATTCAAATGCATTTTGCAATTTCTTTCCTATGGTTTACAACTGACAATTGATTTTTTTAAGGAGTGAAACATAAAAATGACTATTTGTAGATTGTTTTGAGTCACTTGGAAAATTCGAAGGGGCATTTCCTTGAGTGATTCAACTTTACAATAGGCATAGGACTTCTTTATTGGGGTGTGCAGTATGTCATAATTCACTGTGCATTGCAGGGGAATGGACTACATGCTGCTGAGTGTCGAAGAATGGGTGCTGGTTAGACAATGTGGTCAAACCAACATATTATCAGATCAGCATACCTGCTATGTGAGGGCCATCCTCCCCTGCGCTCTTCCCACTTGCCTACCAACCATCTCAATCTTTGGCCAGGTACCAGATATACATCTGACTCCCTTTTCCACATTTTTGAACAGCAAACTTCGATCTGCTCCAATCTTACAATTCGGATATGGATGTTGATCGAAATCTCTGATCACAATGACTTCCTTTCAAATAAAAATAAAATCCCTCTCAATCAAACTATGCTCTTCTCTGATCCCCAATCACTCCGTCCAAACAATGCATAGTAGTTGGAGTTCTGTAAGAAAGATTTTTACAATTACTATTAGCTGCTCAAATAACTTCTTCCTTCATGTGGTCCAAGGCCTACTCATTTGAAGCAATAATTTACTTGTATCCTTCCAATGTAGTAAACTGCATTCACTGCTCTTAATGTTGGCTCCTCTACATCAGGGAAACCAAATAATAATTGCATTTCAGATCCATTCAGAGGGATCTTGACTCTGTCCCTTAATTATCGATCTGACCCTCACTTTAATCTCTTCCACACTCTGACCTCTGATATGTCCAATGAAGCTGGAGAAAAGGCACCTTATTTTCCTCTAATCACATAATAGTCTTCCTGATTCAAAAACTAATTGAACAATTTCAGGTAATCAGCAATTAGTCTTAGAGCCTTTCAGTGTTAAATTTCCAACAATCAGTATTTTTTTTCCTTCTGATGATTGAAGATCTTGTTCTTCTTCTCCCCTTATACCTTTCCCGAACCTTGACCTTGGCATGGGCTACAACCCTTCATTTTCCTCCTTCTCCCATCCTTTCTCTACAGTTTAAAGCTTGTTTTTATCCTTCATTCTGATAAAATGTCAGACTCATTCATGCTGCTTCTGTCTCCACAAGTGATGCCTGACCCGATGAACATTTCCAACAATTTCTGTTATGCTTTAGATTTCCAACACCTGCAGTGGTGTGCTTTTGTCACATGTTCTATTTCTTGTCTATACTGAATTCAATTGAGTTCAGTCAGTTCAAGATGTTCTGCAGTTAAACTAGGCATCAGTTGCACACTGGCAATTGCATTATCAGTTTTATTGAATTCCACATAAGTTTACAGTAGCTCATTATGATGATTATGTACAGTAACTACTGACTAGTATTTAACTGCATCTCCCATGTTAACATTCTGGTTTAAAGTGCTGTGCAGAAGCTATTGTCATGGATAGCTCTCAGCCTAAATGGTTGCAACTAACCACGCCACCAATCCTCAGTTTCTTCCAGATGTAATATTGTCTGTATGGCTATATTTTGGAGGATACAATAAATCTAAAATATGGTAAGTCAATAATCCTCTGCATTTCAACATACCTTTGATTACATCTAAGCTCCCCAAGATCTGGAGAGTTTTCATATTGTTTAAGTCACTAATACCGAAGCTTGACAATAATATTGATCACTTATTTCTGTCAGTCACTTCTCCATTATGTTTCGTAATGTTATTGCTTCATTTAAAGTATAACGAAGACTCCTAAGAAAACACATGAACAATGAAACAAAACATAAATTGGCTAAAAAATTGACAATGATTTTTACTTTGTCAATTTTTCTCATTATACATCTTTTCATGCCTCCTGCAGACATTTCTGATCATCCATTATTTCCCAATTTCTGTGTTTTTTTAGTATTTTGAAAGAAAACTCGTTTCCATGCTAACACTTTCAATGTGATTCATAGGCCTTGTATACATTTGCAGTCTTTGTGACCGCGTCTGTTACTTCCTTCCTTATAACATAACACTTTTTCTTCTTAATTGCTGTTAACTCCAGAAATCTTTGACAACCTCAGGGAAATTTATATTCCTGAAAATTCAGCTGTTCTAGGCTTTATCCAGTGGCCACCCTGCAGAATGCCCCCATTTGCTCTGTTTAAATAATTGCTATGGAAAAGTGGTTTCCAGACTTTTTTATGCCATGGACCAATACCATTTAGCAAGTGGTTCATGGACGCTAGGCTGGAAACCCCAGCTCCAAAGGCATTGTTAAAGCACAGCAATCAGAGTGGTAAAGTGAACCCAAAATAGAGGGCAGATTTTGGCATGGATTCCATTAGGTGTGGCAAATTTGAAATCTAGTCGGACCTTTGAGAAAATCAGGATTTTGAATATGAATGACACATGACCAGTAGAGTTAATTACAATATCTGATGATAATTTTTTGGGTGTAGCTGTAGAAGAGCATGAAGACACATGGAATTATTGTAAAACTAATGAAGTACAAACTTCATAGCTTCCACATATATTAAAATATCATGAATTTGTGTATGCATTTATTCCTGTGTTTCCCCCAGACATTGCGGCTACAACACTCTGGTCAGACATGGTCCTGTGGTCCACAACAGCTAAGCTGGCATATATTGTGGAATTGACAGTACCATGGGAAGATGGTGTTGAAGAAGCTTATGAGAGGAAAAAGACCAAGTACTCTGAACTGGCAAATGAAGCTGCCCAGAATGGCTGGAAGACCAAGATTTTCCCTGTAGAAGTGTGATGCAGGGGATTCGTGGCTACATCTACGACCAGTCTATTGAAGAAGCTGGGGGTGAGGGGTTATTCACTCCAACAAGCAATCAAGTCCTTGTCAAATGCAACAGGAGAAAGCAGTAATTGGATTTGGATTAAAAGGAAAGACAACAATTGGGCTGCAAGATGAAGACAGGAGGGTATGGAACTGGGGGGGGGGGGGGGTGTATCTGGGACACCAGGTGGCACAGTTGAGCCCTCTGGAGACGTCGTGGGCTTATCAACAAAACGTCGAAGAAGGAGAGTGCCCACCTGATGGCCTCGATGAGGTACCTACCCTCTTTGTCATCACTCTAAGCCTACTGCCAACATCGAGAGTGCCGATTTATCAAAGGGTTTGAAACATCAAGTCCTATTAGCTTTACTATTTTGGGGTTAATAAATTGATCTAGGATTACTATTTGAGAAAATGGAATGTTATGTAAATTAAATAATGTTGAATGTGCTTAAGTTTATGAAGTATATACAAAATGTATCTTTTCTACATACTCTGTAAAACATGTAATATCATTACTTTTCTCTGATAAGAGGCATTAACATCAATGATATGTATTTGATAATAAAAGGCCTCAAATATTTTGAATAAATATTTTTTTGAAAAATAGACATGTATAACATTTATAAGGTTTGATAACTTGCTTGTTTATAATCTCTAAATACTGTATATATCAGTTTTGAATCACTATAAAAATGTGTGTTTGATGTGTAGATTCTAAACTAGTCATGCAATTTTCACTCTCCAAATGGGCTGATTTAAAAAGTTCTTTGTCATACTGTAAAGAAAAATAACAAATATTGTAGGTTTTATTCCATGGAAAAATTACTTTGAAAAATTATCCCATGCAGTGGTATTTTGTTTGTAATATTGAGATTTTATAAAGCACCAAGTTGGAAAACTGCTCCATTTGAATACATCCTTGTTTAAATTTAGCTTTTAATCATTGAACGAAGCCATTCACACGCTGTCCTAATCCAGAAACCCATCTGTTTGATTGAAAACACTTCAGGAGTATCCCTTTATTACATTACATGGTTTTAATTTCAATTGACTACAGCCTAGTGGGTCTGTTCAGAACAGTCAATGCTAAACAATGACATCAAGGGCCTGAGGCCTAATGTGGCGTACAGTCACTTTAAAGAACAGAGGTTTTCAGTTTGTTGAAGTCTGTCAACTATTTTGAGCTGTTTATTCTCACCATGGTGTCACACCCCCTACATGTCTCTTTTGATACTAACTGTTTCATTTTCTTTTTGGCCAAATCAAATCTTACCCCCTTAGCCCCATTACCCATTCACTCACTATACTGTCTGTTTTTTTTCCAAATTACTTGCTGTCTTTCTATAACGTCACAGTGTAATACATTTGCTTCTTATTGCTGTTTTTAAAAAGCCTTAAATGTGATTCATTTATATTATAATCATTATACAAGCTTTGTGATCTTGATATAGTAAATACTTATTCATGTCATTCTGCATTTTCTTTCCCACAACTTTAGTGTCTCTGTATAGTAATGCTTTGCAAATTTATTTTAAAACTAACACCAGTGAAAAGATTGCTATTTGAAATGCCTAATTGTTTTCACATTCCACCCAGTAATAGTCTTGTCAATGCGAATGGTAATCCTAAATGTGCACACTGATAGAAACATCAGTATGAAGGCCATTCCTAACAATTCTCTGAAACTCTTCCTGCTGCTGTTGCATGTTAACACCTGTGATTTCATTTTAAAGTAGGTGTTTGACATCAAATGAAAGGAAGGTTAGAAATGCGTTCACACAACCATTTAACCAAAAGGCATGGTATTAAAAACTGGTTTATCCCTGAGCAACAAATTTCACATTATCTACCAAAGATATTAAATCTGATTCTGATCTGATTCTGAGCAGAGCAATTTTAGGGAAACGCGTTCTTCAATTCTGGGCAGATTTTTGTTCTGCCTTGCACATTTTTTTCCCATCGTAAATCTTCGCCAAATGACATCAACAACCGAGCAACATGCAAAATGCATTAGCAACGAGATTTTCAACCTTACTGACATGAAAATTGACTGTTCCTTGAGTGAATAAGCACTATCAGGTGTTCCGCAAATTTGCTTCCCCTGAAGCTGTGCTTGCTGAAGGAGTAGCAACTTAAACTGCACATTCTGTAGTAACTGAGTTATGTGGCCTGCTTTGACCTCACATTTTACCACACAAGTTTCCCTTGAATATAGAAGTCAAGGTTATGGTCACTTTCAACTTTCAGATTTAAGAGTTCCATTGTTAGTCTTTGCCACCTATCAGTCTTTGTTGTTGACTGGTAGATTTGGGAAGGCACCTAGACTACATACTCTTGGAGTCTTTGTCTACTTTTCCTCAGGCCACAGTAGCTGAAAGAGAGGACATGGGCATGGTTGTTCACACATACTGCAAATTTCCTGACAATGCAGGGATTCAGAGGTTTAAAACCTTCTGCTAGAAGTATTTGGTTGTAACCCTTTAGGGTTTCCCTGGTCCCTGTGCACTGAAACAATGTTTTCTGTATGTTCTATTGTTTTTAAGTCTTTAAGTCATCCTCTGTACCTTTGGGAGGACTCCCTCAGACTTTTACCATTGTTTTAATGTCCAAAAATATGCTTGAAGCATCTTCTGGGTCCTTATCTTTTACCTGGATCCCTTGAGAAAGGATAATATCTCCTTAATTACTAAAATATTTTGTGTCTGGAACAACTTGCTTTGTAATATTTTGTTTACCTGTGGACAAGAATTACCGTCACTGCAGAAAATACAATTCAACAGTTCAGAGAAATTCACCTTGGATTTGAAGTTGTACATCCACACCACCTCCAAAGTCTATTCCACTGAGTTCTGATTGATTTTATATTACAGCACTCTAGTGCAACCATAAAGTGGGTTTAATGCTTCAGAGCAAAAATGAATTTTTAGACATCTGTGTCTTCAGAGGATTGATGTGCCAATTAGCAAATTTGTGTGAATAAATAATATCACTTCTAAAATGTAGAAGTATCTTAGCTACACAATAAACAACACCATAAAGACTTTAAGTTATTATTTGTGAAGATTTGATTAGCATTTCCTAAAAGGAGTTTTTAAAAAAAAAGCATATTGTATGTTAATTGTTTCCTACTTTGATAATGTGGAGCATACATAGCAAGAACGCTCTTCAGGACCATATGCCCACTGCAGTGACTAGGAAGTGAAGGTTCAATAAGCACAGTGCCAGATGTCTGTCGGAAGCTCAATGAGACCCTGCGTTAAGGACTGTTAGAAATTATGCTTTCCCTCTCCAAGCAGAAGCTACTGTAAAATTATTCTGTTTTATGTCTGGTTTCTTTTTAGACAGGAGCCAGGGATTTAAGTGGACTCATTCAACTATGCAGTGTGCCTCAGGTGACACAGATTTTTGTCAGGTGAATATATCCTGATATCTTTTTCTTTTTGGGGTCAGTAGCACAGCAGCAGAAAGTCAGACATGACTTCCACCAAATATTGGGTTGTCTGCAGTCCAATTAATTACACATATAGCTCCCAAAACAATTGCTCTCAATGAGAATATCATCTGAAAAGTTATGCCTTGACAATAATGCATTCGGTCTGTGATTCCTCATATAAATTCAGTTATCAAACACCACATTACAACTAAAAGAATAAGTCCCTAAAGTATACAGCTTCGCATGGATAAATGGTCTACTGAGGTTGTTCCTCTCATTGTTCCCTGTGTTCTGCTTCAAATTATCTTAAGTTTGCTTGACCTTTAGGCAGATCATTTATCAAATTTTATAGTTAGCCCTCTGCAAATGGAAGGTGCCACAAGTTTAATGGAGGCTTGATTTTTCTATAATAAACTTGTTCGGGAAAACCTTTGACAATGCTTTTAAATTAAAGTTAGATTTATCATTTACCATATTAAAATTAAGTTATGATGCCTCTAACACTGTTAGCAGAATTTTCAATTAACGATCTTATGGTTTTTTTTGGTGATTCTTTTGAGGATAAAATTTGCCCTCACTACATATTTTCTTCATGATCTTCTCAGCCTTCCAAATTCTGCACCAAACATGAGGATTCATATTTAAAGTTGCTTCAACCATTGATCACAGTCACTGGACAGGTAAAGTATTTTGTAGGTGCCTTTCAAATAAAAACATTAACTTCCTCTGCATAAACATTGGCCATCTGGACAATATCCTTAATCTGCAACAACTGTTCAGTAGCATAGTATGTGGGAATTGAAGTCATTTTAGTGAATAATTATTTCATGATTAAGACTAGAATAGCCAATTATTTAATTCTTTATGAGGTTTACAGGGATAAGGTCAGAGTCTTGATGGAGGACATACAGAGGATTGAAATTATATCATAATTTAATAGACCTATCCAATTAATTACACTCCCAAATATTTTCCTATTGTTTCTTTCTGCAAATTTTGAGATTAACTGTTGGAGTGAAACAGGTGCATGGTATCAAAAACACAGACCATGATGGACAAATTTCCACTTTCCTAACTGTAGATGACCACATGGATTTCCCAAAATCGGACCGAAATCTTACATCATAGTTTATTTTATCAAGTGCAATTGATTTACGCTAATTATTGCACAAATGTGGAAGGAAACTTAATGGATACATCTCCTGGCATTTGCAAACTATGACACCTTTTAATTTCAGTCTTCAAAAATAAGGAGGTTTGCTATAGGTTCATTTAAAGTTAGACTCACAGTACGCTTGCTGTGTATCAAAATGAATACTGATTTTGGAACAGGGATCATTGTGTGTCATAAAAATATTCATGCACAGATTCTTCAAATGATTTTGCAGATGTGTGTGAAACACAAGACCCAGTTAAATGTGCAGAACCTCAGAACTGACTCAACTTTGCCATTTTCATAATTTTATAGTAAATAATGTCAAACCTATTTTTGTTTCACAGTAGCAATTATATTCTCCGGAGGCTTGAACAATGCCTTAAATTGACATCTAAATATTAAAGTTCTGATTTTTGGAAAATAAGAAGTACTTGCTTTTTGCAGGCCTGTGGAAAATATAGAGGTCTTAGCTCCCTTTCATAGCCCTTTCAATATTTTTTTTGCCATTAAACTACTGACAACAGAAAATACACACTAATCAAAAGATAAAATAATCATTCTATTCAATATAAGAGAGAACCAGCAAATCAATTAGTAAGTGATTATAATCCTGACTATTTGAATACAGATTACAATAATGCTGGCACCTCGAGTTACTGCTGCTTTGTGTAATTCATCATTTTTCATGATCAACAAAAAAGATGTCAAGCGTAGGGCAAATTGCCCAATTCAGAATGCTCCTGCACCAACAGGTTTTTTAAAAGGGAGATGGTACTATTCTGATCATCATTGGAAAAGAAGTGTGGATTTCATTCAATGGTTAAGTAGAAATCTTGCTCACAACCTACTGTATCACAGCTTTCCAGTGCATTACCTCAAGCAGTAAATGAAATGAACAGACTTTAGCACTATCGGATAGCAAAACAAGAATCTATTTTGCTGCATGCATAATGGAAATAGCACGACTTGGGTCTTTCATGTCAATTTAGCATTGCATGAAATTCAGCACCACAGGTCTGAGGTCAAGCATCATTCATCATTAGTTAAAGTGGCATTTTCTCCACTTCATAAAGCAGCTGCTCGGAAGAAAAAGGTATTCTTTAACAGTACAAGGCAAGGAATACAATTCATCCTCTATTAGGAATGAACCACAAAAAAAAAGGTGCCCCAGTGTCAGAATTCTAGTGCGTGTAAATTTGGTGATGTCAGCTGCCATAACCTAGAGAATCACAAGACCATTGCATTCCTCAGCTCATAAAATGAGTGGATAAGTCATATCCATTCTGGTTGTAAATGAATTACTGCTTGACTGAAAGCAGGTTTTTGTGTTCCTTAATCATGATTTATGTTGGGCTGTTATCTTGTTTGTTGCAACTTTCCACTGCTCGAACTGTCAACAAGGGCACCACTTATTCACATGGTAACCTCAAGGCAACAGAGAAACTAAATCAGATAATTTGTCTGGAATAAATGGGGGGAAAAGTTCTCTCAAAAAAAAAGTATTGCCGAGCTTACAAGTGACTGTTTAAAGTTAAATTTTCTTCAGGGGCAACTTTGACATTAAATTAGAGGAATGGCTTAAAGCAGAAAAACAGATTTTTAGTGCTTTGCAAAAGCAGATATGACCGTAGTACCTTCAAAATAAAACTGATATGTGAATTGTACTGTTAAAATAGAATTGGGGCATATTTACCACTGGGTGCAGCATGACAACATATGATGAAACATTTCTGAACCCATACATGAAAGCAAGAGTGAAAAATGGAATATAGTGTGTTAAAATGAGACTACCATTTTATGTCATCTTAAATTTACACAAAACGCCATATAATCTAGTTATTAATATCTCTTCAACCCTTTAGAAGTCGAGCATAAATGCTTGATCAATTTCATGGCTACAGTACTGTTGGTCCTGATAAACTCGCAACCGTTTTGTCAAGAAATAACACTGTTATTCTGCTTTTATTCAAAGGCAGGACTAAGGCAATTAATGGGAAAACTTTATATTTCATTTTTTAATCAAATTAATAACCTAACTGTTCAAAAACAGCTGTTGTCACAATCAAATGAAACCAAAGTGAACTTACACTGAGCTGAAACATGGGTTCAGAAATTATGTTGTGCAACATTAAGATCTGAGAGTGCCTAACACACCAGTCACATTAATTTACAATTTATTTAAAAGAAGATATTATTTAAATTATTCTTTACTCCATTATTTAAAATGAAGGGAAAATAAATTATGCTTAATAACTTAAACACTCATGTATTGATGTAACATAGCCTGAATTCTGGTCTAGGAATATTATATGCAAGGGAATATTTAAATTGTCCTGTTGTTTCTGCACAACGTTAATCAGCAACTTGGCAAAATTTCATTAAATGGGCATTTTAAAAATGCAGGGGATTGAAGGGATATGTTATGCTTTGAGGGACCAGGACATGGTTCAGGGATTAACCTGGAGCAGAGGATTGCATGATTGTGACAATGAAAAATAAAATCAGACAAATAAAAATTAATATTTCAACTACATAGAATTACTACTGTAATACTGATTTTTGTCACCAGTTCAGTAGAATGCAACTTATTGATTGAATGGAGGGTGCAAAAATATTTATACCGGCCACACATTTCCTGCATTTATTGAGATGTTAACTGGCATGCATGCCACACCATCTGTCTGCTTTTGGCTGGTGAATTGAGCTTAATAATTCAGAAGGAATAATGGGGGATACATTTAACAGCATCAACAACTTCCATTTATATAGTACATAGAACATACCAAATCGGTGAAGAACTTCAAATGTCAGTTACTAAACAAACCAAACAATGGCAAAGGACACAGTAAGATATTAGGATTAATGCTCATAAAAGTATGGTCAAAGTTGACAAAGGAATATGGAAAAGGGAAAAAAGAAGGGTAAAAATGCAGAGAGATTTAAGGACGTTATTTTTTGAGGAATTTGGCAATTGAAGATATGATACCTAACAGTGGGCAATTAAATTTGGAGGTGTTCTGGACCACAAAACTGGAGAAATACAGATATCATGGAGGGATATGGTGATGGAGAAGATGCAGATAAAAGATAAAATTAAAGAATATGGAGGCTTTTGAAACAAAGTTGAGAATTTTAGATTCACAGGATTGTTAAACCAGTCATGTTGAGTGGTTAAACTGGAAAGAACGCAGAAAAAAATATTACAAGGATGCTGTCAGAACTAGAGGTGTTGAGTTACAGGGAGTGGTTTAGCCAGGCTAGGTTTTTATTCTTTGGATGTCAGAAGATGAGAATGAGGGGTACCCTTATGGAAATGTTTAAAATTAGAGGAGGCACAGTTAAGGTAGATAGTAGCTGCCCCAGGGTAGGATAGTCCATAACTACGGTTTGGAGTGAGCGGGGAAAGATTTGAAAGGGACTGGAGTGGCAACATTTTCACACAAAAGGTGGTGAGTATATAGAATGGGCTCGCAGAGGAAGTGGTTGAGGTCGGTACAATGTTATTATTTAAGAAGCACTTGGATGGGTACCTGTAGGGGCAGGTCTTTGAAGGATATGGGCCAAATACAGGAAATTGGAACCAGGTCAGCAGATTCCATGGGCAGCATGGACAGTTTGGCCAAAGGACCTGTATCAGTACTGTATTGGTCAATGTCACCAGGTGGAGAGATGATGGGTGGTTAGGATGGGCTGTATGTTAGGCCATATGCCACATATTTTGAAATGGTTCATGTTTATAAAACAAAGAGGTGAGTGGGTATCACTGTAATGTTTGGGCTAACAGTTATAATATAAGAGATAGGAGCAGAGGTAGATCATCTGGCCCTTTGAGCCTGTTTCACATTCAATAAGATCATGGCTGACCTGCCATGGACTCAGCTCCATCTACCTGCCTTTTCCCCATGATCCTCAATTCACTTGCTAAGCAAAAATCTAACTGTGTCTTAAATATATTTAATGAGGCAACCTTTACTGCTTCTCCAGGCAGACAATTCTACAGATTCACTACACTTCCAGAAGAATAGTTTCTCCTTATCTCCATCCTAAAGTAATCATGCTTCAATAGAGGTGGAATTCAGCAATATAATGTAGGTGGGAAAATGTGTTCGCAGTAATGGCAAAGTCAGTCTACATAGAGCTAGTTAATTAGATTGACCTTTTATTCCATGCACACATTATTAATACATCATGGAAAAGTAATGCACCCAAGGACTGATAGAGAAGTTGAAAGGTTTTTAAACCTCTGAGTAACGAGTCAGAAAATCCTAAAATTGTACAGCAGAGAAATGGTTCCTTTTAGACCACCACTTCCATGCAGACCACCGTGTCTATTCCATTTGCCCAGATTAGGTCCATGTCTCTCAAAGCCTTTCCTGTCTAAGTAGCTGTCCAAGTGCCTTTTAAACATTTTAGTTGGTAGTTGCCTCTGCCAGTTCCACTAGCAGCAAGTGTCAGACGTTCAACAACCCCTGTGCAAAGAGTTTATTTCTTCATTCTCTTTTAAATTTCTTTACCCTCACCTTAACTATGTGGTTTCAAATTCCAGACTCCCCCACCCTGGGGAAAATATTCTGATTACCTTTCCTATTTATGCTCCTTTTAATTTTATAAACCTTTATATAGTCACCCCTCAGCCTCCTACAGTTCAGTAAATATAAATTCAACCTGTGCAATCTCAGCTTATAACTACAGCCCACCATTCCTGACAATGTCCTATTGAATCTCTCTGTTGCCATGACATCCTTCCAATGAAATGGATATAGTACTCTATGTATGATCTAATCAATGTGCTATATATCAATATGATGTCCTAATTCTTAAACTCAGTGACTCAGCCTATAAAGGCAAGCCTCCTTAATGCTTCTGCATTGCGCCACCCACTTGTGGGGAGCTTAGGCTTCGGAACACAAGGCATCTGGAATTTGATTTTCCAAATTATTAAAGATTGAATTCTATCTGCCATGGCTTAACCTAACTTCCAGCTCATTTCCTACAGCATCCTTACAAAACTTTTCTTCGCGCTTTACAACTCCACCAAATTTTGTCTTGAATGTAGACTTACTAATCATGTCACCTACATTCCTCATCCACGCCATTTATACATAGTATCATCAACAAAGATAAATGGGGATTTCATTTGTCCATTTCTGATAAGCACATTCATTGAAAGGATGTCATAGCAACAGAGAGATTCAATAGGATGTTATCTGGAATAGAGGGCTGTAGTTAAAAGATGAGATTGTATAGATTGAATTTGACAACATGACTCGGATCCCCTGTGCCACTTTTTGAGAGACATGATCTCCCCTACATAAAACCATGCTGACTCCTTTTAATCAATCAGTCCTTGCCTTTCCAATTAATCAGAGATCCTGTCACCCACTATGAAGGCAAGCATAACAAATGCCTCGGAGTTTCTCCAACAATTTTTCCAAAACTAATGTAAGGGTTATCAGCCTGTAATTTCCAGGCGTATCTTGGCTGCACTTTTTGAACAAAAGGGAACCTTTAGCTATTGTCTAGTCTTTCTGGTACCTCACCTGTGGCTAATGAAGATGAAACTTCCACCTGGGCCACATCAACCACCTCCCTTGCTTCTCTTATCATCTTGAGACAGAGACTATAAAGCCTTGGGGTTTATCCACGCTACTGTGTTCCACATTTTCTAGGACTTACTCGTTCCTGGTAAGTACATGCTCCTGCTTATCAGCATACCCTCCCTTAACTTCTCAACCTTCATGTCCTTCTCCCTGGTGAATATCATTGAGAACTGTTCCCCATTTTCTCATTTCAAGTTGTCCATCACAGTATTATGTCCCTCAGTTTTAAGCTCTGCTGGATGAAGTATCAGCTTCTTTGCATTCAATTCTTTATTAATAAAATCATATTCTAACTTCTTTGAGAATGTAGGTCAGCTTTATTAACTATCGGAGAACCATCTCATTTCAGGAATCAGACTCACGATTCTATATGCGTTGCTCCAAGTTACCCTTCCCTGGTCATGGAGACCTAGGCTGCAGTGTAAAAACTTTAGATGTGAAATCACCAGATTTCCACACCTTTGCAACTTAGCTTCCTTACTTTTGCATTCTAAACCTCAATCTTGTAATAGAGTCTAACGGACTATTGGCCTTATATAACAAACAACATTCTGAGGATATACAGCCACAGGTTCATTCACCTGAAACAATAATTGTTTCATGATTCACACACTGTGCTTGACCTGTTGGCTATGCCTGGCTCTTTCTGTTTTAATTTTATATTTTTTATTTTGGCAGTTCTTTGCTTTTCAGTTTGCCTTCCTGTGTGCTTGCTGTTCCTCCAAGTGAACTAACAATGCTTCATAAAACTTCCAAGTCCATGCCCCTGACGATCAAGGACAAAGACAGCAAGTACAGGGAACACCATCACCTGCAGGCTCCCTTTTAGGTCGCTCTCCATGTGACTGAGAACTATATCACAGTCCCTTCATTGCTGTTGATCTAAGTTTCTGGTTCTCTTTATCCAATGGATCAGTATCTTCACCGGGAAAGCAGCTAATCAGGCATGCAGTTCGCCATCTCCTTCTCAGGGGAAATTGGAGACAGGCAGTAAATGGTGACCTTGCTTGTGACACCCATATTCTATATATAAATAAAAAAGCTTCTTTACGTTTGCTAAAATTAATGGAATTTCACTTCATTGAAGTTACACTTAACCCTTTATTTCTGAGCACCGTCATATATAATTGATGACAAACTAGGCTGTGCAAGAGCATTTCTGTTGATCTTAAAATAGTATAACTCCAGGATTTAAAAAAAAGTCTACTCATTCCCCACTGACTCCTTTAGCATATTTAGTTTCAAAGATGGATGGGTGGGGGTTGGTTTTAATGTCTTTCAACCTGAGCATTCTTTTTCCTTTCTTATACATAAAATAAAAAAAGGCCAAGCAGTACACCCTCAAACTCCCCTGCAGCCAACAAAGATACAAAGAGGGAAGGAAGAAAAGTCAAATCACAATACAAAAAAGCATTAGTGCCAGAGCAGCAGGACATCTCCCTAATTTGACTTTCCCTACAGGTGGTACGCAGCTGCATCAGGGCAGGTTATTTCACTGCCGGTCACTTGTGCTGTAACAAAGTGTTGCCTGTGTTCAACAGAATATATTTAGTGATGCGCAACGAGTTAGGACTATAATAAGAAAAGCATTTTTTGGCATTGCCCGAGGAGACTCCCTATGCTGGCCATGGACAGTAATGCTCTTGTTTTAGTGTCTGCCTACAGAGATAAAGGCTGTCAGGAAATGCTGGTGCACATGACCCTTTGGAACATTTTTTTTGTGACTTGCTTATGACTGGCTGGCAGACAATTCTTATCTCATTGGAAATGAATAAAGCAACAGAGGATCTGAAAGCGCAGCAGCAGCTCACTGGAGCCATGAAAGTTAAAGGAAAAACTTCCTTTTTTTTTAGTGCTCTTAGTATGGAGATGCATCTCAGCAGCCAACACGTACTCATTGCTCAGATGTGTACGAAGCCATCAAATTTTGGATAAATTTCACAAACTGAATTGGATCAATCACACCTATTCGGAAGTTGAATTAAATTTGATGGGGTCACCCGTGATCAGTGCTTGTTCACTGAACTTACCATATGCTCAACTGCTTTTTGAGCCTTGGTCTATTATAAAGGGCAATAACTTGTCTTGTATAAAAGTCATTAAACACAGTTAATAAACAATCAACTCTTGAAACATTTTTACTATTACAAAAGTCTGTTTGTAAGAAGATTCGCAGCTGTTTCCAGAAACTTGGAGATATGGTTGGGACCATCTTTTTTTATTTGAAGTTCCAATAGTGCCTTCAACATAAAGTGCTGCTATTTATAAATTTGCTTAGTATTTTGTCTGACTGGTTCGAATGAATCTTATCAAACTCCTCTATACACTTTAACAAGGAGATCTGGATTGTCCTATAGAAAATGGGCAGAGAAACCTCTAATTTATGAGGCAGATGGGAATTCTCTAATAGAACAAAAAAAAGGGGGCAATGATAAGAATCTATGCAATAGTATTAGTCCTCCAAATGTACTGGAACAACTGAGAAAGAAATTCTCTGTGTTGAGAAAGAATACAAGGTAAGATTACTTATAGTTTTACATTTTAAATAAAAATCACGTTTAGAGATAGTGGGCAAAAACCAGAATCCTGAGTGTAACAGGACATCAACAGTTCAGATTAGAGCACTTGGAGTAATTTTCTGCAGTTTGAACACCACCCCTCGCCCCCAGATGCTACATCTGCCAACCTTAACATCAAATATGAACAGTGTATGTGAAAAATCAACATTCACTGTAGCATGTGTTGTTACCAAAATCAAAAACAACCATTATTCCCGTAGCAGGAGAATCTAGAACCAGAGGACACAGCATCAGAATAGAAGGAAATCATAAACACCAAAGTTTCTGCAGACACTGGAAAGCCAGAGTAACACATACAAAATGCTGAAGGAACTGTGGAGGTCAGGCAGCATCTATGGAATGGAATAAGGACTCAGCCCAAGTCATTGACTTTATCCTTTTCTATATATGCTGCCTCATCTGCTGAACTCCTTTAGCATTTTATATGAGTTACTCAGAATATAAAGGTGCCCCCTCAGAACAGAGATTAGGAGGAATTTCTATAGCCAGACGGTAGTGAATCTGTGGAGTTCATTGCCACTGATGGCAATGGATTCATTGGGTGTACTTAAAGTGGATGTTGATAGGTTCTTGATTAGTAAGGTCATCATAGGTTGTGGTGAGAAGGCAAGAGAACAGCGTTCAGAGGAATAATAAACAACCATGATGGAATGATGGAGCAGACTCGATGGGCCAAATGGCCTAATTCTGCTCCTATGTCTTATGGTCTTCTCAGAGGACGTAAAGTAGAATTGAAGTGTTGAAGATGTACTTAAACTATGTCCTAGGAAAACATGTCGGTGGTAAGTCAAGCATCACCCTGTGGTATGACCCCTTGAGATATTGAGGATGAAATGAATTTGTTATAGGTGAAATAATGGGATATAATACAATTCAGTTTTTCAATAATAATAGAGTGCTTATCAAATACTGAGCTGTGCTCATGAAGCTCTACACTTCACTGATTTGATCTCCAGAAATGTTCATGGAGGACAGATAAACATTTTCAGATGTTTGGTTAAATAATTACCTACTCTGAAAGTAAACAGAATTTTTTCATGGTGCAACAATGCCTTTAGAGTGAGCTGCCTCTGAATCAATTTGATGGACAATATTTCTTTACTTTTAAACTAAAAATAAATAGAACATTTGCTATATGCTACCAGTCATTGGAGGCCATCTTGAGGTATTTTCAGTCCATGCATGGTAACAGATGCTGGGAGCTAGTCTGTGAAATTCAGACCTTATTTCAGGAGATACACTTGATGAGGACAATGACCATAACAACTTTATTTATATAGCACGTGCAATGTAGTAAAGCATTTTGAGAACCTTCAGAGATGCGTTAACAAGTGTGCTAACACTATGCAGCAAGATAACATCTAAGGAGATGACCAATAATTTGATCAAAGATTTTAATGAGGATTGTATGTGTGGAAAGAGAGTTAGTGAAACATGAGCCTAGGATAGGTATTCCATATCTTAGGACTTTTGAAACTGAAGATTTGAGCACCAGTTCTGGGGCAATACCAAGCCAGTAGAGATTACTTAGGTATCCGGTTGGCCGGGACCTATTGGAGACTAGAGGCCAGCGCAACAGCCAACCAATCAGATCATTGAGTTGGACCAATATAAAAGTGAACACTTGGCAAAAACAGCACTCAATTTTGCACTGATGGTATCACCTCAACTGGTGATGAAACTTTGTGACCTAACCTCCAGGCCTGGCAAGCAAACCTACAGATAAGCAGCCATCCCAAGCTACAGATCTTCTCCTTCATTCCAAATTGGGGCAATTATGAAAATAATGGAGAATGATCAAGATCTCAGAGCCGGAAGAGCAATAACATCTCGGATATTTGCCAGCAGCTGCATAGTGAGGGAGGTGCAAGTATCTGGAGAGAGTTTCAAAATAAGGTGCAGAATGTTAAGATCAGGTTTTACTTAACTGTGAAACAATGTTGGTCAGTTAACACTAGGTGGAATGAGTAAGGCTTGCCTGTAATGCATTTACTCTCTGTATGCATTTGATCATGTATATGCTCAGAGAAATGCTTAAACCAAAAGCTTCTGTAATACTGAAGATTAATGATCCCAGCTCCTCTAAATTTTCGAGTTTGCTTTGAACCAGTAGGGGGAAATCAAACTGTTCATTTTCTGGGGGAGATCCTGCAAATAAATATAGTTTGCATGTAACAAGTGGACTGTTCCATTGATCATATTAATTTTTTTCCTATCTAATAGTACATAACATTCTCATTAACACTTTCTGTCAGTGATGTTATATAGCAGCAATGTTCAGTATCTCTTTGGTGATATATTTTTGATATTATAAAAAATCCTTGTTCAAACCCCAAAGCAGACTTTGAGCATGTGTGCAATGACCCTTTTTTTGAAAGCCTACTCCGTTTCTCCAAGTGTAATCAACTAAACAACTGAACAGTGTTCCTTCAATTCAGTTTTAAAGACTATGCTTAAAGAAAGGATGTGGTATGGAATAATTAAGATAATGATTGTGAAAGCTGTTACAAATAATTAGCACATCTACCTCAGGTTTCCAAGATAATGATGATCTGAAAGAATTTGAAAGCATGGTAACACTTTATAGAAGATTGTACATACATTTTTAAACAATTGTAAATTATTGTAGTCTACATCATTCTAGTGTTGCAGAAGATGTGTTTAAATGCAGTACAATAGACTAATGTGACATGCATTTGTTTTCCTATTGAAAGTTTTACGTTCAATCATGTAAAATAAAAAACTCAAATTTTAAGAGAATATTTATCCTGGTTGGGATTTCTGGAAAACCATGAATATAGTACTGTGCAAAACTCCTCGACATATAGGGTGTCTAGGATGTTTGCACTGCACTTTATTTGTCAATGTGGAGCAGAGGGCAAGTTTGTAAATCTGGTGGAGGCAAATGATGCTGGGAATGGTGAGGGCAGAGTGCCGTGGGGGGTGTGTGGGACAGGTGACAAAGAAGGAGTACGAAGGGCAGGGGTGTGTTGTGAGTGCAGATACTCAGCCTTGAGGTAAAGTCATTTGATTCCAAACAAATGGTTTATTGATCATTAAGAATGTCTCTCTAGTGCTTCCCACTCCCTCCCATCTCCCCTCCCCTTTTCCCAAACATGATCCCCCTCTCCCTTTTCCTTCCCACTCTCAGTCCACAGAAGAAACACAAATCAGAATCAAGTTTATCATCACTCACATATGTCATGAAATTAGTTTTTTGTAGTAGCAATACAGTCCATTACATAAAATTAGTACAATACTGTGCAAATGTCTTGGGTACCCCAGTTATATAAATGTGCTTAAGACTTTTGCACAGTATGGTGTTACTTTTAAGTTTTTCTACTTTGTTATAAACATACAGTAACTTTGCCAAAAGTTTATCACATTGGGAAAAAGGACAAATCCTTCCCTCCTTCATTTCCATTCACAGCAGAATGGTTAAACCTTCAAATGTATAGTAATTTAGTTTGACCTATTTCACTACAGTTTCTTAATAGATATAGGGGTAACTAGGCACGTGCAGAATGGTACTCGGTGAACAATATTGTTCAGAAAGCAAACAATTGTGACAGAGATAGAAATAAAGGTACATGGAAAGATTACTGAAGCTAATTATGGTGTCAAGTGGAGGTAGCTCTGATTGTCTGATGGGTATACCAGTTGGCACATCATTGTAAATGTGTATCAATTGTTTTTCATTAACCAGTCTAATAAAAGACTGCCGCATATTGAGATTGAATTTGAAATATTAGTATTTATTTCAGGATTTACAATTACTAAAGTATTGTCTGTCTTATGTGTTTTGTCTCACGTTCTATCCTGCAGTCCCGGTCCATTCAAAAACGAATACATTACTTTCACAAATCCAAAAAATAGCTTTCAGATGATGAATAACTGGTTTGGATTTGATGCAGTCATTTAAAGGGGAAGCCCCCACTTCATGTGTGTTTTTTGGTCATTTTCTCTGATACATTATTTAGTTTTTCAAAACTGTCATTGTTTGTCTGTGATTATTAATTTCCCCACACAAAGGGGAGTCACCCTCGATGAGAAGAAACAAAATAAGTCAACAATGATGAATTGAATTCCACTTAATAGAAATGTATAAATGAACAAAGAGAGCAGAGAAAATGTGCATAATGAAAAGTTTCAGTCGAACTCATGAGCTTTTGTGGTTCAGGCTTTACAATGTTAAGTAAAATTACTATGCCTCAGTTGCCACTGGGTTAATGTCTCCTTTATTAATATTGTAATAGAATTTTTTTCCCTCAACAAGATGGTGCATAAAGGTCTCCTGAGTAAGAAATGTTATAGTTTTAATGGGAAGAAATATTTGCAAGTTGCAGCAATGTATAAATACCCATTGTACTTTTTTGAACTATTAAATAAGAGCTGAAATGTTTGGGAGCATGGTAGCATTAGGGGCAGCATGGTTGCATTATGGTTAACAAAGATTTGTTATGCTGAGCAAAAAAAAATTAAATTAAAAAAAATGATACTATTGTACCTGCTTCAGCCACTTCTCTTTTCTCTGCATGAAAAAAAAAATTGCCTCTCAGCTCACTGTTAAATATTTCTCCTCTCACCCAAAACCTATGCCTCCTCATTGTGGATTCTCCTACCCTGGGGAAAAGATTGCTATTGTCCACCTTACCCATGCCTCTCATCATTTTAAACATCTCTGTAAGTTTGCCCCCATTCTCCTACATTGCAGGGAATGAAGACCCAGACTAGCCAACCTCTCCCAATGACTTGTTAATGAGGGAGGTCAGAGGAGAATGACCAGACTGGTTCAAGCTGATAGGAAGATGACAGTAACTCAAATAACCACACGTTACAATGGTGCTGTGCGGAAAAACACCCCTAAATGCACAATATGTCGAACCTTGAAATGGATTGGTTACAGAGACTGAAGAGAAGACCAGGTTCCACTCCTATAGCTAATAAAATGGTCACTGAGTGCATACACAGGTCCAAAGAAAAATTTGCTTGCAGCAGCATCACAGTAACATTGTATCAGATAAGTGCCATTCACAATTTAAACACAAAATAAATGTAACTTTTACACAAATTTTATGAGAAAGAGCACAAAAAACAAAGTCTGTTTTTAGTGAAAAGTGATCAAAGTGGTCATAGTGTTACTAAACTGCAGCCATTAGGGTTGTACTGGCTGCTTCAAGGACTTGGTAGTTGAAGGGAAGTAGCTGTTCTCAAATCAGATGGTGTGGCGTTCCAGTCTTCTGTACCTCCTGCTTGATGGGAGCTATGTGAAGATGGCATGGACTGGGTGAGGGGCATCTTTAATGATGGGTGAGGCAGAACCTCCGGTAGATACAACTGACCGTGGGGAGGGATGGACCGTGACACATTGAGCTGAGTTCACTACGCTCTGCAACTTCTCACATCCCTGTGTGTTGAATTGGTGAACCAGACCACGAAGCAACCAGTCAGGATACTTTGGAAAGAACAATTCTAGAAACTTGTTAGAGTATTTGATGACAAGCCAACCTCCTTAACCTCCTATGAAAGTAAAGATAAAGTAAAGCTGCCGACACTCTCTCCACTGCTGATCCTCTAATGTAGACAAGTGCATGTTTCCCCTCCTACAAGGATGCAAATGTCTCTCTATACATTATCAGATGTGTATGTGCTGCAAAAGAGATGCCTTTAGTATAGCAAGTTTTCCTTATCACAGCTGTTTTCAAAGTAAAACATTATTTTATTCAATGCATGCTATTACCAAACCTGTCAGTACTTGTTCACTGAAGTCAATAAGTCATTACTATATTGTAAATGACATCAGTAATTGATCTTTCTTGTTAGTGCTTCCCAAGCAGCTCATAAAGACTGTAACATATTTCAATATGCATCACTATTATTCACCTCTTGTCTGAGACACCAACAAGTACCATGTAATAATACAGTCAGACAACATTTCTAAAAGGAAAAAAAAACAAGACATTCAACATTTCCAGGATCAGATCCAGCGTCTTCAAAGTCTTAGGGGTCACAACTGACTCATAAATATCATGGCTGTGACAAGAGGATAGAGAATGGATTTTCTTTGCTAGGTGACTCAGCAACTAACGGTTTTCCACTGTCGCTGCCAGTTGCCTGTTCAAGAACAAGTCCAACAAAACATAAGGAGCATATTTCCATCCAGGACAAAGTAGCTCATTTGATTGGAACTTCCACCTCTTTGAACATGTGTTTCTGCACTATCACCGCATCGTGAATCCAGCCTGTATCATTTATAAATTGCACCATGGCAACTCACTTAAGTTTCTTCGCTGACACTTCCCCAGTCGTTGACCCTATCACTAAAAAAAGGATGGTAATAACAGTACAGGGGAAAATCAACATATCCAGTTCACTTCCTTCAGCGTCCTGAACCAAGGATTTGATCCAGAAGAGCTGCAATTCCCTTCCCCTCACAGGTGCTGCTCGGCCTACTGAATTTCCCTCTGCCATCAGGTTTCTGAATAGAAAATACAACAACCTTTTGCACTCTTTTTTCACTGCTTACTTAATTTATTTTTTAAATACATATATTTCTTATTGTAATACTGGAGATAGTTTTTCCTAAGTATTGCATTATGCTGCTGCTGCAGGACAACAGATTTTGTGATATATGCCAACATATTAAACCTGATTCTGATTCCTCCAATAGATTGTTTGTTGCTCCAGATAACAGCATCTGCGGTTGCTTGTGTCTCCCTTCCTTCATTACTGTCTCTTCTTCACCGTTTGACTAAAATCCTGGAACTCCTTACTCTTGGGTAAGGAGTGTTCTCGGACACTAAAGAAACATCTTCATTCCAGAGGTAATGATTGTTCAAAAAGGCCTTACTAAGCAAAATTAGAGATGGGTCAATAGCTGTTGAGCTTACCAATGAAACTCGTAGCCTATAAAGAAAACAAATTTACCAGGTTAACTGCTCCACTGTGTAAAGCATGAAAAGAGAATGGGATGCCTATAATTAATGAGAATTAAGATTGGTTCTCATGAAATACTGGGCCTCATAACAGTTGGATTATTATACCTATGTATGAAATTTGGCAGTTTTAGAATTTTTTGCATTAACTAAATTATCACATTACAATCTATATTTTTTTCTCTGAAACCATATTGAGAATCATTAGGTAGTGAACGAGACTCAAGTCTACAGACTATAAGAGGGGCCTTAGTAATCCAAATGTAAAGGTGCCACCCACAGTGTCTGAAGGCACAGCAGCACCAGGCCGTAAGACTCGCCCTTGCTGTGATCTGGAACAGGTCACTATCAATATTAATTGACAGGAAACCCATTCCAGAGATCTCCAGAATAAAAGAGCAAACCAAATCTGCTGGAGAACTGAAATTGTTCAAAGAAATCTTTTTTTTTAATAAAGTCAAAGAAGTTTTATTACATATTTCTAACTGTGCAAAAAAAAAGCCTACAAATCCTTTCAATTCAGCTTCAAGCATTAAATCCATCAGCAGACGTGCATTAAAATAAATTTTCCAGATACATTCATAAACAAAAATCTTATTTCCATAATTCATACAGCTGGCTGACATTTATTGTCACATCAGGTGCAATGGGGACATTTCAAGAACATTAACATGTACAGCGTCATTTGTCAACAAAGCAACAATGTAAGCAAATCGTTCTGCACTCACACAGATTTACAGTGCAGGCTGCCAATTGCTAATTATGGTGTGTTGCTTATTTGCAGCAGCCTATTCTACTGAATTATGATAAAGATAGGATCCCAGACTGTGGTAGGGGGAACGATGCTTAACTTGAATGCTAAACTGACATGGAGTCTAACAAACACATTCACCTGATAACAAATGAAGGAGATGGCCTTTGCAGAGGGTTCAATACCCAGAACGGTGCTTGCAACACTCTCTTCCTAGCCTCTGTCTTGGCACCTTTCTTTCAGAAACAAATAGTGTCCATCAGTTGTCACAGCTTTTTTTTCCGTAAGAGTAACTGAAAAACTATTAAAACTTCCACTGGGAACAGGAAGAATAAACAAATGGCAAAGTGATGGACTAAATTGCAGCTGTGCCTTATAGTAAAAACGGGAATTAGTTCTACAGCAGAAATACTATATCTTGCACAAAAGACCTACAGTGACAGTTAACATATGAATTCAGTTTTACTGATAACAATATTACAGAAAACAATAATATTTATATGTTAATAAATGTCATTTTTACAGTGACAGTTTGATAGAAGCAGCTTAATTTTTTCTATGGTATTGTACATTTTAAATTAGCATCCTTTTGACATATTTAGTTACTTTTATAAATAGCTATTCTATTCTCATTTGCCTGGGGTGTCAATGAGTGTTAAAGTAACAACAATAAAGAGCCAGGTTGCATTTAAGAGTAACCTGTAAGTTTCTAGAGAAGAACTGGACAACTCCAGTGTGCTTCAACTTATACCGTGTTTCAACCCCTGTGCATTGCAGTATTGAAATATGGAAAGCATTGGAGGTGTGATATGCACTTGTCTTAGCTTTTACTCTGTCCCTGGGTTCTCTATTATGTCTGGCAGCATTCCAAAGTAACTTGACCTGAGAAATCCTATGGGTTCTCAGTTCCATGTCAGCCATTTATTTTGGCCCTATTCATTTGTAAGGACCACTGATCTTCATCCAAAAAGTTAAGTGAAGGCTATTAGCTTGTTTTATTAAACTTGATCTTGAATGGCGGGATGGAGGTACATCTCTATCAAAGGAGGTGGGTATAAGATGCTCCTTCCCTCCACTCTCTGCAGGTCACCCTTGAGCAAGGTGTAGCAACTGCTTAACCCCTGATTAGGGTCAGGTGAAGCCATGGGACCAGGTGGTGGATGGTCATGTGAGCAGCTGGTGCATATCACAAGTCCTGGTTGTGTGACCACTGATGCCAGGCAGACAATCTCTGATGTGTGTTGATAATGGCTGGGATCATCTGATTTGTAAAGGCACTGCCCAGAAGAAGGCAATGGCAAACCACTTCTGTAGAACAATTCGCCAAGAACAATTATGGTTATGGAAAGACCATAATCGCCCATGTCGCTTGACACGATACACAATTAATTAACAATTTAAACTATTTTAAATTTTAAGTTAATTTGGCTTTTCAAGTGGTTTTATTATTTAAATGTTTGATGAATTTTTAAAAAAAATTCAATTATTTGAGCTTTTGAACTTTTTCTTGACCGTTTTAAATACTTCTCAAAATAAAGGAGATTTGTGAACAGTGGAATGGATTTTGAGTTCAGACCATCAAAGTTGTCTGTGAGAAGGTGTTGTGTATTTACTATATGTAATATTTGAGCAATGTTGTAAATATACTGTTTGACTAAGCATTCTTTGTTTGCTTAAATAATTCATTATGGTTATATGTACGAAATATGTGACTGACATACACCATCACGCAGTCGTATCATATACATGCGCCTTGCTAAAGTAAAAACAAAGCTATGTTCCTCTGGGCACACGTCTTTTGCTTGCAATTAGCTTTAGGTTTTGGAGTTAGAAAACATAACAGAGACGACGAGAATAGGATAAGGAACAGCACAGGCTTTGCAAAACTTGGGTGTGGAATTCTTATTTAACACTACACTTCACCCATCAATATCTGCAGGTAGGCCTCAACTCAGTCCACTTTTCTGAAATGTTTCTCTCCAGAAAACTTTGCGAAGGTATCCTCTATCCTGGGCAGAAGGCATGATCTACTTTCAGTAGTAGTTTGATGGTAACCTTAAAATCACTACACATCCTGACAGACCCATTCTTCTTGGCTACTGGGACCACTAGCATTACCCCTGAGCTACACTCAAGCTTAGAAAGAATTCTTCAGCCTCCATGTGATCTAGCTCATGGAAAGAATGCTTAATCTTACAAAAGCTTTACAATACTATTCAAATGTTGCTGAAATATTAAATATACAACAGAAGGGTCTTAGATTTCAGAGCGTAAGATCTACTCATTCTGTGTGGTGACTAGGCTTTGAGACCATTTAGTTTCAGATCATTGTATGATGTCTGCGCAGTCCTATCTAAACATGGGAGAGTGGGCATTGTAATCACAACGTGTAGGCAGGGATCACTTTGAGGTCACCAGAATGGTTTGTAGCTGTTTCTTGGATATTTTATAGAACCGAGATTATTTTTTTTTAAATCAGTGATTTCATTTTTATTGAATATCGATCTTTAAAACTTTTGTCTGAAATATTGCATTCCAAGAGAAAATTGAATTTGTAACAATTCACAAATTACAACTTCCTTGACCTTTCTTGATGAATACATTTGGGATCATGTTAATGAAATTAACTGAGTACACATTTTAAAAGCATATTTCACAAAAAAGCACATGAACCTATAAAGACAAATGCCCTGATATGTCAGCTTTTATTTTTTGATACCTAGTAATGCCTAGCTCCAAGACACATATATTCTTGCTTTATAATGGCAAAGCATCAAGGGTGGCAGTTATATTACATCTGATCTCAGACAACTGCTGAGCATGATGTGCAGCTGGCAGTCTTGAGTTATGCTGTCATATGCAACTGTAGTGAGAATAGTGGTATAGCTTCTCTGCATACGTTACTGCAGATCTTCTCCCTTGTCGAGTTACGAGGAAGAATAATAAATTTCTGATTGCCAATATACCACTCATCGTGTATTAGTCAAATTTAGCTTCAACATCCTCTGGAATCAAACTGTCAACTCGATTCTTTTGTTGTACAGTGTGAAGATGCACTTGACACTGCTACTTGTCAAAGCACAATCTTGCAAAAACTTTGGAGGTAACATAGAATTTGTACTCTTGTAACCTATTAGTCTGTCATGTGGATTTATCGCACATTAATTATTACACTGAAAAAAAAGATCAGGTTGTTAAAAGGAATTGCTGTTGTGTTAAACTAAATAAGTTAATAATGCAGTTAGAGAATTACAGCTGTTTTGACAGCAGATGGAGGACATTGGGCTGGATTGTGCTGGGCCAACCCACTGCTAGGACTCACTGCCTTCTAAGTTTGCTGCCCAGATTTACCTTCTCCAGATGCATGATGCCAAAGGCACCCAAGAGGTGCCTCACGCAATGGAGCAGGCTGCAAGAGGTGAGCTGGCCTCAGGTGTTGCCTGAAGGATCTTAAGTTATTTATGATACTCTGATAGGCAGTGACATTTAAAAAAACATGTAATTAAATTTAAATCATTAAAGCATTAAAAAATGAAAACATTAATTAAAGCACCTTAAACGCTATTTCAATTAAGATGCAAACCCATTATCAGGTGAATAGATTCATTAAAATAATGGGTAGAGGAATTTCACACAATATGTTTATGTGTAAATATTATTGCAAAAACTGGTTGCAAACTCTTCAAATAATGTGACGGCCCCTCTTCACCTTTCATGTAATGTTTTGAGTAAAATTATTTCAAATCTTTTGTTGGTCGATTTAGCAATTTCCATTCATTGGTGCAAATTATGAATGTGAATTTAGAATAATCTGCTACTTTATTATTATACTAATCAAACTAACAAATGCAATTTACAGATCAGTATATAAATATCATCTCAGCAGTTAGCTGATAGAGAGGATTAACCCTCACTCAGACCCCTTCACTCAAATTGAATCCTGACATGTTTTCTGGGAGAGTTACATTATCATGGTCATTGCAAATATTTCATAGTAACTAAACCAGCTCCATAATATTTCATACTATCTAAACCAGCTCCATACATTCATCATCATTATGTGCCATGTCGAATGATATAGGTGATCCTGGTGTCATGACCATGATTGTTCTTGGCAAATTTTTCTTCTGAGGTGGTTTGCCATTGCCTTCTTCTGGGCAGTGCCTTTACAAGGTGGGTGACCCTAGCCATTATTAATACTCCTCAGAGATTGTCTGCCTGGCATTAGTGGTCGCATAACCAGGACTTGTGATATGCACCAGCTGCTCATACAACCATCCACCGCCTGCTCCCATGGTTCATGTGACCCTGACAGGGAGGTTAAGTAGATGCTACACCTTGCACAAGCGTGACCTGCAGACTAATGAAGGGAGGTAGCACTTTACACCTCCTTTGGTAGAGACACATATCCACCCTGCCACCCAACTAATCATGCATTAATTGTCATTTATCTATTAGACACGTACATGATGACGTTCTTTCATTCTTTTAACTGATTAAAACATATATCTTAACTGTGTATGGAAATCAAAAACATGCTGAGAAAATATGGGAAACACTCAACTGCTCAGGCAGCATCTGTGAAAAGAAAATCAGATAATTCTCCTGATGAAATGCCTTTGACCCAAAACATTAACTCTGTTTCTCTTAAACACTAGAGAGTCTACAGATGCTTGAAATCCAGAGCAACACACACAAAATGCTGGAGGAACACAGCAGGTCAAGCAGCGACTATGGAAAAGAATAAAAGTCCATATATGCTGCCTGACCTGCTGAGTAGTTCCAGTATGATCCATCCACAACATGGCTTTAAAAAAATAATAATTTGCAGTATGTGGACTGAAACAGCACATTCCTATTTGCACTTGAGAATTTGGCGGTGAACTACCTTCTTGAATCACAACAATCCGCCTGCTGAAAGTGCTCCTACAGTGCTTCCTGCATTCGCTGTTATTTCCAAGTATCTGCTGATCTTTTCCTTCGAACTGGTCAAGGTAATTTTATAGTCAATGAACAATTGTTGATTTTGACCAGAGATGATATTAATGGCACAGTGACATTTCAAAGACTCCAGTGCACACATTTTAACAGAAACTGAGATGATTTATATTTTTATCTGCAATTATAAGCAGATTGCTAAAATTGCTGACTGAAAAATCTGGAAAGTTAATGAAACAGTAACCAAATGAAAGGGTTTCTTTCATGTCTTTTCACCTCCATCTGGCACTCTTCATGTGGGAAATTGTATAAAATGCTCTGTGGATTCCAATGACACAAGCCCAAATGCTTTGCAGGTGAGCCACACATTTGATTTAATCTGAAAAGCAACATCAGATTCAATCTTCGGAATGTCCAGCCTAACGTTTAGATTTGGAACAGTTCAGAAAGTGAGAGAAATGATAATATGAACCATTTATACAGATTTCCAATGATGACTGTAATTTCCTCATGACAATTAGTGAGAGATTCACATTTACAATGGGAGCAAAACTGAACAGGTCTCCAGCTCCTGACAGGAAGATGCTGATCAAAACTTGGAATTGCAGAAAAAACAAGAATTATACAAGCCATTCATATTGGGAATAGCACCAAAAGGTAAACAATGGAATAAAGAACTGAGGATGGAGAAATATACATAAGTACGATTCAGAAAATATTGGGTTTGTAAGTCCAGAAGGTAATGACTGGAAAAGAGTTGCATTCGCTAATGCAATTTTTAATATTAGGGACAGTAAACATCTTAAGGCTGTCCAAATTCACAGAATGCACAAGGTTTCTGACAAAATAATTCAGGACATTATTAAGCAAGTACATTTTGATTTGCATTTTACAAGTTATCAAAACAACTTGTTTAAAATGGTAACAGACAATAAAAGTGGGAACAAAACTGATAGAGTCTAGCAAGATTGAAGCCAGAAATATAGTGTCAAGTTTCACAGATACTTTCAAGCTAAAAGCTGTGGCAAAAATATGTTGATAATAATTCAAAAAAAGTAAACTACAGGAATTTAAATGGATTTTAGGAGAGAAGTTAAAGTCTTTATGGGTAGCAAGGTATATTTCTTGTGATTAGTTACAAGATCATTTTGAGAGATGTAGTATATAGGGTAGACAGAAACTTTTCTTCAGGACAGAAATCTCAAATACCAGAGGACCTGCTTTTTAAGGTTTGAGGGAGAAAGTTTAAAGGTGATGTGAGAGGAAAGGTTTTTTTTAATGCATGGAATGTTGGTTGCCTGGAAGAGGTTAACAGCAGTAATAGTAGAGGTTTGGTGGAGTTTACGAGGCAAAGTCAGAGACACATGAATATGGGAGGCCTGGATGGATATGGATAATACACAAAAGAGAGTAACACATACAAAATGCAGGAGGAATACAGCAGATCAAGCAGCATCTATGGAAAGGAATAAAGAGTCAACATTTCTGGCCAAGACCTTTCATCCTGATGGCCTGAAACGTCGACACTTTATTCCTTTCCAGAAACACTGCCTGACCTGCTGACTACTTCCGGCATTTTGTTTGTGTTAACCTGGATTTCCGGCATCCGCAGAATCGCTTGTATTTATGCAGAAAGAGGGCATTTAGTATAAACTGGCATCAAGATTGGCACAATATTGTCCAGTACTGTATCATCCTACATTCTATGATCTATCAAAGACAGTTACAAATACGCATTAACAATGACCAGTTTGACAAGGAGTGAGTCTGCAGGTGAGGTGCTAGTGGCTGTCAAAGCTGTCCAAAAGCACACCAGGCATTTACTCCGAGAGACACCCACTACTGGATGCTGCCAATCTTAGCCTCCCCAGTGAGCTGGGAGCTGGGCTCCTAATGGCCCAGTGCACTCTGGTCTGCACCGAAGGGAGGCAGAAAGTCTGCAGCACTGATAACAAGACCACAGTATGTCAGTATCTCACTATATCAATACATTTTCAATTCAAATAATTTAAAAGGTGCAAACGTACAACCATAATAAATGCTTTGCGTAAGGTACAGGGGTAGGTTTATTGGAATGACAGGCACAAAGCCCACCTTAGTGATGGAACAAATGGCAAATCTACCCTGTCGAAGCTTTAAGGGTTCAAGAGTGGGATCCTCCTTGACAGTGTGGATCACAGAGTGCCTTGCCTACCCTTCAGATATACCTTTAAAGTTTTTTTTTGGCTCCCTTCCTCCAAATAGTAATCGAACTTCCATAAATTTATTGCTGCTTGAACAGAATTTCTGAGCCCTTATGGTATTTAAACGGCATGCTTGACATAGGCTGAGAGCTATCTGTTTTCCTTACTACTAGTCCTGTCTTAAGATAAAATAGAAGAATAATGTGGGACTCAGAGGTGGCTGAATCAAAGACGGTGACGAATTGGCATATAGGAAGGAGATTGAACATCTGGTTGAGTGGTGCCACCACAAAATCTCAGTCAATGTCAGGAAAAGCAAAGAACTGGTTATTGATGATGGGGGGAAGAAACCACAGGTTCTTGAGTCGTGAGCATGACATTAGAGGAGAAGAAAGTCAGTAACTTTAAATTCCTCGGCGTTATCATATCAGATGATCTGTCCTGGGGCCAGCACATAAGTCCATCACAAAAAAGGTACGATAGCACCTCAACTTCTTTAGAAGTTTGCGTAGATTTGGCATATCATCTAAAACTCTAACAGGCTTCTATAGATATACTGTGAGGAATAGTCTGAATGGTTGCATTACATTAATGCCTGGGAATGGAAAAGTCTTCAGCAAGTGGTGGATACAGCCCAGTCCATCAAAGACAGAGCCCTCTCTACCATTGAACACATTTACAAGGAGCACTGCCACAAGGAAGAGGTATCCATCCATCATCAAAGACCACAACCATCCAGGTCATGCTCAGGTGTTGCTACTACTATCTGGTGGAAGTACAGGAGCGTTAGGTCCCACACCGCCACATTCAGTAGCAGTTAGGAACTTACAAGCATCAGGCTCCTGAACCAATGTGAATAACTTCACTCAGCTTAACTCTGAACTGATTCCACAACCTATAGATCTATTGTTAAGGACTCTACAGTTCTAGGACTCTAGGACTCTACAAATTAAAATATATATATTTTAATTTGCACAATTTGTCCTCTTATGTGCATTGATTGTTTATGTATTGTTCTTCGTAAATTCTATTGCATTTCCTTTTTTCCTGTAAATTCCTGCAAGGAAATTTATCTTAGGGCCATATTTGGTGACATATATGTAATAAATGTTTAAATTTTACAATAAATTTACTTTGACTTTGAAATGTAGTGATTTTTCATGCTTAATCGAGCAAAAAGGAGAAGCATGACAGAATTCAGGTTTCACCCCAAATTCTGCCCTAGATAGTACCAATACCTTATCTTTCCATGCTTATACTTACACACAGTAGGGAACATGGCAACTTCTTTCAAATTAATGACTTGCGTAGTTGGCACAAACACATTGTAATTTCATTGAAGTCTAAAATAATATCCCTCCATGGTAGCTGACATTTTTAATTGTGCTGAAGTAATGGACATAAATAAATAGCTTTCATTCTGATCCCCTAGCAAGCTGAACTTTGTCAAAGTGAAACTTTCCATAAAGCAAAATGCAGCTATCTAAGAATTAGATTTTTTTTTGAAGTGGTGTACTTTCATGAAGAATAACTTATTCTGATCTCTTATCCTGCTGATTGCTGAATTCCAAATTTATTTAAAGGAACAAAAAGCCACAGAAAATTGTGTTACATTGTGCCAGATCTCAGAGAGAACTATCGAAAACATCACACTTTTCTGTTGAGTGGGAATCAAGAAAGAATCAAAAGACTAGCATTCTCCTCTTCCAAGTGGTTGGCTCCCAGTACATATAACACAATCAGTACTTCAGAAAAGATTTTGATCTTCTCAGGAAGATTGTGCAGATGACAAAGCACAACTTTTATCTTAACCAGAACGTACTGCACCTTCTCTCTGTGTCTGTTTTAGCAATAAAGGTTCATCACTGTGATGCAGTAAGAGCGCTTTATCACTGTTTCATGGTGAATGCGCAATATCCTGGTGGCAGAGGTTGGGACAGAGCGTGGTTGGCAATTGAGACAAATAGCAGAGTTTCTTTTAAAGGGAGGCTGAGAAAGAAAAGGGAATAGTGAGTATCTGGTGGACTTGAGAAGAGATTGAAATGGAGTATGAACTACTTGAAGTGAATGGCCTATTTCTGTAGGAATCCTGTATAACATGTACAGAGGTCATAGAGCAGGGGTTCCCAACCTGGGGTCCATAGACCTCTCGGTTAATAGTAGGGGTCCATGGTATAAAAAAAAAGATTGGGAACACCTGTTATATATTATAAAATGCCTGAGAAAACTTAACACGGGACATTTTGAGAACATATAAATCCAGTGAATACACTGACTTGAGAGTTACACTGACCAGTACACACATTAAATGATACAGAGTTACTTAGCGAATGCAGCATGAAAATATAAGCTTATACCTGTCTTCCCTCCTCAATTTCAAGTTTCATTTAACCATACACATGTATATGAAACAATATTCTTCTGGGTCCAAGGTGCAAACAAGATGCATAGAGTCACACATAGCACACAGAACATATGGATGTGATATCACATACTGTATCATCACAAAATAAGATCAGCACAGGTCCCTGATTGGCATGCCTGAAGATTGATGGTGTATGGGGTATTGTCCTGAAACCACATTTCTGCAAGAACAAGTATGTAGCATTTCCTCAACCAACTCAGCAGTCAGGCATGGATGAAGGTAATCCAGACCCAGTTTGTCTTCCTGGGATCAAATGTTGGAGAGCAGAACCTGTGGAAGAATGGGCCTGCAGGGATTAGCCCCCAGCATGGATTCCAGAATGTCTGCCACTCATCTTTTCTCTCCCACAGCGCCTCTTCCCCAAGTGGTTGTAACAGGCGACACCACAGCGTGAGGGCCTAGTTCACGTATCAACTGAGATCGCACAGCTCCCACACCGTCGGTCTCACCAATGCACCATTGAACTTGACTTGCAGTCTGCTTGTGTTACCATAACCCTCTCCTACACTCTTACTTTAAATCTGATCTGCACTTGAAAAAATATATACAAACAGACACCACTTGCAGCTGCAAAACCTACTTTCTTGTCACACAAACAAGAGAAAATCTGCAGATGCGGTAAATCCAAGTAACACACACAAAATGCTGGAGGAACTCAGCAGGCCGGGTAACATGGAAAGAAGTATAGTTGACCTTTCAGGCCAAGACCCTTCTATAGATGCTGGCTGGGCTGCTGAGTTCCTCCAGGATTTTGTACGTGTTTTCTGTCGCACTCTGAGTTCTTTCTGAATTCAGTATTTGATTTCTTGGTTATTACCCTTACATTGATATGATTAATTGTTTTCCTCTCACAAATGGAAACATTATATTTACATCAACAGTACCAATTCACTTCATAATTCAATCATTGGCTCATTCCTCAAGCTCCTCATCCAAAGAACAATGATTTGGCCTGCTCATCCTCTCCTTCAACCGTTTTAGATTTCTAAGTCAAACATATTTGTCATATTCACGAAGTCTAGACTTTTTATTGGCAGGGGTTGATCTAATGATTATTGGGCAAAAAAAAAACTTGCATTTTCCAGAGTTTTTCCATCACCTGCACTGCTCATTCTATTTATTGTGACCACCTAAACATTTGTTGGAATCCTTTTAATCACCCTGGCTGTTTGCCCTGCTTTATATTCAGGAGTTTGCAAAGAGTAGACAAATTATGCAAATCCCCAGTATTGGGGTAAATGATTATGTAAACGCAGCCATGAAAAACACTTGCAACACATTGTTTAATTCCAGTTTGGGCAGGAAGATAAACTTACAGGCTATGTCAGTGTAACAATGTTCAGTAGTGTGCAACCATGTGAATTTAAGTCAATTGGTTTTACCAATTGGTCTTAAAAATATGATTCATTTGGAACGGAAGTAACAGTATATGTACAACTGACTGCCAAATAAAATTAAGTAACTGAATAATGTTACATATGCTATAACAAGTAATAACTGTGGATACTATAAAGTTTTTACTAACTATTAGTATGAGCAGAATTGTTACTGAAAAAATTGCCACACAAATTCAAATCATGCTCAAAAAATCATACAGATAAGATTAATAATATAACAAAGAATAATGGAACATTGCAACAGATCTTTCTGTGAAATGTTAACAGTTGAACATAAATTAAGAAATTATCTACTAAGAATCAGAATCTGAATCAGGTGTACTATCTCTGGTTTAATATATATAAAATAGTTGAATTAAATAAGTAGAGCAATATAGAAATAAAAAAGTAGTGAGGTAATGCTCATGTGTTCAATGTCCATTCAGAAACCAGATGACAGGGGGGAAGAAGTTGTTCCTGAACAATTGAGTGTGTGCCTTCAGGCTTCTGTACCTCCTTCCTGATGGTAGCAATGAGAACAAGGCATGACCTGAGTGATGGGGGTCCATAATGATGGATACCGCCTTTTTAGGACATTACTCCTTGAAGATGTCCTGAATGCTGGGGAGGTTACTGCCCATGTTGGAGCTTACTAAGTTAACAACTCTCTGCAGCTTATTTCGATCTTGTACAGTAGCCCTCTCATAACAGGTGGTGATGCAGCCAGTTAGAATGCTTTCCATGGTACATCAGTAGAAATTTGCGAGTGTCTTTTGTGACGTACCAAATCTCCTCAAACTCCAAATGAAATGCAGCTACTGTCATGGTTACTTTGTAGCTGCATCCATACGTTGGGCCCAGGATAGATCTTCAGAGATATTGACACCCAGAAACTTGAAATTACTCACTCTTTCCACTTCTGATCCCACTCTGAGGACTGGTGTATTTTCCTTCATCATGCCCTTTCTGAAGTCTACAGTCAGAAGACAGGGGTTTCCAACCTCTTTTTTTATGCTATGAACCAATACCATTAAGTAAGGAGTTTGTGGACCCTAGTCTGGGAATCCATACACTAAGGAAATGACAATAGTTTAGGTATTGGGTTACTTCACATTGGTTTCACAGTAAGGATTCAATATGGCAAGTTAACGGCAACAATGCTTTTGATTATGCTAAAAACTGGAGTAAAGAATGTAAAGTGAGTATTTTTGAGCTGACTTTTCCCACAGACTGATAACGTGATCAGATTGCTTCTGTAACATAATTTTGTCTGATGCATAGTAATTGTTTCGGGAGCCTCAATTTGTCAACACTCCTAAAACAACTATTTTGTACAACTGTTACACAGAAAAAAGCCATGCAAAGTAATTCACTCTACATGTTTATTTAACCATGAACAGTCTCACATGGAATCAATTTGTGGTCACACTTCCTAGTTCCTGGTTACACCTCCAACACACACTCAGATCCACCTCTAATCCTTCTAGGAGCCATGAATTCATTTCCATACTCTGAATGGAGAACTTTCCAAGAATGGATATGATCTGCTCGATAAACCAGCAGGTTATGTTTTATAACCTCAAAACAAACTAACTCAAATGAAGATATGGGTGTCCGAAATGTGGATGTGACTTTGAGTTTACTTTAAGCGAGGTGCAACACATATCACGTGATAGTGTGAAGATGCAGGCAATTTTTTCACATTTATCCATATAACCAATAATGATTATTTAAATGAACAAGAATGATTAATCAAACAATATATTTATAAGATAAATATTAAATACGCAATAACTACTATTGCTACTGCCAGTCCTTAACAGACACCAAAGCCCTATCCCACCTACCTATTCTTTTTAGACTATTGGCATTCTGAGGTCATTAAGCTTTTATTAAATGGTGGCCAATATACTGAATGATAAGTTAAGTTAGAATTTCTAGATAACATTTTGCTAACTGTGATTTTTTTAATCATAGTTACTTTCTATTGAATTCCTACTTTGAGGGAGTATTTGGAAATTAACATTTCTTGTGGGTATATTAGAACATTCTGAATAATTATGAGTAGGTGTCATCTTATCGCAACAATTAGCTTAAATTAATGCTAATATTTAGAATTTTAGCTGAACAATTGAACATACTGGAATCTATAAATTACCTCATTCATTATTATTTAATTAATTCATTACTTCTCACTTCTTTGCATTATTATATGTGTAAAATATTCCACAAAAGGAAAATGAAAGAAATGAATTTTAGCCTACTACAGTCTTTAGTTTGAACGATGGTGTCGTTATCAGTTAATTTAACAATACTTTTGCATGTGTATTCACTTATCAGTGTAATTAAATCCCTGTTAAACACACCACATGGGTTGTAATAGTGCTTAAGAGACTTGTTGACTTTCTGTTACTCCCCCCCAAAAAAAACAATTAATTGAGTTGAAGCATTTTATTCAGTAAATTATTTAATCAACTTTAAATCGTTATTTAAATGAATAATTAAACATTGTGTAATTAACGTTTTGTAACAATGCAATTGGCTCCTACTTAATTAATCTACCATTTTCACAATAAATGAGATGAGATTTGATAGACTCATTTGCAACATCTTCATTTTGGCATCTCGTTGCTTCACTGTATTTATTTGTTTACAATCTTGAAATTTAATTTCAGTAGGAACATCCTAATAGTTTCTAAAACAGGTTGATCTAAGTGTGGAGCAAATGCAGAGCATTTTTAAAAAGATAACATTTATATTCACATCGAAAATAGCATTTTATTTGTCAAAACATATATGCCACCTCCACTTGGTGACATGCTATAAGTGCTGTCAAAGACTTGTCCGTTTCTTACTGCGTAATCTAACCTTGCCTGTTTCAGGAGAGAGAATGGCAATACATTTTTTTCTTTGTCTTCCACTTTGTTTATGGTCTACCAGGGTTCTTGACCCGAAACATCGATTGTTTACTCCTCTCCATAGATGCTGTCTAACCTGCTGAGTTCCTCCTGCATTTTGCAACCAAATCTTTGACCATTAGATCTCCAAAAGATTTTGAATCTGGTTTTGTGGTGCAATACGGTCCGTGTTTAGGTCAATCCCTGATTTATTGGAGTCACAGGCACATATTTCAGGATTCTGTGTTTGCAGCTACAGTACTATCCATATACATATATTAATCCACGTTTGCTACATTTCATTACAATATACCACATAAGTTTCAGATGAACAATCTTCAAAATTAAACCAAATGCTCATCATTCACCTTCACTGTATTGATAATCAATTTATTTAGAAACTGATGTTTATTTGCTCTACTTTTTTATCAAAATATATGTATTTAATAATGATGTTATAAATTAATTCTGATTTTCATTGAGAACTTTGCAAGTATAAAAAAGGAAATCTCTAATTAAAGATAACAAGTTTTGACTATAAAAGTTTTTTATTTCAGAATTATAACTCTAGATTAATTAGATTAATTTAGTGTGATTAGAATTTAGTTTCTGTAGTTATCTTGGCACTTTCATTTTTGAGTTAATTTGTCACTGTGTAACATTTAACTTGATTAGTCTAAACATCTACCTACTTATTCTACAATTAGTTACCATCATTTTCACCATTTTTAAAAATTGCTAACACATTAGTCATTTCAATTTCTAGTTCATCACAGTTGACATTTTTGTCTTCCTGGTAAGTTTAGTTCTCTATCATCGACTGATTAGAAGGCAGAATATTTTTCTCATACTATTTTTGTGACATATTCTGAATCACCTATTGCAGCGATGTTACAGATAGCAATACCTTTCGCTAACTGCTGTTCCAGATTCATTTCCACAGAATCAGCAATTGTAATTCATGCTTTGATGCTATTGCTAAAAGGTGTTGTATAAGAATTTCCAGCATATTTCTGATTTAACAGCTTTTAGAAACAATATCTAAGTATTAAATTTCTGCATGTAATTCCATAATATGTCCATTGCTACATGGTGCTTTGCTCACCATTCAGAACGTAGAACTTCTGGAGCTTTGGAATTTGGGCTCTAACATCATTCCAATTATTTGTCAGAACACAGAAGCAATCCGCATTATTTGATAAGTGGACCTTCACATCTCCATCTGACCATGTAGGTAGGACTATAATTTAAAATTATATCCTGATATCCTAATATCTAAAAAACAAACATCACTTTAGTTTCGAACTCCAGTTTCTGCTAGATGTTGAGCTCAGGTGTTAATATCCAGCTGAAATCTACAAATTTATGCTGGTAGAGCATTGCCACAGAGCTACATTAATATTAAAGAATAAGGTCTACAAATGTATAAAGATGTAAGATACATGGTATGTTTAGACCCAATTTTTCAACACCATGTAGGTTTATTTGTGATGATAGATTATGAATAAGTATCTGCCTTTATGCCTGGAATCCAAGAGATAATCATTTCAGGTTTCTGAGAAATGATTTAATTTTGTTTTCATCATGTTTTATTGCTAGCAGCAGCTGCTGCACTGAGCGTTGACAAGAATGTGGCATAAAGTCCTTACCAAAGAGGTCTTGACTGCAGCAAAATCACTATCAAGAAATAATCAACAGATAGTTGTCCCAAAATAATTTGGTAAATTCTTTGATAACTGTTTCTGAGGCTCGGGCAGAAAATCCTTAGTTTTGGGAATGTCTAGCCCTTGTCTCCAGCTCAGCAATCTATTTGCCTTATGAGGGACAAATAAAAATTTTGCACCTTAGAGTAGAGAAATTCAAATTGATATCTGGGCGTCTTGAAATTTTGAAGCCACAAATTGCAGATTTAGCCAGCAGAATGCAAAATCACTAACCCTGCACTTTATACAAAATACTACAAATAGATTAAATGGTAAGATTTATAAACAAAGTTTACGGGATATAATTTAATGGCTATAATCTTATCATTATATTTAGGCAAGATACGTGTCAGTTTAATTCTACCTTCTGATAGCAATTTTTGTTTATACTGAAGCTTCAGTTATTCTATTAAACTCACAGATGTTTTTCATTTCATTTCAGTTCATTTAATATCAGAGAATGTATACAGTACAAAACCTGAAATTTGTACTCTTCACAGACAGCAAGAGGCAAGAATGAATAATGGAACATCGAAACCATGAAGCCCTGGCCCTCCCGTCACCCTCCGCAGTAAAATGCTTTCTCAGTACCATATACATTTGAGCATATGTGCTGTGGCATTGTCTTCACTATTCAGATGACTTCCACTGAATAAAGTTATTCCAGAGAATATGGTGCTGCGCAGTTCAGGCAGTCATTAAGATATTAGTGCAAGAGAGAAAAGTATATAAATTAAACTTAATAATAACACCTTTCTTTTTGTTGCCCAGCTGTCCAATTCCCAGTAAGCCTGCATAAATAGTTTTTTTCTGTGTCATACACGCTTGAAAACTGCAATTATCAGGTAGTTGAATTTCTCTGTTCCACACACTAAGTGTTTCTGTACTTGGGACTGTGGAAACAGATGACGAACTAATTGATGCACCACGCTACACATCAGGAAATATATTAGCATTCAAAGTAAACACTTTAAAAGTACATAATGGTTCTAGTATATATATTTTAAGAATTGGCTTGTCTGTCATAAGTTAATTAGATAGTCTGGTTGGAACCAGTCGCACATAAAGACAGTTTAAGACCATTTCCTTTGCCGATGAAATATTACCTACTGATTAGTTTAGCAAACAATGGGATTTGTAGTGTGGTCTGGAAACTGTCTTGCCAAACTATGTATAAACATAAATTGAAAGGTGCAACATTCTCACAGCCATCCAGGCTTTTAACATGGGTCTGTCAGAAAGGAAACACACGATCCCTTTTAGAAAGATAACTGCTTCTGAAGGTCTCTGGAACTGACTTGAGAAAGGAACAGGATATCTGGCAAATGCAGAACAGTAGTAAACAAAAATTAGTCATTGAAGAGCATGTGCTTTAGTGTATAATGAGATGAGGAAGGTCATGGATTCTCAATCTTGCTCTTTTCTGGCTCCATTTCAGACATCATTACAGGTAGGTGGTATCTATTTTGGGTTGTATCTACCATTCATTACACTTTCTTAACATTGCAACAAACCAGAGTGCATATTTAATGCAGGAAACAGAAGGAAATGAAGCCCTGACCTGAAAGCTTCTGCTGATCCCTACAGTTATATCATTTGAGATTTACTTCTCTGAAAATGGAATGCCTCTTGTCATTCACTCATGTGATTCTATCTAATTTTTGATTAAAGAGGTAATTCCGATTTCCATTTCCATTCTGACGTGTCAATCTATGGCCTCCTCTTGTGCTTATTCATTACCATAGATGCTGCCTGACCTACTGACTTCCTCCACCATTTTGTGTGTGTTACTTTCTGTCGAATTCATTCTGTATTTGTTATAGCACTTATATCAATTTGGCAAGAACCAGAACGGAACGAGGGTTGGGAGAGAACATGGAAATGTAAGTGAGCATAACCTGGTAATTCAATGCCACTTTTCTCAGCTATCGTTGTGATCTTACTTACATCAGTGGCTACTTCATTGGGTACCCCCTGTACCTAGTCAAGTGGCTACTGAGTATATGCTGGAGGAACTCAGCAGGCCAGGCAACATCGATGGAAAAAGGTACAGTTGACATTTTGGACCGAGGCCCTTTGACAATATATGGTTGTGGTCTTTTGCTGCTCTAGCACATTCACTTCAAGGTTTGATGTGTTGTGTGCTCAGATGCTCACCTGTACACATTGTCCTAATGCATGGTTATTTGATATTGTGTCAGCTTGAACCTGCTGGGCCATTCTCCTCCGACCTCTCTCATTAACAAGGCATTTTCACGCACACAACTGCTGCTGACTGAAGTTTTTTTTTGTTTTTTGGACCATTCTCTGTAAACTCTGGATTATTGTTGTTCGTGAAATTCATAGAAGTTCAGCAGTTTCTGAGATATTCAAACAACCTTGTCTGGCACTAATAATCACTCCATGGTCAAAGTCACTTAGATCAGATTTCTTCCCCATTCTGATGTTTGGTCTGAATAACTTTTGAATCTCTTGACCACGTCTTCATGTTTTTATGCATTGAGTTGCTGCCACATAATTGGCTGATAAGATATTTGCAATAATGAGCAGGTTGATGGGTGTACCCAATAAAGTGGCCTCTGAGTGTACTTGTCAGTTTACACTTTGAGAAAGGGAGCTGTGAGTTTAATCTTAATTCCAGCATTTAATCACATAATTCAGTTTTATCTTTCATTCAGTTCCAAGACAGTGCTATCTCCATACAGAGACATTAAACTGGGATCATTGACACAAATGTAAAAGATTTTAAAGTCTTGATAATATTAATCCCTTAAATAATATATTAACTAGTCATTTATATGACTTGCTGTTTGTTGAACCTTGCTGCACACAAACTGTTTGATGCATTTTCCTGCAGATCAACATGCATACACTTCAAAAGTAATTATTTGGCAATGGAGTGGGACATCCTGATGATGTGAAAGGCCCTTGATCAATATAACTTCTTTCACTGTAGCCTATTCAAATTTAGTTTGAATTAAAGGCCCATATAATACAATTTCACACAGTGGGAAATTTGGGCCTTTAATAAAAACCCAGAGCAAAGGCTAGATGCTTTTGAAGCACACAATGAGAATGCAATGTTCAGTATCAGCTGGAAGACAGTGATCAACAATGAAAAATGAAGAATGGTCTGTGAATGGCAAGAAAGGAATGCTGCCACAAAATGGACATTCCACTTCTACCCCATGAATGAATGCCCTGCAAAATATTGGAAAGGATCTCAGTTTAAAAATCCAACAATTAATCTTGAGTAAAACTCAATATTAAGCACACACTCAACGATTCAGCAACAGTTTCTTCCCGTCATCCGATTTCTGAATAGTCATTGAACCCATGAACACTACCTCATGACTTTTTTATTTCTATTTTTACACTACTTATTTAATTTAACTATTTTATATATATACACATACTTACTGTAATTAATATTTTTTCTCATTACTATGTATTGCATTGTACTGCTGCTGCAAAGTCAACAAATCTCACGACATATGCTAGTGATATTAAACCTGATTCTGAACTAACAGCCTCCATGTTTGAATATCCATACATTAGTATAAATGTTTTCACATTTCTCTAAAACTTTTGAAAGCAAAATATTGTTAGTACTCTGTGAAGTATTTTTTTCCAATTCATATCGTGCATTAGTAAGGGCATTTGCATGTAAGTAGTTATGATTTAAATATTTTTAGAAGTCCAAAAAAAGACCAGCTGATTCATCAGGCCTGTTCCATGTCCACTGTGTGATTGGGTTCAGCTCCGTTGGGCAAGAAACCACCTGGGTAGGCCGGGTAGTTTAAAAAAAAACGATGAAATCTCAAGAGCAACTTCCTAAGATAATAAAGGAGCTCTTTCAGCAACTGTGAATTCATATGTTTTTTTTAATTTTCTAGCTTGTTCCTTGAGTTCAAATCAAATAATTCTGGGGATATTCTCAATGAGTTTAACATGAGTCATCTTTTTTTGACAGGGAATATCCTGTACAGCAGCAGCTCTTGTATAGTGTCATGGTAATGAGAGTGGTATATTGATTTATTTATCAGTTAATTTCCATTCTTACAATTCTTACACAAAATGAAGACACTGGAGTTGAAGGACTTCATTTAACTAGACAGCCTAGAAATTCTGATTATCAGACTACAGAGGTTTTAAGGAGATTTAAGAGTGTTCTATAATCAGAGCCTTCGATGAACACAGAAGGTAAACTGCATTTAATGGTAAGACAGTTGGTAACTAAAGTAGAATATGTTTAAAATAATTGGTCATAGAATAAGATGCAAGATATGAGGACTTTTTAACATTTGCAGTTATACTGTTAAGGTTTGAAGGAGATGTGATTTGAAAGATTTAATAGTTCATGGAGGGGGAAGAGATAGGATTATTTGGATTGTTTTTGAAAAATGCCATTTCAAACTTGATGGAGCAAATGCCCTTCTATACATTATGACTGAAAGAAGTATTCCTGCCGCCATACAGGAAGAGAGTAGGGGAGTCATGTTCAAAGCATGAGCTGCTGTTTATAGAAAATCAATCTACAGCATTTCAAAGAGGAGGAGACAGATTATTAACCAACGAGCCAAGCAGAGGCATTTTTGGACAAGTAATGTAATGGAGATAGAAATTGCACCACCATGGGGAATTCAGAAAAGACAGCATGAAGAAAGGAATGGCCTGTGCGGTAACAGTATGCAGAAAATTGTCGTGTCTCACTTAAAGTAAACATGAAGGTAGACCCACAGTTTAGAGTCCTGTGTCTCTTTTGGATTAGTTTAATGTTTTGAAGTCACAAAACATAACAGACAAGAAGTTCAATTATTAACTAGTACAAAAGAGAACACCGTATACTCTGCTAATGCTGTTTTACTTGACAAGTATTATAGAACATTACCATAGAACATTACAGCACAGAAACAGGCCTTTTGGCCCTTCTTGGCTGTGATTATACTGGAGCTTCCGATACATATTCACAGGAAATTTCATTTATCCAATACTTTTGCTTCTGGAATCCTCATGTAATGAGCAATATATTTCTAAGAATGTTGAACAATTTCATTTTTTACAAAAAAAAGTGTGAAATATTATTATTAGTTTACTTACATTTATGCATAAAGGCAATGTGGTTATAGACTGGCAGCAAAATTTTTTTGACGATTTTGCACAATAAGTGCAAAATCTTCAAAAAATGTTGCTGCTGATCAGTCTGCAACCACGTTGCCTTTTATGTATAAATGTAAATAAACTAAACATGTTATTTATATTAATGCAGTTTGTCTTTTAAAGCTAAAATTGTAGTTTAAAACATTTTTCTATATTCAGATGAAGAATGCCACGTCAGATCAGCAATTTATTTAAAAGTTCAAGTTTAGAAAACTAGTGTGTGATGTACCATAGTTAATTTAAGCATATCTCATGCAGATGGCAGGATCTCTCCCTCCACCATGTATCCTCCCACAACCCTTTCCACATCGATGCTGGATGTCTAAGGATACAGTGCAAATTGCTTTTTTTAACTGGTTCCCCAAGAAACAAGCTGCACCCCAGTGGCAGTACTCTCATTGACTGTAATGGTTCGGAAATTGCACCATCTCGGATCGCAAGACCCTACAGCAGATAGTGAGGTCAGCTGAGAAGATCATCGGGGTCTCTCTTCCCCGCCATTATGGACATTTACACTACACGCTGCATCCGCAAAGCAAATAGCATTATGAAGGACCCCACGCACCCCTTATACAAACTCTTCTCCCTCCTGCCGTCTGGGAAAAGGCACCGAAGCATTTGGGCTGTCACGACCAGACTATGTAACAGTTTCTTCCCCTAAGCTATCAGACTCCTCAATACCCAGAGCATGGACTGACACCTTACTGCCCTATTGTCTTGTTTATTATTTATTGTAATGCATGCACTGTTTTATGCACTTCATGCAGTCCTGAGTAGGTCTGTAGTCGTGTAATTTTTTTTCTGTGTTGTTTTTTATGTAGTTCAGTCTAGTTTTTGTACTGTGTCATGTAACACCATGGTCCTGAAAAAAGTTGTCTCATTTTTACTATGTACTGTACCAGCAGTTATGGTCAAAATGACAATAAAAAGTGACTTGACTTGACTTGATTGACGAAATACTGGTATTTAAGTCAATTTTCTCTCAATTCCTACTCTGACAACAATAATGCAGATGATGCAAGAAGGCTATGTGTATGCAATAAATTATAGTCTGTTACTTTCCATTGAAGGATAGTGGACGCAGATTTCATAGTAACCCTCAAAATGAGATTTGAAAATAAGCAAAGATAAAGTGTTTGCAGGTGAAAAGGAAAGTACACGATAGTGGAGACAGTTAGATCATTATTCCAAAAAAATACTACTTTGACATGATGGGATGAAGGTCCTCTTTTTAGACTGTTCTATTTTGTGATTTCACTATCATGGAAAAGTATGAATTTTACTTTGTTAACCAAATGGTTGCAGAGATTGAGTAGAAACAATTGATTCAACTGAGGACATACACACTGAATTACATTTGTTTTAAAATCAATAGGAGTGAGCAAAAGAATATGGCAGATGGGTGCTTCTTTCCTACAGGCCCATCGGTCCATGAAGTTCTGCTGATCTTTTAATCTACTCCAAGGTTAATCTAACCCTTCCCACCTACATAGCCTTCCATTTTTCTTTTATCCATGTGCCTATTGGAAAGGGACTGTAGCAGGGTTGACAGGAGAACAACAATGGCCTGAGTTTTGGGGTACAGTTTGAATGGCACAGGATAGATACATCTGAAAAAAGAAGTATTCTAAAGGGAAGATGAGGTAACTGTGGCTGACATGGGAAGTCAAAGACAGCATAAAAGCAAAGGAGAGGGCATACAATATAACAAGTATTGGTGTGAATTTAGAGAATTGGGAAGTTTTCAAAAACCAACAGAAAGCAACTAAAAAGCTATAACAGAGAAAAGATGAAATATGAAGAGCAGCTATCCAATAATATATTGAAGGATACCAAAAGGTTTTTCAGATATGTGAGGAATAAAAAAGAGGCAAGAGTAGATATCAGACTGCTGGAAAATAGTGCTGGAGAGGAGATGATGAGTGTCAAAGAAATGGTAGAGAAACTTAATGAGTACTTTACATCCGTCTTCCCTATGGAAGACACCAACAGAATGCCACAAATTTGAGATTGTCAAGGTCAGAGGTGGGTTGTTGCTATTACAAAGAAGAAGGTACTTGGGAAGATAAAAGATCTGAAGGTAAATAAATCATCTGGATCAGATGGACCGCAGCCCAATATTTTGAAACACTTAGCTGAAAGGATTGTGGAGGCATTAGTAATGGTTTTTCAAGAATCACTAGATTCTGGAATGGTTTTGGAGGAATGAAAAATTACAAATATCACTCCACTGTTGAAGAAGGGAGGGAAGCAGAAGAAAGGAAATTATAGGCCAGATACCTTGACTTTACTGATTGGGAAGATGTTGGAGTCCATTTTTAAGGATGAGGTTTTAGGGTACTTGGAGGCACATTATAAAATAGGCCAAAATCAGCATGGTTTCCTTAAGGGGAAATCTTGCCTGATAAATTTGTTGGAATCCTTTGAGGAAGTAACATGTAAGATCGTCAAAGGGGAGTCAGTAGATGTTGTTGACTTGGATTTTCAAAGGACATTGGCAAGGTGTTTAAAAAGACGAGACTCATGACATTACAGGAAAGATACCGACATGGATAGAGGATTGGCTGACTGGCAGAAGACAAAGAGAGAGAATAAAGGTGGACTATTCTGGTTGGCTGCTGGTGACTAGAGCTGTTTCACTGGGGTCAGATTTGGGACCGCTTCTTTTCACATTACACGTCAATGATTCGGGCAATGAAATTGATGGCTTTGTAGACAGTTTTGTGGATGATATGAAAATAAGTTGAGGGGCAAGTAGTGTTGAGGAAGCAGGGAGTCTGCAGATGGATTTTGACAGATTGGAGGAATGGACAAATAAATGGCAGATGGAATTTAGTGTAGAGAAGTGTATGATCATGCACTTTGATAGAATGTATAAAGATGTAGACTATTTTCTAAATAGGGAGAAAATTCAAAATTAGAAATGCAAAGGGACTAGAAAGTCCTTGTACATGATTTCCTCAAGGTTAATTTACAGCTTGAGTCTGTGGTAAGGAAGGCAAATGCAATGTTAGCAATCATTTCAAGAGGACTAGAATATAAGACCAAAGGTGTAATGCTGAGGCTTTATAAGATATTGGTCTGACAGCACAGAGTATTATGAATAGTTTTGCTCCCTTTATCTAAGAAAAGATATGCTGGCATTTGAGAGATTCCAGAGGAGTAGCACGAGAATCATTCCAGGTATAACCGTGTTAATGTATGAGGAGTGCTTGATTGCACTGGGCCTGCACTTGCTGAAGTTTAGAAGAATAATGGGGTTCTTAATGAAACCTATTGAACATTGAGAGGTCTGGATATAGTGGATGTCAAGAGGATATTTGCTATAATGGTTGAGTCTAGGACCAGAGGGCACAGCCTCTGAATGGATAGATGTCCATTTAGAACAGAGATGAGGAGGAATTGCTTTCGCCACAGAGTAGTGGATATGCGGAATTCATTGTCATAGGCATTAAGCCAAGCCCATGAGGTTGGCAGATTCTTGATTAGATTATGGGGAAAAGGCAAGAGAATGGGGTTTAGAGGGATAATAACTTAGTCATGATGGAATGGTGAAGCAGTCTTGATGGGCTGAATGGCCTAATTCTGCTGCTATTTCTTATGGTCTTTTGGTCTATCTAGAAATCACTATAATGTCCCTAATGTAACTGCTTCTACTACCATCCCTGTCAGTGCATTCCATGCATTTTTTCCTCTCTGTGTAAAGACATGTCTCTGATAATTCCCCTATACAATCCTCCAATCATCTTAAAAGTATGCCCTCTTGGATTGGCCATTACCACCCTGCAGAAATGTACTGGTAATCCACCCTATCTACTGTATGTCTCTTTTCATCTTATACACCTCCATCAAGTTACTTATCATCTTCCATTGATTTAAAGGGAAAAGGCCTAACTTCCTCAACCTTTCCTCATTCATGTTAAGTTGTTAACCTGAATTAACTGTGTCAGGTGCCTTGCACAAAGCATAATTATGGATAAAGCAAAATGACAAATCCACACAGCACAAATCAAGGCTTCTAAACATACATAGATCTATGCAAATCAAGCAGCAAAATCAAACAGAATTATTCTGTTTAGAGTTGAATACACTTCAGTTCAGAATATTCTGCTGAATGAGATCTGGATATTTCAATTGGACCCAATCAACTAGCTTTAACAATTCTTAGAGTCTCAAATAGGTGCATATGTGTGACATTTTGAATGTTAACAAGTAAAAAATTTGAAAAACAAACACCTAATATTGTGAAGAACACTTCGTTCACACAATCTACATGATAATTGCTAGGAATCTACATTAAGAAATGGACAGCCAATGCTATGAACCCAATGCTATAACATTTGCCTCAATGTTATAGTGAATCTTATATTCCCAGACAATAATAAAAGATCATTCTGAAGTTTGAAACAATTTCTGAACCATTTATTATGATTAAATTCAACACATTCTCTGGAGCTAGAGAAATGTCAAAGACAAAAGTCGTTGCATTTCTATTTACACAGGTTGATGAGAATAAAGTTGCACATATGTATTAGTCACCACTCACCATGGTCCACGACAAATCGTAATTTCTGTATCGTAGCCAGATTGCCGCTCACTCTGTAAATGCCATCTGCATCCAATCCTGACAAAACAAATATTAATATGTGATTAAATTAAAATTCTACAATATTTTTCCTCCATGCTCCTTGAACTTGGTGGCCTTATTATAGCAATTATGTCTGCCCAAACTTGCTGACTGACACTGCATATACATTTCTAACAGTTCGGTCATCTGTAAATGCATATCTTATAGACTGTTTTTCAGCAACAGTCTCACACTGTTAATTTTACCTGACCAAGGAACAGATCCATTATTAAGTAGCATAACCACAAACTCAGTTTTTATTTGAAGCCACACATTTTAAAATACAAACTATACGTTTGTACAATTTATAGGGATTTCTTTTCTTTTGATTATTCCTGCCACATGACGGGAATGACTATGTTTGTCCATCCCTGGTTACTCCAAGACGGAAGGTGCAGAAATATCTCTTTGACCTTACATTACTGTATTCGAACATCCACAGTGGTGGCGAAAAGGGAACATATCATATTATTGCTGGTTGGCAGAACTACACAATCCATACAGCACTGACTTCAATGGAATGAATTCAGAGGTAAAGTTTAATGTACTATAGTGATAATTAAGTGTGATTAATGTGATAATTTTGAGGATGAATTTAAGAAAAACAATTTCATTTCCATACTCAGATCACTCTGCAAATGCATGCTATCCAGATGCATCAGCATTTGGTACAGAAACTGCACTGCACTGGACAGAAGGTCTTGAAAAAAGGTAGTCAAATATACCCAACACATCACTGGTGCCAGCTATGCACCATCAAGGACGTACAATATATCCAGAAAAGGGCCAGTCTCATCCTGAAGTATACCACCCACCCTGCACATGGACCATTTGTTCCACTTCCATCAGGGAGGAGGTTATGTCATATCCATACCAGGACCAACAGAGTCTAAAATAGATACTTTCTCCAAGCAGTAAAGCTGATCAACACCTGCACACATTAACTCCACCACTAGTGTATTTTAATATTTCCAGTCATATATATAGCCTACTGTCATGTTATGAACATACAATCAATCTAAGTATATAAGCGGTCTTATGTATTTATACTTATTCTATTTTTTTATTAATATTGTATTGTTCTTTATCTTTTGTGGGGTTTATTGTGCTTAATTGGATCTGGAGTAACAATTATTTTCTTTCCTTTACACTTGTGTACAGAAAATGTCATAAAACAATCTTGAATTCTGAAAGAATTATTCTGCTAGTTAATTAATTTCATATTAGAAATTATTTTACTATTTAAATGCATATTGTTGTTGGTATGCAGGTTACACAAAGTTAAAAAAATCCCTGAGACACATGAGTTATTTTTTAACAGTTTTCAGGCTTCTGAGTACTCTAGATCACTGTAATTTTGTTAAAAAGCTCAAAAAAAACAATTTTTATATAAAAATAGTTTTTATATAACTGTTATCCAGGGCCTAATTCTAATATTTGTGAAATATAAAAGCAGGGACAATTGATTGACTTAGCTTTATGCTTCAGTTAACTCTTATGACAGAGTATTAAGTTCATTGCACAAATATTTTCAATGCAAGGTATCTAGTTCAGGGGTTTCCAACCTTTTCATGCCCTGGGCCCCTGCCATTAACCAAGGGACAGTGGAACCCTAGGATAGTTTCTAATTCTTCAGAAATAGAACTTTCAGGACCCAAGTAATGTGTGGCACATGTTCCAAGCATTGTCCAAAATTTCTGGTCAAAGTAATTTGAATTTATTGAGGAGTTAGGGAACCCTAACATGTGGAAGCCTATGCTTCATACCATCTCTGCTGACAATTAATAAAGTACATCAGAAACACATATAACTCATCCTCCAAGAGGACCTCAACCTTGCTGTAGGTTTTGGAATGACCCAGAGAGCTACGTTGGCTGAAGTCAGGTCTTTCTGCTTTTACTCTTGGTGGGGGTCACCCATGTCAAAAAGGTCAAAGGGTAGAGGCCAGACTGAGAGTGGTCCACCCCTCCCAAGTTTAGGGACTCAGCTCAGGGCTAACAACACTGACTGGTAACACAAAACAATTACAGAAACAGCAATGAAGAACCCTTCTACATCTGAGTGTGGTGGTATTTCTGGCTCTCCACCCAGAGCTTGCATGACTGACAGTGGTGAAAACTGAGTTACCGACATGATGAAGGAAGCCTTGAACACCACCAGAGATAGAGGACCTTCCTTGCCGTCCTAAGCGCCAATGGCATAACAGGCAGTAGGAACATATAACTCGTGGCATACCATCACATTTTTGAATACTTTCCTCTGCAGTGACTTTGGGTACCTGCAGAATTTTACGTTGAGTTCTTGGGCTTACTCAGTATCCGTATTAATTTTGGAAAACATCATTTGTTAGAGATTAATGTTGTTGAGGAAATTACTTGCCCCAATTTTAGCTGTTCTACGGTTTTTCATCTCTGTTCTCCAGGTCTCCACAGACGTCGTAATTATGTAATCACATGAGGTGCTTGGATGTTTGTAGCTGAGGTCATTTAGAATCCAAACATGTGGCAATCTGATTTTCCCAAAGTCTTAGCATAACATTTTTTTAAATGAAAACCAGAAAGCCTGCGATTTGGAAGTGCTCTGAATGATTTTGCTGACCTGGAAATAGAATTTAGTCAACCCTTCTCAGACTTTTGTCTTTCCTGCACTGAAAAATCTTGCCAATGATGTGTAATGCTTTCCTGTCCTTAACGACATTGTCCTGTCCATGGTTGACCCCATCTCCAATAATACAGCTGAAATCACAATGTCCCAGTTGGAGATTTGGAATGTTCTTGCCCATAAAAAAATTTACTGTACTTAGTTACTCCATCTTCTATGTCCAAAGCAGTCCATTTGTCTAAAATTACTGATACCCTTGAACACTCCCTCACCATGCTTTTGCTCTATTTATTTAATTTAACTTTTTTATACACATATTTCATATTGTAATTCAGTTTTTATTACAATGTATTGCAATGTACTGCTGCCACATAACAACAAACTTCACGACATTAAACCTGATTTGAATTCCAATTGTGATTCTGTTCCCTGTTCAAGGATTGTAGTTATATACCATCTTCTATATTTAAAGCAGTTGATTTCTCTAAAACTATTGATACCTATTTGAGTATTTTAGTGACTAAACAGTGAAATAGAAACTTGAAGTTCCCACGGTCATCATTTTGCTAAAGATCTCTAATCATTGGGTGCATTGTAACCATTTTGGGGATAATGTGGAATCAGTTGAAGTAAATCAGGAAAACTTGAAGGTTATCCTAAAGTATATGTTTGCATGTTTTTCATTGACAGTGTACCAATGACATTAATTTGTATTGGCTTCATCTGATGAGTTATCCAATAAAATGTCAGACCCATTATTTTGTACACTGAAGAAGCAAATTGAAAATGGTTGTTTTAACCATGAATTTTTTTTTTGTATTTTATTCAGGTATAAATGGTCCCATTTTTTTGCACGTGATTTTGTTGAGAAGTAGAAGAATAACTACGGTGACAAAGAGCTTTCTTGACTAATAGACTTAATGATATAGACTTGGGTGTTGAGCACATGATGCCGTAGATGACTACGATTTTATATGTCGGATCCAAGTACAGAGAATGTATTCGAGAAAGGTCTACTGTGCAAAGTAAAAGTCAAAATTCAAAGTACATATAAATTATGCAACCTTGAGATTCTTCTGCTCAACAGGCAGCCACAGAACAAGAGACCTGTGAGAACTCAATTTGAAAAAAAGACCAACACCCAATGTGCAGAGTGAAGGGAAAAAAAAACAAATGCACCAGAATGCAGGGCAATGCATTGAGGGAAGAGTCCTGGTTCCTGTCAGCATTAAACTGAAAACACATTTACAAGCATCTGTACTAGATGCAAAAATCAAACACTTTTGATTTCAAGTACTTTTTATCACCTACTTTGAAAGCAGGAAGACACCAAAATAATTAATCAGTTGAAAGAAGATCAAAGGTACAACTTAATAAATATTAACCAAAAGAGTAGAAATGACTATCAGATTTCATTCTACGAAACAGGTACCTTTCTTGTACTTTGATTTGATTTTTGCTGTGCTGTTTCCCATTTCTCAACATGCTGTGAGTTTGAGGTCACAGGTCATTTTCTTAATATATTTATTTCACTGATGTACATAATCTTTTGAACTATAATTACTCAGGAAAACATTAATTATTTAACACCTTGACTTTAGAATGTAGGTCTGTGTTGATTAGTGACTTAAATGAAGATCTTAAGTGACATGAATTTTTGATATCAGTGCTTAAATCAGGAAGTTGTGGACAGCATATGCCGTGAATTTTTGAAGTGAAAATGTTGATTTCCTGTCATTACTGTAACTACAGTTTGTTTACCGAAACAAAGACAAATGTGCTTCTAAAATGTCACAAGCAACAACTAAATTATCGTTTGATGGATGCAGATTAATAGCCACCTGACGTCTTGGACTGTAGTTTATTAGTGTCAGTATACAGCTTGAAATCTGTACACAGTCTTAATTGTGCTACTACTGGAGAAGGAGTTGATTAGATGTCTCTCCTAACAGGGAGGGAAAATAGGTGGAAAAAATCATTCTTGGGCTACTATATCCTGTCTCCATTCTGCTAATACTAGATTAGTTACGTTTATTGCTAACACTGTATTCAATCTTGCATGCCCATTCAATCACACTTAGTTTGGGAGTATCAAAAGAACCATGATAAAACTGGTGGATACGATGATCTTACTGAAATAAAGTCACACCTGGAAATACTTTACAAGCTTAGTATTACCATAATTAACACAAACTTCTTAAAAAATGAAGTTTTTTTTAGAAATCCTTTGTTTTACTCAATGTGTCTCCCATCCATACATTTCATGGCTTGGAAATTCCTTCCTGCTTGGAAGGACATGTTGAACATGCAGTACATAACTTTAGATGCTTCTGCATTAGTTCTACATAAATTAATTGCTTCAAGCACCTGGAGTTGTGTTGTGCAATAAAAGTCGTGTTGACTTGGAAAATCATACTGAAAGTAAATAAAGAATACGTTTTCAATATTGTTCTATTGTGCAGCGCGGACACACGCATAGAAAAATAGAACATGCAACGTAGAACAGTGCAGCACAAGACCAGATACTTCAACCCATGAGGTCTGTGCTGTGCTGGCCATGACAACAATTTGTATTGTACATCTGCTTTCACATAACCTATAGACTTCTATGCTCTGTCTGTTTATGTGCCTCCAGGCACCTACCACTCTCCATGTAAAATAAAATACTTACTTTATACCTTTTCATTTTTTCATTGGCTGAGTATTAGTTCTTAACCCACGTGTTATAATTGTGTAACTGTTGATTGAATTTTCTTAACTGAGGAATTTCTGTTATCTCAAGTAGAAAAGTGATAGGTTTTTCAAGTGTGCCATCTTTTAATTGAATCTCTTGAATCTTTAATTTCTTATCTCTCATCTGCATAGTGCCTGTATCTTTGTTTAAAACACACAGTAGTGAAGAATCAATGAATCAAAATTTCTTGCTCATTCTTGAACTCCTAAAAGGACCCAGGGATTGAAATTTACTGAGATACAATACTGCTTACACATGGTCTTTATCCTTCTATTCCCCCATTGTTTATGTGCCTTCAGGCACATACCACTCTTCATGTAAAAAAAACTTACTTCAAAAGCTCCTATACGCTTTGATAGATTTAAGCCTTAAATCTATGCCCTCTAGTATTTGCCATTTCTGTCCTGGCAAAAAAGACACTATCTATGGCTCTCATAAGTTAATACTTTTCCATCAAGTTGGCTCTCAGTTTCCAATGTTCCAGGCAAAAGTAATCCGAGTTTGTACCACTTCTTCTTATAGTTAAAATCCTATAATCCAGTCAACATCCTGATGAACCTCTTTGACACCTTCTCCAAAAACCACATCCTTCCTATACTGTGGTGACAGAACTGTAGACAGTATTTCAAATGTGGCCTAACCAAAGTTTTATCCAACTGCACCATAGCATCCCGACATTAATATACTGTACAGCACACCGGCCAATGAACACAAGTACGCCATATGCCACTATATCAACCTATCTATCTGTGTTTCCAATTTCAGAGAACTATGGTCTTGTATTTCAAGATCACTCTGTACATCCATGCTTCTGAACATCCTGCCATTGACTGTATACTTTCCTCTTGCATTTGACCTGCCAAAGTTCAAACCTTGTATTTGTCTGGATTAAACTCCATCTGCAAGTTATTTACCTATATTTTCAATTCAGCAACCTCCTGATAAGTCCTTTGTCAACCTTCCTTACAGTCCATAACCCCATCAATGTTTATGTCACCTGCCAATTTACTAATCCACTCACCTGCACTTTCATCTTTATCATTTATATGTATCACATACAACAAAGGCCTCAAAATTGATCTCTGTGGAACACCAGTATGCCACAGCGAATATGAATTACACAGCCTCCACACACCTCTCAAATACCCTCTGTCTTAAAATGGCCAAGCCAATTTTGAATTCAATCTACCAAGTAACTACAGAATACAGGTATCTTCATCTCCTGGATCAGACTAAAACAAAGGACCTTGTTGAATATATCAATTGCTATATGGTAGAATAGTGAGATCCTTTTGATTATATTTCTGGAGTCAATGATAACATCATCCATTTGTATAGTATCTCTGGTGTAGTAATAATATCCTGATAGTTCAGATCACAAACAAGAGAAAATTTGTGGCTGCTGGAAATCCAAGCAACACACACACTGAAGGAACTTAGCAGGCCAGGCAGCGTCTATGTTTCAGGCCAAGATCCTTCATCAGGACAGAAGAAAAAAAAAGATAAGAAGCCAGTACTTGGTGGGCACAGTACATGATATCATAGGAAAAGGGGCAGACTATTCTATCCAATTGAAATATTCAATCAATGACTTAGAATTTTACTTATCTTTACCCTGGCCTAGTTCTGAATCACTTAATATCTTATTGATAAAAACATAATTGGGTTTTCAACTAGGATATCTCAACAAAGTGAAATTTTCCATTATTTCAGCTTCTACAGCTTTCTGGGGAGGGGTGATGACACTTGTAAAGTTGAGACTTTCATATTAAGTCTTAGTACTGATCATGAAATACCTCTACATGTAATGTAGTCAGGGCATTAATAAATGCAACTGATTCTCAGACGCAACCTAGATGCACTAGGACACATCATCAGTGATGTAACCTGGGGTCATTGGGTATTTCGGGTCTTTCAGCATCAGACGCTGTTGCCCAGGTGACCCAGCCAGGGTTGATCAGGCCCTGGCTTGTGTCCCAGCAGCATTAGTCCATGGGTCACACTGCTTAATTCATAGCCATCTGGAGGCTTGCTCAGCAGCCTCTCTGATAGTTCTGATAGCTCTTTTCTTTGCAACCCCTATAATGCCAAGGAGAGAGCCGATTCTGCACAGTGAGCAGCCAGCAAAACCTCTACACTCCACCTCTACAGGCTCACACAATGCCCTCCACCCCTCTCCCTGGCACTGCTCTACCACATCCTGACATTTCAAAGTTCAGAGTAAATTTATTTTCAAAGTACATGTATGTCACTATATACAACCCTGAGATTAATTTTCTTGTGGGTATACTCAGCAAATCTATAGAATAATACTAAATCAGGATCAATGAACAATCAACCAGAGGGCAGAAGACAACAAACTGTGCAAATACAAGTAAATGAATAGCAAAAATAAGGAGAACATCAGATATCGAGATTATAGAGTCCTTAAACTGAGATAATTGGTTGTAGGAATATTTCAATAATGGGGCAAGTGAGTGTAGTTATCACCTTTTATTCAAGAACCTGATTGTTGAGGAATAGCATCTGTTTTTGAACCTGGTAGTGCAGGTCCTGAAGCTTTGGTACTTTCTACCTGATGGTAGCAGTGAGAAGAGAGCATGGCCTGGGGGATGTGGGTCTCTGATGATGGATGCTGCTTCCCTATGACAGGGTTTCATGTAGATATGATCATATAGATTGTAGTTTCATGTAGAATGGATTTCTTATTTTCAAATGCTTCCCCAATCTAGTCTTCCCAAGGAGCTGTCAATTCTACCATGATCGCCTGCTCTGACGTTTTCGACAAAATGACCATGTCAGGTCTTTGGGATGATGATGCGATGAAGTCGGGGAACTTTAATTGCTTGCCAAGATTGACTTTCAGTTGCCAGTTAGACACAGTGGCCAGCAAACCTGCTGGTGATCTTCACTTCCAACTAACAAAACTCTGTTATTCAGCTATATTTCAAGTTAACCAATGATCTGCCCTTTCCAGATGCAGCTCTTCTCATGATTTGTTTGTACACGATTTTCTTTAAAGAAAAGGTTTTTGCTTTACTAAGCAGTATTTTTAGCCTCCTCGATTTTATATGGACTAGCAGTCTGCTAATTTAGATTTCCTCCATTTATATAAATCCCCAACAAAACAGCACAGCCTCTCTCAAAATGATGGATAAATGTTGAATATGTTTTCAATGTAATAATATTCTCCCCTAAAAGGGGGCAACTAAAAATAATTAAGTTGTGAGTTTGCATTTTTATTAGGTACTCTAATAGTGTGGGAAGTGCAGTTGTGTTTTCTGGCATATATACAGAGCATGGTTTGGAAGCTACAGACCTTAATTTTTCATGTAGTTCAATACTTCCTAAGATGCTTTGACTTGGTCACAGCACTGTAGCTGTGAGAGCAAATTACTCAAGGCAGGAAAGCAATAGAATCAGTAGAAGTGAAGAAGAAATTGTGTCTCTGCAAACAGGGAGTGAATTTAAGATTGAAGCTAATAGTTTGAAGAAAGAGCCAGATAATTTGTTTAATTCCTTATTGGTAGAATTAGACTGGTTCATACATCAGATTTCAATGGTTATTGAGCCTCATGGCCCTCACAGAAAGTTGTGAGGTATGTCTTTTTTCCACTCCCATTTATAATTACTGAATGCAGCACAGACCCATTTGATTATCGGCTATGTTTATTAAAAGGAAGAGAAACATTTATCACCATGTCCATATTAGATCAGCTATTTTAAAATTAATACATTTTTCCATGTTGCTCTGATAGGAAACAGCTTGTATTATTAAGAACCAGCAAGCAAATCAATGCTACTTCATATTTAGGACAGCAATCTTCCCTTCTAGAGTGGGATAGAATGCCACTGCATCATAAGCACAGAAACAAAATGGTTCTAGCTCTCATATTGATAATTGTATTAAGTGCTGAGTTTGTGGTCTTAGTGATGGAAATGCTGATCTAACTTGCTCATCATTGTTGAATTAGAATTGATTTATTATTATCACATGTACTGAGATACAGTGATCTTTTGGTCACACAGATCAGATTATTACCCAGTGCATTCAGGTAAAACAAGGTAAAATAGTAATAATGCAGAATAACGTGCAGTGCAAGTAAATAACAAGGGCAAAACCATAATGAGGTAGGTTGTAAATAATGAAGGTAGATTGTTCTGTTAGGAATTACTTTATTGTACTGGGGAGCCATTTAATAGGTTTAACAATGGGATATAAGCTGTCCTGGAGCCTGCTGGAATGTGTTTTCAGGCTTTTGTGTCTTCTGTAACCCATACACAAAGTGCTGGAGGATCTCAGCAGGTCAGGCAGCGCCTATGAAAATGAATAAGCAGTTGACATTCCAGGCCAAGGCCCTTCTTCAGGACTCTTCAGCCTGATGGAAGAGGGGAGAAGAGAGAGTGTCTGGGTGTGTAGGGTTATTGATTATGCTGGCTGCTTCACTGAGGCAGTGAGAAGGACAGACACAATTCATGGAGGGGAGGTTAGTTTCTGTGTTGTACTGACCTATGTCCACAACTCTGTTCAGTTTCTTGCAGTCATATGCAGTGCAGCCATTATAAATCCAGACAGGATGTTTTCATTGGAGCATGGATAAAAACTGGTGAGTGCCGATAGGGACTTGCCAAAGTACTTTACCTTCCTGAGGAGGTAGGGGCATTGATGAACTTTCTTGGCCAAGGCACTTGAAGCTCTCAACCCTCAGAACCTTGGTACAGTTGATGTAGACAGGAGCGTGTAAAAACTTCCCCCTTTCCTGAATTGAATGACCAATTAATTTGTTTTATTGACACTGAGGAAATGCTATTCTCGCTACCTGTGAACTGATTGAATCTTACCAACTTACGCCATTCTCAAACAAAAGCAGAAATGCTGGAAGAACTTAGCCAGTCAGGCGGCATCTGTGGGGAGACAAGCTAGTTCACATTTTGGGTCAGAAAAGGTAAATGTGAGGAAAAGGTGAACATAAAGAAAAGGCTATAGAAGGTAGGTCCAAGAAGAGGACGTATTCTGCATAATCAGGCCTATGGTGGGGAGTTAACAGGAAATTTAAATTCACGCTAAATTAATCTCACAGTTTCAGTGTCTAAAGTCAGATATCAATAGCATTCCATGTCACCTTGAGGAATAAGACAAAATTCAAAACTGAATATAAACTTCAAATGGTTTTAATATTTGTAAGTCGTATTCTAAAAGCTTGTAGTGATGATGCAGGAAATTAACTCCCTTGATACACTCTGTAATACAAGGGGCCTGATAAACTTCTCTCTTAACTTCTGTACAAATGAAGACCAGGCTATGTGTCTGAATAAAACCATGCACAATTGTTTATTTTAGATGACCACCAAAACTACATTTCAATTGTAGAATTTAAAATATGCAATCTGTGTCTTTTTCCAATGGATTTATATGACAGAGACTCTCTCATACAGTTTGTGATCTTATCCTTCATACCAACCAGTCTCATTTAAACCCATCTATAGCGTCTAAAACATTCCTATACATTGAAGAAATGCTCTTGAAAAGTTACTTCCTCAGATTTGATGAACCGGTTTGTAAAGTCATGGGCAGTGACCTTATTAATAATATGTAAAATAATTGTTAACATTTCCAACTTAATCATCCACCATTTTAAGACAGAGAATTAATTTGTGTTCAAAACATTATCCTGATGAATAAATAGCCACATTGATCTGCTTTACTAAAGGTCTTCCTTCCTCCACTCCCTCACATCCATGTTCACCTTTTTGCCCATCTACACTAATCTCATTTGTCTGCATAAATGTCCTCCCAATTCAAGAGATGATCTGAATGGCCCAGAAGCATAACAGCTGTACTGCACTTCACCATCTCCATTGGAAGTGAGTTCCGTAAATGAACCACTCTTTGTGTAAAAAACCTTCCCCTCAAATCCCCTCAGCAAACTTTGCTCCAGGGACAACAAACCCAGCTATCCACTCTCTCTGCCTAACCAGTATCTTGGTGAATCTGCTCTATACTCTGTCCTGTGCAACTCCATCCTTCCTATCGTGTGACTAAGTATAGCTAACCAGTGTTTTGTAAAGTTGCCACTAACATCCAACATTTATATTCTATGCCCAGATCTAAGCAAGCATGCTATTTGCCTCTTCTACCTTACCTATGGTGCTGCTAACAGAGAACTATGGAATTGAACTCCAAGGTTCCCCTGAAGATCAACGTTCCATAATGATTTACCATTTATTGCATATACCAAATCCCTACCTGTCTTCTCAAAATGCATTATCTCCCATTAATTGGGATTAAGTTCTATCTGCCAATGATCCACAAAACTTTTCACCTGACTTTGATCCTGCTGTAGCCTTAAATAACCTTCCTCACTATCCGCAAAACCACCAACCTTCAGGTCATCTGCAGACTTACTGATCATGCTCCAATATTCTTTTCCATATATATCACAAACAACAAGGATCACAGCACCAATCCCAGTGGTACACCACTGGCCAAGGACTTCCGATTAACAGACAAACTTCCACCACTCCCCTCTGCCTCCTATCACCGAGCCGATTTTGGATCCAGTCAGCCAGCTTGCCTTAGGTACCATGTGCCTTAACCTTCAAGACCAGCTGACCATGGAGCACATTATAAAATCCTTATAGATAATGCCTATTGCCATGTCCTCATCAGTAACCTCAAAAAAAAACTCAAAGTGAGGCAGGATTTTTGATAATTCCTGATAAACCCTGCATTTTCAAATGCCCTGCAGGATTTCTTTTTTCATTAAATATCCCAACAGCTGACACAAGGCTCACCAGCCTGTAGTTACCTGGCTTATCCTTGCTATTCTTCTTAAATATGTTATGATACCAGCCCCCTCCTTTGTGAGAATTGCAAGAGCCCTAGTGAAAGGGGGGGTCAATGACCCGAGAGAGAGAGAGCAAGAGAGAGAGAGAGACAGGCTGAATGGACACAGGAAATGGAAAGACAGCGACGTGCTGGATACCGCATTCCACTGGGACAAAAGCTGGTGACTGTGGCATTGTTCTCAGGAGACACCTGGGAACTGCAGACGTGCCAACTCGCAGGGACATTGTAAAGCCCTCGGGCAAAGTGGGCTGGTTGAGAGAGAGATTGCATCACCTGCAACCTGATTGACACCTGAGATCCCGTGAGGCAGTATAAAGAAGGGTCTGAAAGAGGACGACCCTCAGACGCACCAAGGAGACACCAAGAAGTACGATAACGCTTCCCGTGGGAACGGGAAGCCATTTTGAAGTAAGCCACGTGCGTTAAATTCCGAATGCGGAGTTTGTGGCTGGAACCAACGGAAGATCGCTTTTAACTAACAACGGGGAAGATCGCTCCCCTGATTCCATGGATGTTTTGGGCAAGTTTTTCCGTTTATCTCTCTCTCTCTCCAACACGTGAAACCAAAAAGGGAAAAGCCTGCAGACTTCAGAGTGACTCTTTATATTTCCAATTGGACTCAGTATTATACCCTAGACAACGAAAGAGCTTATTTCTGAGTGATTATTAATGTACCTGCGTTTTAGATTGAGTATTGACGCATGTTATCTGAATGTTTGTATTAACCTTAATTTTTGTGCCCCTTTATTAATAAAACTTTTGAAAATAGTACCATTGGACTTCAACTGACATATCTATCTTTGCTGGTAAGTGAAACCAGTTACTGGTTTCATAACAAATAAAACAACATAATAAGCAACCCTCCAGTATTTTGGCACTGATTTGTATCTAAAGAAGATGTAACATTTTCAATCGTTCCCAAAGCTTCCATAACATCCTTCCTTGCTTTCCATAACAACCTGGGATAGATCTCATCTGGTTGTGTGGATTTATCATCTCATATGCATATCTTATATCTCCTCCTTCTTAATATTGTCTACCTCCTGCTTTTCTACATAGCTCGCCCGGAAATAATTATGTTTCACATCCTTCTCCTTTATGAATACAAATGAGAAATGTTAGTTTAGGACCTTGTTTACATCATTTGACTTCATTCCAGATGACCCTTTTTCTTCCTATGGAGACTCACTTTTTCCCAGGTTATCTTGCTCCTCACCTATTGTTTTAACTACCCTTCATCTTGGTGCATTCAGATAATGTATTCCCTCATACACAATATAGAAATAATAACTATAATCTACTAAAATGTGCTATGAATGGTTTAAGATTCTTAACACAAGCAGCCAGATACAATGCATAGCTTAAATCTGTATTGTGACCAGGGAAGATTAATTCTCAATTTCATGTTCATGCTTTGTAAATTGTCTTCAAACCTCATTCACTTTAATGGTTTAAAGTATTGAGATTTTGTTTTATTGAGATACAGCACGGAGTAGGTCCGTCCAGCCCTTTGAGCCCTGCCACCCAACAATCATCAATTTAATCCTAGCCTAGTCACGGGACAATTTACAGTGGCCAATTACCCTATCAACCAGTACCTCTTTGGATTGTGGGAGGAAACCTGAGCACCCAGAGGAAATCCACGGGGTCACAGGGCAAATGTACAAACTCCGTACAGGCAGCAGCAATGGGAATTGAACCCTGGTGGCCTGTACTGTAAAGCATTGTGCCAACCACTGCACTATTGTTCCACCTATCTGAAATTCAAAAGTAAAACACATTATATTTTAATTGTCCATTCTATGATAAATATGTAAGTTTTCCTCAAAAATTGTAAATGTCCATATTGATATATATTTCTTTTAATTGGTTACAGATATCAAATGACATAAGGAATTTACAGTGTATTCTTGACAGTTATTTAAGCTCTCTCCTGAATCTATATTGATCAGAAACACAGTTCTGAATTCAAATTGCGTATGATTTAAAGGATCATTTTGTTATAATCCTTTGTTTGGTTTGTGTCCACTATCAAGATGCAAGCTTGTTTTTGGTATTTGAAGAGACATGTATTGATCAATTGAGTGTTCCTTAGTGGCTGTGGCAAAATTAGGTTTGATATGTCTTTTAACCCAGTCATTTTACAAAGGAGACGAGCAAGTCTGAGGAAGGCCTGTTGGGGAAAGATTTAGTTCCAAGTGGGATTTGTAGTTAATGAGTGCACCCTGACTCGAGCAAGTAACTGAGACAAAGCGTAATGTGGGATGGAAGTATTCCACTGTGTTGCTTGTCACAGCTTAACAGGACCAGCGATCGATTGGAGTAAAGAGTCCAGCTTTTGCATCGGGCACTTTTGGTAATGCAATCAATCACTCTAATCATTTAAATTTTAATTCCCCCTGTGGCCCTTAAACGATATTAGACACAAGCATTCTTTTTAGTCAGCGATGCCAGAATGGTAAAAGGGAAAAAAAAACTGTACTCTCTTATAGTTTGAGATTTTTGTTGCTCATTCACCCAGGATATTGATGATGGGGAAAATGTTGTCCAGACTCTTTCCCTTATTTGAAAGTCAAGATGTTTACCAAAACTAGCAGTCTTATATCATGAGCAAGGAAAAAGCAAGATAGATATTAGTCCTCAGGATAGTTCTGAAGTTCTCCTTGAATTAATTAACAATGTTCTGAGAATTCCAGAAAAAAAGTTTTAGTACATTAAAACATTGGGTTTTTTTTACATTGAAGTTGTCATTTGGGGGTTGATGATTGTGCTGCCCTGCTTTTCTTTCTTGCTATCACGGCTACCCGGAGAAGAAGAATTTCAGAGTTGAATACATTGATTATAAATAAATGAACCTTATGAACCTTATATAATGTGTTCAGTAAAGCCATTTTTGATTAAAATGAAGGTTGATGTAAATATGATCAATCTGATATTAGCATCTGATGGAAATCTAATGAAAATAATGGTCAGCTCTATTTTTCTCTTTCGGGATATTTCATTAAAAATCCTTAGTTTGTTTTTTGTTGTATGTAATATTGTCAAGAATGATGCTTATAGAGCATGTCATAATTCAGCAGACAAGCAATCTACTTGAGAAAAATCTAAAAGAGTCATTAAGAATGACACTTGGTTTTCCTTTGATAAAGTTAGTGGAACTAAAGGGAAAGGAAAGCAACAGATTTGTTTTGTTATGAAGAAAATTAATGTTTTTTTTCTTTAACTCCAACAATTAACCATTTTAGTCACTAATTCTCTATTTTCCATCATTAGGTCAAGCTCATGCTTTTTTATATGTCTAGTCTTTTTACCAAGTTATATATCGTCACTTGTGCGGCAAGTTAGAGATATGCCTCCACCAGAGGAAATGTAAGGCATTCCTTACTTCCGCTAGCCTGCAGGTCATCCTTGGACAAGGTGTAGCACCTGCTTAGCTCCCCAAATAGGGTCATGTGAAGCCATGGGGGCAGGTGGTGGATGGTCGTATGAGCAGGTGGCGCGTATCGCAAGTACTGGTTGTGCAACCACTGACGCCAGGCAGACAATCTCTGAAGAGTATTGATAATGGCTGGGATTACACATCTTGTAAAGGCACTGTCCATAAGAAGGCAATGGCAAACCACTGCAGTAGAAAAATTTGCCAAGAGTAATCATGGTCATGGGACCATGATCGCCCACGTCATACGACATGGCGCATGATGATGATGATGATTATGGCCACTATTGTTCCTATCAAATCAGTGAGCAGTTAAATTTGACTCCTTTTAAAAGTAGACATGTGCATTATGATACTCAATAACTTTTTTCTCATTGAGTGGAAGGAAGCCAATTCCATACTGCCTGGACATTTCAATGGGCTGTCTTTCCAACAGTTCTCTCTGGGTTTTTCATCAGCTGCAATCCTCAGTAAGGACCAAATTCTGTCATTAAGTCATACTGCATGGAATCAGGTACTTTTGTCCACCAAGACTGTGCTGGCCATCAAGTACCAATATATCCTACATCTAACTACAGTATAGTGCAAAAGTCTTAACTGCATGTACAAATATCTGTAAATGCTTTCAAAATAATGAAATAAAATGTTTCTAAATATCAAAAAAATTACTATAAAGAACAGTAAACCGGAAAAAGCTGAATTTAATTAATATTTAGCACGACCACTTTTTGCCTTTAAAAATATGTCAGTTCTCTTAGGTATACTGTCATACAGCTTTATAAGAAAATTGGCTGGAAGTTTGTTCTAAGCATCTTGCAGAAGTTGCCATAGTTCTGAGGCAGACTTTGGCTGTCTCACTTGTTTCTGTCTCTCCATGTAATTTCTGACCCCAGATGATGTTGAGATCAGGGCTCTATAGAGGCCATATTATCTGAAACCATATAAAAGATCTAGGACACCTAAGACTTTTGATTAGTACTGTATATCCTGTTTGTTTTCCCATACATTGGCTTAGATTCTATGATCTGCACTGAAATTAGAGGCAATTTACACTGGGCAATTAATCTATCAAACTGTATATTTTTGGGATGTGTTGGGAAACTCTAGCATCTGGAGGAACTTCTATAGTCACAGTAAGAAGATGTACAGTCCACGCATGCAGAGCCAGAAGTCAGGATTGAACCCTGGTCACTGCATCAGTGGGACAATGACTGCATCACTTTGCTCTCCTTCCTCTGAGCAGCGATATGCACAATCTTGAAAAATGCCCTGCTCTCAGAAGCCTGGTCTCCCTGTTAGACGATTGAAATCCATCCTCACTTACAGAAGGTCTCTACTAGCTGCTGAATAAAATATGCATGCAGGGCTCTATATGTTGACTGTTCCAACAGAAAAATTATATTGTTTTCAGAATTGATTAAAAATGTATACAGACATAAATAGACTCACACACTCAAATCTGCTATAGGCCTCAAATTTCCATCCCTCATCTTTCATTTCCAACTATTGAACCAGGATCATCACCTCTTCTAAATACATTGTGCAGAACTCATTAACACTTGTGGACAAGGCAACAATAGTTATCCTGCCAGCTCTTACTCTATTCCCCACTCTGGCCTTTTACCTCTTCTCACCTGCTCATCACTTCTCCCTGGTGCCCCTCCTCCTTCCCTTTCTCCTATGGTCCACTCTCCTCTACTATCAGATTCGTTCTTCTCCAGCCCTTTACCTTTCCCTCCTGTCTGGCTTCCCTATCATCTTCTAGCTGGCCTTCTTCCCCTCCCCGCACTTTTGTATTCTGCAGTCTTACCCCTTTCTTTTCAGTCCTGAAGGCTCTTGGGCTGAAACGTCAACTGTTTGTTCATTTCCATGGATGCTGCCTGACCTGCTGAGTTCCTCCAGCTTTTTGTATGTAATGCTTTGGATTTGAAGCAACAACAGACATACTTGAGTTTAACAGCTATATAATGAGTTCTTTGGGCTTGTGCAGGGTGCCGGAAGTTTTTAGATCACCTGAACTGGTTTATCGCTTTTTAGCGACTGTTGTTAATCGTTTAGAGATCCTTGTGCTTTTCTCAAGCAACTCGATCTTTTTAACGTGGACTCATTGTGCCTTCTGTTTAAGCTTGTTATGTTTATTTTAGTAGGCACTGGGATTCTGTGTTATTTGTATTATTTAAGTGGATGCTCAATTAGCACTAATCGCAGAGTTCTTGCTTTGGGAATGATCTGTCTCACAGAGTCACTCGGTTGTGCCACCGATGTTCTGCTGGAATTCCGATGAATAAGCTCTTGTTTCTGTCTCTACATGGAGTCAGTCGTTCCTCTGCACCTCAAGTCAGACATTGCCAGCGTACACCTTGACAAGTTAACCTGATAGAAACCAAAACCGACTTACCTTTGATCCTTATGGTGTAGACAGTGCTGGTCATTACTAGATTTGTTTATGATATTATTAAATTAGTTTCTTGGTGCTGTTGAAGCTGATGCAAGTAATTAACACACATTTGTTTGGAAAGTGGAAAATAGGCAGATTGGGATTCAATGGTTTCCTTCCATTCCTGTACCACAACATGCTTATCCTTCTGTTATTCCCCCAGGGAGAAACACTGAAATGTGCTATTTGAGGAACTATATCTTGCTTAGGATGTTGGATAATTGCTTGGTTTTTCACCTTGCCTTGATGTACTGTTACCTTTTAAGTTCTACCCATCTTTACATTATGTTTCAACCTTGACTGATTTACAAGTTACTGTCTTCTTGTCTCATAATTAGGTTTCTTTCTTTATTGAGATCTGGAACATGCACAGTGGTTGTAAAGTACCTTCAATCTGTTGAATGACTGTACTTGATAATCACAGTGCATCTATTTTATTGGCTTCCTTTTGAGATGGCAAAATCCCAGGAAATGATGGCAGAATTCCCTCTCTAAAAGGCTCAGAGTCTTAAGGACTATTACTGTTCAATGTGCCAATGTGAATAACCATCCATTAAAAATCCTAATATTTTTATTGATACACTGAGTAAGAGCATTATAAATGTTACATTTAGAAGTAAACAGATTCATTATTCTAATATAATATTAATCCAAATGTACAGTTATAATGCATAACAATCATTTAAATTATAGAGTTCTGAACTGTTGCCCAGTTATTAGTTTCAAACTTCTGCACACCAAAAATTGTCGAACACTTTCACATATTGAATTCAGATTTCATTTGTCATTACTACATTAAGGAATTTGTGTTTTTTAAATCAAGGAGAGGTAAATATTGCATAATATCCAGTAAATTAAGGAACATAGACAGAAGCATTGTCTGTTCATGGGAACCAACAGAAATGTTTATCTGAGCAAGTTACTTGGTCTACATCCAAATCAAATTGTTGTATTCTTTGCTTCCAAAGCTGCTAGTTGCAATAATTAACAGAGAAAAGCACTCACATTAAGTTAGGAGAGACTATTATACTGAAGGGGACGTGAAAAGATAATGGTCTGCACCAGACTATAGCTATGTCATTGACACAAGAAATTTTGCATTTGCTGAAAATCTTGAGCAGCACATAGAAAATTCAGGAGGAACTCAGCAAGACAGGCAGTATTTATGAAAGGAAGTACACAGTCGACATCTTGTGCTAAAACCCTTCCTCAGGTATCAAAAGAAAGTGGATAGAAATTATGTCAAAGGACTGCTGAGAGGATCATCAGGGTCTCTTTTCCACCCAAACAAGATATTTATGTGGAGTGCTGCATATGCAGGGCCCTTAGGATTGTTAATGATCCCTCCCATCCATCCAACAATCCCTATGACCACTCCTACTATCAGGAAGGAGATACCATAACATTAAGACAAAGACTGTTTGGACGAGAAACAGCTTCTTTCCCCTGGCCATGAGACTACAGAACTCTCTGCTAGCATCCAGGTCTCCACACTTGTAAAATGTTAGTAATGTAATGCTGTTAACTTCTTAACTTGTATCATAAATGTACTTTATTATTTGTTAATTTATTTGCGGGACTATTACTTTATGTCTTGTGTCATAAGAATCATATTTATGTTATGTGTTGAATATTCATTATAGCAAAAAGAAATTTACACTGGATGAAGAAAAAGTAGGATAAGATGGCAATGAAATCACATAAATACTGTAATAATGAAATCACTATTAATAATTTAAATTAAAATAATTTGTTTACTTAATTCTTCAGAATCTCCAGCACACTCATGTAACCTTCTAAACCTCTGCAAATCAAATCCCAATTCACTAAATTAATTGAATTGACAATCTAGTTAAATACTCTATATTTTTATTTCTATTAATGTTTTGGAGACCTAACGCACCTTGTGAGGCATCAGCTGGTTGGGGTCGACCACGGATGCTGCACCCTATCTATCTATGACCTGTCAATACACAAATCTGTATGCAAGCCAGGGTGGTACAGTATGAAGAACAAGCTGATGCCCTCTTCACCCTCTTCTCACAGCTGATAAATCCAAAGGAGCAGCATTGACTGATACAGTTTGGCTCCAGTGACATTGCAGGAGTTGTAGGTCAGCGTTGAACTTAACATGGGACTGGCTTAAGGACTCCAGCTCTGGATTCATCCTCAGGATTTACTTCTGAAGCCTATACCGTGAGTGGGGGGGGGGGGGGGATTTGAGATCAGTGTTTCTTTCTCCTAGATCAACTGTCAATCATGGCTGATGAGCCCCATCTTCCCAAAGTGACTCGTTTTAAGTTGCCAGTAACCTTTTAAGGTGCTTTTGCCCCTTGTCCTGTGAGTTGAAACAGTTCCAGCAAGCTTAGTAACTAAGCCGCACATGAAGGCCAGGAGCTGGAATTGGTTTTCAGAGGCTATTTGAGATGCGTGCCATTGGTAACACTTAATAGTAGTTGGGGCTTATCCCACTACCCTTTTCCTGGTTTTGATATCATGGTTATTGGCTTAGTTTGAAACACGTCATTAATGGACAAACTTTGAAGAAGTTTCGCTATTCAACGCCATGTTTCTGCTCCTACATGCTCTTCAATATTTTTAAACTTATTTTTCATTTTCCAAGTAAACTCATTAGATTGATTCCTGGACTGGAGGAGTGTTCAAGGGGACAGAGATTAACAGCCAAGGCTGGGGTATGTAGATCCATGGATCACAGCCTCAGAATTACGCATCAACTATTCAGGATTATGATGAGAAGATTGTTTTTCATCCAGAGGATAGTGTGTCCTTAAAATCTTTTACCCTCGTGGGCCATGGAATCTGAATCAATGACTATGGGTTAATAGTTAATGAATCAGTGGATTTTTGGATATTTTGGAAACAAAATATATTGGGTTATTAGAGGGAAGTATTGCCCAGATAAAATATGATCTCATACGAATGGCAGAGGAGGTGCAAGTAGTTATTTGGCCTATTTGTGCTTCTGTTTCTTACATAAGTTTGTATTTCCTCTTCGGCTTTTGAAATATTCACTCTAAGCATGAAAGCTTTTGTAAAAATTATCGTAATTAAACTGACTAGAATAATTGATCAGGTTATATGTACATAATGAATCAAATCAACAGGGTGTATGCAAGAGTTTGCTTGCAATGGGCAAAGCTCATAAAGGCACATGTAACTAACAATATATCACAGAGTTAAGAACTTTGCTGTTAGAAATGGCTGGTTATACCCTTGTACCCTAATCCACTTGCCACACCTATCGACTATAAGAGCCCCGATAAAAGTTTGGATTAGAGATGCAGCTGGCTGTTTCAAATTACAAGATCATATCTATTAGCCTTTTTCTGTCTACACACAATAACTTAGGAATGCCTCATTAACTTTTATCACAGTTCCAGATTAGTTTGTTTCCTCCCATGTATTCTGCCTCTGAATTTAGCTTGTGAAAAAAATCAACACGCACAACTTCTTGTTGCTTACTAATATTGAAATGCAAGTGTGGACAATGGAGCTTAACTGTTACTTTAGTAGAGTTATTTACATTTGCTTTACAAATAGGTGTTGCCCATCATTACATTAATGAATATTGATATCATTGTGATATTGCTTGAATACAGTTACTCCAATATTCTTGCAGTTTCATCACACAAATGTTGAGTTATTATGCACAAAAAATCTGCATTGAGAGAACAACTGACTTCTCTACTCAAAGTACTAACTTCAAAAGTGATTTATTGTATGATTGTGCTTAACATCAACTGGAGTACATAAAACTGTTGAAATCTGTACTGAAACAATAAGTTTTTGGACAGGAAAACACCCTTTGATGACTTATGTACTTAATGACCTAAATTTTAGAACATTAGAAATTTTCAGCAGCACACGCATCCCAACCATTCATTTGTATCTGGATACTGAACCTAAAATTGAAAAACTTTGAGTTGAAAAGTATTTTCTCTGCCATGGTGCATAATCAGTATGTGTAAAAGCAATTTGAAAGGAATTGATACTGTGTTAATTCACTTTTAAAAAAGAGACAAAATGATTTAATAAAAATAGGTTTGACACTTATACGTACAGAAGAATTTTTGCATTCCTTACTACCAGTGACACGTTGCAACATGGACAATTTATGTCAGGGGTTCTCAACCTTTTTCATGCCATGGACCCCTACAATAAACTAAGGGCTCTATGCACCCCGGGTTATGAACTCCTGATTTAGGGCTCGTTTAAGATACCATGCTACCAGCAAAGACCTGACTCACAGCTGTGCCAGTGATTCAGTGAGATTCTGTGCATGGTTTTCTTACAGTGCTCAAACTTGAGCAAAGGAACTCCAAATTCAAATGCATGAAGGCTTGACTCCTTTATTACAGATCCATTAAGTTAACTTAGAATCATAAAGTTATAAAACATGGAAACAACTCTTAAGGCTCACTGCATCTACAGTTTTATGGAAGTCCTACACACACACACACACACACACACACACACACACACACACACACACACACACACACACACACACACACACACACACACACACACACACACACACACACACACACACACACACACACACACACACACACTCCCCCCACCAAAGACTTTTGCAGAGTACTGGAGTAATTTTATATATTGCACTGCACCACTGCCACAGAAAAGAACAAATTTCATAACATAATTGAGTGATGATAAACTTGATTCTGATATGAATCTCTATTGTGGACTGAGAATAGGAAGGGGGCAGGGAGAGGAAATCATGGTTGGGAAACAGAGAAGGGAGAAGGGAGGGAGTGGGAAGCACCAAAAGGCCATTGTAAAATGATCAATAAGTGAATTGTTTGGAATCAAATAATCTTGTCTGGTGTCTCAGCATTGCGTGTGTCTGTTCCTGTGCCACACCCCGTCCCTGGCACTTCCTCTCTGCCACCTGTCCCACACCCCCACTGCAGTGTTTCACCCTCATCATTCCCAATAGCCTTTGCTCCCACCAGATTTACAAACTAGCTCTCAACTCCACGTTGCAAAAACCTTAGGCACCCTAGCTATATATATATGCCTAAGACTTTTGCACAGTACTGACTGTGCAAAAGACTTTTGCCGACGATAATGCTGATCTATTCTATTCCTATTTTTCTGCATCAATTCCATATCCCTCTATGTCTTGCTCAATGAAATACCTGTCATCTTAAATGTTGTTGCTATCCCTGCCTCCTTCACTTTTTCTGACAGCTTAATACAGCTATTAAGTTTGTTTTGTGTGAAAGAATTGTCAAATCTCCTTTAAGCCTCCTTCCCTTCATCTTCTACCTATGCCCACTAAGTTTTCGGTACACCAAGCACAGGATAGAGATCTTGGCTACCTATCCTATCTCTGCTGCTTGATCTTATCGTCTCATAGTCTCCTTCACTCCACGGAAAATATATATGATCTATCCAATTGCTCCCTATATCATCGTTAATATTTTCTGCACCATGTCTAGTTTAATTATATCCTTCCTATGGTGTGATGACCAGAACTGCACACAATATTCCAAATAAGGCCTAACCAACATTTTGCTTAACTGTTTCAAATTTCTTGATTCCCTACCTATAAAATCTAACTGTCTCAGCCTCATCCACCAACACCTTCTGGTGTAAAATTTCAAATCCAGGTTCTTTAAGTGAAGAAATCCTTCACATCTCAATCGTAAATAGGTGATCACTTAATTCTGAGAGTGCTCTCTTGTTCTAGTTTCTACAACAAAGGAAGCATTCTTCCATCATTTACCCTGTTGAGTCCTTTTGGAATTTTATATGCTCCAATAAAATCACCTCATATTCAAACTTGAAACTTTCAATGAGGCAATCCCTCCATATGCAGGATCATCCTTGAGAAGCTGCTCTGAATTCTCTCTATATATCTCCCTGAAGTAAGAGTGTTCTGTGTGCAGTGTAAGATTTCTTTGCTGTTGTACACCAATTCCTTTGTTATTTAAGTCAGCACTCTATTAACTTTCTTGATCACCTGTTGGACATGTGCTGGATTTTTACAGTTCGTGTACAAGGTCCTCTAAATCCCCTTGTGCTGCTTATTTCTACAATTTCACTCTATTTAAATAACCATCTGCTTTATCACTCTTCATTCCAAATGGAATACTTGTTCCCACTTTATACACTTCCCCATTTTGCATTTCTAAACTTATGCCCACTCACTTAATAACTAGTTCTCTCTGTAAACTCTTTGTATCCTACTCACAATTCATCCTCCCCTCTACTTTTGTGTCACCCATTAATATGGTTACAGGACGTTCACTTTCTGCCTCCGATAAATGGCCACAGCACTGATACTTGACACTCCACTAGTTACAATTGAAAAACCTGAGATATTCTGCAGATGCTGGAAATCTAAAGCAACACACAGTGCTGGAGGAACTCAGCAGGTCAGGCAGCTTCTCTGGAAATTAACAAACACTCAATGTTTTGGGCTACGATCCTTTATCAGGACAGGAAAGGAAGGGGAAAGATGCCAAAATAAAAAGGAGAACGGGGGAGGGGAAGGAGGTAACAAGTGAAGCCAGGTAGGTGGGAAAGGTAAAGGGATAGAGAGGAAGAAATCTGATAGGAGAGGAGAATGGATCACAGGAGAAAGAGAAAGAAGGGACCCAGAGGGAGGTGATAGTCAGGTGAGAAGATGTAAGAGGCCAGATTAGGGAATAGAAGAAGAGGGAGAGGAGGGAATTCTTTTCTTACATTAGAAGGAGAAATCAATATTCATCCCATCAGGAAGGAGGCTACCTAGATGGAAGATAAGGTATTGCTCCTTCACCCTGATGATAATCTCATCATCACACAAGGAGGCCATGAACAAGCATGTCAGAATGGGAATGTGAATCAGAATCAATTTAAAGTGTTTGGCCATCGGAAAGTTCTGCTTTTGGCAGATGGAGAGAAGATAAGCTACGAGGGCAGTCCCCCAACTTATGGTGGTTCTCATCAGTGCAGAGGACGCTGCATTGGGAGTACTGGAGACAATAGACAACCCCAGCAGACTCATGGGGTGAAATGCTGCCTCTCCTGGAAAGACTGTTTGGGGTCCTGAACGGAGATGAGGGAAGAGGTGTGCTTGCAGGTGACCACTTGTAGGGATTTGTGCCAGGAGGGACAAATGGACAAGCTGCTGGACTAGTTACAAGTTGCAATTTTAAAAATGATCCTATTTTCCTTACCTATTGCGAAGTAGGCAATCTTCGACCTGCATCTTCGCCTCCAACGCAATGAGCTGTTACTTTGCAAGATAACATTTTGCATGGGATTTTGTTGTTCACACCTTTTGAAAAGCCAAGTGTATTTCAACTACTTATTCCTCTCTATCCACTCTGATTGATATCTCTAATAAATTTTGCCAGTGTTTTGCTAACTATGCTCAGATTGACTTCTCATGGAATCACATAATGGTGTCTTAGTGGGAAATTCAACTGCTAAATAATTCAGGTTAGGCCCAATTCTAACCAAAGATCTCAAAAGTGAATCATTGACTCTGTTTCTCTTCCCACTGATGTGGCCTGACCTGCTGAAGGTTTACAGCACTTTCTGTTTTTGATTTGGACCCAGCTCAGTTTCAGCAACTCCATTGTTTTCAATGGGGATAAATGACAGTGAGATAGAGACATTGCAGGTAATTTACAGTACTGTGCAAAAGTCTCAGGCACATATATGTAGCCTGGGTGCCCAAGACTTTTGCACAGTTCTATATCTACTAAATGTTTACCAATATTAATAAAAACTTAAGACTCACAGATGTTGCCATTTCAAAGGCAAATAAAGAGAGGACGGAGATGAATGTCTTTCCACAGTGTGCTTCAAATCAAATCAAAATAAATCCATGCAAGAAACAATATAAGAAACAGCTTACAGTACCGTGCAAAAACCTTAGGGCCTCTAGCTATATATGTGTATGCCCATAAGACTTTCACATAGTACTGTACATTTTTACAAAGATCAGCAAAGTGGTGCAGCACTTTACTGTGCCAGCGGTAAGATCAGGGTACAATTCCCACTGCTATCTGAAAGGAGTTTGTACTTTCTCCCCATTGCCATGTGAGTTTCCTCTGGGTGCTCCAGTTTCCTCCCACATTCCAAAGATGTACAAATCAGGGTTAGTAAGTAGTGGGCATGCTAAGGTAGTGCCAGAAGCATGGCGATGTTTGTGGACTGCTCCCAGCATATTCTTGCTCAAATCATGCATTTCACTCTGTATTTTGATGTTTCAATGTACAAACGTTTGTACATGTGACAAATGAAACTAATCTTTCTTTCTTTCATTCATTCATTCAATTGAGTTAACATATATGCCATATTTGTTTTAATGTGTTTCAAAAACCCCTATTTAAAAATATTAATATTATTTTCAATATATAAAAGTTTCTGACTACTTGTGAATGGCAGATGTTCACAAATAGTAAAGCTCTTTGTTGCTGATTCAGCCATCAAAGCATTTCAGCTGGTTTTACGGTGGGACAGTCCTCTGTTGTTGTAATGGTAAAGTCTGCACTGATCCTCATCAGAGCTAGATTCATTCTGAAAGTTCATGGTGGAGGTTACAATCAGGATAAGTGTGGATTAATGTATATACGAGCAGCAACTCATATATACACTAATTCTTGTAGTAGATTCATGAAAATACAGTCAGTTGATTAAAGAAAAAAAACAGTTTTCTCACTATTAGATTGTGCTTTTAAAGGATGTACTGTTACAGGTTAGAGTGACTGTTTATAGAAATGACAAAAAAAAATCATTCCTGTGACCTTCCAGCTGCTCCTTGTAACAGAAGTCCAAATAACTGGGAATGAACAATTGCAGCTGTTCATCGATATTATTCTGGGATAATTCACACATAGATACCATTTTGTGAAATGATTGTTGGTTTTAGTGCATTTTGCTTTGCAATTCTAAAAAAAAAGAATAGTTTTATCTTTACTTCAAGAATGGGCGATCATTTTAGCACTAGTCAATGTTCAAAATACATAATTCACATCTCATCTATGTGATGCATTCACCATTTTATCATGCTTTCATCATGATTTCAAGAAAAGAAACAGACTTACATGATGGAATGTGGGAAATAATTGTGAAATCATGTCCAATCCTCTTAAATCTGGGCTGTAATTTCTTGGCAAGTCTTTACATGCTGAACTCAAGCTTTCCATTAAATGGTCATACTTAAATCTTTCCCACCTATCTCTGGATTATTGCTAAGTCACACAGGACAGGGAGAGCAAGCCTTTTAGTGACACACTTACAAATGTTTTTCAAATCACAAGAGATAGATTTCCTGTGAAAAAATAACAATTCTGTTCAGCAATGAAGGAAGTTTTCCCACATGATGGCACTTCCTGTCATCTGTGCACCATGAGTCAAAATCTATTTTTTGCATTTGTAGTTCTGCTTCCAGTTACCACAGTGAGTATTCCACTGCCAAAAACAATCCAAATTTAACAATTTTATTGCAAGAATATTCATTCCAGTTGTGTGATCAAAAAGAGTGGAGCTAGGAAAACCGGAATTGAGTTGTCGGTTTGCTTTACTTTGTTTTTGTAGTGATTCAGGTTTTGGTCACCTGTCCCAATATGTCAGGTCTAAAGAGAAATTTGAAAGCAGGGGCCAAGATGGGAAATAAACCACTCTGAACTTAGAACTGTGAAGCTTGTTTGATAATGACCCTATGAAACATCTTGGGATATTTTACAGTAAAGTTTTCTTTATTAATAGAAGTTATTATAGGGAACCACATCTATCATTAAGATGGATTGTGGGTGTTTCTACAAAGAAGGATTGCTTAATAATATAAAAGCCCAACATACACACATTAAACAAAATGTTTCAATCAGCAGTATGCTGCCCAATTCTAACTCTTTAAGAGTTGAAGTTGAAACTAAAGTATTCATTTTCTATTTTTTCTATTAAAAAGTATCTACAAATATGTTTTTGGGTTATTGCAATTACTTTCCCTAATGTTTTCAATAATCTCCTATAATTCTATGGGATAGTTTGATAATTTGATTACACAGATATGGTAAGGCTTGGTTAACATTTTAAACCAGACCATAATCTATCATACATTAGGGTGGTGTAGTAGCATAGGGGTTAGCATAATGCTTTACAGTATAGGTGATCCAGGTTCAATTCCCACCGCTGCCAGTGACCAGTTTGTACCTTCTCCCCACGACCGCTTGGGTTTCCTCCCACAGTCCAAGGACATACCGGTTGGTAGGTTAATTGGTCATTGTAAATTGTCCCGTGATTTGGCCGGCATTAAATTAGGGGATTGCTGGATTGCATGGCTTGAAGGACCTATTCCGTGCACAATCTCAATATTAAAATAAAAACAACTGCCATTATTCAAAGCAAATTTTAGCCATGCGCAACAGAGAAACTTTTGTGAGTTTGCAATCACATTGTTTGATCTTAAAGGAGCCATATGCATTCATCAATTCCTTCAAACGAATGTGTCTTCTGACTTCAACAGGGTACAAAAAATTCAATGCATTTTATATTGGTTTTTCTGGTTAGCAAACAAGCTGCAAGTTTATTAACAGCATTTGTTCATATTTCAGGTTAACAGGATTGATTTAAATCCCTTTTGTCAAACTGGCTGGAAAGGTGCTAGATAAGAATGTACTGTAGAAGTTCTTGCCATTGTGGCCTTAGTGTAGTGGCCTATCTCAGAGTTGTTTAAAATATGTTTAATATTCTGTCATTAAATCTCTGCCAAAAATTCCTACTTTCGTACATGCCAATTGGCAATAATTCAGCTATATCAGTAAAAAAGCAAAGTGGTCCCATAAAGGCCAGTGTTTCATTGATCCTATTTTGGTTATTATTCTAAAACTTTATTGAGTATGCCCACAATAAAAAGAATCCCAGCATTGTATATGGTGACATATATGTACTTTGAAAATAAAATTTACTTTGGACTTTGAACAATAGTGAATGGAATATGAGTGAAGTTTGAATGAGCAGTTAAAATCACCACAAACATTTCTACCCATCCCACAGCCTTTTTATTTCATCAGGTCCTGCACCTGAATTATTAACCATTTCTCTTTTCACAGATGCAACTCAACCTGCAAAATGTTTCCAGTACTTTGCAACACACACAAAATGCTGGTGGAACACAGCAGGCCAGGCAGCATCTATAAGGCGAAGCACTGTTGACGTTTCGGGCCGAGACCCTTCGTCAGTATTTTGCATTTGTTTTTGTTTCAGATTCCTAGCAGCTGCAGCTCTTCTATTTCTGAACACATGGGAAAATTGCTTGATGGTAACACGGGAGAACTGTTCATGAATGTGCAAAATGAGCTATGGTTCAGCTATTTAACTACCGGATAAGGCTAACAGGTTAAAGACCTGGAGCTAGAAGATACCCAAGCAAGTCAATGCCATTCTAGGAAGTTTCAACTTTCTCTCTCTGATGTTCTATTCCCTTTAGGATCTTCTGAATCCTTGACCTCGCTCATCCTCACTCTCATCAACAGACCAAGACTTATTACTTTGGTCATCTCTGGGACCTTCCATTGAACAAATTGTTGCTCATACCCTTTGGCCACTTGCCATATCCTATTGTTTTTCCTGACTAACTGAATGGAAGCATGCAGATGAGAGCTTGGAGTTAAATTGCCTTGCCCTCACACAGTTGAGGTTATTGTGGTTTACTAGCTTTTCCCACTGAATTAAAATTGTGATTTAAAACAATGATTTGGCAAAAGAAGATTAAGTCATGCATTCAGCAGAGCATCAGACTGGAAGGCCAACAAAAGAATGTGAGAATGGCTGAGAGGATCATAGGGGTCCCCCTGCCATTCACTGGGAATATTTATCCCGGAGTGCTGCACATGTAGGGCCCTTAGCATGATCAAGGATCTCACCCATCCATGCAGCAGCCTCTTTGACGCTTTACCATCAGGAAGAGACTCCGATAGATTTAGACAAGAATGGTCAGAATGGGAAACAGTTATTTCCTTAGGCCCTTAGGCTTCTGAACTTCCTGCCACTTCGCATTCAAAGTGCCAATGATTAATTTGCTCTGTATCATACAACATTTAATTTATGCAATTTACTTTGTTTATCTATGCGTAATTCATTTGTAGATTTAATTCTTATTTTCCTAAGATATTGCATGTTATGTGTACTATTGTGATTTACACCATGGTCCCCAGAAATGTCTCATTTAACGGTATCGATGTACATAGTTAAGTATACAATAAACTTGACTTGATAAAACCACAAATAATGTACATGCCACAGTACTTTCTTTATGCTCTATATGTAGAAATTTATCATCAAAAATAGAAAATAAATGATCTGAGAAAAAATATGTCAGCAGTTTTTGGAAAAAAACAGGTTAATGGACAGGAAATTGTGCAATGTGAAATGCAGAGCGGCTGCTATAAATTACATTTTAGATAACAACAACTTGTACGTGGAGAAACATTTAAGAGTACTCCATGGACAGCTTGACTGTGTTCAGCTGATTGGCAGCATGATGTGCAGGTCACTGATCTAGAGAGATGCATATTGTAAATTGTGTGCCAAAGATGGAAATTACATCATGTATGTAAATGTACATTGAGCTCCGGGGCATCAACTACCCTTTAATCTATTCCAGTTTGAAATGAATCAAACTGTTTCAAGTCCGCCAATTTGTCCGAGGGAATGTGCACTATATGCAAAATATGGTTTACTTTTGCCAGTATTCTAACTCTGTTTGTTCAATACTAAAACAAAAAAATGTACAAAATGGAACAGAGGACAATAATTGTAATCATCTGGATAATAGGCAATTGTGAAACTCAAATCATCAGTAACAAAATATGTAATTGTTATAACAAATAAACATTTCCAAAGCCACAGGAAAAGAAGTCAGGACCCAATGGTATAATTAATAATCATCTTAGTGGTTCCTTAACTGTTTGGAACATGAATCAGTGGGAGAAGAATCAAAGTGAAAGTTATATGATGAAAAGTGTTTGTTACAAAGGTCAGATCTTTGCCTGGCAAACTCTCTGAAAAAGCCTGGGAAAATACTGATCACACGTACAGCCAACATATTTAAAGCCAATAACCTCCCCATTTCTTTAAACACACATTTAAAAGTACCACTGGATACTGTCAAACAAAGACAGCAAAAGCACAACAGCTGCTGGGCAAATGGAGCTGGGAGATAATACTTGTCTATGACAGAATAACATTTAACACAATGGTGTTTCCTGCCAAGGGATAAATTAAAGATTGGTGGTTCTGAACCCTGATGAGGCTTGCTGGCATCAATCTCAGATGTGAACTCTTCTGCATATCCTTACCATCAAGGCATAAATGCTCCTCAAAGAAAACACCTAGAAAAAAGCACCTAGAACACCTAGCAAAACATATACAATTTAATATAATATTCTATGATTCTTTTCAAACTTAAGACATTGTTTGCTGATGTGCAAATTGTCACTACAGCTATATTTGCTAACCTACTCTGGAAGAGGAATGTAGTTGCCTATAAAGCCAGTTGATGTAATTTCATTAGTATTGTCAACTTTCAGTTTAAAAATAAAAACTGTACAAATGAACAATGATAATGGAATTTTCAATGTAAATCTATGATAGAGATAGTAACCCATTTCTTTAAACACTGATACACAAGCATTTATGTCTTTCTGTATTTTTCCTATTTTTCCAACTGACTGTCAATATTAAAATCATTGAATAGAGCAGAGTAAAATATATGAACCGAAGCTGGTCAGTGACAATGTGTTAGTGAATCAGATACTGGCTGCAATTGTTAACCTGATAGAAAAAGGCAGAACTCACTATTCATGAATGCATCTCCCTTGTGTTAATTTCTACTCAAAGCAGAATTGCAATTCAATTGTCTATGCTATACTGTCTCAGGTTGAGGCATTGGCCATTCTGGACAGATTCAAGACCAACTTTTTTGGAGAGAGTGCTATAGCTTTCTATTAGAAGGAACTTCTTATCTTCAAAAACTTTAGGTGTCGACTCATTGAATGCATTTAAGGGAGAAGCTGATAGTGATTTTGGACAGTAAGGGAATCATGGACATGCTGATCAGTTTAACATCTTATCATCTTCAATTCTGTGCATGGCCTGAATAAAGATACAGAAATGTGACTCATTTGATAGTTTTCAAAGGCATATCATAACCATAGTTGAATCATGATAAATGTAGCAGTGTGCCAATTTGTATTTATGTTTAGTTCAACATCTGAGTGAGATGAAGATTCTTATAACCTCAAAGTAAGACAAAGTTGAAAGTATATTTATTATCAAAGTCTATATATATGTCACCATATATAATCCCGATTCATTTTCTTGCTGGCATTTTTCAATAGATCTGTAATAGACTAATAACCATAATAGAATCAATTAAAGACTGCACCAACTTGGGTGCTCAACATGTATTGTCTGCATATTTCTTTTAACTTCTAAGTACTGTATATATCCTATCAAAGAAACTACGCTCTCCAGTCTAATCTCTCATGGTTAACATTTAAAGCTATTTTGTTGTTCACTAAGGCTTTCTTATGACATGGTTTAAAATCTAATAAAAGTAACAGGGGAGATGCTACTTTCTGACCTGCAAACATGCTGCCCTTAAATACAGCATGAATGAAATACAAAGAATACACGTAACTGCAGTAAAAACACATTTATTTCAAGTTTGTCCCTTGCTGCAGGTTTCATCTCCAAGCTTGCAACAAGGGGCCTTCAAATGAACTTTCAAATCAGGCTGTGAGCTGAGGGAAATGAACTGACTGCTTCTTCCTCTGATCCCCTGTGATCTAGCTTTTCACAAGACTTGCAAATCCACAAAGAATCTATGAATTTGGTTCCACCAATTGGGGATTCTTTCCAAAGCCTGTGGATATGTTGATGCACAAACTATCGCTGGAGTGAAACCTGTTTATCATCATTTTAAAATAAGGTAAACCCAGAATGTTCCAATTCAAAACACCTCGACTTGAAAATACAGAATATATTAAAGGGATAACTGTTCCTCTTGACATAGGAATGGGAAACAACCATTTCAAGAAATGTAAGAAATTGACAAGGTCGTAATAAAATGGATACAATCAAAATGGGGTTACAATACTCAAACTGCAATACGTGATTTTTGTATCATAAAATAAGGATGTTTCCAAACTAACTTCAGCAACTTGCAAGAAAGTTGCAGCTGGACTGAACATGTGGGAACAAACTCTTTCGAGTTGTTGTCAGGAAGAGTTATATTGAAAATTATCTACAGTTAGAGATCTGTATGTGTGATTAATTTTAAAGCAGATGGGATGATTGCCTGTATAGATGGAAATAAATTCCTCCAAGTGAACATTGAGTGAGTTGTGTTCCAAGACAGAGTTTGGGAGGAGTTCCTGTTATAAAGTTACAATTTGGGTTAAAATTCAAACATATTTAAAGCCATTAGAGTACATAAGTCATATTAAAGCATGGTATGTTGCCATACTTGATGTTTTAGTATTTTTGATAGTTTCTTATAGAAGCTGAGTACCCCTTATCTGAAATTCCAATATCTGAAATCTTTTTGAGCTTTGCATGACGTCACAAATGGAAAATGCTACAAGGCACTGGGAGAGTTCCCAGGTGATGAGCAAGTCTCTGCACATCACAGACTGTTCCGAGAAGTGACCATAAATATGTAATGAACAGAAGTTAATGAAAAGTAGAAAAGCACCACATAAAGCAAAAAAATGAAGATCTCAATTGTAAATTGAAAGAGTGGATTCATCAGCGTCAGAACGAACATATGCCACTTAACGGTATGCTGATCATGAAACAAGCAAAAATCTATCATGACAAACTGAAAACTGAAGGTAATTGGGAATATTCAGCATGCTGGTTGCAGAAATTTAAGAAAAGGCATGGCATTACATTTTTAAAAAATATTTTAAAGATAAAAGTTTCCACTGATCCTGAAGCAACAGAGAAATTTATTGATGAATTTGTGAAGATCATTGCTGGTGAAAATCTAACATTGCAGCAAGTCTACAATGCTGCTTGCGTTTATACCTTACATAAAACCTAAAAAAGTAACATACAAATACAGTGTAAACTCGGCATCATAGGTAGAAATTGAAAGCCTGCTGTTGTTTGTTGTTCAACAACTCATTTGGGTATTCTCATGAAGCTGCTGTGCTGTTTTTCTTACCCTGCACACATTCATTTTATTAATGGGATGTAATAATTTTTAATGTTAAATACAGATGTGTGATGAACAAGTGTAAGACAAAGACTGTTTACCAGTAGCACATAAATTCAGATTTGGAAATGATGATGATCCCAAGCTGTCTCATTATGTACTCCAAAATCCAAAAAAAAATCTGAAACCGGAAACATTTCCAGCCCCATTTCAGATACTATAGGGTACTTAAGCATATTAAATTGTTTGCAGTGGTGATATTTGCATTATTTTATTTTCACTGTTTACTCAGTTTGTCAGTGTTTAAGAGTTCTGGCTTTTTTTCTGCCCCATAAGCTTTGGCGAGTTTTACCCAATTTCAATGAGATTAGGCTTATCACAGGGAATAGGCATTAGAAACAACTAGTTTTGGAAGGTTATAGGAAAGATAGCTTCTTTGATTAATTTCATTCTTTCTTGGAGACAGTATGGAAATTGCAACCTTCGAAAGGGAAGTTTCAAATGCTGAGACTGAATGGCCCAAAACTAGACATTTTCCAGCAATAAGCATATTACATCGTTAAGTACTGTTTCATTTTATAAACCTTTAGCATGATAATTTTCTTTAGTACTCACTCAATAAAGCTTCATCACTTGAAAGCAACAAATCAGTTGTTACATAAAATATGTATTGGTTTATTTATTTTAATTAGCAATACAGCCCCGAGTAGGCTCTTCCAGTCCTTCGAGTCATGCCGTCCGAGCAACTCCTGACAAACCCAATTAACTCTAACCAAATTTCAGGACAATGATCAATTAACCGATCTGGTATGCATTTGGAATGTGGGAGGAAAACAGGGGACCTGGAGAAAACCCACATCTTTCACGGGGAGGATATACAGAGACTCCTTACGGAATGGTGCCAGAATTGAACTCTGCAATCCATGACACCCTAAGCTGTAGTAGTGTTGTACTAGCCACTATACTACTGTAGCGTTGTTAGATTGCAACGTTTACATGAGCTCTCAATTGGCTTAAGTGAAAATTGTGCCTTAAGGGAGAATCAAATGTTTACATTGTGGACATCATTTTAACTGATTTGAATTAAAATAACAAATACAGGTGATTTCAAAATATTGGTGAGTGATAGGGAAATTTTATGGTGGTTTTCATGACCAGCAACCCAAAATCCATAAGATACACCCAAAGGTATTTAGGAAGCAAAACCTTTGTTGTCCAGTGTTATATCTTCACCACCACTTACAGGTAATTGGATTTCTCCCAATCAGATGGTGAATTCATAATTTTACAATTTTATGTGTTACCATTTGAATGCAATTCGGGGATATCCAGCTCCAGTCTTGCTATATTGTTATTTCTCTCAAATGAGATAGAGTCCTTCAAATGAAAGGAGGCTGCAACAATGGCAAAGACAATCCCACTTTACTGAATTTTAGCAAAAATATATCAAAGAAATGGAACAAAGAACAGGTTTGTTTCTGAAATATGACAGTGTTTGGATTAATTTTTATATGTGTTTATATTCTACTCTGGCTCAGTGGATAGTGCTCCCATCTTTGGTTGAGGAGGTTATGGTGTCAAGTCCACTTCAGAGACTTCAGGACAGAAATGCAAGCTGCTATTCCATTACAGTATTGAGGCAGGGGGCTAACATCAGGTGGCTTTCTCAGATGGTAGACATTCCAGAAGAGTGACCACTGATTTGCTGGCCAATATTTTTATCACAACTTCAAATTTGTTAAAATAGATTCTTTGTGTTTTACCACATCACTTTTGTTGGCGTTTGCTGCGGTGCAATTTGGCTACATATTTGTTACATTACAAAGGTTCATAGCTAGCCATTAAACCTTTTCTTCAACAATGAATAGTTAGGTAATTCTATAATCTGTTCTTTGGCATGCACCAAGTTTTTACAACAATTATATATAGAGAGAAGTACAGCACAGAAGCAGACCCTTTAGCCCATCTAGTTCATGCCAAAACCATTTAAACGGCCATATAATATAATGCTTAATTATATTTATTATTTAATGTGTCTAGACCTTGTCAATCTCCTCATTGCAAAAGTTCAGGAGATACTGTTGGGTAAAATGCTACTTGTCTTTTTCCTCAGGCTGGAGCTAAAACTAGGGTAAGGCTTCAGTCATTTGGAGCCAAGATATGGTGAAATTTAATATATACTCAGAAAACCTTTAAACTACCTCAAATGGTTTATGAATGCTCAGTTATGGAAGTATTTCAAGGCTGAGACTGATAGATTTTTGGGCAATATGGAAATCTGAGAAAATGAAGATCAGATTGTTAAGTGGACTTGAGTCACAAGATTAGCATTGATCTTGTTGAATAGTAGGCTTGGCTTAAGGGTCCACTTGCACTTCTATTTGTTACATTTAATATTATTATTTCAAGCCCAATATTATTGTTTTCACTATTCTCTATATGAAGGCTCTACGTTCAAAATGTTGTATTTTCTTTGTCTCAAGTGCTGCTGATTACACTGTAGGCTTATAGCACATACTGTTTTTTTTTCATTTCAGGGGTCAGGCTGAATCAGATGATATAAGACAAACTATTTTTCCTCCCTCTATTCTACATGTAAAGCAAATGAAATACAAACAGTGGCCAATGAAGTCATGCAATTCAATTAGTGTGCAATTTATTGCATTTATTATTTAACAATAATTAATCTGAAACATTTGTACACTTACTGGAATAAAAGCAAATTGAGGTAGAAATGAGTGCTATTGACCATTTAGAATGTAGCTGAGCCAGCGATCTGTGCTAAAGTGTGCAATTACCATTAATTGTTTCTACTTACATATAACATTCATTTTCAAGTGGCAAACTAAGCTAACTTATACCATTAATTTTTTGTGAATATGTAGTTTTATTTATTAATGTACAGTTAATTAAAATTAGATATAGAACATCCTAGCAAATTATGAACTAATGTACATTCCATGTAGATTGTTAATTAATGGTAATATTACCATTATATTAATAAAAGAGCTTCAGTCCTCTCCACCCTCCCCCACCACCACTCCACCAAAGCTCTTCTGTAGGTATGGACTCCAACTTCAGAAAAATCTTGCCAATAACTACTTGTCAAGTACCAACCTTAATATGCAAGCTAATTCAACACTTGTATTAAGAGTGAACTCAGTCAGCTAAAAATGACACATGGGCACCCATTTCCAGAGGAACTTACTGAATAAAGATCAGAATAGGGAATTGTTTCTTGAGTTTAAAATAAAGAAGAATCAGCCATTTAAAATAAATAAAGAATTGCTTTGAACAACCCCATATTTGAACAGAATAGATTTTCCTTTCTAACCTACCTGGAAGTTTTGAGAAGATAGTATGTGAACTTAAGAAGCAGAAGCAGTAGGACCATTTGGTCTCTTGTACCTGCCAATAATTCAGTAAGATATTTTAGCTCTGAGCCAAATTCCACTGCCTTCTCCATATTTCATGATACTAAATCTATTGCTTTCTCCAAGCCCTCTTAAGTAAGGAATGTTAAAGATTCTGGTTGAAGAAATATCTTTTCATCCCAGTCCTGAACGGCTGAACGACATATTATGAAATATTGTTTGGAGGTTCTGAACACCCCCGCTGAGAAAAAAATCAACGTCGCTGCACCTGCCTTGTCAAGCACTATAGTCATAGGACTGCCTAAGAGAATATTTGCACATGATCCATCTCCAAAAGTTCCCTTTCTTCGCTTCAGGAGACAGCTTGGTAATCAACAACCATTACAAACCCACAGACTCACAGAGCTATTTTGACTCCTCCCACTGCTTCTAGTAAAAAATACGTTTAATTCTCCTAGTTCTTCCATCTCTATCACTGACAGTAAGGCTTTCCTCACAGTACCTCTAGAATATCTGTGTTTTTACCTAATCAGAGTTGGCAGATCCCTTTAAAGCATCTTAGCTATTTCTCTCACTTCCAGAATGCAATATCCAAGATGCAGCCAAGTGCACTTTGCATTCTGTTCTGGTTGCCCCATTATAGGAAGGATATCAAGGCTTTGGAGAGGGCGCAAAAGAGATTTACCAGGATGCTGCCTGGATTAGAGGGTATTTGCTATAAGAAGAGGCTGGGAAAACTTGTGTTGCTTTCTCTGCAGCAGCAGAGGCTGAGAGGAGATCTGACAGAGATTTATAAGTTTATGAGAAATATAGATAAAGGAGACAGCCATAATCTTTTAGCAAGAGTTGATATGTCTACTACTAGAGGGCATGCATCTAAGGTGAGAGAGGGTAAATTCAAAGGAGAAGTATGGGGCATGTACGTGTTTGGAATGCACTGTCTTGGTGCTGAAGACAAATATGACAGGGACACTCAAGAGGCTCATAGATAGACACATGAAGGTGCAGGAAATGGAACGATAGGAATATTGTTTAAGCAAAAGGGATTAGTTTAGTTGAGTGTTTGAACACTAACTTGATTAGTTTAGCACAACATTATGGACTGAAGGGTGTGTTCTTCTGCTGTACTGTTCTATGTTTGCACTCACCCCTCTCTTCTTAGCTAGAGCAAAAATAAACACCCACCCCCCCACCCCTTACCTTCTACTCAACCGGCCTTTACATTTACGGATTATATTTCACAATTTTTGCCATCTTCAATGAGATTCCACCATAAGACATCTTCCACTCCTCTCCCTTCTTAACAGTTGAAGAGAGTATTGTGAGACCATAGAAAGTATAGAATGTATGTCCCATGATGTTGTCCTGACTTTTAACTACTCTAAGGTCATTCTAGCCCTTCTCTCCCACATATCGCTCCATTTTTCTATCATCCATGCGCCTAACTAACAGTCTCTTAAATGTCCCTGATGTATCTGCCTCCACTACTGCTCCTGGCAGAGAGTTCCGTGCTCCTCCCACTCTCCATGTAAAATAACTACCTCTGACTCCCCTTCCATCAAATCACCTTAAATTACGCTTACTTGTATTAGTCATTTCCGAACTGGCAAAGAAAGTGCTGGCGGTCCACTCTATCAATGCCTCTTATCATCTTATACACCTTTATCAAGTCGCTTCTCATTCTCCTTTGCTCGAAATGAAAAGCCCTAGCTTGCTCAACATATCCTAATAAGACATGTTCTCTGATCTTGATAGAATCCTAGTAAATCTCCCCTGTACCCTCTCTAAAGCCTTTACATCCTTCCTATAATGAAGGGACCAGAACTGAACACAAGACTCCAAGAGTGGTCAAACTTGAGTTTTATAGAATTGCAACATTACCCTGTAGCTCTTGAACTAATTCCCCTGACCAATGAAGGCCAATACACCATACGACTTTCTAACCGCCCTATCAAATTACAGGACAAGTTTCTGTGTGCAACTTTCTATTGTGCATTGATAAAACATTACAGCAATGGACATGCTGGGTGTGTTTTCCTTGGAGAAGAACAGAGGATAGTTTGAATGAGGTGTAGAAAATTATAAGGTGTATAGATTGGGCAGACAGTGAGAAACTTCTCCCCTCACCGAGTAGACAGTCAGAGACTTTTTTCCAGAGTGGAAATGACAAATATAACTTTAAGATGAATGGTAGTCAGGGGTATGTCAGAAATATTTTTCACACATAGAGCGGTGCATGAAGCATACTGCCAGGGGTAGTGATAGAGGCAGATAAATTAGGGACATTTAAAAGACTCATAGCTAGGCACATAAATGACAGAAATCGGAGCTCTGTGTGAAAGGGAAGAGTTAGATTGAACTTAGAGCAGGTTGAAAGTTCAGCCCCACATTATTATTGTGTTGTAATATTCTATTTTGTATGTTCAGTTAGCAAAAGACATTGGTTTAAAGTAGAAGTTGTGATTTAGAGAAGTATTGAGGTAGATTACCGTAGATTTCGCACTACAGAGCGCACCTGATTAAAAGCCGCTGGCTCTAATTTTAGAAAGAAAATCAATTTTGTACTTGTACAAGCCGCACCGGATTTTAGGCCGCAGGTGTCCCACGTTGTAATATGAGATATTTACACAGAAAGATATTACACGTGAGGATTTTTTAACTTTTAATTAAATCCATATGGTAACATAAACAAATACATATTGCAAATGCTTTTTTTTCGAACCATGCCTGTAACGCGGCTACTTTTAAATATACATACGTATCGGTAACACACAAATTACGTTGCGTATACTTTTTTACTGAACAGTGCACCCATAACGACTGGTAAAAAATATATATACTGCAGCCTACCAGGAAAAGTTATTGATCGCCTTTAACTTAAAAGCAGCGTTTCGCTCGGGTCTAATGCCGCTCGCCCCCCACCTTCCCGTTTATCGCAAACCGGTATTTCCCACAAGACGCGGCGAAACCGGATGTGACGTCATAGCATCCCGGGATGTAGTACAGAAAACAAATATACTTAAAACACTTCTAACTTTAACTAGAAAATACTAACAAATGAATTACTAAGCGAAAATATTATAAACTAAATAACTGCCATAAAGGCAGCACAATGCTTTTCTTCGAGTGTTTTCCATGTTGATGAGGGTGAGTACAAATGACTGATTTACAATAATTTAATTGTGAAAGTGCGCTTGATTTATCGTACAATTTCATTGGACCTCTGTGAACTACTCATCAATTTTATTGGTCTACTGTTACGAGGCAAAATGTTTTTGGCGGCATGAAAAAAAATCATGCATTAGCCGCACCATAGTAAAGGCCGCAGTGTTCAAAGCTGTTCAAAATGTGGGAAAAAAGTAGCGGCTTATAATCCGACATCTACGGTATTTTCATTCAGACGGTGCCAGAAATCCGGGCCTCACTACCTAAGAAATGTTATAGGTAGCATCACCACCTTAAGTATGTAGATAAGTGTCTGAAATGTCATTATGTGAAAAGATATGAGAAGAATACTCGAAAAGAAACTTTTTTAGAAAGGTACTTGATAACCAACACAGACACATTGGACTGACAGACCAGTTTCTAAACTGCAATACTCCATGACACCTTCATCTACTTTGCATTTCCTTTTATCCTGTATACTCAACGATAGATACTTTACATGACACTAGCATTTGATCAGTGACAAATATAGGTAACATATTAGTTAAACATTGAGCAGTGTCAAAAGCTGGGTGATCTTACTGGTGAATTACCTAAAACGGCAACAACCACAATGCCAGCCAGATCATTGTATTTCTTCCTTCAAGTGTTATGTGTGCAAAGACATCTCTTGTGATGCCTATTCAGAATAATTAAAAAATATTAGTAAGAATGTGGGTGTTATGCTGAGTGGTCTTACTAGGAAACTGACTAACCATTTTTGGGACTGTCCCTGAGATTAGAGAAAGAAGCATGTGCTTGAGTTCTGGTAGAATTGGCATGACATCTATGGACAGAGACATCTTTTAGATGGTGTAAATAGGGCAGATTTAATGCTTATTTTTAGGGGTAGAACAGGGGTAAGACGACATTATGCATGCAGGACTGTATTCTTGGATTTCAAATCACAGTAGAAGAATCTTAGAGAATTAATGTATTGGGAATGATTGCTTTGATGTTGGGTCAATATGAGCCAATTCCAGTATTAGGTAGTGCTGGCAATATAGATCAAGGGTATGAGAACTTCGAACATCAGTGTTTACATCAATGAATGCAATTTTAGCATTCATTTCAGAGGATTAGAATATAAAAAAAAACTAGATTGTAATGTTGAAACTTTATAAGGCATTGGTCAGACCATACTTAGAGTATTGTCAGTAGTTTTAGGAAGGGATGTGCTGGTATTGGAAAGGGTCCAAAGGAGGTTCACAACAATGGTACAGAAAATGGCAGGGTTGATGTATGGGAGGGTGGGAGCATATAATATCTTGGGGCCTGTACTCACTGGAGTTTAGAAGAATGGAGGGGATCTCAATAAATATTGTAAGGCTGGTTAGAGTGGGCCTGGAGAGGAAGTTTGCTATGGGGAGGGGGATCTTGGACTAGAGGGTACAGCCTCAGAATACAAGGCTGTCCCTTTAGAAGAGAAGTGAGGAGAAACTTCTTTAGCCAGAGGATGGATGGTGAATCTGTGGAATTTATTGCCAAAGATAGCTGAGGAGACCAAATCATTAAGAATATTTAAAGTGGAGGTTGACAGGTTCTTAATTTGTAAAGGTGTCAAAGGTTATGGGGAGAAGGTAGAAGAATGAGGTTGAGAGGGATAATAAATTGGCATTGATGGACAATGGAGCAGACTAGCGATTGGGCACTGAATGGCCTAATTCTGCTCCTATGGCTTGTGTTCTTATGGTTTACTAATGACTTAACATGTCTAAAATTAGGCTTAATGATATATGGGTAAGAGATTAAGACTTTACAGGGGATATGAAGAAGAGCCTTTTGACTCAGAGAATTATTAGAAACTGGAACACATTACCTGTAACACTATTGAACCTCACACAGAGTTTCAATCTGAAAAATCACAATTCATTTCCTCCCACAGATGCTGCTTAACCCTTTGAGTTCTTTCAGCCAATTGTTTGTTGCTTAACGTTCTGGTGGATCTCCTCTAGACCCTCTCCAGTATAATCAAATCATTCCTAATGTGCAGTGTCCAAAACTGCATGTAGTAATACAGCTGTAACCTAACTAATATTTCAACTAATGTCGACTAAAGTGTGGTACAAGATTCCCACACCCGCCTTCTCCCATTTCTCCTTCATTAATGTTCTTTTGTCTGGCAAGAATGCACTGTATTACAAGACAAATTATGACACCAAATTGATTTTGTTCACAAGGAATATTATTGGAGCTACATAGGATAAAGCTTTTCCTAATAGAGATTTGCAGAGGTTTCCAGTTCACCAACCTCCTTAGTACAACGTTAGAGAGTTCGTTAAACAAGTATAGACCAAAAGACATAGGAGCAGAATTAGGCCAATTAGACTATCGAGTCTGCTCTGCCATTCCATCATGGCTGATCCGGGATCCCACTCAAACCCATACACCTGCATTATCTCCTTGGTTTTAGAGTCTATTCCCCTTAAAACAAGTGGCAACACTGCATTTGCCTTCTTTACCACAGATTTGACCTGTAAATTAATCTTCTGGAAGACTTGCACGAGGACTCCAAAGTCCTTCTGTACCTCTGATGTTTGAATTTTCTCCCTATTTAGGTAATAGTCTGCACTATTGTTCCTTTTACCAAAATGCATTATAATACATTTCCCAACACTGTATTCCATTTGCCACTTTTTTGCCCATTCTTCCAATTTGTCTAAGTCCTGCTGCAATTGCATTGCTTCCTCAGCACTACCTATCCCTCCACCTACCTTCATATCATCCACAAACTTTGCCACAAAGCCATCAATTCCATTATCTAAATCAGTGACAAACAATATGAAAAGTAGCAGTCCTAATACTGACCCATGAGGAACATCACTAGTTACTGACAGTCCAACCAGAAAAGGCCCCCTTTATTCCCACTCGCTGCCTCCTGCCTGTCAGCCATTCCTCTGTCCGTGCTAGTACCTTTCCTGTAACACCACAGGATGTTATCATGTAAAGCAGCCTTTTGTGTGGCACTTCAACAAATGCCTTCTGAAAATCCAAGTAAATGTCATCCACTACCTTTCCTTTGTCCACCATGCTTGTTACTTCCTCGAAAAACTCTAACAGATTTGTCAGTCAATATTTCCCTTTCCAGAAACCATGCTGACTTTGACTTATTTTATCATTAGTCTCCAAATACCCTGAAACCTCATGCTTAATAATAGATTCCAACACATTCTCAACCACTAATGTTAGATGAACTGGCCTATAATTTCCTTTCTTTTGCCTTCCTTTCTTCTGGAGTGATATTTGCAATCTTCTAGTCCTCTAAGACCATGCCAGAATCAAGTGATTCTTGAAAGATCATGACCAATGTATCTGTTATCTCTGCAGCAACCTCTCAGAACTCTGGGATGTATCTGGCCATCTGGCCCAGGTGAGTTATCTACGTTAAGACCTTTGAGCTTGCCTAACACCTTTTCTTTTGCAATAGCAATGGCACTCACTCCTGCACCCTGGTACTCATGGACCTCTGGCACACTGCTAGTGTCTTCCACAGAGAAGACTGATGCAAAGTACTCATTAAGTTCATTTGTTTTGTATTACTACTTCACCACCATCATTTTCCAGTGGTCCAATACCAAATTTCACCTCTCTGTAACTCTTTATATAACTGAAAAAACTTTTAGTATCCTGCTTTATATTATTGGCTTTCATCTTTTCTATTCTTATAGCTTTTTTAGTTGCCTTTTGTTGGATTTTAAAAGCATTCCAATCATCTAACTTTCCACTCACTTTTGCTACCTTATATGCCCTTTCTTTGGCTTTTATACAGTCCTTAACTTTCCTTGTTAGCCATGGTTGCCTACCCCTGCCATTTGAGAACTTCTTCTTCTGTGATTCTGCACCTTGTGAACTATTCCCAGAAACTTCAGCCATCTCTGTTCTGCCATCATCCCTGCCAGTATCCTCCTCCAATCCACCTGGGCAAGCTCCGCAATCATGCCTCTGTAATTCCCTTTATTCCATTGCAATATTGATACATGTGTCTTATGCTTCTCCCTCTAAAATTGCAGCATGAATTCAACCATGTTATGTCTCCTAAGGGTTCCTTTATGTTAAGCTCCCTAATAAGATCTGGGTTATTACACAACACCCAATCTAAGATTTCCTTGCATAGCACAAGCGAATCTAAAAAGCCATCTAATAGGCATTCAACAAATTGGCTGTCTTGTGATTTGAGGCCAACTCGATTTTCCCAATCCTCTTGCATAATGAAATCCCCTATTACAATTGTGACATTACCCTTATTACATGCATTTTCAGCTCACTTTGCAATCTCAACTCCTTATCTTGGCTGCTATTTGGAGGCCTTTATATGATTCCCATAATGTTTTTTTTACCCTTGCAGTTTCTTAGCTCCACCCACCAATATTCAACATTCTCTGACCTTCCGTCACCTCTTTCTAATGGTGTAATTCTATCTCTTACCAACAAAGCCACACCACCACCTATGCCTTCCTGCCTGTCCTTTCAGACAAAGTATATCCTTTGGTACTAACCTCCCAACTATGGGCTTCTTTCAGCCACAACTCACTGATGCCCAAAATATCATACCAACCAATCTCTAATTGCACCATGAGTTTGTCCACCTTATTCCAAATGTTATGTGCTGTATCATACTGGTTCCCATCAACCTGCCAAATTAGTTTAAATCACTCCCAATAGCTCTAGTAAACCTGCCCACAAGAGTATTGGGGCCCCTCAGATCCAAGTGCAATGTGTCTTTTTGTACAGGTCACACCTGCCCCAGAAGAAGTCCCAAAAATCCAGAAATCTGAATCCCTGCCCCCTGCTCCAATTCTTCAGCCACACTTTTATCTGCCACTTCATTCTATTCCTATTCTCACTGGCCCAGGCTGCTATCCTGAGAATACTACCCTGGAGGTCCTGCTTCTCAGCTTCCTCCTTAAATCATTGTATTCTGATTTCAGGACCCCCTCTCTTGTTCTACCTATGTCATTGATACCAATATGTACCACAACTTCTGGCTGCTCACCCTCCCTTTTCAGGATATTGTGGGCATGCTCAGAAACATCACGGGCCCTGGAATCTGGGTGGCAAACTACCATCCATGTTTCTTTATCACATCCACAGAATCGCCTATCTGTTCCTCTAACTATAGAATCCCCTATTACTGCTGTCTTCCTCTCCAGTTCCCTACCCTTCTAACTGCTCTTAGTATCAGTTGCAGAAAGTTTAGAATCATTTATAACAACATTAATGGACTAAATGATTTAGCATCTATCCCAAGAGTTCCCAACCTGTGGTCCACAGTCCCTTTGGTTAATGGTAGGGGATCAAGGTATAAAAAAGGTTGGGAACCCCTGAACTACCTCGAACAGGATCCCGACCTTGTCATGGGATTTGGAGACTTGCTTGCTTCAATGCCCTGTAGAGTTATGTTGACTGGAGTCAGGGCTGTATGCTTTGGCTCATGGTAGGGTCACCCATGCTAAACAGTTCAAAGAGCTGAGGCCATATTAAGAGTGGTCCACTTGTCCTCCAGGTTCGAGGGCTCATCTCAGGGCTAATAACCCTGACTGGTCAAAAAAGGATTATTATGGAAACAGTAATGAAGACTCCTTCTACTGCATATCTGCATGCAACAATGTATGGCCAAGGACAGACAGAGATGGAGGACCTTTGCTCGCGCCCTAAACACCATCTGCATAATGGGCAGTAACTAACTAACTAATCCTGATCTATACTGTAATTTTTTTGTTTGAACTTTTAACTCGTGTAAAAAATAAGTAATATAAACATGAATTTTAATTTGTTCAGATGATCAATAAAAAGTTGATCTGATGAATATTAACATCATAACTAGTATTTCTGTTCACTCGTTCTAGGTGTTGTATACCACTGGAGATTAAACCTGGCATATGGATAACCATGTCATTACAAAAAACAGAATTTTCAAAAAACAATGAAGAGACTCTTCACTGAACTACAAGGAAATAAAGTAAATGTTGGCATGTTCTGTGAAAACAATCACTGATGTCAGTGGTGGGGAAGTTACTAGACTGAATTCTTTGGGATACAGATTATGAGCTTTGGGGAAACTATAGCCTAATTAGAGAGAGCCAGCATGGCTTTGTGTGGAGCAAGTCTTGTCTTACTAACTTGATTGAGTTTTTTTGACAAAGTGATGAGAATGATTGATAAAGTTAGAGGTGGGAATGTTGTATACATGGCTTTTAGTAGGGCATTTGACAGGGTCCCCCATGGAAGGCTCATCCAGAAGATTAAGGTGCATGGTATTCATGGTGAATTGGCTGTTTGGATTCATAACTGGATTGCCTATGGAAGTCAGAGGTTGGTGTTTGAAGGGAGTTATTCTAGCTAGAGGTCCAGTGTTTAGTAGTGTTCTGCAGGGATCTGTACTGGGACCTCTGCTGTTTGTGGTGTATATAAATGACCAGGATGAGAACGTAGATGGGTGGGCTAGTAAGTATGCAAATCATATGAAGAGTTATGGTGTTCAGTATAGCATAGATGACTGACAAAGAATACTGCGAAACATAGATCAGTTGCAGATATGGGCAGAGAAATAGCAGATGGAGTTTAACTTGGTGAAATGTGAAGTGTTGCATCTTGGTAGGTCAAATGTGAAGAGACAGTACACTGTTAAGGGAAAGATCCTTAAAAGCTTTGAGGAGCAGAGGGGTCTTGGCAGGCAAGTTCACAGCTTCCTGAAAATGGCTACACAGGTTGACAGGATGGTTAAGAAGGCTTGCCTGACTTCATTAGTTAAAGAATTGAGTTAAAATGTCTGGAAGTTATGTTGCAGCTTTATAAAACTCTAGTTAGGTCACAGCATAACATATTGCATACAGTTCTGGTCACCTCATTATAGGAAGGATGTCGAGGCTCTGGGGAGTGTGCAGAGGAGGTTTACCTGGACGTTGCGTGGTTTAGAGGGTGTGTGTTGCATTATAACAAGAGGTTGGACAAACTTGGGTTGCTTTCTCTGGAGTGGCAGAAGCTGAGGGGATTTCAATTAGAGATTTAAAAGATAATGAGAGGGATAAATAGACCAGCAGTATTGCTTTCCCAGGTTTGAAATGTCTAGTACCAGTGGGAATTTATTTAAAGTGCAAGGAGGTAATTTTAAAGGAAAATTTTAAGACAAGTTTTTTTTTACACAGAGAGTGGTTGGTGACTGGAATGCTCTGTCTTAGGTGGTTTTAAATGCTGATAATTAAGGACTTTTTAGAGACATTTAGATTGGCATGTGAATGTGAGGAAAATGGAGGGATCTGGACATTTTGTAGGCATAAGGGATTAGATTAGTTAGCCGTTCATCTGAAGGGCCTGTTCCTTCTATGCTGTACGTTCATTCAGAGGTACAGCCTGGTGATGCACCATCAATAACTCTCGGAGATGGGAGGCAAACGATAGGCTTTTATTAGCTTCAAAAGTGACCACAACATTTTGGAGACTGAGGGAGGAGCAGTGCCTCCAATCGCCTTTATACAGGGGTCTGTGGGAGGAGCCACAGGAGCAGTCAGCAGAGGGGCGTGTCCAGACAGGTATACACATAGTTTACCACACCTGGTTACAGCCCTTTCAGCTCAAAGAGCCCATGCTACTCATTTGGCCTACTGACCTGTACATCTTTGGACTATGGAAGAAAGTGGACCACACAGAGGAAACCCAAGCGGTCACAGGTTAAGGACATCGTGGTGGCATTCGTCGGTCTTGAGAGACCATGGCTCTGCGCCTGGAGTTTCCAGGGCGCAGGCCTGGGCAGGGTTGTATGGGACACCGGCAGTTGCCCAAGCTGCAAGCCTTCCCCTCTCCACACCACTGATGTTGTCCAAGGGAAGGACATTAGGACCCATGCAGCTTGGCACCGGTGATGTCGCAGAGCAATGTGTTGTTAAGTGCCTTGCTCAAGGACACAAACACGCTGCCTTAGCTGAGGCTCGAACCAGTGACCTTCAGATCACTAGTCTGATGCCTTGCCCACTAGGCCATGCGCCAACAATTGGTTAAGGACAACAGTGGAATTAAACCAGGGTTTCATGCATTGTAATAGTGTTATGCTAACTGATACACTACGGTACCTGCCCCAGTCTTAAAGGAGTGACAATTAAGATTGTCATTCAGTACCTCAGTTTAAAATTTCACATTTTTCTTTTCTAATCTCTTCATGGCCTTCCCATTCCATATCACTAAAATCTTTTATCCCCCTCACCCCCATGAGGAATCTTGCCTTTCTCCAGTTTTGGTCTCATGCATTTTCCCCTTAATTGCTGCACCACGGTGTGCAAAGCTTTGAGATATTAGGACCCTCAGCTTTAGATTTCCATCCTAGGACATCAATTCTGAATGTACCCTTGGTTTAACCTCAACAATCAATATAATCAATACCTGATCTCCAAAATACCACATATTAAATAACTTTCATTGGTACAGTATGTTCTAATTTCCTCCTCAGTTCAGGACAAGGGTCTTGGCCCGAAACGTCAACTGTTTGTTCTTCTCATAGATGCTGCCAGAGCTGCTGTGTTCCTCCAGCATTTTGTTTGTGTTGTTCTGGATTTCCAGCATCTGCAGAATTTCCTGTGGTTATGATCTAATTTTACATTTTCACTGGTCATAGCATAATGAAACTGAGTCAGGACAAATTATATACATGTTCAGTAGATAACAGAAAATGTTACAGAATGTAATTCATTTGGACCATATGTGACCTATATTTTCAAAGGAATTCTATTGTGAGAAACCTAAACATAAACTGATTTAAATTAAGGCTTTTTTGTGTTTCGAAGTTAAGTCAAAGCCAAGTTTCTTGTTTAATATCCACTTATCTTGGCATAGACAAGAGATATTTGTTACGCTGTGAGGATTGGAAGTGGACGCTGAAGGGGCGTTCCATGCTGGATTTACTCCAATAACAAATTGTGGGTGGCACGGTTGCATAGTGGTTCGTATTACGCTTTACAGTACCAGTGACCAGGGTTCTATTCACGCCACTGCCTGTCAGGAGTTTGTACATTGTCCCCATGACCACGTGGGTTTCCTCCCACAGTCCAAAGACATTGGTAGGTAAATTGGTCATTGTAAATTGTCCCGTGATTATAGGCTAGGATCAAATCGGGGACAGAAGGGCCAACTCTGCGTAGTATCTCAATTAAAAAATAATCAGATATTGTGCCTATCCATGTTCAGAGCATCCAATCTCCAAAGCAAATTTCAAGACTTCAAAAACTAATTTTAACTGAAGCAATTCTCTGAATTTTCTGAATTTGTTGTGTTTTTAGTCTATGCCTGAAAATACTGATGTACCTTGAAAACTTCTGCTTTTCTGAGACTCATTATGACAGATTCCTTGCATCGTTGTAACTCTCACCTCATTTGGTGACTTACAGTAAAATCAAAATGAGATACCTCCCCCCTCTACTTGTTCAGCGAGTTGACATAGTTGGTGGAGAAAAGCACTGAAAAAGTAGACCAAAAATTCTCCGCTATTGAACTCAGTGTAAGAAAAATGCAAAATATTGCATACTTTCAAGGAAATTAATATTTATATTGGACAGTAAAAGAAAAAACAAGCTGGTACAGTTTGACATAAATAAATAAAAAAATTTATGATGACTATTCTTTTTAAAACTTGCCAGAATGGATACCGAGTGCAGTAAATGTGTATTGCTTTACATTTTACAATTCTCCATGAGAATGTACCAGCTGAAGAAAAGCTTTCCTTCATGAATGCCAACTCTAAATACATTCTTAAAATTATGGAGCTGTTTTAGCTTTCTTCGTTAATTCAGCCTAACCTGATGAATTCTGCATCTTAATAAATGCCTTCCAAAGCAACATTTGTGTTTCGATATAAGAAAATAAACATTTGCCTCAATTTTCAAAGCATTTTCTCATCAAAATGACAATGTTTACTGGGTCAATTTCAATTTGCAGAAAAAAATGTAATAAAAAATTTTCCTGTTGGAGCATCAAAGTTAAAAACGAAGTGTCTCTACATTCCGGTTCTGCAAAGGCAGCTTTCAGTCATCAGAATGACGATAAAGAATGCCTATATTTTTTTTCAAAAAGACCAAAAAACTGCATTCATAACTTATGATTCATGTTCAAGTTTATCCAAATATGGTGGGAAAACCAGTCCCCATGACGTTCTCATTATAATTCCATGAAGCCAGTGCAAGGAACTGAAAATGAAGCGTTTATATACCAATACGGAGATTAGCTCTTTGAATTCTGACCCAAAAGTGTTTTGATCGTTCCCCGCTGAGTTTTTGAAAACCCAGAAAGAGATAGTTCCAGAATATGACAATTGTGAAAAGGCTGTATGTATGATTGAGCATTTCAGATAGGAAAGATATTTCCACTCCTTACTGTGGGGATTGTTCTTCCTGTATCACAAAGAATCCAATGTAGCAAAAGGCATCATTGACAATAGTTGGTAAAGACTCAAAAGTACTTGCAAGTTTAAATTCAGAGACTCTAGTGAAAGATTTACTGGGTGGCTATATTAGAAATCGAAAAAGATGGAAATTCCAGCAGGTCAGGCCACACCTGTGGGAAGAGAAACAAAGCTAATGTTTCAGAACAGGAAGGAGACAAAAGGAGCTTATTAACTGCAGGGAGAGTGGGGCAGTGGGATGTCTCTGACAGGAGAAAACTGGGGTGACCATGGAGATACTTTGTAAACAAGGTTATCTGATCAATAAATAAATGAGAACAGTTATAGAGTCACAGTTTGACAAAATTAAGAAGAAGGTGCAAGATGCAGGGCAAGAAGATATACCCAACAGATCTTCCACTCTTAGAGGGAAAAAAAGGGGGAAATAAACAAGCAAAATTATTACTGCAGACAGATAACTGATGCAGGTATAAATGAAGTTATTGGAAGCAGCAGAAATCACAATTCAGTTCAGAGGGCTGCAAAGTGACCAGAGGGAGGATCATGTGCTGTTCCTCAAACATGCCTTGGGTTTCATTGTATATATAGTAGCAGAGTGGCAGGGTGGAGATATGTCTCCATGAAAGGAGATGTAAGGTACTCCTTCCCTCTGCTGGCATGCTGATCACCATTGGGAAAGGTGTAGCACCTACTTAGCCTCCCTCACAAACCTCTCCTCCGCCCCTGAATCATGGCCATGTGAAGCCATGGGAGCAAGTTGTAGATGTCCGTATGAGCAACTGGTGCATATCACAAGTCCTGGTTATGTGACCACTGACAACAGGAAAACAATCTCTGAAGGGTATTGATTATGATGGGGTCACCTGTCTTGTAAAGACACTGCCCAGGAGAAGGCAATGGCAAACCATTTCTGTAGAAAAATTTGCCAAGTACAATCATGGTCATTATTGCCTACGTTATATGACAAGGTACATAATGCATGAACAGTAACAGAAGGCCAGCGGCTGTCTGATCAGAGTGAGAGTAGGGTGGGGAATTAATGTGATAGACAACAGGAAGCCCTGGGTCACTCCTGCAGAATGAATACAAATGATCTGCAAAACATTCACCCAATGGGCAATTGGTTTCTTTAATTGTACAGGAGAGCATATTGTGAACAGTATACAAGATTAGAAGAAGGGCAAATGACCACAGATTCATCTGAAAGACTGTTTTTGGCTCCTTGGATAGTGGGATAAAAGTAAAAGAACGAACACTGCAAAGTTTGTATTTTAAATGAGAAGTGAGATGAGAAGGGGGATGGGGGTGGTGGTTGGTGTAAATGGAAAAGCAGACCAGGGAGGCCCAGAGGGAACAGTTCCTGTGAAATGCTGAAAGGGGGAGAGAGGAGAAGGTGCCTAGTGGTGGAAATAGCAGAAATGCGTAAAGGGCAGAGAATGATCTGCTGAATGCAGGGACTGCTGGAGTGAAGGCAGGGACCAGGAACTCTATCCTTGTTCTGCTGAGGGAAAGGAGCTGACAGCATTCATGTCAAATTGTTTTAGAACGCTAGCTACCTTAACTCAACCCTTTGAAATTCCTTGCTAAATTGACGACCTTTATTTTCAAAATCTGTCTTGACAGCTGTTGTAGCCTCTTCTCATCAGTTGAGGGGTAGTTTTTTTCAGCCTTTTTTTTTCTGAACTTTCCCCCACTGTAAAATGATGCAGAAAGCTTTGTACGTCAAGGTAATATACCAATTGCAAGCTGTTGTATTTGCTAATGACAAGCTTATTTCTGAAGCTGAAAACTAGTTGAGCTAAACATCCACCTGGAATCACTTCATCTACAATTCTGTGTGTGTATAATGAAATAGAAGGCTTGTACATTTCACAGCTTTCCAGGTATCAAAAGGAAATAATCTATGAAATGATTAGTCTTCAGATTCTCAAGACAGTATTAAAGAGCTTCACAGTCAAGGAATTATTATTGAAGTGTAGTTGCTCTTGTTATGAAGGTAAATGCACCAGTAAGGTACTTACAACATCAAATGAATTGAGTGACAAGTTAATCTGCTTTTGGACAGGAATATTGGATATTAGGAGAACTCGCTGGTTTTGATTAATCAATGCCAAGGGATCTCTTTCATCCTTATGGTCCTGGATGTATATCTCATTTGAAGGATATCACCATTGACAAAGATACATGATTGGCCAATTTTAATTAGTGCCAATATACTTGGTGCCACCAGAATTTGCAAGATTAGTCAGACTCCTGGTGAAATGAATATTTACCTTTGACGATCCCTTCAGCAAGTAACTCTGCTATTTAAAATCAACTTCATTCCTTTTCATTGGAGAGCTTAACTGTTTCCCCACCTGCACTGTTGTCAAATTTTGAAGATTTCTAATTAATCCCTGAGTTTTTGACTCACAGACTGAAGATTATTTGACTTCTAAGTGAAGAGTATTAACATATCAGCCAAGTTGATACTGAGAAGCCAAATGATATTATCCATAAATTTCATTTTTTACTCATTTACAAATATTGCCAAGTGACATAAATTAGAGAAGAGTAAGTCTTGACTGGAACTCTATCACCAGTGTGACAGTTTTGTTGCAGATACTGACATTGTTGTGACCATGGTGAAGTCATAACATTGGTGTCCACTGGTAGCTAAGAGCATTAAAAAAAAAGGAAGTTGAGGCAAGGCTAGTCTATACAACTCTTCTGGCTTACTCAATCATTCAATGTCATGGCTGATTCTGCAGATCTATTCCTACCTAATCACAATCTCTTCTGTCAGTCCGCTGGTGTCCAGATCAAACTGTAACACAGAAACATAGAAACATAGAAAATAGGTGCAGGAGTAGGCCATTCGGCCCTTTGAGCCTGCACCGCCATTCAGTATGATCATGGCTGATCATCCAACTCAGAACCCTGTACTTGCTTTCTCTCCATACCCCCGATCCCTTTAGCCACAAGGGCCTTATCTAACTTAGTTTTACTATATTCAACAGCTAAGCACCCATAGTCTTCTGGGAATAAAGAATTAAAAAAAAAATTCTGAAACCACTTCCAAAGTTAATCATGGACAGTTTTATAAAGCTGATATTGGGCCTGGGGTTGTACACAGCTGAAACAGATTTATTTAAGGTTCTGTATATTCTGGCTAATTTAAGATGAAAAACGGGCCTGAAGGAATTTCTGACTTTTATCTTTTATGTCCCCAATAAATAATTAGTAAGGGAATCATCTAATACTCCCTTCAACTTCCAAGTAAGGTTTCCTTACAACACCATATTCAAGTAGTACCTTGTGCACCACCTGCAGACTGTTGTACATTATAATCTGTGCTGATAATACAAATGGTGCCAATGTGCACCAGCACATTACAAGTACTGAACACAGATTTCACTGAATGGTGATTCACAAAAAATTATTATGTCTGATGCTAGCTATAACACTTTATAGCTATTTTATTTTAATTGCATACAAGAATAAATCTTTAATATCCAGGCTTTGCCGTGCATATCACCTAATGTGAATCTCTGATTCACCTTGGATAGTTGCTATGCATGTGCTGGGTAAATAACATTTTGTTTCTGCTGCATGAACAGACTCAGAATTAGCTCTGCGTAGTTCCTCCAAGCAATTGTATTCACTGTGTTCTTTGCTGACATAAAGTGATTGTGATGAAGTACAGTTGCCAGATTGAACCAGAGGCAACTTATTAACAGAGCTTAGTTAAAACTTAATGAAAGATATTAAAGTTATTGTTATTGACAAGTTAGAGTTCACAGGCAGATGAGCTAATGAGTAGTGCCAGAAAAAATATCACCCACCCTCCAAATCATCCAGCAGCCCTGTGGGATTAGTGAGCTAAAGTGCTTGTCTAACATTTTAATAGTGCCTGCTCATTGTCTATTGTGGACAAATGTTTATACTTTATATAAACTGTCATCATATCATTGCTAGCTCCCTTTCCTTCACTTTGGCAAATATCCTGAATCCTGGTGCAGGAAAAATACTTTAAGTGACTATTGAGTACAGTACAAAGAAGAGTAAAATAAATCTTCCTATAATATCACAAGTTACCTCAGGATAAACTCACACAGTCAGGAAATTTGATAGTGTCATCAGTAAGCAATTCTATTGAAAGATACGAACAAGCAATGATAAATAGAAGCCTACCTCTTTTTTCCACAGTTTCGATGCAAAGTTTCACAAATTTTGGAACGGTGGTTCCCTCACGCTTGCAGAGGACAGCAAGGTGGCAGCCAAATACACGGTCTGTTGTAAAATACAAACACAAAACTTGAGTCAATCAAAGGACAATAGCTTTAATGATGCTGGATCTTTTTTTCTGATTCTGTTGCTAAGTTATCGGATTTCTCTTGCATTTTCAATTGTCACTCTGAATCAGCAGCAATGTCATCACCAACTGAATAGGTATTAATAAATATTTTAATCTGCATTGTAAGTTTTGTTGGAGTACAGAGCAATGTAACTAAATAGCAGGTGATTTGATGAAACTATTATTTCCAAACTGGTTACAGTCACTTTTAATTGGTTTCTGTTTCTATCATATATTACTGCCTACATACTTATAAAACCTCTTTCAAATATGTGGGCATTTCAGTAAATTCAACATTTGCATTGAAAAATAATGATTAAAGTTTGTGATATTTCAAAATGCTTATGTAAGTGCTGCTTATTTAACATGAAGTAAATTTGAACTCTATTCTATGAAAACATAAGACAATAATTCTTATCATATCAGATATGATTATGATAGGAATATAGATAAGGTAACCACAAGCAGGCCTTTTCCACTGAGGTTGGGTGGGACTACAACCAGAGGTCATGGGTTAAGGGTGAAAGGTGAAAAGTTTAAGGGGAACATGAGGGGAAACTTCTACATTCAAAGGGTCGTGAGAGTGTGGAATGAGTTCCCAGCAGAAGTGCTGCTGCAAGCTCTATTTCAATGTTTAAGAGAAGTTTGGATAGATACATAGATAGCAGGAGTATGGAGTGCTGTGTTGGTGTGTGGCCAAGTGGTTAAGATGTTTGTCTAGTGAAGGTCTGAAGGTCGCTAGTTTGAGCCTTGGCTGAGGCCGCGTGTGTGTCCTTGAGCAAGGCACTTAACCACACATTGCTCTGCGACAACACCGGTACCAAGCTGTATGGGTCCTAATGCCCTTCCCTTGGACAACATCGGTGGCGTGGAGAGGGGAGACTTGCAGTTTGGGCAATTGCCGGTCTTCCATTAAAAAAAACCCTGCCCAGGCTTGCGCCCTGGAAACTTTCCAAGGCGCAAATCCATGGTCTATCAAGACTAACGGAGGCCTACATGGAGTGCTATGGTCGCGATGCAAGTCAGTGGGTGTAGACAGTTTAAATCATTTGGCATGGATTAAATAAGCTGAAGGACCTGTTTCCGTGCTGGACTCTATAAGGTATCATAGAATAACAGAATTGAAACTATAGAATAGCTAATTATTCTAAACAAAATACAAATTGGACAATCTTGTGACAGTTTGAGGTTCCTCGTGCATGGAGAAGTAAAAGCTGAGAAAATTAATTTTAAAACCTGGGCTGAATTCATAATAGGTGACATAGAAATGATCAAATAAACAAAGAAGCTAGTTATTTAACAAAGAATAACTTGTATTAATACTGTTGTGAAACTAAGTACATTGTTGAGGAAGATAAAACAAACTCAGATGCTAGAAATCTGAAAAAGAAAGGGAAAGTGTTGGCAACACTTAGTAGGTCAAGCAATATCTGCAGAAATAGAACCGGGACTAATGTTTCAAGTTGGAGCAAGCACACCTGAAATATTAACTTTGTTTCTCTTTCCAGCAATATATGGCATTACTTAGCAATACCAAAATCATGAATAGATCATTTTCTGTGAAAGATATTTAGAGCATCACCTTTTACATGTCATCTTCCACTTTTTCCAAATCTAAGATCACTCAGAATTCTGCTCCCCACATCCTAATTTAAACCAAATTCAACTTGCTATTTCCACTGTGATAATTGAATGGTTGTCTTCTGTTTAAGCAAGTCCTTAAAGTGATAATTCTTAATATAATTCGCAATTCGTTCCATCTGTATCCACACCTGTACCTGTATATAATATCTCCTCCAAAAATATAATCAATTTGATAAATTTCATGACATATGCCAGTGATATTTAAACCTGATTCTGTAAGAACTGTCCTATAACTGGACTCCTGCACATGTAATTTTTCCACCATGACTTCTGTGTCTTCAGCTGGCAAAGTCAGATGTTCTGGTTGCTGTTCTACCAGACATTCTCTCTGTGAGAGACATTCAGGACCCTCCTTAAAATCTCTTTTTGATCAGGTTTGGTCATCAGTCCCAACATCTCCCTCTAAGGTTTAGCCTCAATATCCTGCCGCTGTTGACTCTCCAGTCTTGGATCACCATTTTGTGCAATGTAAATGGAGATGGCTGCTGTTAAGTGTGAATTGATAGCAATACAACAAAGTATTTCAGAACTGAAGCAGATGATGCAAGAACCTGGGCTTTAAATGTTATTGTGCCGCACAATGTTTTACAAATGCTGGGTGAAATTCTTCACCAGTTATGCACTCTATGAACTCCTATCACAATGACACTCATTGTCACAGATCTCCTTCGATCTAGATTTAATTCCTGCACAGACTGATGCGTAAATCCCAATCGGTGCCTCTCTTCCTGTAGCCAACCCAACTATAACTCATGAAACAGGAACCTGATCTTGCCAGGCCCCTCCATAGTGATGCAGCTCATCGATTACCATCTTGCAATATGATGCAATATCCTGATGAAGGGTCTCAGACTGAAACGTCGACAGCGCTTCTCCCTATAGATGCTGCCTGGCCTGCTGTGTTCTACCAACATTTTGTGTGTGTTGTTGTTTGAATTTCCAGCATCTGCAGATTTCCTCATGTTTGCTCTTGCAATATGATAACCATGTAAGGCTAATAAGCATATGACCACTTGAATCTCATGTGTTACGTAGAGGCAGGGCAGTAAGCAGAATACTCATTGTTCTCATTCTAACTGGTCAAATTAATAGCCCTTTTGTTTCTAGACATTTATGTTTATCTACATTTATATAGCACCATAATAGCGTAGTGATTAGCACAACACTATTACAGTTTGGGGCGTTCTGGAGTTTGGAAATCAATTCCGGTGCCTTTCTGTAAGGAGTCTTTCTATGGACCTTCCTGTGCAATGCGTGGGTTTCCTCCGGGTGCTGTAGTTTCTTCCCACAGCCCAAAGCCGTACCGGGTAGGGAAATTGTCCCGTGATTCTGTTAGCTTTATTAGGAGTTGCTGGGGCGGCATGTCTCAAAGAGCCTGAAGGACCTACTCCGTGCTGTGGTGGCATCCGTCGGTCTCAAGAGACCATGGATTTGTGCCTGGGAAGGGTTGTATGGGAGACTGGCAGTTGCCCAAGCTGCAGGCCTTCCCCTCTCCACGCCACCGATGTTGTCCAAGGGAAGGGCACTTGCAGCTTGGCACCGGTGACGTTGCAGAGCAATGTGTTGTTAAGTGCCTTGCTCAAGGACACAAACACGCTGCCTCAGCTGAGGCTCGAACCAGTGACCTTCAGGTTACTAGTCTGATGCCTTGCCCACTAGGCCACGCACCAACACTGTGCTGTATCTCTAAATCAATCAAATAAAGTAAAATATCCCCATAACCAATCACATCAATAAATTGTGGAAATATAATCATTAAAAACAAACTGCAAATCTAATGGATCTAATGCCAAATGAAGTACATTCACAGAAATAAGAATCATGCAGGAATATGACAAGAATATAGACAAAAGAAAAACAAAGATGAATTAAGTTTACAGTTTGGGGTTAGGTTTAAATTTCATTTGCAGTAAGTACGTTAAGGATTGAGGTTTGACACCTTTAATAGTTATTTTTAAGCACTAGAAACATTTTGACAGCAATTAATTTTTTTAATCATATACACTTGAAAAGAGTATACTCCACATTTTGTGGGTGAGTGTACTTCATGTTTATCACTCAAATATAGGCTTCCACCGTTCATCTTTTAACAATGCAACTGACAGTATGCTGAGAAGTCATTGCAATTAAATGAATGCTGGGGTGTATCAAAACAGGATTTTAAAGTTTAACACTGCACCCAAAGGTGCTGCATCAATTGAGACAAAATCACAGTACACTATTTTTACATTACCACTGCTCTGGTAGCAAATTATGGCCCACGCATGGAATCATTGAACACAGAAACAATCCCTGCTGACCAAGACGTTGATCTAAACTAATCCCATTGTCTGATTTTGGCCCAAAATCCTCTAAACCTTTCCTATTCATGTACCTATCCAAATATTTCTTTTAAACATAATTACACCTCCCTTTTCCACCTCCGTTAGTAGCTCATTCCTTAATCCCATCACTCTCTTTGGAAACCCTATCACCCTGCTCCTTCCATACTCATGCATTACCAATTATCATTCTCTTGGGAAGCATCTGAATATACTGTACTTCAACGGGATTAGATTGAGTCGTTCAAAGCCACAGGGAGTGCATTAGTAACAATACCCAAATATGACCCAAGAAAGTGTAAGCTCATGTAACATAAAACCCCAGTGTTGTGTAAATTAAAGAATGATTGCATTAAAATGGGTTGGGAATAGAATTAGACAGCAATGTTTGCTCCATAGGGTAATTGTTTAAAATTTGATTTAGACTCTTGCGTACTTTATTACAGACATTTAAAATCAATATATACAGGGTCTTCTAACAGATCATAATTAAAATAAACACTGATCAAATGTTCATATAGTTTCCCCTTTGGTATGAGTAGACATATGTAGCTCAGTTACTTTTCTATGATGGAGCAAATTCTAATTGATCTCCATTTCATTCTCTCATATCTTTCTCTGATCAATGAGCCATGCGAGCTCTCTGATTACCTCCTCTTGAACCCATTTTTAGCTTGAGTGGGTGCAGCTTTGACCCTAGAATCTGTTTGGTGAGCTCCAGTAAGAACCAGCCCACCCCAGGTTTACTGGGTGTCACAGCTGTCATCAAAAAATTCTCACCTCTGCCATTTAGAATCCAAAGTGAGTGTATTTAACAATTCAGGAGAGTGATTGCAAATGATGAAGTAGATTTAAATAGTTATTCTTTCTGTAATTAATCCTCCATTGAATGAATGGTCTGAATAAACCAGTATGAGAGTAGCCTTGCGAAATTCTGAGGGTTTTATTCTAAAAAATCTATAGAAGCTTCTGCTCTCCCTCTGGGCACAATGGAACTACAGTGGAAAGTCAGGCTATCAATTTTAGAGTACAGATTGTAGAAATGATGTTCCAGAGAATTACAATAACAAGAACTTCACCAGAAAACATTCAACCAATTTCGGCCAACACAGAATCCATTTCACTGGTGTTTGGGATGGAAATCTAACTACCAAAGACTAGAGAATCTAAGGTAATTCTTCTTTGACCAAAGAATGTTGAGGGACGATTTGAAGAGGCATTGATCAGGAATAATTCTTTAAGAAGTTATGATTCACTAAATTATTACAGAGAACCCTCTAAAAATACTTATCCTGCTCTTTCAAATACAATTCTTCTATGGAATATAGAGTGAGAAACATACTATTACTTAAAATGAAAATAGTCAATTATTAAATTCTATTGAGAATGTGCATTTGCCTAGAGATAATGCTGGACTGAAATTTGTCTTTTAATTTGTTTTGAAGTATTTGATTCAAGACATCAGTTTTGCTGCCAATTCTTCTAGTCCTTCTGTACTTAATATACATTATATTAATTACACTAATTCAAAAGTTGGGAAAGAAACAAACTTATGGAATTAAGTATATCAACTTCTGAGGAAAGTAAGATACTTGGATTAAATGGTCATTATTATACAATTTGAAGACAGTATTCTTTGGAGCATATGGAAGCTATGTAATGGTTACCACTAAAAATTAACCAGTACTTAATAACTATCCTACTGGTAAGTACCCAAGTCTGAGAAAAGAGATGGCAAAACATATCAATACTAGGTGAACAACTTCCAACCAAATTGTCTCAGTGTTTTTTCTAAATAGACTAAATTATTCCATCATACCTTTCCTGGACACATTGCTTACTGCCCAAGAGTATTGAATAAAGCAGTTTCAGAGATTCATTGAGAAATAAATACAATGTGGAAACAGAAACATTGGCCCACTGAATCTGCACTGATCCTCAAGCATCCATTTATACTAATCCTACATTAATCAGTTTTTATTCCCTCCAGATTCTATCTCTCAGACACACACTAGGGACAATTAATCTACCGACCTGTATATCTTTCAGATGTGATGGGAAACAAAAGCACCCAGAGGAAGCTCATGTGACCACAGGGAGGAATTGAAAGCTCCAAAGGTGCAACAAGCGGAACAAGCCATGGTGACAGATTGGTGGTGCTTGTGGATGGAGTAGAGAGTAGAGAACTGGCAAAGGAGACAGTGGGATATATATACTGCACATATATACTGCAGTATATCAGCTGCACATTGAGGTGGAGAAATGGTAGATGGAGCTTGATCTGCACTTGGGGAGATCAACTGTAAGTGGATAATGGCAAGATTCTTAACAGCGCAGATGAGGAGAGGGGTCCTGGGGTCCAAGAACATAGCTCCTTGAAAGAGGCTAAAAAAAGTTGCTAGGGTTATAAAGAAGACACATGACGCGTTTGTGTTTTTTAATCGAGGTACAAAGTTCTAGAGTCAGGAGATATGTTGCAAATTTATAAAGCTCTGATTAGGGTAAGTTCACATTGGGAGTATCACATTCAAATTCTCTGGTGTCCTCTTTGGAGGAATGTAGAGGCTTTGGAGAGTGTGCAGAAAGAGATTCAATGGGATGGATTAGAGGTCATGTGCAGGGCAAATTTGGGTTATTTTCTCAAGTGCAGTAGAGGCTGAGAAGAGATCTGATAGGACGTCATGAAATTATGAGAGGCACAGATAGAGTAGACTGTGAGTATCTTGTCCTCAGGGCTGAAATATCTAAACTAAAAGGCAGGCATTTAAGGTAAGAGGGTGACGTGCAGGGCAAGTTTATTTTATGGAGAATACAGTGGATACCTGGAATGCACAGCCAGGGGTGGTGGTGAAGGCAAATATGATAGAGCTGTTTAAGAAGCTCTTAGATAGTCACATGATTATGCATACAATAGAGGGTCAGGTAGAAAGGATTACTTCAGTTAGGTGTTTAATAAATTCGGCACAATATTGTAGGCTTTTGCTGTACTGTTCTATGTACTAAAAGTATTAACACCACTTTTGAGGAACAATGATCACATAATGCAGAATTGTTGTGGGTATAGTTAAGAAACTGCAAGAGTAAAATATACCCGAATGGTGCTTATATACAAGACTCCGAATAGTAGCCAAGATGTGGGGTACAAATTGCAATGGAAGGTAGAAAAGGTATGTAAAAAGAACAATGTTACAGTAGTGATGGGGGATTCCAATATGCAGGTAGTTGGAAAACATGAGGTTGGTGCTGGATCTCAAGAGAAAAAAAATGTAGAATGCTTATGAGATGGGTTTTAAGAGCAATGTTTGGTTGTGACCACTAGGAAAAAGGCAATTCTGGATTAGGTGTTGTGTAATTAACCAGATTTGATTAAAGAGTTTAAGCCAAAGGAACCCTTAGGAGGTAGTGATCATAATATAATAGAATTGACCCTGCAGTTTGAGAAGGAGAAGCTAAACTCAGATGTATCAGTATTACAGTGGAGTAAAGGGAACTATGGAGGCATGAAAAGAGCACTGGTCAAAGTTGATTTGAAGGGAGTACTGGGAGGGATGAGAGCAGAACAGAACTGGCTGGAGTTGTGGGAGCAATTTGGAAAATGCTGCATAGGTATATCCCAAAGGAAAAGAAGTATTCTCAAGGGAGGATGAGGCAACTGTGGCTCAGAAGGGAAGTCAAAAAGTGCATAAAAGCAAAAGAGTGCGCATATCATGTAGCAAAACTTTGTGAGAAGCTAGGTGATATGGAAGCTTTTGAAAACCAACAGAAGAAAACTAAAAAAAAAGCCATAAGAAGAAAAAAGATGAAATATAAAGGTAAGCTAGCCAATAATATCAATGAGGATACCAAAAATGTTTTCAATAATATAAAGAGTAAAAGAGAAGTGAGACTGGATATAGGACTGCTGAAAAATGACTCTAGAGAGGTAGTAATGAAGGGACAAGGAAATGTGACACAAACTTGCTGAGTATTTTGTGTCAGTCTTCACTATGGAAGACACCAGCAGAATGTGAGAAATTCAAAAGTGTCAGGGGGCAGAGTGAATGTTGTTGCTGTTACTAAGGATAAGCTGAAAGATCTGAAGGGTGGTAAGTCACCTGGACACGATGGACCACACCCAATGGTTCTGCAAGAAGTAGCTAAAGAGATTGTGGAAGCATTGGTAGTGCTGTTTTAAGAATCAATAGCTTCTGGAATGGTTCCAGAGGACAGGAAAACTGCAAATGTCAGTCTTCTCTTCAAGAAGGGAAAAGCCAGCAAATTAAAAGCCAGTTAGCCTAACTTTAGTGGTTGGGAAGATATTGGACTCCAATATTAATGAAGAGATGTCAGGGTACTTGGAGGCACAAGATAAAGTAGGCACAATCAGAATTCCTTGATAGACAAAGGAGAGTCAGTGGATGTTATTTACTTGAATTTTCAGAAGGCCTTTGACAATGTGCTGCACATGAGGCTACTAAACTAGATAAGAACCCATGGTATTAAAGGGAAGATACTCACATGGATAGAAGATTGGCTGACTGATGGGAGGTAAAGAGTGGGGAGAAAAGGGGGCCTTTTCTGGTTGGCTGCCAATGTCTAGTGGTATTCTGCAGGAGTCAGTGTCATGATTAGCATGATAGAACTAATGACTTTCTGACCAAGTTTGCAGACAATACGAGGATAGGTGGAGGAGAGGTGGCAGTGTTGAGGAATCAGTGAGTCTGCAGTAAGACAGATAAGGAGAATGGGCAAAAATGTGGCAGATGGAATACAGTGTCAGGAAGTGTAAGGCTACATATTTTAGTAGGAGCAAGGCATAGACTATTTTCTAAACAGGGAGCAAAATAGAAAGCAGGCACAATAGCCAGAACTACAATGTGCATTCTCTATTGCAGACAAGTGGCAAAGGTGCACAGCAATTTGAGTCCAGTTTTACTCCAGATTTTATTTTGACTCTTGCAACTTAAGTTAGTTGTGAAGAGGACTTCTAACTCCCATTGATCTGAAGAATGGTTCCACTTGATGCCCAGATAAACTGTGCACCTGAAAAAAACGGCAGTTTCTGGTTTGCTACCATCAGCTGCTAATCTGGTTCATGCCTTAACAAGACTTTGCTTATCTTTGAAATTAGAAAATAGCAGTTAGATTTTGGGTCCTATTTTGAGTTTTAGCTGTTACGGCAAGAGGTAAGGACTGATATATGTGAATCTTAAATTGCATGACATTTACGCAAGGACTCTGAACAGCCAGTCTTTGAAACACGCAAACCCAGACAGCCACAATCTTTGAAAGGGTGACAAAGTCTTAAAGTAATTTTTCTTCATGGCTGGTATGATGACAGCACAGTCCGATGCAATAGCCTCTCAGGGGCCAACCAAAGCTGCAATTCTTCAACCTTTATGTTCCTTTTTTATGTTCACAAGACACCACTGGATATTAAGAACATCAAGAATGGCAGGTCTACTCCACCAGCGAGCTGTTGGATAGTGGTGGAGCTGGATTTGCTGTGCACCCTGTATGCAGCTTGCTTCATTCACCCAGGGAATAGGGCATCGAAGGCGGTGCATGAAGATAGTGTGCGGTCCAACATAAGGTGGAATGACTGGCTTGGACATTTTTCTTGTCATCACAAGACCCTGTTGGACATTGGTAAAGCAGAATACTGCGGGTCCAACTCACTGATTCATTGGAGAGACTGATGGTGGGGAAGCTGCATCGACTCAGTTGTTGTACTGACAAGGCCCATCTGCCTTAGGGTCGCTGGTGAAGGAGGTGCCGGAGTTTGCTGAGTGCCACTGGATTCTGTAGTTGTTCAGAGGCTGGCCCCTCTCATTGGTGCTACTCTCCAGTGTTCTCCCGTGAAAAGCTGAATTACGTTAGCCTGTGGCTGTACTTGCGCAGGATCAGGAACTGTTGCGGCTTGTTCTTGCAGAAACATGGCTCAGTGGCCATCAATCAACAGGCCACGACACTCAGGGACTTGGGCTGTATTGTTATTATTTTTATATTATTTTTTTCTAACTGTATGCTTTCTGCTATCATAACAACATGTATGTATGTGCTATGTGTGACTGTTAGTACTGAGCTTTGCACCTTGGCCCCAGAGGCACGCTGTTCCATTTGGCTGTTTTCTTCTATATGGTGGAATGACAATTAAACTTGAACTTGATATGCACTACAGGAATAGAGCAGAAAATAACAAAACATGATGCTTCATTTATGATAAACAATTTCCTTGATATTTTCTCTGTCGGGTTCCTTGATTTACAAATGATGGCCTGGTGGCGATTTCAAAATCACAAACAAGATCTTAGGAATTTAAGTGACTGCTAAATTCAAAATGAATCATTTGTCCATAAAACACACATTTAAATAAATAAATGTTTATATTTGAATTGAATGATTTGGCTCCCTCCTTTGGTCAATTGGATTACAGATGAATTAGTGCAGGAAGTATGACCAACTCATCACCCTGCACATAGTTCTGAAGATTTGTTTTAATTTGTTTTTGTACTAATGCAAGATACCACATTAGTGTTAAACAAAGGTGTTAATAAAACAAGCATACACCTTGCTGTGCTGTGTCCAAAGATGAGATACTCCTTTAAAGGTTATAAAGGTACCAGTGATTGTTTTTTTCCACATTGTTATATTACTGCTGATACAACGCATTTAACAGCATTTTATCTTGATTAGATAATAATTAAAGTTTAAATAAAAGAAGTTAACACAGAAGAATATTTACACTTCCAGAGCAGGAGGACATTTATCCTTTAAAAATAAACTGGAACAACTCTGCTCTCTGTGTTCCTGAAAAAATACATGCCGTCGATTCATCTACACTGACAGCAAGCTCCTCTCATGTGCTGTTTGGCTTTCTATGGGAGTAGTTGTTCTTCTGACTGTCCAGCTGCAGAGATCTCCATGAGTTCATTAAGGTTAAACGTTAAACAGTGTTGAATTAAAGTTGTGTCTAAAGTCTAGTGCATACCTTGTTAATGTTCCCATTTTATTTACAGATTTGCCAAATTTTAGATACAACCTTGTAACAAAATTTTCAAAGGTAGAATTTCACCCAATTTAATTCTCCTTATTTATTTATTTTTATTTATTTAGGGTTACTTTGCATAATTGACCCTTCGGGCCCTTCGTGCTGCACCACCCTAGCAACCCTTGACAACCCCGATTAACCATAACCTAATGATGGGGCAATTTACAATGACCAATTAACCTACCTGGTACGTCTTAAGACCATGGGAGGAAACCAGAGCACATGGGGAAAACCCACATGTTCTTTAGGGAAGACATACAGCCCCCTTACAGATGGCGCCAGAAGTGAGCTTTGAACTCCGGAATGCCCCGAGCTGAAATAGCGTCACAATAGCCAGCTTCACAGGTAAAGGAGTTTACAGATCTCAGGACCACGTATGAAATCTCTGTATAAAAAGTGAACACTATTCACTCTTTATTGAATGTGAAGAGATGATTCAGACACTAAGTTGCCGCTTATTTTCATGTACTGATTGGAGCTATCCTTCCATTTATTTTGGAAGCGATTTCAAAATTCTTGAGCTCCTAAACTAATAATAGCACTGCAGAATGATATGCCAAGTTATGACACTCCATCTTATTGTATGAGGTGTCAACCAGCCCAATAGACTGATTCACTCATGTGGTCAGATAGCCACCATTTCAAGCATCATGAACCATAACTAATAGTTTCTGCTTTTGAAGTATTGAATAAAACTACTTCACAACAGCGTCACTACCACAATTAGTTTCACTAATGCCAAGTAATGTACCTTTAACAGAAGAAATGATTTTGTCAGCAATAATCTTGATACTATCAATCCCAATGTCAAGGCAGTTTCTTTCCCATTCACTGCATTTACTTTGTACCCACAGAACATTAAAAACTACATTAAGACATAATATAATATTTGGTTACTGATGCTCAGAACATTCTGTTTTAATGAAAATTTCATATTCTATGAACAAAATTAACGAGAACCTCCATTAAGCAGTATTTGAGATGAATCAGGATTAGAATGAGTGGGAGATGAACAGGATGCTCTGTTGAATGTGAATCAGGATCATAATAAATATGTTAAGTGAGGAAGTTCTACCTTTTATGGAATTTTAAGGACCAATCTAATTGAGCAATAATAAATGTGATAATGGTATAGCATACTGTAATGGTCATGATACGTTTTAGCAAGCCATGGTTATTTTGGCAGGATGTGAAGCTGATACCTTAAAATGACCTTGATTAGCTAAAATTAATCATTGCTCCACATTTCATCTACTGCTTTAATGATCTGAAAGTGAGAGGAAAAGTCTTTGAAATTGATATGTCAATTCAATTCTAATGTCCTTTGACTTTCCATTTGAACAATATGTTTACAATAGCTTTCATCTGCATTGGTTTAAATAAAATGCCATCTCATTTTTTAAAATAAATCAATAGTATTAATTTATTCTTTGGCAAATTTTCTGAATTTGTGTGTATTTAAGCAATCCCACACATTTGATTTTCATACCATTGCGAGCAAAATTATTTTTTGTTCTTTACTGCAATCCAGGAAAAATAGATTCTTCACTATTTATTTACTTAATTTTTGAGATACTGCATGAAACTGGCCCTTCCAGCCCTCCAAGCCACGCTGCCCAGCAATCCCCCGATTTAGTCCTAGCCTAATCACGGGACAAGTTACAATGCTCTATTAACTTACTAACCAGTACGTCTTTATGGACTGTGGGAGTAAACTGGAACATCTGGTGGAAACCCATGCATTCATGGGGAGATTGTACAAACTTCTGCAGTGGCAGAATTGAACCCGGGCCATTGGTGCTCTAAACGGTTGCACTAACCGCTACACTACCATGCTGCCCCTCAAGTTTTAGCTTAACTGTATGATTACCCATTAGTTTCCTGCTGTTAAGTCTTAACTATATTATGAAATACTGGAAAATTATGCATAAGGATATTGTTCATTTTAATATTGGATGGTATCAAGTTCAAGTTCATTTACATGTTATTCAACCATGCACAGCAATGCAGACAAATGGATTAGCATTCCTCTGGGGCCAAGATGCAAAACACAAAACCAACAGTCAACCAACATAAATTGGAAACAGATGTTCTCAAGGAAATGTACCAAAGAAATGTGGCAAATGTTCAGGGGATATTTATCTGGGGTTCCGAGTAGGTACGTTCCAATGAGATATGGAAAGGATGGTAGGGTACAAGATCCGTGGTGCACAAAGGCTGTTGTAAATCTTGTCAAGAAGAAAAGAAGAGCTTACGAAAGGTTCAAAAAACCAGGTGATGATATGAATCTAGAAGATTATAAGGCTAGCAGGAAGGAGCTTAAGAATTAAATTAGGAGAGCCAGAAGGGGCCATGAGAAGCCCTTGGCAGAGAGAATTAAGGAAAACCCCAAAGCATTCTACCAGTATGTAAAGAGCAAAAGGATAATACGTGAGAGAAATCAAGTGTGACGATGGAAAAATGTGTATGGAATGGGAGGAAATAACGGAGGTACTTAATGAATACTTCGCTTCAGTAATCACTACGGAAAAGTATCTTGGCAATTGTAGGGATGACTTGCAGTGGACTGAAAAGCTTGAGAATATAGATACTAAGAAAGAGGATGTGCTGGAACATTTGGAAAGCATCAAGTTGGATAAGTCACCGGGACCGGAAGAGATATACCCCAGGCTACAGTGGGATGCGAGGAAGGAGACTGCTGAGCCTCTGGCAATGATCTTTGCATCATCAATGGGGGAGAGGAGAAGTTCCGGAGGATTGGAGGGTTGTAGATGTTGTTCCCTTATTCAAGAAAGGGAGTAGGGATAGGTCAGGAAATTATAGGCTAGTGAGTCTTACTTCAGTAGTTGGTAAGTTGACGGAGAAGATCGTGAGAGGCAGGATTTATGAACATTTGGAGAGGCATAATATGATTAGGAATAGTCAGCATGGCTTTGTCAAAGGCAGGTCGTGCCTTACGAGCCTGATTGAATTTTTTGAGGATGTGACTAAGCACAGTGATGAAGGTAGAGCCACAGATGTAGTGTATATGGATTTCAGCAAGGCATTTGATAAGGTACCTCATGCAAGGCTTAGTCAGAAAGTAAGGAGGCATGGGATCTAAGGGGACATTGCTTTGTGAATCCAGAACTGGCTTGCCCACACAAGACAAAGAGTGGTTCTAGACAGGTCATATTCTGCATGGAGGTCGGTGACCAGTGGTGTGCCTCAGGGATTTGTTCTGGGACCCCTACTTTTTGTGATTTTTATAAATGACCTGGATGAGGAAGTGGAGGGATGGGTTAGTAAATTTGTTGATGACACAAAGGTTGGGGGTGTTGTGGATAGTGAGAAGGGCTGTCAGAAGTTACAATGGGACATTGATAGGATGCAAAGCTAGGCTGGAAAGTTGCAGATGGAGTTCAACCCAGATAAGTGTGAAGTGGTTCATTTTGGTAGGTCAAATATGATGGCAGAATATAGCATTAATGGTAAGACTCTTGGCAGTGTGGAGGATCAGAAGGATCTTGGGGTCCGAGTCCATAGGACATTCAAAACAGCTGCACGGGTTGACTCTGTGGTTAAGAAGGCATATTGTGCATTAGCCTTCATCAATCATGGGATTGAGTTTAAGAGCTGAGAGATAATGTGCATCTATATAAGACCCTGGTCAGACCCCACTTGGAATACTGTGCTCAATTCTCTTTGCCTCACTATAGGAAGGACGTGGAAACCATAGAAAGGGTGCAGAGGAGATTTACAAGGATGTTGCCTGGATTGGGGAGCATGCCTTATGAGAATAGGTTGAATGATCCTGGCCTTTTCTCCTTGGAGCAACGGAGGATGAGAGGTGACTTGATAGAGGTGTACAAGATAATGAGAGGCATTGATCGTATGGATAGTCAGAGGCTTTTCCCCAAGGCTGAAATGGCTAGCGCAAGAGGGCATAGTTTTAAAGTGCTTGGAAGTAGGTACAGAGGAGATGTCAGGGGTAAGTTTTTTACTCAGAGAGTGGTGAGTATGCGGAATGGGCTGCCAGCGGCGGTGGTGGAGGTGGAAATGATAGGGTCTTTTAAGAGACTCCTGGATGGGTACATGGAGCTTAGAAAAATAGAGAGCTATGGGTAATGCCTAGGAATTCTAAGTTCAGGACATGTTCGGCACAGTTTTGTGGGCTGAAGGGCCTGTATTGTGCTGTATGTTTTCTATGCTAGTCACACATAGCACATATAGCACATACAATTATGTTAGCAGAAAAACATAGTTACAACAAATAAAATATTTAAAAAAATAATAATAAAGCCCAAGTCCCTGAGTGCCATAACATGTAAATAGGTGATGCATAGGTGTTGCCCTGGAGCCATGTTTCTGCAAGAAGAGCCTGCAGCAGTTCCTCATATCACACAGTGCAGTCACCGCTGAAAACATTCCAGTTTGTTCCCTGAGTGAACATCGAAGTTCAGCACTGATGGGAGGGACCAGTCTCTAACCAAATGCAGAATCCAGCAGTGCACAGCGACCTGTGGCGTCTCCTTCCTCAGCAGCCATCGCAGGCGACCCCAAGGCAGGAATAAGGCCTAGTCTGCACCACAGCCAAAGGGTCAGTGTTGCCAATGAACCAGTCAATTGGATTTGCAGTATTCTGCATTGCCAATGTCTAACAGTGTCATGTGATCACAACAAAAACATCCAGAACAATCAGCCACACTGTCTGTTGGATTGCGCACTGCCACAGAAAGTACAGCAGCGTAGTGGCTAGTACAACACTATTACAGCTCAGGGCATCTGTGTTTGGTATTCAATTCTGCCGTCCCTTGTAAGGGGTCTATACATCTGCCCCGTGGAATGCGTGGCATTTCTCTGGGTGCTCCAGCTTCCTCCCACAGTCCAAAGACGTAACCATTAGCGAGTTAAGTGGTCATTGTAAATTGTCCTTTGGATCAGTTTAGGGTTAACGGGGGTTATCAATAAAATAACATAAATAAATTCACAAATTGGAGCTGCAAAGGGAATTGGGAGTCATACAGGATTCCCTAAAGGTTAACTCGCAGGTGGAGTCAATGGTCAGGAATACAAATGCAATATTAGCACTCGCCCCGAGAGCACTAGAATACAAAAACAAGCATGTAAAGCTGAAGCTTTATGAGACATTGGTCTGACAGCACTTGGAGTATTATGAACAGTCTTGGGTCCCTTACCTGAGAAAGGATATGTTAGCATTGGAGAGGGTCCAGAAGAGGTTGACGAGAATTATCCCAGGAATGAAAGGGTTAACATATGAGGAATATTTGAAGGTTCTGGACCTGTACTCACTCGAGTTCAGAAGAACGAGGAGGGATCTCATTGAAACCTAATGAATATTGAAAGGCCTAGATAGCGTAGATGTGGAAAGCATGTTTCCTATAACGGGGAGTTTAAAACAAGTGGGCACCACCTCAGAATACAAGAAAGTCCCTTCAGGAATGTGATAAGGAAGAATTACTTTAGCCAGAGGGTAGCGAATCTGTAGAATTCATTGCCACAGATGACAGTAGAGGCTAATTCACTGGGAATATTTAATACGGAAGTCGATAGGATCATGATTAGTAAGAGCATGGGGAGAAAACAGTAGAATGGGTTTGAGAGGGATAATACGTCATACATGATCAAATGGCAGAGCAGACTCAATGGGCTGAATGGCCTAATTCTGCTCCTATTTCTTGTGTCTTATGTCTTATGTCCTATGTCTTATGCTTTTATGTTTTAAAGTAATTGTGCACTGATTTCATAACCAAAGTAGTCGGATTTGCATTGATACAATTTATACTTAATTCAAGAAGTTCAGAAGCAATGGATATTTCAACAAAAAACTTTGACAAACCTTAAATTTCAAATGAAATCAAATACGGGCTAACTGGGTTGGGAACTTCAAGTTCCCAGGTGTGAACTTTGTTAATAATCTGTCCTGGTCCAATCATGTTGATGTTACTGCCAAGTAAGCTCAGCAGAACCTCTACTTCCTCAGCTGGCTGAAGAAGTTTGGCAAATCCCCATCGACCCTTATCAATTTTTATCTAATCAACTTAGAAAGCATTCTGTTTGGATGCATGGTGGCTTGGTATGGCAACTACTCAGCACATGACTGCAAGAAACTACAGAGAGTTGTGGAAACAGCTCAACACACCACAAAAGCTTTCCTTTCCTCTATGCCTCGGCAAGCAGTCATTGGGCAGAAGGTATAAAAGCCCGAAAGCAGATACCACCAGGCTCAAGGACTTCTTCTATCCCGCTGTTATCAGATTCTCAAATGGACCTCTCACATGATACGTTGTCTTCACAATTTACCTTGTTATGATCTTGCATTTTACTGTTTATCTGCACTGCACCTTTTTCAGTAGTGTTTATACTTGATTCTGTATTCTTATTCTGTTTCCTTATTCTAGCTCAATGTACTGTGTAGTGTTTTGATCTGTACGAACAGTATGCATGGCAAAAGTTATTACATTTATTAATTTATTATCAAAGTACGTATATCTCAGCATATACAGCCCTGAGATTCATTTTCTTATGAGCATTTGCAATAAATACAAAGAAATACCATAGAATCAATGAAAGACTGCACCCAACAGGACGGACGAACAATCAACATGCAAAAGATAACAAAATGTGAATACAAGTTAAGAATACAAAATCACAAAATAATAATAATGAATTAATAAGGAATAAATATGAAGAAAATGAGTGGTAAGAGTCTTTGAAAGTGAGTCCACAGGTTGTGGGAGCAGTTCAGTGATGGGGTAAATGAAGTTGAGTAGTTATCCCCTCTGGTTCAGGAGCCTGATGGTTGAGAGGGAATAACTGTTCCTCCTTATACAACATCCACAAAGTATGGCCTGGTATCAGCATTATCTAGCCTAAGGGGCTCTCCCACCTCTCCCCATTCCCAATCCATCCACGCAACACAAAGTTTGGGAATGAGGTTCAAAATTAAGGATTACAGAGCAAAACCTTAGCCCACAATTTAGAAGAGGGCCATCATATTAAAAGCAGAAAATGAATAACTATACACAAAGATGAATAAACAACCAATATATTAAAAATGATAAATTGTGCAAATACACAAAAAACAAAATAATAAATAAATATGCAATAAATAATATTGACAACATGAGTTATAGAGTCCTTGAAAATGACTCCATAGTTTGTGGAATCAGTTCAATGTGGGGGTGAGTGAAGTTATCCTCTCTGGTTTAGAAGCTTTTACCTGTATCTCGGTACATGTGACTATAATAAACTAATACAATACCAATATCAATTTGATGGTGTTAAGGGATATGTGTAATTTAAAATTTAGGAAATACTCTTGGTTCTTCAATTAGTTTCATGGGATATTTACAACCTCTTCAACAGAAAGTTAAGGCTTCACTCTGAACATTATATCCAGAAGACTGCAGCAGCAGCAGTGCAACACAGATTCAGTTAACAAAATCGAGCTGTCAGGCTAGATTCATGTGCTTAAGTGCTAGAGATGGCTGGATACACAAACTTCTGCCTAAAAGAGAAAAATGATACCAACTCTGCCAAGCTAACTCATTGAACAATTGTCTTAATCAGCTATCACATTGGGAAATAAAGGCACTTGGGAAAAGACTTGAATGCATTATTCACACCTGTTTCTGGAAGTACACCTTATTGTTATTTTAATAAGTATTTGGACGATTTCAATCATTGTGTTTTGTCTTGCACAGTAAATATTTTTATTAAAAACTTTACCCTTGTTGCTACTACACTTTCTAACTTTCTAAACTTCCAGACAATCTTATTTACGGGTACACATTTCCAACCCTGTGGTGTTGGGCATTTTGATAATTATTTGATATTATGATTTAAATGTTATTCAAGTAACATGGAAATAATATTGGCTCATGGTATCTGTTTGAAGTGGTACCGATTTCCCAAATCATAACTAACATCTACAAACTTTGTAGTTTGACAGACTCTTAGATGAGGTTAGAGAGAAGGCAATATTGCAAAATCAAAAATGTAGAAATGCACAAGCAGATAGTTTAAAAATGGAGGACAGTAACATATGACATTGCAAGATTGAGAATAGACTAGGTACTATGGGCTATGAATACATTCCATTCCTGTGGTCTCATAGACAGACCTGACTCATTGGGCCTCAGCTTATCAGTATTGAGACAGTTCAAGCAGGGTACACAAGGTTACTGAAAACCAGGGCTCTGGCTCAGAGATAGTGAATAGGGTGTCTGGTAAATATCATGGGTGATGCATAGCTGTCTATTGCTTGTCCATAAGATGATTAAACCATCCTCTTATACTTGATTCGTCACCTGGTTGAGTAGGCACGTAATGTACATAAACAATTGTTGATACTGTCTGCAGCCAACAGGACAATATCAAATTAGATAAAATAATAAATGTTTTTCTTTGTTCTGTGGAGAAGTTTTCGGAAACTCCAACACCACAAATGCACACAGTGGCTATCTTGAGATAAACAATGAATCTTTGCAGCTTGTAATAGACCTGGTTTGGAATGATTCTACAATCATTCACTTTCTCTAGTATAGACCAAGCAGTGTATTTTAGGCAAATCAATAGAAAGGGAGAAAGCAGACATTAAGTGCTACATTTACTACTTAACCTGCTGAATATTTCCAATATTTTCTGTTCTTATTTTAGAGCTCCATCATCTTTTGGATTACTATTGAATTCAATGCCACTTCTCTTCCAGGAATACTCGGCTGTTTTTTCCAATAAAATTAGTTTTGTTTGTTTTACCTTGTTCACCTTCATTGACTTCCACTTTTTTTCTTGTAAAGAAATGCACAAATAATTGTGGGCCCACAGCCATATCCTTTCCTTAGGAAATGTCTACAGCTCCAACTTTTTCCAAATGATGAAATATTTCTTCCAGGTATTGAGGGATTTTAGAATCATTGTGCTTGTTGCATGTTGAACTCCATATGTTTGGTCTTCCCATCTCCCTCTGTTAGCCAATGCATTCTTTCTCAAAGTTACCTTGATTTATAATTCATCTTCATTGCTTTCTACATCTGATATCAAGGACTGCAAAAATGAAATCTTGAATTTAATTTTACTTTCCTTCAACCTGCATTTCTTCTCCCAATTTTACCCATTTTTATGGTATCTTTGACCATTTTCTTCTCTAGTCCTCAACAATCAATGCTCATCTGAGGCTTTTGTTTCATCCTTGTTGTGTATTTAATATTTCAGTAATATTTGATTGATATTGTAAATACATTGTTTGATTCAGCATTCTTTGTTGTTCACATAATGCATTGTAGTTACATGTAAAAGTATGTGAATCTTGTACGTCATTATGCCACCACATCATTAGTGCACGCCTCACATAAGTAAAATGAACTGAGGGCATGTTATTCCTGCTCCTTGTTTTTCTTTCAATCAGTTTTATGATCTTCATCATGCCGAATTCCCTGTCCTCGTGAAGCTGAACATTTTGTTTGTCGTATTTGTCTTCTTTACTTGACTATATCCTCTCTCTAATTTCTTGCCTTGTTCAGGTATTCTTTTGCTGCAAATGGACTGTGCAATATTTGACCTTGCAATTTTTCCCACTCTAGTTACTGAATGCTGACTTACTCCATTCTGCTCATGATCCCAAATTACTATCAACCTGTTGACAAAGGTGGTGCAGTTGTTCAGTGAACTGGTCTCTACCTTGCTGAGTCCAAATACCAGGTCTTTTCTACCTCCTCGTACCTCTCTCTGGATAGTAATCTCACCACAGAAACATCAGCATTATATTCTTGAACAAAACCTTCCTAATTTCATCTGATGATCTTTCTTACAAAGCATCAAACAATAAAATCTTTGAATCAATGCCGAATGATCTACAGCAGTACAGTCCTAGTGGATCCATCATTTCAGCCTGTTCTTGTCCCAGATAACTCATTTCTTCATACATGGTTCTATTCCTTTTAACGTTATTCAGCTTCTTCCCTTTTGTGTCCACTATGTTTCTTAAATCAATATATAGACAGTGTAACCAGAGGAGGGGCTGTGCTGGATCTGGCGTTGGGTAATGACCATGGCCAGGTGACTGGAATTTCAGTAGATGAGCAGTTAGGAAAAGGCAACCACAACTTAAATTTTAAAATAGCTATGGATGATAAGTATGGAACGTGTGTGAGAGTATTAAATTGGAGCAGGAAATACTATGAGAGCATTAGACTGGAACTAGGGAGAGTTCATTGGGAACAACTGTTTTTGGGCAAGTCCACGTCTGACCTGCAGAAGCTGTTTAAAGACCAATAGCACAGTCCAATATGCTCCAGTCAGAAAGAAGGACAAGGACGGCAAGGTAAGAGAATCTTGGATGGTGAGGGCAAGACTCTTAGCAGTTGATGAGCAGAGGGATCTTGGGGTCCATTAGTTCATAGTTCCCTTAAAAGTGGCTACACAGGTTGACAGCATGGTTGAGGAGGCATATGGCACACTTGCCTTTAATAGTTGAGACACTGAGTACAAAAGTCAGGAGTTATGGTGCAGCTTTATAGAACTCTAGTTAGGCTGCATCTGGAGTATTCAATACTGGTCTGGTTGCCTTATTATAAGAAGGCTGTCGAAACTTTGGAGAGGGTGCAGAAGAGATTTAGCAGAATGATGCCTGGTTTAGAGGACATGTTCTATAATGAGAGCTTGAACAAACTTGGGCTGTTTTCTCTGGAGCGGCGGAGGCTGATAGGAGATCTGATCGAGGTTTATAAGATTATGAGAAGCTTAGATACAGTAGACAGGGAGTAGACAGTAATTTTTTCCCAGGGTTGAAATGTCTAATTCCAGAGTGCATACATTTAGGGTGAGAGGGGTAATTTTAAAGGAGATGTAAGGGTCAAGTTTATTTACACAGAGGCTAGCGGGTGCCTGCAGTACACTGCCTGTGGTGGTGGCAGAGGCAGATTCTGTATATTAGGCATTTTTAAGAGACATTTAGATAGGCACATCAATGTGAGGAGAATGGAAGGATATGGACATTGTGTAGGCAGAAGGGATTAGTTTAGTTTGCTATTTGATTACTAACTTAATTGGTTTGACATAACATTGTGAGCTGGGGATTATTCCAGTGCTGATCTGTTCTATGTTCTACATTAGCATGTTGATTAACATCAGGTCTACGTGTAAAACATGAGAACATTGAGTTCTTGTGCTATACTGTTCCATGTTCTATGATCTATGTACGTTTCTAATGTTTTCTGTTACTACACTAATATCCCGGCCCTAACTGGCATATTTTCACAGTGGTTGTCCATCTAAACCAGTGGTTTCCAGCCTGGGGTCCATGGACACCTTGCTTAATGGTATTGGTCCACGGCATAAAAAAAGTTGAGAACACCTCATCTAAACCTGTACTTCAGGATAACACCTTAAATATGCCAATATTTTCCCTTTACCTCCCTTTTCAGCATTCTAAAAGATCTGTTCCAAATTGTGGGGCTCGTTTTTATTCAACTCTCACAGATGATACCACTTACCTTCCTTTCAGCCAGTAACTTAACCACTTTTTAAAGATAAAGCAACAATGCAACTGTATTCCTTTCAATGTTGTTGATTCCTCTATACAGTATACTCGGAAGACTCCAACCTTCCAAGAACCTTTAAATTTCTCTCCAATTTCATTAGATCTCTGTTCTTTTGAAGGTCGTTATAAATTCAAGAGATACGTCCTCATTTTTTGACTAGGCTCATTATTACCTTTTGAACTCAATGATTAATTTAGTAACTTCAGATAATCAACCAATTTAGCCTGTATCTCCCATTTTTTCCCCGATGTTTACACTTTTTGTAACTCACAAGCCTTCACCAACTGCACCCCTCCCTTGCACACCACCAGACTGAAATCCCCGCACTCCCACACCCTCTAATCTGGGACTACCACTTCTTGTGTTGGTCAATCTCTTTTATATTCTATTCAGTCGCAGACATTCCCTTCAGTTCCCTCCACCATTCCTCCTCTCAACTGTCCTAGCAAATTAAAAACTACTTTTCCACATGTCCTTCAATTTAAATGGAGAGCATTGACTTGAAATACTAACTCGATTTCATTCTTCACAGGTGATTCCTGACATTCTGGGAATTTACAATATTTTCATTTTTAAATTTCTGATATGTGGTTTGTTTTCATTTTGATAAATCTGTCATTCATTCTTCTCACTTATATGCAGGGAGCAATAACTTTTATTATTAAAACAATATTTTGTTAGTGATGGTCCAGAAGCAATTGGAAGACATTTTACCCCATCTATTTGCTTCAGTTCCTTTCCAGTTGAAAGTAGATTTGCAAGATGAGATTCCACATCCTAAATTCTCTCTGATCTAAGTTTTCTTCAAGAACTATGAATGGAAGACATCACCAACCTTATCCAACTGTCCAACCTTACCTTCAGGCAGCAGTTCCACCAACACTTTAAGGAGATGTTGTTCATGTTAATCAGCAGTGTTAAATGTTAGTGAAGATTCTTTGCTCAAACAAGAAGAGTGAGTTTTGTATGTCAACTCCATTCCTTCCAATCACCAGCTGAGGTCACATGATGTAACACAAATAGCGAGTTAAATCTGCCATTGCCCTAGTTTCCAAATGTTTGTGTCAAAGGCAATCTAGTGTTACTGAACCACCTATGAAACAAGCTATTGCTGGAGAATTAACTGTGCTGCAAAAAATTGAGACTGACTAGTTAGTATGAAGTGCTTTGATGTTTACATCTAGGATTGCGAATCAAGTAAACATCAGTCCTGAGTCTGTCGAGGAAGCTATCAATGTCTCCAGGTAATTTTAACCTGAATTTTAATCTGACAGAACCAAATAGAATACTTATGTAAAATTTATGCAAGGGTTGCTGTATCTTTATGGATTGGCTTTTGCTGTTAATTGGGATGTGATTGACTGGTGGGTCTATTTCAGTTATTTATTTTAGTGAATCGTGTCAGCATCAAAAGAGCCGAGTTACTGTGATAATCAAGATATTCAAACTGGGCATATCAAATTTGACGATATTTACAAGTTAGACTTGCTTCTAAATGTTTGTTGTCACGCAATATCTATCTAATTTCACAATCATATGTAAAACTGTTCATGATGCACTTGATCTGCAGAGAATTATATGGATATGGAACCTGAGGCTGAAGACAAAGAAAAACAATGCACTGATATACAGGTCATTATACAGCATCATTGGTCTGCACATAACCCTGTTACTAAATTTACAACACTACTGTTATCAAGTCCTCTTTGGTCATGTTCAGAATAAGTGCCACTTTCGAGTGGCTGAATGAATTAATGCCAAGCTTCTGGCTCACTCAGCTCTTTAACTACATGTTACTATATGTATTGAAGTCACCGGTACAATGGTAACTGAAGCAGCAATCACACATAGGGTTATGAGTTCTACACTAGTTTGCTCTATTGCCTCTCTACTGCAACTCATCAGTCAATCACACTGATTAACTGATGAGTTTCAATCAATAATGTGACTTACAAGTCAATAGTAACCCAACTTTCCAGTTGAAAAGTGGATGACACTTGGATGAAGATATTTAAAGGAAGCAATCAACACCATCATATCCTCAGTACTAATCAACAAACTCCAAAACCTGGTCCTCAGTACCCACTTCTGCAACTGAATTCTTGATTCCCTCATTGGAAGATCACAGACTGAGCGGATCAGAAATAACCTCTCCTCCTCACTGACAATCAATATTGGTGTAACTCAGGGATGCAGGCTTAGCTCACTACACTGCTCTCTCTGCACCTATGACTAGGTGGCTAGGCACAGCTCAGATGCCATCAGTAAATTTACTGATGACACAACTATTGTTTGCAGAATTTCAGGTGGTGTTGAGAAGGCGTACAAGAGTGAGATAGATCACAAAAATGAGAAAATCTGGAAATCCAAAGTAACAAAGGAACTTAGCAGGCCTAGCAGCATCAATGGAAAAGAGGTTTCACCCCCTTCATCCACTAATCCTCTCCAAGTTTCACCTATCACCTACTACCTTGTATTTCTCCTTCACTTCCCCCCACCTTCTTGTTCTGACTTCTCCTCTTCCTTTTCAGTCCTGATGTAGGGTTTTGGCCCCATAATGTCAACTGTATGCTCTTTTCCATTGTAGCTGCCAGGCCTATTGAATTTCTCCAGCATTCTGTACCTGTTGCGGTGAGATAGATCAGCTTTAGTGTTGCAACAACAACCTTGCACTCAACATCAGTAAGACCAAGGAATTGATTGCGAACTTTAGGAAGGGGAAGCCTAGGGGACACACTCCTGTCTGCATCAAGGTATCAGCAGGGGAAAAGGAAAGCAGTTTCAAATTCCTAGGTGTTGACATCTCTGAAAATTTATTCTGTGCCCAACATATTGATGCAATTACAAAGAAAGCACAACAGCAGGTATGTTTCATTAGGAGTTTGAGGAGACTCAGTATGTCAACAAAGACTCTTACAGATGTACTGTGGAGAGCATTCTAACTGTTGCATCACTGTCTGGTATGGAGGGGCCACTATAAAGGATTAGAAAAAGCTGCAGGAAGTTGTAAACTCTGCCAGCTCCATCATGGGCAGTAGCTTCTCCAGTATCAAGGACATCTTCAAAAGGCGATGCCTCAGAAAGGTGGCATCCATCATTAAGGGCCATCATCACCCAGGACATACCCACTTCTCATTGTTACCATCAAGGAGGAGGTATGGGAGCCAGAAAATACATACTGAGTATTTCAGGAACAGCTCTGCCATCAAATTTTTGAACGTACATTAACCCCTGAACACTACCTCACTACTTAAAAAAAACCCTCTATTTTTGCACTGCTTATTTAAATTTTAATATATATTTCTTATTTTAATTTATAGTTTTTTTATCATTATGTATTGCAATGTACTGCTGCTGCAAAACAAGAAATTTCACAACATATGCCAGTGATACTAAACCTGTTTCTGGTTCTGATTGGAAAAAGTGTGAATTTTTATTGTGTATCCATCTCTTTTACCACTGTTGCTTAACTACACAACTTTATAACTGGACCAAAGCTTCAAACAGTTTAAACTTCTTCAGGTAGTTTATCTTGTTTTTTTTTAAGTCAACAACAATCACATAGCTAGGTTCCTTTTGCTTTTTTGAAGAGCCAGGTGATTATCTATAACTTTAATTTGTTCTATGTTACTTTGAGATATATTGAAGCTGAAGAAAGGCGCTGAATAAATGCTAGTTATTTCCAAACACCAGACAGGCAAGCCTTTATTGGCTCCAAATGTAGGATGCCCTGTTCACAACATTATTAGTATCCATTCTCACCAGCATCAAACAGTTCTACCACAAATGATCAAACTCATTCCATTTATTAGAGAGTCCTTTTTGTGTTCATCAATACCAAGTTATTTTTTTTACATTCATTTGATTATGACTTCTTTTCAACTGTAGCCAAGATGCTCACAGTCTCAAAAACAAGCACATTTCTGCTAAGAATTTTTTTTTTGCAATTGGAATTGCATCTAAATTAATGTGACTTTGAGTGTTGCACGATCCATTTCTGTCATTATATCTTTGATGTGGTTCCAAATTGTTATTTACTTTAAATTCATGATGTAAATTCAGAGTGATTTCCGGTTCTATTCATTCTGCCTTGAATATTTGTGCCACAGAACTGCACATTTTATATGAGTAATTATTGCTTGGAGCACCCACTGCATTTCTGAGGTATTTTCATCTGGGAAGATCCCCTTGAGGAGAGTTACACGATGGTCAAGGTCATTGAAACACACATATGTAAGGCAGCCCATCGAAATCACATTTGATAAGTATGAACATTTTCCAGCCAATTATGAAAGATAATTATTACTGTTGACTTGGTAACACAGATGTTAAATAAACTCAAGAATTTTTCCTTTAACAAAAATATGCTAAACACTTATTTCAACATTAAGTCCTTTTTCCCCAAATAATAACTAAAGTAGATATTTAACACAGTCAATTGTGAAACAGTTCTAGTAAATTATAATGCGGTGTCTCTTGGGGGAAGAAAGGAGTATAAATGTTTTAAGTAACTTCGATGAAAATAGTTTAATATTTGAATAGGTCTATGGATAGTTAACTTTAATTGTGACTCCAACCTCAAAAATTTGATAGAATTTCAGCTCTTAACTTTATATTTCATGGTTAGTGACAGAATGCATTAACTATCATCAAAAAAGAAAATATGGAAACTGAGCCAAAGGCATAAATGTAAGTGATTTCTTTTATAATTAACCCCTTTACAAACAGAAAGGAACTATTCTGAACTTAATTGCTGAGCCCCAAGGAAAGATGTTTAGTTTTCAAATGTATTCATTCAAGAATTGTATTTTATGCAAAGTTACTTTAATTTGTGCAACTGTAGTTTATTTTGCTACATTTTGGGATAACTTGGACATATGTGTGTATATGTTTATAAATACATATATATATATATACTTATATATTGTCCAAGTACTCCTAATATATAACTGTTAGAACAGATCAAGGTCAAGGAATTCAATCTTTCACCAAAACTGTTACGAGGAAGCAGGATCTCAGGTTTGGTGAGTGAGACAGAAGGCACTGATTACACATTAATTACTTACTTACAAACAGTGAAAGATTCAACCAAACATCTAAGTCCCCCCAAGTTACAAAAACTACAAAACTAAATATTCAACTAAGAGATACTTAGCTAAGAGTGCACACAAGTCTCCTAAGTCTGGAGTATACTTCCCCAATGGATCTTCAGCACTTGTCGCAACCTCAGTGTGACATGTACAAGGACAGGTGTGGGATCATTGTGGACCCAAGTCACCCCAACCACAATCTATTCCAGCTGCTACCATCTGGGAAGTGGTACCGCAGCACAAAAGCCAGGATCAACAGGCTCCGGGACAGCTTCTTCCACCAGGCCATCAGACTGATGAACTCATGCTGATTTGAGTATACTCTATATTACATTGACTGTTCTATTTATTATAAATTATTATGACTGCACATTGCACATTTAGATGGAGACATAAAGATTTTTACTTCTCATGTACATAAAGGAAGTAAGAAATAAAGTCAATTCAAATTCAAATTCAAATACTTGTCTGTGCCGACTTTTCTTAATTAGTTTTCTTCCAAGTATCTATTAATTCTACCCCCGAGGGAAAAAAAATTGTTAAAGGTTCTACCACTACCAAGATGATTTTGATTAGCCTGAAGTCTCCGATCATTTCTTTATAGGACATCACCCCTACGTCGAAATGGCTCTGGAAGATCATAATCATTGCCCACCTGTTTCTTCCTATAATTCCCTTGAAATCTTAGGATGCATTCCATCTGCTCCTGGTGACCTATCTACTTTAAGTTCAGCCAGCTTTTTTAATACCTCTGCTTTGCAATTTTATTTTTAGAAAATCTAGTGTCTCAAGTATCTTTTCCTTCAGAAGTATCCTCTTTCTTGATGAAGAGAGAATGTTCCCATTTACTACTGTAATCGTGTCCTCAGCATAAATGCATCGGTTCCCATTTTTATCCTTTATATGTTCCATTCCTATATTTACTTACCCTTTACTATTTATATGCCTATCTGTTGGATTCTCATTTATAATGGTAGTTAATCAACCCATTTTTCTTTGTTCAACGGACATTTCAGCCACATCTGCACATTTTGCATAATCTTTATGGTTATAACATAAAAGATCCGGTGACAGGAAGACTGTTAACTGGCATCAACCACAATTAGTTACAGACAGTAGGACTTGAATCCCTAATTCAATGTGCCATATCATCAATAAGGCACTTTAACTTTTCACAGATTGTTTGAGGCTTCTTTGCAGGAAAGCAATGCTGCTTCAATCTGCAAGAGGATAGCATCTAGGAGTGGACATGACCCACATTGAGGGTCAGCATTCACTAATTATATGCAATAGTAGGCTCTGTTTGTTACACTTAGTCATCATAAAAGCTATTGCATGGGTCTGGATACATACTGAACAAAATAGACGTATTAAACCAATATGCATATGCCCATTAGTTTCATCTCCCAATAGGATTAATCAAAAAGTGAGTTGTTTTTTTTTTCAGATGTCCAAGTTCATATCTCCAACAAAAGAAATGGGCTGCCATTTGTTTTCTATACTGTACCTTGGTGATGCCTGCACCATTTGTCTAAAAAAAACAAGTGTGACTATGCTTTGGCTGTGAAGGATGCTAAGGTATCCTAAGGGCATGAAATGCACTCTATCAATGCAAGACCTTTCTTGAGCATTTATGAAGCTGCCTCTTGCTTGCCAAAATTCAGATCACAGTAATAATGCACATTGTTCACTGATGCAAAACTAATGCCATGTTACATCAATGTAGAAACAGTTGTTTATCCTGTCTTTATGTGCATGAGCCACTGTTTAACTCCAATGCTGTCAGTGTTGTGTAATGAATTGACTTGGTGATTTTAGGTGTTTGATTATGCATTATTATTGACATTACTAAATCCTTTTTAATTGAAGGCGTACTTTCCATGTCAAATCCAAATAGCATAGAGAATGGCAATATACTTAACCCAATCCTATCAGGTAGGGAAGAGTTGGTGAAAAAAAAGTTTAAAATCTTTTTTTTAGATAATGATGTTCCTCATTCCACATATTGCATCAGATACATTGATTTTCAGTCGATCTTGGTGCTAATATTTTCTAGTGGGCCAACTGATCAAAAGTGAATCATAACAATGTTGGTGAAGTATCTGAATAATAACTTGATCAGTCTTTAGCTGAGCTTTAAGATCAGTATTCATAATCTATGGGTTAAATCAGAATCAGAATCAGGTTTAATATCACTGGCGTAAGTCATGAAATTTGCTAACTTGGTAGCAGTAGTGCAATGCAATGCATGATAATATAGAAAAAGTGAGGTAGTGTTCATGGGTTCAATGTCCATTCAGAAATTAGGTGACAGAAGGGAAGAAAGTGTTCCTGAATTGATCAGTGTGTGCCTTCAGGCTTCTGTACCTCCAACCTGATCGTTACAATGAGAAGAGGGCATGTCCTGGGTGATGGGGGTCCTTAATGATGGATGCTGCCTTTCCTCATTCAATAAAGCAATCAAGGGTATGAAATAATAAATAAATAGATCAAAAGTATCAAAAGAATAATATACTTGTATTTATAATGGTACTAAAAGTATGTAAAATAAGCAAAAATTCAAAAAAATTATAATTCAACCATTAGTCAAAACCTGATCCTTACTATCCTCTGAAACCTTCATTAGTTTCAATGTGCCATATAGAACAAAGTGATTATGTAAATAATTTGTAATGTAACTAGATCGAAGTTGTTTTAATGGTTCTGATGCTGTTAGGGTTTAATAAGGCGCTGTCATGGCTTATGGTTTATATCTTGACATTGAACTGAATCCATGTTATATTTTGTCTTATATAAAACACTGCAGGGGACGTTAGTTGTGTTTTACGATGAAAGAAAAGTTTTTGTTAATGAGTCTAGAGGTGTAGTTTGCAGGACCAGAAATGCCAAATGAATGAAATCCGCTTCAAGTAATGCCTAATGTTGCAAAGAGAAAGTGGCTTAAGCAAAATTTATTAGACCTGAAAACCAGCTTTGCAATGTCTATTAATTAACAGATTGCAGTGTGAAATTAATGCTGAATGAGTTAACAAGTGGCCAAAATCACAAGTGGCCAGCAGTATTGAAAGCCTGCTTGTACCCTTTGATAGGAAGGATCATGATTAGAGCATAATAAAAATTATATGGACCTCTTTTAATATAGAGGAAGATACATCAATGGAAGTCCGTGAGAGAGTCTACTCCAACATTGGCTGAGAAGCTTCTTGTGGATAAAACATATCATTTCATTTCTATGTATGAAATGAAATAACAGGTTTCATCCACAAGAAGCCAAGGGCCCTCTGCTTAATTCATGGAAGTGACAGAACCATTTAGCTGTGGTGATTATGAGGCCCTCTGCCAAACCAAGGAAGTGATAGAACCATTCAGGTGTGATGGTCCCATACTAAGCAATAAGCTGAATGGAATTGGATACAGGAAAACAGATCAATGATCCCCCACATACGATCTTGATCAATCAAACTGGAAGAGCTCAGCAGGTCAGGCAGCATCTATGCAGGGAAAAAGTTAGTCAATGTTTTGGGTCGAGATACAGGAGGTACTGCAGGTCCTGCTGAGTTCTTCTAGCATTTTGTGTGTTGCTCTGGATTCTAGAACCTGCAGTCTCTTGTGACTTCATGTACCGTTTGTAACACCTTTCCTCCTGTCTCTTCTTCCTTATTGCGTCTCCTGTTAAGTGGGCTAATTCAGATGTATCCTTTCCCTTCCTTTGCTAAAGTAATTTGATGTTCAGAAAGTTCAAAAGTAAATGTATTATCAAAGTACATATATGTAACCATATACGACGCTGAGATTCATTTTCTTGCGAGCATATTCAATAGAATAATAACCATAACAGAATCAGTGAAAGAACACATCGACTTGAACATTCAACCAGAGTGCAATAGGCAACAAACTGTGTGAATACAAAAAGAAAAAAATAATAGGAACTAATAAATGACCAATAAAAATCGAGAACATGAGATGAAGAGTCCTGGAAAGTGAGTCCATAGGTTGTTGGAACATTTCAAAGATGGGGCAAGTGAAGTTATCCCCTTTGGTTGAAGAGCCTGATGGTTGATGTTCTGATGTAAGCCTAATTTTTAAAAAAAGTTTAAGTGTGTGTTGTGACCGACTGAAACTGAGCCACACCGAAGCTGGGAAGTATAAAAATCTTTTTATATTAGAGCGTGTCCAGGAGAATCTAAGAGTATCTTACCCTCCTGACACAATGTTTTATACTCCTTCGACACAAACGTAGCAATAAGCATTTAGCTACAGCTTTAATTGCTATAATCACCTACTTAACTTTAACATTTTGAATATAGTTGGATAAATTTACAGAAATACATATTTACTATGGTAGCACATCCTAACTCGAACCCCTTTGAATATTCAATACTGGTGCTTATTCCAAAAGCCAGACACCCAAGATATGGACCTTTTGTTACAGTATTGAAGGACGACTCCATGAACATACAACTAACCAGAAGGTTAAGTGACAAAATACACCTGACCTGCACTCTGCATTAAGTGGCATGATACACTTTTCGCAGTGTGCCAATAGAGAGAACATTCATCTATTAGCTTCCACTATGTAATTTCAAAGGGACTGTTCTTGATGTTTATTGCTTAAGCATTTATTAATACTATTTCTTTATTTTTCTATTTGCACAGTGTGTTCTCTTCTGCATACTTGTTGAATGCCCAGTTGGTGTAGTCTTACATTGATTCTATTATGGTTATTATTCTATTATGGATTTATAGAGATGTCCACAAAAATGAATATTAGGGTTCTATATGGTTTACTTTGAACTTAGAATGGAATCAGAATAATTGGCTTCACTAGCATAGTTTGAAGTTAAATTGTGTACAGGTTTTATTTCCTGAAGTTTGGCTCTGAGTTTGGTTATATAAGTATATCCAAACCCACTCTTATGGAAATGAATGAAAGCTAGCACCCGATCTTTTACCTCCTCCTTTCCATCATCAAGGGATCCAGAAATATTACTGATGAATGCTCTCGACCGGAAACATTTCCTGTTCATTGCCTTCCATAGATGCTGCCTGACCCACTGAGTTATTCTAGCATTTTGTGTGATGGCCCGGAAGCACTTTACAGTTGGATCAGTCACTCACCCTAATATCTCAGAGCTCACAACGTTGTCCCCATTTCATCGAGAAAACCCAGTGAGAATTGAATGACTGTTCTATAGAAAACTTCCTTTCCATATGCAGGTGTGACACTGAATTTGCAGCTGCCTGTTATTTCAAATCTCCATTCACTCCCTTTGATCCCCCTGCCTTTGCCTCTGATGCTGTTTCAGTGAAGCTCAACTCAAGCTTAAAACTCAGCAACTTCTGAAAGTACAGCACAGTCTCCTGCATGCAACATTGAATTCAACAATTAATTTGGCACTTCAGTCATGGGCATCACGCTTTCAGAATTCAGGTCTATTCTCTTTCTGCCTCTGATTATTGCAGACTTTTTTCCCTCTAACTGTATTCTCCCATTCATATCCTTTGGTATTCACTAAACTTCATCCCTCTCTTTCAACCAGCACTACCATCTCTCCTCACCTTCTATCTCTTCCCCTCAGTTCTCCAAACCCACTCCTCTTTCCTGGCAACCCAAGACTTATTTTGTCTTTATTTTTCCTTGTTATGATGAAAGCTCATCAATCCAAAATAGAAATTTGATTCCTCAAATTTCTATTGCTGTCTAATCTGCTGAGTATTTACAGCATTTAAGATTTAATTTACAAAACTGATGCTGAATTTCCACTATTGCTCAGTGGAATCAGCGATTGCTCAGATGTTAGTACCAAGTTGTAAATCTTGCTTCTGGTTTATCTTTAAGATGGGACAAAGTCATTGAATCTCTAACAAGACAAGGTGATCAACACCAGCAAACCATTTTTCCTTATCACTCAGTGTAATATCAGCAAGTCAAGTGTAACTTAGAATCTCCCAGAACTGTAATGCAATGCTAAATTACCATGGTTACCACCATCTTTAATTATTTGCAACAGTGAATTTACCTCAATTTAAAGTATGACTAAGTACCATTCTACAAAAAAAATGTCAAATGGTTCGTGGTCTTTCAGCCAATCACAATTAAGAATCAATTATTAATATAATAATGATATTCAGCTATAGCTATGATCAATTTAATATCCATTAAAACATTATATTCTATTTAAAAACCCAATGTAAAAGCTCCAAAAGCAGAAGAAACTTGATTGAAAAGTTTGAGGGTAGCGCTATGCTGATGAATCATTTAAACAACCACAGCTGTTTAATATTTTTATGGTATATTAATCATGAAGCCTATATTATGGACCAGCTCGGACTCTTAAAAAACCTGCATGATCATGCCATTTTACTGCTGATGCAACGCTTTTCCAATTTATGTTATAAGAACAGCTGACATTTTTCAACATAAATGCTATAACCTTGTTAAATCACTTAACTAAGAAAGTGACAAAAAGGAACAAGAAAGGATGCCAAAATAGCCAAGCTTCCTGTTAGAAAAAGGTAACAATAAAATTGTTAATTGTCTAATAACTGGTTTTAATTGATAACGGGCCTATGCAGAAGTTATAGTTTTGTCTCCCAACCCATCATTTCTGTATTTAATTCTTAGTTACAGAAGTAATTACAGTTAACTAAAGGATGCTTAAAATAATTTAGATTCATTTGAAGACAAGCATTAATACTCTGAGTTATGAGACATCGAAGGCAATTGTACCATGGAATTTCTTGCAATGGCTTAGGTTGAATGCAACAAAGTGGGGCTTATTTTGTCTAAAAAGGTTAAAAAAAGGCATTGATTTAGTACTAAAAAAACTCCCATTTGGAAATCCAAATTTAGCATACAGTTTTGTTCATAACCATTCAAAAGTACAGTGTAAAATTACTTCGAAATTTTAAATGGAAATACTTTCGGGTTAGCATTTGAGCGTTGATTGCACACAAAAGGCTCTTCACTGTATCTCGGTACATGTGACAACAATAAACCAATTCCAATACACACATTTTTCTAGCAGGAATATCTGAGGGAATCGAGACACTATGGAGGATCAATCATAAAGACAAGAAAGTCTGCAGATGCTGGAAATTTAGAGCAACACATGCAAAATTCTGGAGGAACTCAGCAGGTCAGGCAACATCTGTAGAAATGAAGTGAAATTAAATAAAATTAAGAGTCGACATTTTGAACCAAGGCCCTTCTTCAGGACTGAAATGGAAGGGGAAAGACTCTAGAATAAAAAGGTGTGGGGAGGGGAAGGAGGCAGTTGAAGCCCGTTGAGTGGGAAGGGTCAAGGGCTGGAGAAAAAGGAATCTGACAGGAGAGGAGATGGAACATAGGGGAAAGGAAAGGAGAAAGGGATCCAGGCTAACACCAAGTGAGAAGAGGTAAAAGGTCAGAATGGGAAATAAAAGGGAGGGAGGGAATTTGTTTACTGGAAGGAGAAATTGACATTCATGCCATCAATTTGGAGGCTACCCAGACAGAATATGAGATGTTGCTCTGACACTCTGAGGGTGCCCTCATCTTGGCACAAGAGGAGGCCATGGATCGACACGTAATAATGGGAATGGGAATGGGAATTAAAATGTTTGGCCACCACTATAGAACATGCTGGCTGGCATGAATAACTTGAGTATCAAAAGGGTGCACATGCTCTCAGAATCAACACTGGGAATCTGGTGGATGAGTTCGTCTTTTCACAGCAGTGAGCGATGCCACTTTTCCCTCCTGTCTCCTCTCTATTGCTACTCTGCCAAACCTGATGACTTCTTCCAAATCTTCACCTAGCCCAAGGGGGCTATTAGAAAGATGCACTGACTAAGCAGCCTCCTTATCTTAGTTGAGTAGCAGAAAACTTACATTTCCTTACAATAACATGATGATATTTAAGTAAACTGGTTGGTGGATTAGCTGATTAATGTAAGTTACCCCAAGTGTGGCTGAGTGAGTCCATAGGCACGTGAAAGAAAATAGTTTACCAGGAATAATTGGAGGGAACGTGATTAATGGGGTTGCTACATGAGCTGCTAGAGTTGATCAGTCAAATGGAATTCTTCCATTTTAAATATAAACCTTTCTGAATTTACCCAGGTGTGCTTTGACACTTGCCCTTGGAGCTCCACCTAAAGTAATTATTACATAGCAATTATGTCTTAAAGTTTTGAAAATGCACCAACATTTTGTTTTTATTTACTTATATTCAGACCACAGGTGTTAGCAGAGCATTTCAGTTAAAGTACTATCCACCAAACTGGCAGATACCTTCAGGTACAAATCAGCTGCTTAACAAGCCTCCAGACAGCCATTTCCAGTTCTGGATTCAATTCATTACAAAGGTCATATCTTGTGCAAGACTTGAGTGAAGCAAGCATTTCCATTTCAGACACCACCTTGGTCATCACTTAAAAACATATTCAGGAATAATTACTTCAGTATCTGATGGCAATTTTATAAAGCCTCCTGACAGGGGGAGAATGCATGACAGGTTTGAGTGTTATACTATTCTCTTACTACTTAATTGTGATTGAATCTGCACTCTTACTTATGATAACATATGGTTATGATCTGCATCCTTGCTTACAAAGTTAGGTTTCCTTCTGTTGAGATGATTTCAGGCATTGGCCATTATAGCTTCATGATTGACTGCCAGAGAGCATGTATAAGATTTAAAAAATCATCCAGATCATTTTATTTCTCTCTTCAGAGACAAAACATTTCTTTCCATTTACTGTTCCATTGAGCCAATAACTCATGAAATGTGCCCACCGAGCACAATCAAGACAGGCACTAACTTAATCTTTAGCTTTCTGTATGATTTAAAATCCGGCTTCAGAATTGACTACAGCCGTTAATTCAAGAAGCATGCAAATTACAATGCATGTTTGTGTCGGGTATACCCCAACAAGTGCGAGGTACGATACACTGTTTGGACAATTTAAATGCCAGATGTACTGGAAAGGCAGGATGTTGGGATCAGAGGCGAGAGCCGACTTCGCTCTCTCTCCCACATTGTTCACTCTTCTTTCCCTGGCAATGAGGCTGTGCCCAGCTGTTCTGCACCGTGCCCGCTAATATGGTGGTTGATCCTGAGGTCTTGGGTTTACTCCGGGCTGCTCAGGGGTTCAGATCTAAGGAATCATTTTGTTTCAGAATTTTGTTGCTTGCTTCTATTGTTTACTTGATTTGTGCTGTTTTTTTTCCCCTTTCCCTGCACATTGGGTGCCGGTCTTCGTTCTATTTATGGATCTGTTTGCTTGTTTATTTATTTATTTAAAATTCGATTCTTTCAGGCTTCTTACTTTGTGGCTGCCTGTAAGCAATCAGATCTCAAGGTTGTATAATTTATACATGCTTTGATAATAAATGTACTTCGAAATGTTGAAATTAAGCTACTTAATAATCCATGAAGCACGACGTAAGTATTTTGTATGGGTTAAAAACTGATCGCAAAAGTTCCCTTAAGCCATCACATAAATGATACTCAATTTGTACAATAAATAGATGGTACTTTGGAATACTTTGGCTCATGATTTTTTTTTGAATAGTCTCTAGTTTCTGCAGCAAAGCGCCATTATCTGATGCATTCACTTATGCATGATTATTTAAGTATTTTCCTGGACTTCAACTCAAATATGTCAAAGTATTGCTGAGGATTTATCTCAAAAACCCCATGCACAAGTTCATTTTTAATGAATGCTGTTTAATGTTTTACAAGAGCAGAATAATAACATAAACATTCCCTGTATTGGCTCTGGGGTTCCATCATATGATATATGCTGCATTTACGGAAATCACCTATGCCTAATGTTCATGCCCGCAATAAATTACTGATAGAACAGTTGCAACAGAAGGTTCTGGGATCACTCTATGAATTCTGATTAGACCAGGGTCTTTCCACAATTGTCAAAGAATTAATTGATAATCAATGAATGATGTGACTATCAAATTCATTTATTGCACACAACAGATAATGTAAAATGATAAAATGTGAATATTTAGCAAATTTTATCGATGATGGCTTAAAATGGTCCATAATGGGAAACCTATCCAGTAACCACAAACAGAAAGATGTTCCTTGAAATTGACCAGAATGAATCAGTAATTGATTTTCTTCTCCCTGTCTTTCTAATTATTTAAGTCTGAAATTTAAAGTCCGGGTATTACGGCTGTAAATTATTGTATTTCAGCTCCAATGCTGGCACCTACTGAGAACATCCCTATTCTAAAATCTAAATTTAACTTGTGGTTGGAAGCAAAATTAATCTACTCTGCCTAAATAAATAAATAGATAAAAAACACAAACAAACACACACACACACACACACACACACACACACACACACACACACACACACACACACACACACACACACACACACACACACACACACACACACACACACACACACACAAACACACATATATAGTGAAATATTGTGATTATGTTTTGGATGATATCTGTGGTTTAAAATATTAAAAAGGAAAAATCAGTTATAAAAAGATTAAAAAGAAGTTAATTTATACTTGTTTTGTTTGGATAGACAATATAAAAAAAATCAAATGTAAGCCTAATCTATTTAGAACAGGGGTTTCCAGTCTGGGATCCATGGACCCCTTGCTTAATGGTATTGGTCCATGGCACTAAAAAGGTTGGGAACCCATGCTAAAGGAAAACTATTATTAAGGGGAAATACGTAAAAAATGATTTGTGAATGGAATAGGAGTACAAGTTCAAAGTAACATATGTGTTAGTAATGTATATGCTCTTGTTGTGATGTAAATATTGCTTATTTTTTCTAATTCACATTTTGTCTAAATTTACAATCACACATATTATCAGTAAGTCTAGTAGTATACAAGTGATAACTTTGAATCCAAAGTTTGAGGCCAATTCAGTGGAAAAACAGTCTTTGCATTTCGATTTGCTCTTCATGCTCTGCACAATTCATCTTCAAAAACATATATTTCCTCAGTTCTTTCAACCAGGTGGATGAGAAATGCAGTAACTTGTATCTGTGTGAGGTAACTAAATGCAAGCCAATGGGAACAGCCTTATTATTTTCTCCACTATCCTTTCTCGATCAACTATCCTAACTATCTTAAGCTATTTGATGAGTGAGCCAGATCTGCTTCTGTAGCTGAATATTTAATTTCTGTCATTTCCAAGAGAATGATTTTGTAAATAAAAATTATAGTAAACCTTATGAAACTGTCAGAGAAAACCAGATTTCTTTCCAGTTTCATTGCCACAGACAGCTGTGGAGGCCAAATCATTGAGTATATTTAAAGCAGAGGTTCATGAGTTCTTGATTAGGAAGGGTGTCAAAGACTATAGGTAGAAGGCAGGAGAATGGGGTTGAAAGGGATAATAAATCAGCCATGATTGAATGGTGAAACAGACTCGATGGGCTGAATGGCTAATTGTGTTCCAATGTCTTATGATCTTATGGGCCTCCCAAAAGCTTCTGAGTAGGAAAAAATCTGGCCACTGTAAATAACCCCCAGTGGTGGAATCAGTGATGGTTGATGTAGAGAATAAAATGAATTTAGTTAGGATTAGCATAAAAATATAAATGCTTGATGGCCCATACTATATCCCCTCTGTGACACTATGAGATATACTGAAATGATAGTCTCTAATACCACATATCTCTGAAAAGCAGGCAGTCACCAAAAAATATATCTTCTGGATAAAGTGAGCAAGACCACGAAAGGGAATGTGGACTTGCTGTGAGGATCACAATGCTACGGAATGTAAAGACGACTCTAGAAATAGTTATGAAAGTCCACAGAAAGATAATTATTTTGATTTTACCTATCTTTTCCTGTTTCAATTAACTACATTTTTCTTTGAATATTTGAAGTAGATAATTTGATATTTAATGCCTGGTAGATACAGTTAAACATATGGAGGCTGGGTCTCTTACTTCTTTTCTGAAATTTTGCTTGATTGAAGCAATGAGACTGAAATTTGCAGGCAGAATGCAATAAATATTTGTTTCCTATATTTAGTGCTTTTGATAGGGGCTGAATTTTAAGGCAACAATGTTCATCAATGTTGATGAAGTAAGTGCTAATACAAACATGGAAGCACAAAGTGCCAAATAAAGTTTATTCATTTGTATCCACAGGTATTAGAAGGAAACCTCAGAAACTCTAATCATTAATGAGGTCATTGGTCAAAGAATGACATGAAAGAATTCCAACATAAACCTCCAAGTATGATGTTATAAGTTTTGAAGTCTTGTCTTATCCTTAAATGTTAATTGAAATAGGAACTGTATCCTGGGGGTTACCTCAATACAATACAAAAAAGTTAATGGAGGTTGCATCCACCAAAGATTTCTGCTTGTAAAATAAAATCTACAGAGACCTAAAATGTCATGACTGGCAAAAAGCTTCTTAATTGATTCATCCAATTTGCCTCTGCTGGCTGCTGTAAAACTGAAAATGGATTAACAAGTTTCCTTTATTACTGAATCTAAGAACTCTGATTCAAGCTTCAGAGATGACTTTTTGGCATTTTCATTGTTGAGCTACTGCCAATGAGTCAGTGATACAAGTGACTTCCATCTTAACTAAACCCCAACAAATTGGTCCTCTATGGGATAGATCTAGAGGAAATAAAATTTTGGGCAACACATAATGCTATTACAGCACCAACGACCCAGGTTCAATTCTGCCACTGATTGTAATGAGTTTGTATGCTCTCCGTGTGGCTGCAAGCTTTCTGTCATGTGTTGGGATTTCCTCCCATGTTCTAAAGACATATGATTTAGTAGGTAAATTGGTCACATGGGAGTCATTGGGTGACATAGGCTTGTTGGGCTGGATGGGTATGTTACCCATGCTGTATCGCTAAAAAAAAAATAAAAATAAATATTTCACTTTTGAGAAAGGAATTTATGTTAAAATTTTATCTTCAGATAAGCTGGAGAAATAAAATGCATAAGAGGACAAAAAAAGTAGGAGTAGAAATAGGCCTATCCCAGTCTTCATATTCTTCCTTGTAAAGCTTTAGAGGCCCCAGACCCTAATCTTTCAAAAATCTATCTACCTCCAGTTCAAAAACTTCTAATAATCTCATCTCTTCTACTGTCTACCATAGAGAACACCAGAGATTCATAACTGTCTGCATGAAGAAATTTTTACATACCTCAGCTGTAAATGACTTGAGAGGGAGAACGTAGATGACGAGCAGTAAATGTCATATTATGTTCTGCCTCTCCATTTGATTCCAAGTTAGAAAGGTGGAAATGAATTACATTGTGCAAATGCTACTGTTTCACTAATGAACTGCGAGGAAGCAAAGACGTACTTCTACTTGGACACATTTTAATAATGTTGACTGGGAAAAAATACTGGTCTTGACAAAGAGCAACCCCCGTTGTTCATTTTCAATGGCACCATTGTAGCAGTTGATAAGATGGTTTGAGATCTCATTCACATTCACCTACACTTCCTGAATACAGAACTCTAGTTTGCATTCTATGTTCACGGCTCCATTATTGAACTTGAAAATAGGACCTTTGACTCATTGCTGTGGGTGCTATTTGTTATTGAGTCATGACCGCAAATATAAAATATAATGTTTTCTATAATGGACAACTGATCAATTGAGCATGATTGATGGCTATGAGGTAAGATCAAACTCCATAAGATATGGGGGAAAGATTAAGGCCATTTGACCCATCGAGTCTGCTATGCCATTTCACCACGGCTGATCCACATTCCCTCTCATCCCCAGTCTCCTGGCTTCTCCTCGTATCGATCAACCTCTGCTTTAAATATACTATACCTAAAGACTTGGCCTCCACAACCACCTGTGCCAACGAATTCCACAGGTTCACCACTCTCTGTCTAAAGAAATTTCTCCTCATCTCCGTTCTAAAAGGACACCCCTCTATTTTGAGACTTAGACTCTCCCAGCACAGGAAACATCCTCAACATATCCACTCTATCAAGGTTTTTCAACATTCAATGTTTCAATTAGATGTTTGAAAATGAACACTTTTTCCTTTACAATCTTCATGACAATGGTATGTATTCCTTTTGACCAAGGGATTGTGGAATTGTCCAAGTACAGTTTCACTTTAAGTTGCCCTCTCAATGGCAACAGGCTATTAGATCAATGATATCAGAAGCTGAATCTCAGCCAGGCCCCTCACATTATTTTTTAACTTATTATATCAATTAGTGGTACAGTTCATTTTATGAGAGTGTAGCAATGTAATTTAGGCTATAAAGCTCAAGATGAAGATTAAAGATTTTAAAGTTTTAGTAGGATTGCTCGCCGTTTAAGTATATTGTTAGCTGATGGCTTCTCTTTCAAAATTTGCTCTGCAAAGGGTGAATTACAGACCTTCCATAAATTTGTCAGTGATCTCATAATGTGCACAAATGCAAAACTTGAACTGTAATCCTTCACTTGGGTAACTGCATAGTCAGGTACTAAGATTATATATTAGAAACTAATATATATTTTATTTGTTCTGGATCAAAACAGATAGATCAGATGAAAGTCAAGAGAACTTCACATATGCTTTTTAATTGAGAAATGGTAGTCCATTGTAACGGACTGCGTTAAAGTTAAAAAAGGCAAAAAAGAAAACTTGTTTTTTTTATTGTTCATTCAATCACAGAATAGTTCCTGATGCTCCTGGTCTCGCAATTTCAGGATACACCAGACAGGCTCCTCATTTTTTTTAAAGCATAAATTGAGTAAGTCCATGTCTTCCACAAATATGATTATGAAAGCAACTTGATAAATCTTGATTGTAAAGCAGAAGGTGCACAGAAAAGAGAATATGTTAGCAGAAAAGTATCTTTGCTGTGAAAGAATTGTAAAGAATAGTCCTGTTTCTTTCAATAATGCCCAGAAATACAAGGAAGCATTTGATGGAAAAGGAGAGGTTGCAGAATGGTGAAAGCATAGAACCTGATAGTATCTCGACCTGAAGGTGATAATCACAGTCTCAAAATAATTCATTCAACATGGTCACACATAACATTAGTATTTCATAACCTTTATAATCAATTAGTGCTCCTGATAAATAAACAACACTCAATTTCAGCTTTATTAAGTATTTCCTTATTTTACTGGAGTGCAGAGTAATGTTTCCAAAGGCGGTAGTTTTTTTTTTACACTCAGTTCGTGCAGGCTTAATCTGTTTGTCTGCCCAGCTGTTATCAATTTAAGCCCAATGAAACTCCCACACTGAGTCCATTTAAGCAGTCAATTGTAATATATCATGAAATGTGCAGTTATTCTGAATTGGCTAAAAAAGTAAAATTCATACTTAAGAACTAACAGTAGGCTGCATCAACCCAGTAAATCATACATCAAGCACAGGCAGTTAGTCAATATTTGAGTATGGAAAACCAACAGGCATTTTAAGGGAAATAATCCTGCAGCAGTTTATTTTGTAGCTGTTATTCATTAGGGGAGGATGAGATGATTGATATGGCTATAGCTTTAATACAAAACCATGGACAAACTAAACTAAATCATCTCGGATTTTACGCTAATATATCTTACCATGCAGAGATGCTATCTGACCTGTCACTAATAGCTGTACATAAATGTCACCTGACATCATTCACATGCTACTGCAGGCCAGATTGGCAACAGATTGCTTTTACTGTAATGGTATTTATAACCAGATTTCTCAAGATGGAGTTCTCACACTGGTGGATCTATAAAGGCTTATATTTAAATTTATAAAAATAAAGGCATATTGAGTTTACTTGTATTTCTGCAATAAAGTATTCGGATTATTTCAGATTCAGAAGCTTAGGATATTTTATTGGCTAACCTATTTACTGTCAGTTCTGCTTTTATATTAGTGTCAGATTGAAGAGATGATTGAGGCAGTTGATTTTGAATTCATAAAATTGACCTCAAAGTGTCAGGTATGTCATTGAACAAAAAGTAATTTTGAAGCTATTTGGGAAATAAAACTAAAATATCCTCACCTATGTTGATTGTCAAACATTGAGTCACATTTTATCCTTTACTGTGTCTCAATTTACTTAACGTGGTCTGAATATACTTTAATGTGCTGTGCTTTGACAAACTGCATGGAAATGATACGATATTAACCAATAAATCATTGCAGGAACACAGCTGGTGTTTATTTCAGGATATGACTGGTCTGAATTCTGATTTCAGTAACTTTGGACCATATCTCTTCAGCCTCTCCTCTCTTGGTTTGTTTCTCTCTGTCACCTTAACATTTCACTGCACCCCATTTTCAAGATGTTCCCTCTCCTTATTTGGTCTATTTTTATTCCTCACACTGTTGTATTTATCTTATTTACACAAGTTTTGTTCTTTACTATCTGAATGAAATGACATTAATATAATTATCATCTAAACTCACTTTCAATATTAAATGACTTGATTGCAGTTTATTACATCACTATCCCCACTATCATACTATATGTATGGCTAACTTTGGACTTCCTTGTCTTGATCAGTCTTTAATAGAGAGTTATTTACTTTCACTCTGCAAATTCTGGCATACTGCACTCTAAATACAAATACATCTGTTCTATTTCCAGCAATGAATTCTAGGTTGTTACACTTTAGTATTTCATTTTTGTTTCGGCCACAAAACAAAATGCAAATCCGGTCATTATTAAATCTCCATGGAAATGTTGCCATAACTAATATGAAAGGCCAGGGGAAAAAAATTACCTATTGTCTTATAAATCATCATGGAGGGAAGAGATTGGCTGTACCCAGAAAATTATTTTTAATGTTTGGTCCAGAATACACTCAGCCAAAGAATGAATTGCATAATCTCCCATTGATTGCATATGAGAGCAGAGGATGCCACCTGGTTCAGTTGTTAGGGATTACTCTGGAGTTATGTGAATGTAGCAGATATTAATTCAAGCAAGAACCATTCTTCAATTCTTATTTTAAACTGCAAGCAGTAACTTGAAGTTAAAAGCATGCCTTTACAAATAAACAATACTGACTGTGTAGCACAGACTAAGAAATATGGTTTGCAAAATGGTGATCACGAATTGTTTGCATATGCACCAGCCAAACATTAAGACAATGTGGTTGCGTTAATTGGCCTGTATCATTCCAGGATTTGAGTAATAGATTTAAGTAGTTCATTCTAACAATGGGATTTGAATATTGAGTCGTGTCTCCCACTGTGGATATGCAATTCAAAGGAAGCACTGACAACCCAAAGTATTGAAGTAATCAATGTTGTTGTAACTATTGAATCACCTACTGTTATCTATGATTGTAAAGATATAAGAATGTGATGCACTTTGGGTTTGTGGGACTTTACCAAGAGTGTCTCCGAGAGAACTCCTTTGTCCTGATGAATAAGTACTTTCATATCCACCAACTCTCCAATTTCTCATGTGACTTAGTCTCAGTCACAAGACATCCACCTCCAAAGGACTGGCAAATTTGGTGGTGGATTAGGGTAGAATTTTTCATTTTTCTTGTAGTTTATCTTTCTTTATACTTGCTTATATGTTTGCATAATCTTCTATTTGTTTGCAAATGTTCAGTGGATATTCTGTCATTTTGTTGTATAGCTAGTTCTGTACTTTGTGTTGTTCCTCTATCTGTAAACCTGTGTCATTGAAGTGTAGATGAATCACAGACTTCCTTTGTTGTCCCATTGGTGGTCCTTATTGAAAGTGTTTTCCCTATCTATCTAGTTTAAGCAAGTTTTCAGCATTAACCTTGAGCACAAGGCAAGGCACTTTGTTCAGTTCTTTGTTCTCGCTTTCACAGTGGAGTGAGTTGGTTACTTGCTGCTCTGTTTCACTGTTATTTTTATTATAAACATCTAAGAAAATCGATGTAACCGCAAGGTTTGTGCCTCATGCTTGATTTCTGAAGAACTTTCTGCACACACACACACACACACACACACACACACACACACATATTGTTTGATTAAGCATACTTGTTTGTCTTATTGTTTAAATATTTCATTATGAATTATGTATAAAAATATGTGAATTGCATAAGTCCTCATGCTATCACGTGATAGGTGTGCACCTCGAAGTTACACCCGCAGTCCCAGACTCGCACGTGTTCCTTTGAATTAGTTTAATGTTTTGAAGTTATAAAATGTAATAATTGGTAACCCTCCAAGAATAAATACAAAGGTATTCTAGAGTCACACTATGAAAGTCTGAGTTCCAAAACTAAAAAAAATCATCAATCAAAATTCTGAGCATGACAGGTTTCCATAATTATCTGATATCTCAAGATATGTCTTATTTTCAGTTCACAAAAAAGTAATAAAGCATTAGGAATGAGATTTGTCTTGTTATGGTAATGGTAATCCTTCAGTCAGGTTAAGAACAACTTAGGTAAATTGATAATTAAAACTTTGTAAAGCTTTTACACAATGAAATGTCTGATAGGATCTGCAGAACTGAAAGTTTTATACTGTATATCTAAAACATGAATTACTTTTACTGATATGTGTGTTGTGCATTGTAACATCAAAAGAAAGAACACTTAAGGGTGTCACATCTTTAAAAGAACAGAAAGTTTGGGTCCTCTTAGTTTGGTTGTGGCATATATTTCCTATCTTTCAATATTTTTAAATAGGTAACACAACTGGTTGGTCTGTATGGGAATTTGGAAAGGAGAGCTAATTATAACTACGCCTCTGCAGGTAAAATTGCAACCTATCTGTGATCTGAAAATAAGTCAAGGAAGACACTGCAATGCATTTAATTTGTTTTTGCATGGATGTCTGTAATACATTTTTTAACAAAACTAAAGCACGCTATGTTGTTGGACACCGCTGTTCTTTTTAAAAATAATACCTTTTATAGGATTTGTATTTTTTTAACAAACTCGTGTATTATTCATACTCACTGGCAGAAAGTGGTATAGCAGCTAAACTTATGGTTTATCAGCTTTCTCATCTTTCATTGGATAAGTATTAGCACATTACCTGCATTATGTAATTGGTTAAATTATGTATCCTTTTAACTATTTCATTCCTATCTGAGGAATTTTCCTTATCTTATTATAAAAGTGATAGATTTTTCAGAGGCGCCATCTTGGCTATTCTTTATTCCTTTGTCTTACACTTCTTAGCATTATTTCTCAGCTCTTTATTTAGTTTGCTTATTATTTGTATTTTGTCCTCTAAAATGAAATGAAACCTTGGAATTAAGACTTGACAGAGATCCAACAATGTCAAGAATAGAGATAGAGATAAGTTCTTACATGTGCTAATGTGTACATGTACAAAACTAATGAAAAAGCAGAAAGTATTACCCCAATGCAGTAATACTTCCCATGGTTTGATTATTTCGAATTTCAATTCAATGACCACATACTACTTAATTTAAAATTCTGGGGACTGCTACTGCCAATAAATCTCACTTGAGACGGTTAGATTTCAGCTACTTTCCAGCAAATGCTTTACGTCCAATCTCCCTAAGCCTCTATTGTTTATAGGATATGACAGGACTGTGACAGAAAAATATTTCACTTGCCTGTATGATTCTTACTTTAACAATCTTTAAGATGTTTGATTACTCAGAACAAAAAAAAATTGCTCAATTGGCAACTCAATTACCAGTTTAAACATCCTGCCTTAGAAATTGAATACATATTTGTTGCACAAATTGTGCTTAAAAGTTGTTTTATTTGGGATAGATCACAAAAGCAATCTAAGGTGAAATTGAATCTCTTGGGAAACTGAATCACCTTTGCAGAGCTGATATTTTTATAGCATTAGATGCTCAACTATTGGTGTCATAGATTGCACTCCATTGCCAGCAGAAATTGGAGCTATTGGGGAGAACCTATGGCCTTTGTTCTTTTGTAATCTTAAGGAGAGATAAAAAAGCAGGAGTGAATTGCCCTGGAGATGAAGTGTCATTTTGAAGATCTGTGCTGTGAAAATCAATGCGTCAGCCTTTTTCCACTGGTCACCATTGTGGTAACTAATCAGTGATACTCCCCTCACGTCACAATTTCTTCAATCTCGTGTTCCATGATCATCAAAGTAGCTTGATGTCATTTGTGGCACAAAGTTGGTTGGGGCAATAATTAGTGGTGGTGCCGGCGCACAATGGAAAGCACGGTGATGTTACTCTCCATGGACCTCCTGCTCTCTCCCCATTCTACAGTGATATTCTTCAAAGCTGTTAAACAGTCTTCCCTGCTCATGTAAAGTGGTTGCCATGCAAAGAGTCCTTTTAAACAATGATTCCAAAGATCAACAGGGTAACTATGTAGTGTTGGTGATCTTGCATGCAGCTCCAAAGAAATTGCAAAGGTCTCATTTTACCTTTTAACTCTGTGTATGAAAAACCACTACATTAGTAGATTTCAATCTATCTCACATATATTTTCGAGAGCTCAGCATGGTCTGTAACACAAAATGCAGCAAGGTTAACCCTCAGATTTGGGTAAGGCTCATTTACTCAGGTCACCTGATCATGCCTTGTTCTCATTTTTACCATCAGGAAGGAGGTACAGAAGTGTAAATGGATACTCTCAACAATTCAGGAACAGCTTCCTCCCCTCTGTTATCTAGTTCCAAATGGACATTGAACTCATGAACACTACCTCACTACTCTTTTTATTTCTATTTTTGTACTACTTATTTAATTTAACTATTTAAGATATATTTATTTACTGTAATTCACAGATTTTTCTCTATTATGTATTACATTGTACTGCTGCAAAGTCAACAAATTTCACAACATATGGCAGTGATATTAAGCTTGACTCAGATTTCTGATTCTGACACATTCTGGTGACAAATAATATCAAATTATGAGACAATTTATATTTTGGCTTCTTAAACAAATGCATTGATTTGTATGGATAAGAGATCCTCATCAACATAATTTCATTCCAGGTCCCAAAGTGGACAGGATAAAGAGACAATGCACTGCGGCACTCAGTTACAATCATCCTCCAACAATGTTGTGTGGTGCAATAGTCATGACAGACACGAAGTCTTCAAAGGAATAAAATCAATGCAGCAGTGTCTGGATGTTGCATTAAGTTAGTCTCCTTCTCTTCCTTTAGTGGTAGTGACATACAGCCACAATCAGAAACTGCAGCAGCCATACAAAAGCAAGTTCATTGTTTCTGTGAGACAAATGTCATAAAAGTTTGCCTGTTTTTATTTTGTAAGTCTCTGCCTTACCCATTAGTGAAGCACACTTGATAAATAAACAATTCATGTTCTATCAGAGGGTATGATACATCAGAGTATTTTAGTAAGGGGATTTCACTGAGGAATCAAACACATTACCTTTAATCAAACCTTTCTCTTGTAAAGTTTTCAATGAAGGTCGCCTTGATATAAATTTTTTTAGTCTGCTCTTAACTCTCTTCTTCTCAGAGGTGTCAGATGGGCTGTGGTTCAGTCGTAGTACTAAGGGATGAAAGAATAAAATGGTTGTCATTTAACTGAAGCAATTCCTTGTAGAGATAGCTTTTATGTGCTATTATGTGCTACTTTGAAAAGGAAAGTAAGTATTTAAGAATATTGAGTGTTTCTGGCATGCAGTGTAAAATAATTCTCATTTCCAAAGATCTCCTTCCGTTAAAGAAAAAAAATCATACTGACAGCAGAAACTAGAAGGGTTTATTTTCATGATGCACTGTCTTTTAACATAATATAAGCTCTCCATTTGCCTTCTCTCCACTCCTGAAAGTTTTAATCCTTGCCAGGCTCTCACCACCAGATCTCAAAGTTCACGCATAAAAAGTTACCTTGTGTTGGACCATTAGAGTGTTCTGACCAAGGTTACTGCAGTGTAGACATACATTCTTTCCAGCAATCAGGCATTTAAAAAAAAACCTGATCTGTACGCCCTGTCTAAATTCTGAAATGTTCTGGACAATTAGCAAGATGGTGTTGGTAGAAAAGTCAAATCAAACCCTTACGATCATATGTCATCCCCTCTTCTCATTGCTACCATCAACAAGGAGATACAGGAGTCTGAAGACACACACTCAATATTTCAGGAACAGCTTCTTCCTCTCCATCATCAGATTTCTGAATGGTCAATGAACCTTTGAACACTACCTCAGCATTTTCCCTCTCTTTTTGTACTTCTTATTTAGTTTATTTTTCTTTTTACATATATACTTTTTGTAGTTTATAGATTTATTATTATTGCAATGTACTGCTACCGCAGAATAATAAATTTCATGACATATTGTATGTCAGTGATATTAAACTTGATTCTGATTCTCATTCATTCTTTAGTTTTCCACAATGGTTCGTTTTATCACCAATAATTCCCAGGATATAACAATCCTTTGTAAAGAGCAACACACAGAGCAGAGGTCAGGCAGCATCCCTGACGGGAGATAGAAATTGAAGTGTCTAGTAAAGACCGTTCAGAGCCCGATTTTAAATCTTAATTATTTGGAAAAATATACTGCTCGAAACTAAGTGTTAATCAGCCATTCACGAAAGTGGATTGCCTATCTTCACTAGCAAAGCACAAAGAAGTTTCAACTGAATATATGTGCTAAGTGCTCATATATTAATAATATACAATACACCTTCAAGTTGAAAAAATTAAAAACAGATGGTATCCTATTTTTCTTGGCCTGCATTTGCTATAATTAATGCCTTAGATTCTTCTTAAAAATATCAGATGGAAAAATTCCAGTGAGGTATGCAGAATGCGGTATCTTGATAACTTGAAAGCTGAGATAAAACTTATAATAAATAGCAAGTTGGCCCCAGCCAAATGAGAAGAGCGGAACGTTATTGAAACAGGAAGGACACCTGTAACCTAACAGCTTTAAGGAGCTCAGAAAAAGAAGCCAAGTTTAGTTAAGTATTTGCTGCAATTTTCAGTCTTAAATGTGCTCGTAGAACCATAAAGGTTTTAAATCACAGATATTCTCCACTCTATCTACCACTAGTGTGGCATTACGATTGTTCAATATAGCTCGATGCTAGAACCAGGGGAGCAGTATATCCTATTCAACCCCTTACATCTATTCACATATTTAGATTATTGAGGTCTAGAAAACTGCAAATGCTGGCCATTCATTCATTCATTCATTTTGTGCCATGTCATATGAAATAGGCAATCACGGTCTTGACCATGACTGCTCTTAACAAATTTTTCTACATAAGTAGCTTGCCTTCTTTTGTGCAATGTCTATACAAGATGGGTGACCCATAGCCATTATCAATACTCTTTAGAGATTGTCTGCCTGGTGTCAGAGTTTGCATAACTAGCACTTGAGATGTGCACCAGCTGCTCATGCGACCATCCTCCATTTGCTCCCATGGCTTCACATGATGGGGGTTTAAGCAGGTGCTATATCTTGCCCAATGGTGACCTGCAGTCTAGCAGAGGGAAAGAGCATCTTACACCTCCTTTGGCAGAGACATTCCTCCACCCTGCTATCCAAAAAATCACTGTTAGACTGATATGAAATTAATGATTCAGGAAACAATCAGAAGGTCAGGCAGCATCTGAGGAAAGATAAACATTTCAGCTTGAAACTTCTTAATTGGCTAATCTGCAGCTCAACCTATTTACCTGTCTTTACTTGTATTAATGGATATTCTGCCTTCCCAAAAATGAAATTATCTCTGTTTTAAACTAAAATCCACAGAATATGAAAGGCAGAGATGTTGACCATTAATGTTGTTTGAATGAAGAAACATTATCAGATTCAGTTCCTCAGTGATTTGGTTAGATATTGAAATTATGCCGCTTGTTTTGAATTCTCCTTCAAAATGCTTTTTTTCTTTATCACCTCAAATCATTACAGTTCAACGACTTTTCAAGCAGCCTTATTCAGGTAAATGCAAGCAAAGTTCATTGTACGTATGCTTATAATTTATCTTTCTGCATTTGTCCCTCTATATTTTGAATCCCAGAGCAGTTTTTCCTGGAATATGATACTTAGACCATTCAGTAAAATAATTACACCAGCTGGGTCTGAGCTAAAGATTTACATAACTAGAATAAAGTTCATTTCCTCCGGTACACTCACAGCTTTGGTGGAGTCAGACAATTAGAGTTTCTGGATTATAGGATGTTAATATACTGATGGACTTTGAATATATTTCAAAAAAGATATTACTAAATAGAATCATAAATTTTCCTGTCAACCCATTTTGTTTCAAAGGATCATGAGGTACAGAAACCAATAAATTTCAAGGGAACGGGTCCAGTAAGTTTAAATGAATCACAGGAACTAGGGACCATTGTGTGGGAAGAGAGTGCTGGAACCAAGGCCCATTGAATGGAAGGAAGCATGGGTAGCATGGTCCATTGATACATTGAGAATGACGCTAAGTACATCATTTCATTATTTGACTTGGACTTAAAATAGTGGGAGAGTTTACCACCGTTTGTGAATTTTGCAAGTCTAAATTGGAGGCAAATAGTAGGACAGCACAATAATGACTGCATGCTTTAAAGTTGCTGATTTTAATTAAGGAATCTGAAGGAATGGTCCGGGCACTAGAGCGTACCCCAAGTGACTGAACCCAACGTGCGGACATCAGTTTAGGTGCCAGGTCAAATTGAAAAGGCTAGGATGTTGGGGCCCGAGGTGGGGGTCCAGCCAGTTCAGCTTCATATTCTCCATGACATTCTCAGCTCTGTGCTGTACTAAGTGTCCATGGACAAACTCTTTGTGGACTTCAGTTCAGAACATTATATGCTTGAGTGGTTTTCTGTTTTCTCTCTGCACATTGAGTATATGACTGTCCTTTTATGGGCTCTTTTGGGTTTCTTTGTTTAGTGGCCGCCTGTTAGAAGATGAATCTCAAGATTGTATAATGCTGATACATACTTTGATAATAAATGCATTTTGAACTTTAAACTTTGAAACCTGCTTTTTTAAATGTCTACGTTTTACTGTAGTTAATGATAAAATAACAGTATATTTTGCATAGTTTTCTTTTAAGAAAAGGCATATTTTTGAAATTAGAAGATTTCTAAAATTATAGATTGACTATTGTATGCTAAGTGGTGAAATTATGCATACAAATGTATTGAGCTTTATAATGAGGTAAGACCATTCAGCCCCCTTGCTTGTGCCAGCTTTTTGTCAGAATAATCAAATTAGGCTCATTCTCTGATTCTTTCCCTGAATCTCTTCAATTTCACTTTTCTTTTTCAAGTATTTAATTAATTCTTTATGGTTACAATGATGGAATGTTCTTCTAATGATTAAAACCCTAAGATATCGGAGCAGAATTAGGCCATTTCCCTCTCAGCCTGTATCTTCTGCCCGTATCACTTCATGCCCTGACTATCAAATATCTATCAACTTCTGCACATCACACTCTGGCTAAAGAAATTCCTCCTCATCTCAGTTCTCAAAGGATGCCCCTCTGTTCTAAGACTGTGACCTCTGGTCCTGGATTCCCCCCCCCCCCCCCACCATAGGAAACATCCTCTGCAGATCCACTCCATTGTGGCCTTTCAAAGTTAGATAGGTTTCAATGAGATCCCCCCTCATTCTTCTGAATTCCAGTGAGTACAGGCCCTGGAATTATTATTACGTCTAATTTTAGCTCTATTAAATTTTTCACTGATACACCGGATCTGTTGAGTATTTCTAGCATCATCTGTCTTATTACATTGTTCCTTTAACAAGCACATTTAGATCTATGATGACAAATCTTTCAGATAAACATTTCTTCTAACAACTTTGCTGAATACATTTGCTGAACTGCACACAAATTTGTAGAATTATAGAAGTGCTACACAAATGTTCCAGCCTGAAAGGGATGAATCTGTCCCAAATTGTATTGGTTGATTATTTTTTCCTTAATGGAAAAATGATAATCACAAGCTGGTCATGGAGAATTCTCAGAGAATGTGATTATAGGTAAAATACTTTAAAAAATGTATGGTAGCATGTCATAAATATGAAAGTTGTCTAAAGTACCTGATGTACAATTTATTAAAATAATGTTATGTAATGCCTTCTTCTGATTTCCTTCCCTAACCTACATCTTCCTTTTTTTGATCTGCAGCATGAGTGCCCAATCTTTTTTACACCACGGGTCCCTCCCATTATCTGAGTGTGAGCCTTTTAGCTACAGTGATATGGCACAGTTTGCAATAATCTACATGATCTGATTCAGATCATTTCAACTTTTCTTTAGTATACTCAACTTTTCTTGGGAGATGACAGTACTGATATGGCAACTATTCTTAAGATGTGATGTTGTAATAGAGAAAGGAGATTTGGCCACATATCTCAAATATTTTGTAACCGCTGGATGCAAATCCTGGAATTATTTAGGTCTGATTTTTCCTCTGTTTTTGGGGTTGTTGTATATGGAATGAGGACAGGATGTTTCAAAAATCAATGGTAGAAATGCTGATCTTATTATTCAGCTATAATAAACTGTGTAAAATGAAATAAAAGGTAGTCACGGCCAAATAACACAGCTGCTGCCAGCATAACCAGAGCCTTTCTACTTATATGTATGTTATGAAGTGATTATTGGAATATTTCCAAGCACCATTGTCCTTTTAAGTGTACAGAGTGTGGCAAATTATAAATCAAAATATTGGCATAAACAAGGGGGCTGCAAAAGATGCAACCATGGCATATACCTACAGCAGTTACAATAAGTTTCATAAGTACTTCAGAAAGCTTTTATCATGTTCAATAAATCAAGGTATTAATCATAAACTATTAGAGCTTTGTAAGGCACAGCAGCATGGTGTTTAGCACAACACTTTACAATACAAGGGTCCAGATGCTGCCTGTAAGAACTTTGTACGTTCTCTCCGTGACTGCGTGGGTTTCCTCCAAGTGCTCCATTTTCTGTCCCACAATCCAAAGATGTACCTGTTAGCAGGTTAATTGGTCACTGTAAATTGGCCCATAATTGGGCTAGAGTTAAATTGATGGGTTGTTTGGGCAGCGTGGTGTGAAGAGCCAGAAGGGCCTAATCCACACTGTATTTCAATCAATATTTTTAAAAATTATGGATATATTTCCTCACTATGCTAACATAGATAAATTGTCACCTGACACATGCTTGGAATGGCTGTTGCTGGGTTTTCTCTTTCAATCTGCCCATAACAAAGATAAAACTGATCAACAGTTACTCAAATTGAATAGTGAATCATTATACTCCACTTCCTCTTATTATCAATGTGATGCTATATATTGGAGTGACATTGCACTTCAATTTGCAACCTATTCTAAACTGCTAGTTCTACATCATGCAAATACTAAGAACCTTTCTTGTGCGTTAACTTTACTCAGATTTGGGATTTTTATTTGAATCATGGGATCAAGTCCCACTTATTGCTGTGAAGTTGGCTGATAATTTAGCTGTTACTTGAAAACAATACTCTGGCTGTATTGCGTTCTTGGAGCTGTGAAAACTATAAAAGATCTGTTGGTCCTGGTTGAAGGAAAGCAGTGGAGTTTGATGGAATGCAGAGGAGTTCCTCTGGTCTACAGGCCAATGCTTTATCCCTTAAGCAACATCACTGAAACAGATTATATGCTTATTTATCTCATTATTGCATGGGAGACCCGCTTTAGGTAAATTTGCTGCTGTGATTCCCCAACTTAAAACAATGTCTTCACTGATGAAATACTTCATTGTTTATGAAATGTTTTGGATATTCTGTGAGTATGACAGGGAATATATAAATGCAAGTCTTTTCTATGTGTATTTAAGATGCATACTATTCAGTCAGATTATATTTTGGCACTAGTCTTAAAAGAAGATAATTACATGCTGCTTTATCTGTACCAGATGTGAACAAACACATGTTAAATGTACAAGACAAGAGTGGTTGGTTATTATACCCCAGTTTCCAAAATTTTCTTCTTTGGTCAGGAATGTTACATTGTATGCTTGGTGTACATAAAAAATGTAGATTTCTCAAGCAAAACTACAGATGAAGACCAAATTTCTTTTGCATTAGCCTGGATCTTCCATTTCTTGACAAAACAGTCCTTTAATTTACTGTCATATCAATTAAAAAGTAACTTTTATCTATTTTATTTATGGAGATACAGTGCAGAATAAGTCCTACCAGCCCTTCCAGCCATGCAGCCTAGTAACCCCTAATTTAAATCTAGCCCAATCACAGGACAATTCACAATGACCACTTCACCTATCAACCGGTACATCTTTGGACTGTAGGAGGAAAACATAGCACCTGGAAGAAACCCATGTGGTCATGGGGAAAAGATACAAACATGGGAATTGAACCCAATTGTTGGTACTATAAAGCGTGGTGCTATCCACAATGCTACTGTGCCACTGTGGATTGATCTTTACACTTGGATATTTAACCATTGATGGGCAGTATATGTTCAGAATAAAAAGTAATATTACTGTTCCAATCTTTCATACATTTATGGAATTTTATGCTATCCAACTTTGGGTGAAGAAACAAATAGAGTTGCAGGCAGTAGCAAATAATTTTAATCAACACACAATGCAAATATCATGTGGCTGTGGCAAAAGTGGAAGATAAACAAATATAATGCAAGAAATAAACTGCTGGAGGAATTCATTCTACACAGAGAACATTTTTTTTTGCTGGGTCTGCAAAGCGGCCTCAACATGCAGGGTCTCATCATGTTGACTATTCCTCTTCATCCACAGATGTTACCAGACCAACTGGGTTCCTCCAGCAGTTTTTTTTTATTTTCTCCAGATTCCTGCATCTGCAGTCTCTTGCATCTTCATAATGCAACATATCATTTGCTAAAGGAACAAAGATTTATCATTTGTCATTTGAACAATGATTTCTTAAGCAATTACTTCCAACGTATTATGAACAACAAAGACGATTTTGTGGAACAATATATTAAGTATCCCTAGTAATGAGTACAAGGTCTATTGACAATAGATGTTAGAGTAAAGTGCTATTGATTGCTGGTTTTCATGAATATGACAAAATCTATTAATCTGAACTGAAACAAAATGCCTGCAGTTTTCTGAAGTACAATGTCATTGACTTGACATAGCAAACTCATTGTACTAACTGAGTGTGTTAATGTTTGAGGTTGACGTCACTTTGTATACCCAACAATAAAATAAGTTCTCCATGTAAGAGTGACTATCTCTGCCAGATGCCAGTCTGAACAGCTTCCAAGAGGTTTTCACAGATGATAACAATTATGACAAAGACAATAATCTAGTTGGCACCATGCTGAATTTTCTGTGGAATCATAGGGAGCATAAACTTGCTTTTTTATCATTTAACACTCATTTAAAGATAGTGACATCCTGATGAATTGCAAGACCAAGTTTTATTTTAAATAAAATAATTAAAGTCAAATAATCAGATAAAAGCCTCGAATACCTTCAGAGATGGAGGTTCTTCATTGCTGCTCTACACACCAGCTGCGTAATGGGCAGTAAGTAATCACATAAAAAGCATATTCCAAACTGGTGCTACTTGAGGGGCTGCAGAAGATTTGCTCTGGTGCTGTGAGTGCATAATTTTCATTTGTATGACATGCAGTGAGCTTGAGTGTTTTCAGAAGCAGCAAGCTCTGGTTAAAACTGTCCAGCTCTGTTTAGGATCATCATTTCTGAAAGTGGAGGTAGTTTATTAAACCCAACAACAGCTGGAACTCATTGTGCATCCTGACGAATATAGACAGCAGCAATGACAGTGAAGATTTGGGAGCATGCATCCCACTTCACAAAAACTGACTTGAAAATCATGATGGAAGCAGTTGACTATCAGGCAGGTTCTGCTGCAGAAGTGACTCTGCTTGCTTCTAAGAGCATGTCCAGGGAGAAACACGTGAGCAGTAATTTCAGAGCTGCAGAAAATCGAATGAGCACTCAAGTGTTCAGCTTTAGTGCAAAAAGCTACAAACACATATAGATAGGCACATTATCAATGGATACATATCATACTGAACACTGGTAGCAAATCCTGATTGGACCTACTGTGCCTTAATTGGTTCAAGGATAGGTTAGGCAGCTTGAACTTTTACAGCTAACTATAGAATTTGATAATGGTATGCTGCAAGCTGTGATATATTTCATCTATATCATCCAATGCATCTAGAATGGCCCAGTGCCTATTTAGTTCAGAGTAGCCTTAACATTCAGATAAAACAGTTCATAACTGTGTATGTCTGTGGAAGGTGACATATCTTTTATCACTGCCCTGGCAGACCTTCACCTCAGGATGCTATTTCCTTAGACATTGTGACTCCCAAAAGACTCTTGTGAGATAAATTCCAACCCAAGCTCTTCTGTCCTCCTCACCCCCACTATCAAGTTCCTCTGGCAGGTCGTCCTTAAAATACTTACCACTTCCCCCCAACACCATCACTGCTCCCCCACTGCCCAATAATTGCAAAGACAGCTCAGCGTGACCATAATGCAAGAAGCTAAAATGAGCAGGATTGAAATGCATTCTTGAGCTTAGTGGTCAGTAACATTCCCCATGTAACCTATAATTGGAATTAATTGTGGAATTACCATGTTCCATTTCAAATGACCTTCTGCACTAAACCTGCAGATATCGACAATCCCTTTAAATAGAAAGAGTAAAGAGCACAGTCACACCGTTAAATCCTGATTTCCTGAGCCTGATCTTGTCTGCATTTAAGCAGCAATGGACTGGTGTCATTGTTACTTTCTTTCCGTGTTCCATATATAGGCATGTTCAGCATTCAAAAACTGCCAAACAATAGTTGTTCTATGCAACATTAGTGCAAAATCTACTTGTTTGCATTTCAATCTTACATTAGAACTCAACCAATTAGCTCTTAAAAATATGAGTGATATGATTAAATTTCTCAAGTATGTGTGCTTTGTTTTTACAAGTAAGAAAATTGCCTATGAACAATTCATTTGAAGGCTAATTTTTGTCGAAGTATGTCTTAACAAATATCTCAGTTGAGTACAGATTCTCGCAAAAGAAATCCTATGGAAACCTAAAGGGTAAACAGATTGCTGACACAAATAAGGTGTGGTTCATGACCCAATTTTGTCAATGTGTTCACACAGAATTAATGGAAAGAAGTCCATCACTGCCTATTCATTCTATTTTCTTTAAATTTGAGAGGCTGGAAAAAATGACTTTACATTTTGTACATTGCACTGATGGGTTACATGGCTTTTGATTAGAACATCTGTATTTGCTAACTTTTCAGATGAACATTTAAAATTAACAATCAAATGCCACATACTACCTTTCTGTATGCTGGACTGAAAGGAGATTAATCAAAGTGACAAGCAACATTATCTCTGTTTATTTGCGTAATCTGTCTCGACTAATCCCTGATTATATGCAAATGTCATTGAACAACAGGATATCCTTTAATATCTGACTCTCTTCAGAGATCATTCTTCAATAACAAATGGAAATCTCAGACATGATGGAAGACGGAAAACACTGCATTGGCTGAGACTGAGCCCAGATACAGCACGGAAAGAGAACCTTTGGCCCATTTAGTTCATGCTGAACCATTTAAATTGACTACTCCCTTTGACCTGCACTGGAACCATAACCACCCCTACTGCTATCATCCATGTACCCAAAAGCATAACACTTAGATGTGCAGCTAAAATTGCAACGTTTACCATGTATCACATTTTTCAATTATTTAATAGTGTCACAATTAACTTAATTATGTGGCCATGAAGATTAAGGGTTTAAAACAAATCCAGAGTATGCTGCAACTATTCAGCAGGGCAGGCAGCATCAGCAGTGAGAGAAACAAATTTATATTTCAAGTCTTTCAGCTGAACTAAATTCAAATCAACTCAGAACCCACTCAGTGACCGGAACTGTTCAATTCGTTTCTCTAGTCACAGACACTGCCTAATTAGTAGAGTATTTCAAGCTTTCTATTTATATTTCCAGTTTCTAACATCGGCTGATATTTCTTTTATTTTGCTTTTCAGTGAATACTTAGTACTTATTTCTGTTTAGATTTTCACCTTCTACTTGAACCATCTAATCACGTAAGAAAGAAGACCTAGGCCTCGATGCCTCCTTGATTTCCTGACCCCCAGCAACAGCACCTCCTCCACAACCACCATCAGCACAGGTGCACTGGTGCACCGCATGCTCTCCCCTGCTCATAGTATTTTTTTTTGTATTGCAATGTACTGCTGCTGCATAACAGCAAAGTTCACGACATATGCCAGTGATATTAAACCTGATTCATGGATAGAGTGAGGAAGGCATGATTGCCCACGTCATACAATGATTGCTCTTGGGTTTTGTTGACGTCAAGAGAGAAGCTGTTTCATCATTCAACCAGACTTTCAATCTGCCTTCTATATGCCACCTTTGATTCGGCACATAATGACGATGGTGATTATCATATCAGAGGACCTGTCCTGGGACCAACATATAAGTGCCATTAATAATGTTGAGTGTAACACTCTTTTTACATTCAGCTTTGATGGCATTTTATATTGAAATCCACAGAGAATAATATTAACTGTGCAATAATGGTATTCTATTTTATCTATACATTTTCCACCTGATGAGAATTTGCAAATGAGAAATAAATTGAATATCTACCTCAACTCTGTTCTTCTATAAAGAACCTTATTCGGAATATTTTAAATCAGTCTCAGCTGCGTTAAAAGAAGACGATGGCATGCAGAAAATGGAAGTCCATCAGAGAATGTCACAGAGTCATAGAAAAGTATAGTGCAGATACAGGCACTTCAGCCCATCGAGTCTGTGCCGAACCACTTAAACTGCCTACTCTGATCAACCTACACCAGGACCATAGCCCTCCATACCTGTACTGTCCATGTACCTACCTGAACTTTTCTTAAATGTTTAAATCGAGCTCTATGAGGAATATGTGGAAATAACATACTTATACTCAGAGAGAAAAAATACTCTAACTGGTTAACCAATGTAATTCTTGCCTAGAGAAGTATTGAGGGAAGCTTAGTCATAGTGTCATTGATTAACACATCATAAAAAGGGGACCTTGGCCCACATGTCCATGCTAACCAAACTAAGCCCATTTGGTCCACATCCCTCTGCACATCTCCTAGCCTTCGAAGCTTATGGAGACAATGTCCTCATCTTGTCTGGAAAATTGTCTAATTTTTGCCATATTGCCTAATTTTAATATCAGTAATTTTCACAATGTGATCAAAACAGTTTAATAGACATATACATGCAACAATATTGTTATATATTTGCATTTACAATCATGTATCCAAAACAGAAAAAGAAAAATAATTATCAAAATTTCATTTATTTCTTCCATACACCTATTGACTAAGGTTGTAGTTACATCCTGGAGAGCTTTAAGCATTGTGAATGATCTGTTTTATATTTACATTTATTGCCATATACATAGCCTATATTCTTGTTGGCTCAGCAAACCTATCCTGTGAATTACTGAGCCATTCCAACTTTGGAACCCTGGGTTCTTTTCCATCTGAGCTAACTTAGCTGACTTCAACAGACATGGTGAAGGACTTGATGGATTGGCCTTAGAAGTTGGAGATGAGAAACAAAAAGTCAGGTTTGCAATCTTGAACAAGTAATTGTAGATTTTGAACAAGGACAGATTAAAAAAAAACCCAGAGTGAACTGTATTGAAATATGCCTTTGTGTTTTATATTATGTGTTCCTGATTGGCTTTTTTTGTTGCTGTTTGCACAATTGTTTTTGAGTGTGGCAGTGGGAAGGTGGGGGGAGAAGGTCTGATGTCTGATCATGTTTTTCTTTGAATGTGTTGGTTCCATTGGTTCTTCTTTGTTTTGTGACTGTTGGCAGAGAGAATGAATTTCAGGGTTGTATATTGCATACATAGTTTGGTAATCAATGTATTTTGAACTGTGAACTTCAAAATAATTCAATCAGATTGCTTAGGCTTAATAGATTCATAATGACACACCAGAAGGTGAAATTCACCTGCTGTTTTATTCCAGTAATTTGTTGCTTTCCAGAATAGCAGGAAGGGAATTGATAAGAAAAAAGAATACTTTATGATACTCTAAATATCTGAGGCAAAAATAATAAACTTATCAACTACACTGTTGCTGTAACTTTGTGCCATTCATGTCCACTGAGAACAAAAGCCTAAAAAGGATAAAGTATGGTTATAAATTGTTTTTTTATTTGTACCCAAGGGGCTTTTTACTTCTTGGAAGACAACATCTCATTTACAAGTAATTAGATCAGGCCATGCGGTAGTTTTATTATCTTTTATATACAGAATGGTGTAAAGTGCATGAAAAATACATTTCTTAGTTTAATCTTATTCAAACATTACTGTGAATGCTAAAATCATAATCCTAATAAAATGTATTCAGCAATAAATATGGTACAAATCAGAAGTCAAATTTTCTCAAACATGACGATAAATAGAATGGATTTAAATATTTGTCTTAAACCTAAAGCAAGTCTTGTCACCATGCTAGTTACAACAATCATTGCATGTTGTCCACAACACTTGCAGTTTAATTCCCTGTGCTCCTAGTACCAGTCTCAAAGATATCCTATGTATTTTCTTGTGTCAATAAATTTGACACTTCGTTAGCTCTTTGGGTTGTTTATAGGAATTATAGATCAACTATGACTAACTTTCATCTTAGACAAGTGCAAAGATGGCATTTACTACAAAAACCTTTTTGAAGTGGTGATGGTGTGGTGGTAAACTACCCTCTTGTATCTTAACAACATGTCGATGGTAGAGACTCAGAGGACATAAATTTCCACACAGTGCAATAAGGTATATAAAGAAACAAAATGGGGAAATCGAGTCTCAGATTAAATCTCTTTAGATCCTGAGCAACTGAATTCTTGACTCAGAATGAAGTACTCAACTGCCTCAACAATCTTATGAAGTTAATTAGTTAGACAAGTATCCTGTAGCCTTCTCAATAATCACAAATCAGTAAATATTGCTCATGGGTACACAGACTAAATGTTTCATTTGGTTATTAGTGCCAACATTCTTATTATTGTGGTAGAAATACTTCTCATTCTTGTTGTTGGAATGTGCAAAGCAGCCACATCCATTTAGTTCTCACGATCATGCTGGACTGCTCAGCTCTTTAACTTCAGAATAAAAACATCTTAACCAGGGTCTTTGTAAGTATTCAAATATATTGAATTAATTTTCTTCAAAGCGAGATGGAATGGTAGCGTGTTGGTAGCACAGCGCTGTATAGCACAGGTGACCCGAGTTCAATTCCCACCGCTGCCAGCCAGGAGTTTGCATGTCCTCCCCATGACTGGGGGGATTCCTCCTCATGCTCTGGTTTCCTCCTACAGTCTAATGATGTACCGGTTGGTGAGTTAGTTAGTTATTGTAAATTGGATTAAACTGGAGGATTGCTGGGCAATGTGGTTCGAAGGGCCTATTCCACTCTGTATCTTAAGAAAAATTTTTAAAAACTTGGCTGAAACACTGATTAATTTGTGAATTGCATAAGCAAATATAGATCTCATAAACAAGCATTAGTTCTTGAAAAACTGGGCTTGCCAACATCTTTTGTATCAAATATGGTAAGTCTCCCTAAAGGCTATAGTTGTTTGCGCTGTCTAGTGAATTTTGGCATCGGGCGATTCAAAGTGACAAATATGAGAATGTCTGAATTGGTATGGGCCTACGTTTGAATTTTAACAAGGTATGAACTTCAGTGTGATTTTTTTTCATAGTAAATTTTATTTTTGTAATGTAATTAAGATGATATCTACGGTAGGAAATGGTGCTAAAAGAAACATGATTGAAATACATCTTGGAAAACAATCATGATTGTTTCAATACATCATGATTGAAAAACAAGATGAAATACTGTCATCTTTGCAATTTATTCTGTTCAGTAGAATCCAGATGTCATGACAAATGGTGAAACAGCCAATACCCGCACAATGTTGGTGAAAATGCTAGCCAATGTTTCACAGTGATGCCAGATCAATCCTTAAATTTTAACCTTAGTTCCAAGTGGAAGCAGCTTCCAATACAGTAAAGGCCATCAAGTTTGTGAGCATGCTCACATACCCAATCACACACTCACACAATCTCTGAAGAAGAGTGATTACTGGGTTTAGCTGAGTGGATGGAAACTGGTAGTGTTGGAGTTTGCAAAATCTGGGGCAGTAAAGTTGGCAGGTGGCAAATATGATAAATAGAGCAGCGGCAAAGATAAGGAAAATGGAATGACATAAAGGATTCAAAGAAGAGTGTGAAAGGAGAAAATCAAGTTGAGTGCAAGTACTAGTGTCCAGGGAAACAGGGATTCGAAAAGATTAAGTAATTCAGTGTTAACACAAATAGAGCGAAGAGCATCCTGGATTTTCTTGGAATTGGAGTTGAAATTTCAGAACCTAGACAACTAAAGGCAGAGCTCTAGTAGGGTTAAAAAGGGGAGTATGGATTAAAAATAAATTTATATAATAATGGGTATATGATCAGTTCAAGAAACAACAGTGGAGCAAAGAGATAGAAGGAATATTTCTGGTCAATGAATTTCTCAAAGATCATCAATTTAAACTGTTAACTTGGTTTCTATCTGCACAAATACTGCTGACTTCCTGATATTTTCAGCATTTGCTATTTTTAAATTCTGCATTACTTTCCTCCTTTGCTCCCCCCCACTCGTTTGTATGGTTTGTTGCATGCAAGTCACTGCCAATTTTTTGCAGAGTTACAAAATTATAATTGCACATCTAAAGTACTTTATTTCCTCAGATGCATTTGACTGTATCTGGTTAATAATGTGCAAATTATATTCTAAATGCAAGTGCTTTACTTCTAAAAGTCGAGTGTTACAGATTCTGAGACAAGTTCATCTCACGTGCAAAGTGGCAATTCTGGATGGAATTGGAATCACTGAAGCTTGCTTGACAGCTGTGGCAGGTCTTGAATACAATTACCTCTTATAAAGTAAAACCAAGTGACACAGGTTACCACAAGGCTTCGTTCCCAGATGCGCTCAATACCTCCTGTGTTTGCTCTGACCATCAAAACAAGGAGGAACCATTACAAACTCCCACAACTCCTGATAACTCTGTTATTTCAGTCTCTGAGGCTGACATGACAGCATCCTTCAGGAGGGTAAACCTACGGAAAGGATCCAGCTCAGATGGGGTACCTGGCCAAGTACTAAAGACCTGTACTGATCAACTGGCTGAAGTATTCACCAATATTTTTAACCTCTCGGCAGCATGAGGTACCCACCTGCTTTAAGAAGGCTTCAATTAAACTGGTGCCTAAGAAGAATGTCGTAACCTGCCTCAAAGACTATCATCCAAAAGCACTTACGTCCACTGTGAAGAAGTGCTTTGAGAGGTTAGTGATGAAACATATCAAGTCCTGTCTGAGAAGTGACTTGGATTCACTCCAGTTTGCCTACCAGCACAACAGGTCCGATTAGTTGCCATTTCATTGGCACTTCACTCAACCCTAGACATCTGAATAGCAAATATGCATACATCAGGATGCCCTTTATTGGCTACAGCTTGTCATTCAATACCATAATCTCCTCAAAACTAATCAATAAACTTCAAGACCTTGACCTTGGTATCTCCTTGTGCAATTGGATCCTTGACTTCCTCGCTTGCAGACACTAGTCAGTTCGGATTGACAGAAACATCTTCTCCACAATTTCCATTAGCACAGGTGCAACACAAGACCGGGTGCTTGGCTCCCTGCTTTACTTGCTTTCTACTTATGAATGTGAGGCCAAGCACAGTTCCAATGCCATGTTTAAGTTTGCTGATGACACCACTGATGTTGGCTGTATCAAAGGTGGTGATGAATCAGCATATAGGAGGGAGACTGAAAACCCGGCTGAGTGGTGCCACCACTATAACCTCTCACTCAATGTCAGCAAGACCAATGAGCTGAATATTGACTGCTAAGAGGAGAAAACTAGGGGCTCATGAGCCAGTCATTGGGGGATCAGTGGTGGAGGGGGTCATCAACTTTAAATTCCATGGTGCTATAATTTCAGAGGATCTGTCCTGGGCCCAGTGTGATTATGAAGGTAGCAGAGCAGCACCTTTTCTTTCTTAGAAGTTTGCGATGGTTCAGCATGACATCTAAAACATTGACAAACCCCTATAGATGTGTGGTGGAGAGTACATTGACTGGTTGCATCATGGCCCAGTGTGGAAACACCAATGCCTTTGAATGGAAAATCCTACAAGGAATAGTGCATGTAGTCCAGTCTGTTGTGAGTAAAGCCCTCCCCACCACTTCAGCGCATCTACACGAAGCACTGTCATAGGAAAGCAACATCCATTATCAAGGACCCCCACCATCCAGGCATGCCCCATTCTCTCTGATGCTCAGCACCATCATGAACAGTTATTATGTTCAGCATTAGGCTCTTGAACCAGTGTGGATAACTTCATTCAACTTCACTTGCCCCATCACTGAACTGTTCGCACAGCCTATGGACTTTTAGTCTCATGATCTCAATACTTATTGCTTATTATTTATTATTATCATTTCTCTTTTTTCTTTTTGCATTTGTTGGCTTTTTTGTACATTGGCTATTTGTCCGCACTGTTGGGTGTGGTCTTTCACTGATTCTATCATGTTTCTCAGATTTACTGAATTTACTGAATATGCCTGCAAGAAAACGAATCCGTGGGTTGCACGTGGTGACAAATGTGTTTGTGCTTAGATAATAATTTTTCTTTGAACTTTGAAGTTTATACCAGAATTAAACTTAATAGCATGAATTTCCAGGTGGTTGCTTGCAACTTGGAAATTTCCAGGGGAAGCCAACACACAAGGTAATATCAAAGTGAACTCTTCTGCAAAATATACAGATTGAGGTTTTCATTCGTTAGTAATCTGTAGGTGTGGGGCATGGGGATTCCACAATGAGATTTCCCACCCTGATACATTGCAGCAACAGAACACCACTGAAGGCAGGAGGAAACCTCCTCACTCACTGACTCTCACTAAGAACATTGCCGGGAAGTGCTGTACGAGAATGTCAGCCTTCTGACTCACAGTTTCGACAAGCAATGTACTGAATGATGAGTTTTATCCTTTCATAATAAACATGTCAGAGACCACATCAAAGCACAAGGAGATACTGGAGAATTCTAGTTATAGAGAAAGATAACATCTATTTGACACATTTTTGATCTCACATATTATGTGAGGAAACGAATTAATTACTTTCATTTTCAAACATTTTTTTTTAACCTGATTCAGTTTATACAGCCTTTTTTTATGTCTTAAGTTGGTGAATTGATCAGGCGCTGTAATATTCTTTAATTTAGTTTACCTAATAATATAATTAAACTATTTGATCAGGACTATTTAACAGCTGCCCCTGATTTTTTACCATTTGGAGAATCACTGGGTAATGACCAGGAATAGCAACCATAGCCAGTCAGAAAAAAAACAATATCATGGAGGACCCACTCAACCTGCTCGTGGACTGTTTCTCCCACTCCCATCAGGAAAGTGCCTACCAGCATGCACGCCAGAGCCACTAGTTACTTCCCCCAAGCTCTCATACTGATCAACACCTCCACTTATTAACCACTCTATATCTCCCCCCCCCCACATACACATCATCTATAAACACAATCAATCTATGCATAGAAGAGTAACTTGTACATTGGGTTTTACAGGATATATTTTGTGTTCATATTTATTGTTTTCTTTATGCTCAACATGTTTTTTTAAGCTGCATTAGAACTGGAGTAGCAATCATTGTGATCTTCTTTATACTCATGTACTGGACACAACAGATGACCCCAGAAGAATCACAGGTGAAGTGTTGCCTCACCTGGAAGGATTGTTTGGAGATCTAGCCTCACTTTATCCCTGCATTCAGCCAAAGTGCTATACTTGCCCATTCGCTTCCTCCCTCACCTCTATTCAAGGTCCCAATACGATCCATCCAGATGAGGTAACACTTCACCTGTGAATCTGTTGGGGTTGTCTATTGAATCAGTTTCCTTCCTCTCCATCCCTTTATCTTTCCCACTCATCTGGCTTCATCTATCACCTTCTAGCTAGTCCTCCTTCCTCTCCCTTCATCTTCCCCCTTCCTTTCCCACCTTGAAGAAGTGTTTCAGCCCAAAACATCAAATGTTTATTGTATTCCATAGATGCTGCCTCTCCCTCAGATCTCCTCCAGAATTTTCTGTAAGGACATTGAGAGGCTTCTTTACTTTTGATTGGATGATCTCTATTGTTCTTTTTGGGGGGGGAGGGGATCATTTTAAATATTGTGAAAGATACTTATTTTAAACTTTTTGAAGATGTGTTATATATTTAAATTTAGAATCTTCTGAAAATTTGTGATTCTCATTCTCAACCTTTCAACTGATTCAATTTTGTTTCCTGGGTTAAGCCTTGCATTGTAGTTGTTGAAGCACATCCTATTGCTCATGCAAACATGTGACGCAGTTTGCCCCATGGAGGACCTTGCACTGGACAAGAACCCTTGATGCTATACTCTACTCTTGAAGGAAATGATCTGTGCTTGCACTTGATATTGTGTTTACAACATTGGGACAAAAATTCATATTATTAATGCCAGATAGAGAGTTGAGAAAACTAAAATGACCCAGTTTCATCCATTAACTAGGCAAGGGATGCATTTCAGGAATAAGAACTTACTCTTTACTGGTTTTCTTTATGAAATAATGACTTACTCTGTTTTAACTGAATATTATTCATATATAGTTCTAATAAGCAAGCAGAACTCCCTTAGGAAGAATATAAAAGTTATAATTCTAGCCATACTTTAGTTATTTAGCTTCAACCATCATAATTTAATCAAAGACCAAGGATAATAATATCAGTGCTTATGAATCTAATGTTTAAATTATTACCATTCTATGCAACATTTTCATTGATTACTTTTCTAATTTTGAAACATTAAGAATTTCTATTGTTTAATAGGATGGGCTGATATTGGAGAGGGTTCAAAGGAGGCTCACAACAATGATTCTGGGATTGAAAGGCTTGCCATATGAGGAATGTTTGATGGCTCTGGGCCTCTACTCTTTTGAATTCAGAAGAATGTGGGTTGACCTCATTGAAATCTGTTGAATGTTGCTAGGCCTTGATAAAAGATGTTTCCTGTGGTGGGGGAATCTAAGACCAGTGGGCACAGCCTCAGAATAGAAGGGTATCCTTTTAGAACAGAGAGCAGATGACCTTAGCAGATGATCCTGTGGCCTCACTACAGGAAGGATGTGGAAGCCATAGAAAGGGTGCAGAGGAGATTTACAAGGATGTTGCCTGGATTGGGGAACATGCCTTATGAGAATAGGTTGAATGAACTTGGCCTTTTCTCCTTGGAGCGAGGGAGGATGAGAGGTGACCTGATAGAGGTGTACAAGATGATGAGAGGCATTGATCATGTGGATAGTCAAAGGCTTTTTCCCAGGGCTGAAATGGTTGCCACAAGAGGGCACAGGTTTAAGGTGCTGGGGAGTAAGTACAGAGGAGATGTCGGGGTAAGTTTTTTACTCGGAGAGTGCTGAGTGCGTGGAATGGGCTGCCGGCAATGGTGGTGGAGGCAGATACGATAGGGTCTTTTAAGAGGCTTTTAGATAGGTACATGGAGCTTAGTAAAACAGAGGGCTATAGGTAAGCCTAGTAATTTCTGAGAAAAAAAGTAGGGACATGTTCAGCACAACTTTGTGGGCTGAAGGACCTGTAAGTTTTCTATGTTTCTATGTTTCTACAAGGAGGAATGTCTTTAGCCAGAGGATGCTGAATCTGGAGGCCAAGGCATTGGGTATATTTAAGGAAGAGTTTGATAGATTTTTGATTAGCCAGGGTGTGAAGGGATACGGGGAGAAGGCAAAAATTGGGGCTGAGGGAGAAAGTGGATCGGCCATAATGAAATGGTGGAGCAACTCGATGGGCTAAATGGCTTAATTCTGCTCCTATAGCTTAAGGTCTTATGCCTTAACGATTAGATTTAACATGAAAGATGCTCACAAAATGAATAATGCAGTGAGCTCATCCACTTAGAAAGCAGGAGATCCTCATACCAACTGCAGCCTCTGGTGAGTTGACTGATCTTAGGAAGCACAGCAGGGAACTAAAATGTATGGGAGGGGAGTTAAATCAAAAACAAGCAAAGTCTACAATTCCTGATTACAACCCTGTAATCTTTCTGTAAGTCACTGGGCAAATGTTGGTGGAGAAAAAAAAGGAACAGGTGTGATACTCCCAGCAACTGGACAGCCTGCTGGCACTAGTTACTTACAAGGTGAAAAGTACAGATAGAATGCATCTGAGAGGATAGGACTTCACAGCAAGCTAATAGATTTATATTTAATTGATCTTTACTGAAGAAGTCAACATATTGCCTCTTCAACGGCAGCAAATTCAGAATTACAAATATTTTGTAGTAGGTATTTTTATTAATATAGAAAAGAATTTATACTGCAAAATCTTGATCTAACTCATATTCAAGTAAACTAACTCATGTTCATTTCCAATGTCATAATATGGATACCGCAAGGTGAGAGTCCTTCTAGATAACAAATAAGTTTGATTAGACCGTATACACATGATTTTTTTTAAAGTCAATCAACATAGTTATTGTTTTGTGTAATGATGGGTTCTCAGGCTGAACTATTTCTGAATGCACACAGAGGGCTTAACCAATGAAAGCAGGCAATCATTATTTATGTAAGTATTATACTAGCAACACACATAAAATGCTCATGGAACTCAACAGGCCAGGCAGCATCTATGGCAAAAGGTTAAACAGTCATCGTTTCAGGCTGAGACACCGATGAAGGGTCTTGGCCTAAAATGTCAACTGTTTACTCTATTCCATAGATGATGCCTGGCATGTTGAGTTCCTCCAACATCTTTTTTGTGTGATGCTTGGATCTCCAGCATCTGCTGATTTTCACTTGTTTGTATGTATTGCACTGTGCTGCTTTAGCTGCATCCCAGTGATATGGATGGTAAAATTTGTAAAAACAGAATATCTTGGTGAATAATTGAAAGACAGTTAAACTTATGCACTACAAAGCAGTAAGCAGGGGTTCCCAACTTTTTTAATGTCATGGACCAGTACTATTATCAAGGGGTCCATGGACCACAAGTTAGAAACACCTGCAAGAGTGAGTGGGATCCATCTGAAATATTTTTTTTAGAACATAGAGTTAGTTTGGTTATCTTGATGTCAGGATTCATAGTCAGTCTAGCTTGGTGGAAATATTGGACCAGATCTTGCTTAACATTAGGATGTTGGGATGTCAAGTCTAGCAGTTTCCCATTCTTTTGCCACTGCTGCTAGCTGGGACTAACCTGCTGACTGACCCTGATGCCAATGAAGGCAATTTTCTTAGTGGCAGTTGTTGAATCTAGAGTCACATGTAGACCAGATAGGGTAAAGATGACACATTTCCTTTGCTAATAATACTAGTGAACCAGATGTTTTTTTTATGACAATCTGGAAGTTTCACAATCACCATACCAGCTTTGTATTCCAGATTTATTTAATTATTTAATTTAAATTCTCCAGAAGGAATTCTAGATCAAAAGTCCAGACCTCTGGACACAAGCCCAGTAACTTAACCACTATGTTACCATATCCTACCCCTTTCTCAATAGGACTGAAACTAGAAATCTGGTCTGCCAGTTTTATGATCGCTCCGCAGCTTCTTGTGGCTTTAAAATTTTGCACCTTTTTGCCATCTTACCAAAGGGAGGTGACTCAAACTACTCTCTTCTAAAATTTTCACACCTACTCGGAACAATGTAACTATCTGAATTTTAATAAAATAACATTAATTCTATCTGTCTTGCAGTAATTAAGCAACCAATACTACATAGGGCCTGAATTTTATATTACCTCTGAATACTCAGCATGACATCTAGGGTCTGTGGGGAGGAGAAGCAGATTTAAACTTCCTCATACAGTATGTTGTCTTACTCACTAATATTTCTGACATTTTCTGTATTTATTTCCAATGCCTAGCATCTGTTGTGCTTTTCGATAATGTAAGGTCTGACTTCCAATCGTTCCCTATTTTTATATATTGATTTATTTTCCTCTCATCAAAACCACAGCCTTATCATTGCAAGTCAATAATTTCTTAATAGCAAACAATCTGCTGGAAGAACTCAGTGGGTTGAGCAGTATCGGTGGAACCCTGCATTAGGACTTAATGTAGAGAGGCGAAATGGCCAGTATATTGAGCAGAAGGGGGCAAGTAAATGAGCTGATAATGCAAACTATGAGGGGAAAGTTGAATATTAGATTCCAGCAATGCTGGTCCTTTGTGTTTTTGCTGATTACCTTCCAAGCAGCTGTCTCCAATCTTCACACTCCTCTCTCCATCTGCATCCCATCACTCTTCTCTCTTGTCTGCCTCCTTCGATGACCCACCTGCCAAATGCCTCACAATACCAGCAACTCCATCCCCTGCCCCTGCTGGTGCAGCCCGCCTATCACCTTTCACACCCCCTTGGTCCACCCATCAACTCTGACTCCTATCTTACCACTTTCTTTCTATTCTTTCTGCTGGCCACCTTCCCTCTCTACTCTTGCTCCTGATGTAGAGCTTACGCTGAAACATCAGCAATTCCTTTCCTCTTGCAGACACTGCTTGACCTGTTGAGTTGCTCCAGCTGATTGTTTACAGTTTTAGACTCCAGCACCTGCAGTCTTTTGTTTCACCAATATTTTGTTAATGATGCCATATTGATTCCCCAGAATGATAGAATTTTGTTTATCTCCATATAATTTTACCTCTTTTGTTTCTACACCTTCGTCTATCTTGCTCCCCAGCCATGCTTTGTGCCTTATTTATTTTAAAAGATAAACTTTGATATCCCTTTCTTGTACACATCTTCTCTTTGCCATAGTCACCTTACTTACATGGTCAGGAGTACAACTTTCCTACATGAGGCCTAATGTAACAAAAAATTAAGAAGTACCACTGTTGAGCTATAGTATACACCCAAAGTGCTTGTCTCACCCCAGAGAGGCTTTAATGATGATCAGATTTTCCTCTAAAGGTCAGTTTGTTTGTTTTCCTTACAAATAATAGTAGACACCAAATTATAATATTATAATGAAATCTGGAATACATTTGCATGGCGGGGTGGAGATACTTTTCTACTAAAGGAGGTATAAAGCATTCCTTCCCTCAACTAATCTCCAGATCACCCTTGGGCAAGGTGTAGCACCTGCTTAGACCCCTCCCCCCCAATCAGGGTCACATGAATCCATGGGAACAGATGGTGGACGGTCATATGAGCAGTTGATAGATATCACAAGTCCTGTCTATGTGACTACTAATGCCAGGCAGACAATCTCTGAAGAGTATTGAAAATGTCTGGGGACACCCATCTTGTAAAGATACTGGCCAGAAGGAGGCAAATAGTAAACCACTTCTGTAGAAAAAATTGCCAAGAACAATCATGGTCAAAGACCATGATTGCCCAAGCAATATGACACGGATCATAACGATGGCATTGATGGTGTGCAATAGAGAGGAGAGAATATTCTACTTGGGCAAGAAAACATACTAGGACACAAAAAAGTCATACAATTATTTCAAAAGTTTGAATGTAGTGAATGTGGTAGGTTTTATTCTGTTTTCCATTCACACACTTTGTTTCACATGGGGCTCATCATTAGCATTCTATTCCTCACCTTTCAAACAAAAGGTTGAGGAGAAAGGAAAAATCTGTCATCTAATAGCTGAATAAAAGGTATTACATTCATCACAGCAAAACTTCTGTATATTACTTTGGCTACCACTGCAGTGCTGATTAAAATCAATAATAATTTCAGTGACCTGAAGAAATAAGTTCAGTGACTTAAAGAAGTAAATTATGAGCCAAGCATGCTTTTTATTAGGTTATAATAGATTCCTGATGGGCTCCAAGGCCACAGCTCCATACAACAAACAGCACTGCAACAGCACAATTTCTTCAACACAATATTAACTTTTTTTTAAAGAGAAAGATGTACAATTAAGAAACCATGAAAAGTTCTTGACAGAATATTTTCAACAACCACCATTTGTTAAAGACTACAAAAAGGTAAGCTATTACCTTTCATGGACTGATGCTCAGCCTTGACAACTGCAAGAACATTACTTAAAATGTAGTGTATTTAATATTTCAGTAATATTTGAGTAATATTATAAATGTATTGTTTGATTAAGCATTCTTTGTTTATTTACATAAGTCATTACGGGTTATATGTAAGAAGTATGTGAATGGCATACTGCAATATGCCACCAAGTTAATGGGAGTGCCTCACTAAAAAAAGGAAGGAAAAACTAAGTAGGCAAATATCCTCACTCCTGTGTTTTTGTTTTGATTAGTTTCTGGAATTATAAAACATAACAGTGGCACCTAGGAAGTTTTAAAACAAACCTGAGCCGACTACCTACTGGTTGAAGTGCAGCATGTTCTTCTTTGGGAAAGGGACAGAGGCATTTGAATTAAGAAAAAAGGCAGAAAACGGATGAAAGTAATAAGCAACATGTATAGCTATGTGTTCATAAACAATGAGTACTGGTTGATAAAGATATTAAATTTTAAAATCTAACAGAAATGGCTGGCTACATCAGAAAGATAGATGTGTGCAGTTGCACGATAGATAACTGGATGGTGCAAACTGAATGAATTGAGCAGTATTTTGAAGCAAATAAAATAGCCGATGAAAAATCAGTGCTAGTGTTGCTGAGTGCAATAGGTGGAAAAGCATACAGTTCGCTTAGAAGTCTAAACTCTCCAAACAAACCAGTCAAAATAAGGTTTACTGATATTGTGAATGCAGGAGCATTTTGAACCAAAACCATTGCTGACTACAGAACACCTTAGGCATCATAAGTCTAATTAAGAGGAAGAGGAGTCCATTTCAGCTTACATGGCTGAATTGAAGAAATTATGTGAGAATTGTCAGTTCAGTGATGTGCTTAACGATGCACTGAGAGATGGTACAATTTGTGGAATCTTAGAAGAAAACATTCATAAATGGCTCCAATCTGAAGCACAACCTACATTTAAAGAGCAGTTGAAATTGCTGTATCAATGGAAACAGCAGATAGAGATACAATTGAGCTGCAGTCATGAATGAAAGTGAACGTGAACAAAATTGCAACATCTAAACAGAAACCTGTCTGGCTGAACAAATTGTGTTACTATTGTGGCAAGGGTTCACATACACCAGGGCAATGCAGTTCTAAAGGTGAAGCTTGCAGAAAATGCAACAAAATTAGGGCACAATAGTATGCCGAGCAGACAAAAATAAAAGCACTGCACAGGGAAGAGTAAATGATAAAAATGTCAGGTTGCAGTTTCAAAAAGAGCAGTAATCTGCATGATGTTGATTAAAAATATCATAATGATGAGTGACACTGGACTGTGTAGCCTTGAGATTTACATTGTGAAAACTGACAATTGGCACGTAATATGGCTGATAGCAGAATTAACAAGCAAATTAATTTAAAAAAGAAATTTGACACTGGCTCAGCTGTTTCAGTCATTCCACAAAATGAGTTTGAGCAGCATTTCAGAGATACCGAACTGAAGCCTGAAGCTATCTAACTACAAACTCGTATTGGAGAAATGATAGCGTTCTGCAATGTTCAAGGATGGCACTGTAAAACTCAAACACATCAAGGAAAAAACAGTGTTAACTGAAACTGCCACACCCAAGAATTACAAAAACCACCTAGTTCCTTATGGCATCCCCGATAAAGTAGTCAGTGAGCTAGATTGTACGGAGGCTGAAGGAGTTCTTTCCAAGGTTGAGTGGAGCCCACTGGCAATACTAGTGGCCCCAGTAGCCAATAAAGATGTGTCTGTCAGTATCTGTGGTGATTTTAAGGTCACCATCAACCCAGTACTGAAAGTAGATCAATACATTCTGTCCAGGATAGAGGACATTGTTGCAAACCTTCTGGAGGGAAAGTTGCCTTAGCTGAGGCCTACCTACAGATGGAGATAGAAAATCCCCAAAGTTTTACTCACTATAAACACTGACAAAGGGCCTTATTGCTATAATAGGCTTATTTTTTGGAGTAGCATCTGCACCTGCACTCTATCAGAAAGCAATGGACCAGTTGCCTCAGGACTACCCAGATGACATTGTTATAACCAGTGAGTATGACAAGGAACAACATGACACAAGTCTGAATTCTTTAAACCAAGCATCACTTATTGTGGTCATACTAGGATTACATACATATGCCCAGAAAATCCAAGCAGTCATGGATACCCCAAGGCCAAAGGATGTGTCACAGTTGCTGTCCTTTTTAGGATTTGTTAATTACTACAACAAGCAACAAGTTCCTGCCAAACCTGGCCACTGTGAACCATCTCTTGAACTCATTACTACAGATCAGGAAGAAACGGCAATGGAAAAATCAAAGTGAGATGGCATTCCAAACGACAAAAGAAATGATAATGTCAGACTCTTACTGACACATTATGATCTACATCATCCAATGAAGTTTCCTGTGACATCTTGCTTTATGCTATTGGTGCAATCATGTCACATCTTATGAATGATGGAAGTCAATGCCCTATAGCCTTTGCATCACTTTCGCTTATACCTGCAGAGATAAACTAGGTGCAAATTGATAGAGAGTCCTTGAGTCTGGTTTGGGGTGTAAATTATTTCAACCGGAGCCTCCATTGGGAAGAGTTTACCCTTATTACTGATAATCAGTCACTAGTGTCCATTTTCAATCCTCAGAAGGGGGTTTCACTGACAGCAATAGCATGAATGCAAGGGTGGGCTCTGTTTTTTGGAGGTCACAATTACAAGATTGAGTTCAAGAAGGTAAGTAATTCAAGCTGGGAATGGCCTGCATTGCCCTGGCAGAGGATTCATGTCCATTTTGCTGGACTATTCGTGGGCACAATTTTTTGGTAGTTATGGATTCAGCTACAAACTGGCCAGAAGTGTTTCCAATAGCTTCCACTACAGCCTCACACACTGAAGCCTTTTCTCAAGGATTGGTGTTCCTGAACACATCATCAGTGACAACAGACCACAGTTTGTCGCAGAATAGAAGGGATATTTTTCCTGAGGAAGAATGGACAACAATATGGAGGTATCAATGGAAGTGTACCAGTTCACAGAAATGAAGGGAGTTTGGATGGAAAAACTTGATAAGATATTTTATTACACCCTCTCAGAAATCCCATTATGATGGTAACCTCCCTGTTTGCTGGAGAAATTGTGGAAATCAAAATGCAAATCATTATCATATTTTTTGGGACTGCACTGTTATCAAAAACTATTGGAGGGGTATACACAATGCCCTACAAGACTTCTTTAAATGTGAAATACCCTTGGAGAGTAAGACCATATATTTTGGATATATACCTCAAGAATGGTTGAAAAGAGATAAATATTTAATGAATATACTGTTGGTGGCTGGTAAAAAGACTCTTACTAGGAAATGGTTATCACAGGAGAGCCCAACTTTAAATACATGAATAGAAATTACAATGGAGATTTACAAAATGGAGAAGATAACAGCATCAGTTAATCATAAGCTGGAACAATTTGATTCATACTGGGAAAAATGGTTTAACTCCATAATGCCTCATAGGCTTGATTTTATTCTCACAAATCAATGAATCTGTTGTAAAAAAAAGATCACTCCCTACTTGTACATAGTTCTTTCCTTTTGCTTGTTTTTTTCTTTCCACTCTTTTCTATAAGTGTATACCCTAGATAAATACTTTGTGGAGATTTGTGATATATATGATTACATGATATATATGTACAATGTCTGAAATACATCTTATGGAAATGTTTGTTTGATGATGAACTTCAATAAAAAAATAAGTTACAAAAAAACCCCGGATAGTTTCAGTAGTTCCTGGAAATGAATGGAATGAGACAAATTACATCTGTGCTGTACAACCAAGCTACAAATGGCTTGCTGGAAAAGTTTGCCCAGTGTCTAAAGAATGCATTATGAGCAATGTCAGCAGAACACACTACACGAACACTGAATCAGAGGCTTGCCAATTTCCTCAGTACATGTCACAAGGTAGCACACTCTACAACCAGCAACTCGCCAGCTATGCTGTTCCAGGCTTGTCCCTTGTGCTCATGCACATGGAGACAAACTGGGGCTCCTCAAAAAAAGGAGGGTTGATGCTTGACGTTTCACTCCTGGACAAGCAGCCCTAGCAAGGGACTACAGAGATGATCAAAAGTGGGTATTTGGAAAGATTAAGGGCTGAACTGGACCAATCTTCTACAGAGTGGAGATTGTACTAATAAGTTTAAGCAACTCATTGTTTCAAGATTATTCCTTAATTCTTTTTTCCTTAGATCAGTATCCTATACAATAGCACACATCAGCTTAAAAACATCCCAAATGGTAATTAACATTATGGACTAAAATTGTGGCAGCTAAAAACTCGTAGCTGAGTTTTAATTTAATTTCAGAGGACCATTCCTGGACACATCATATAAACGCAATTATTAAGAAAACACGACAGTGGCTCTGCTTCCTCAGCAGTCTGCGGAGATTCAGCATGTCATCAAAACCTTGGCAAACTTCTATAGATGTGTGGTGGAAACTGTCCTGACTGGTTGCATTACAGCCTCGTATGGGAACAGCAATATCTTTGAACAGAAAATCCTTCAGAAGGTAGTGGATTCAGCCCAGTACATCATTCAGATTCAGATTAAGTTTATTGTCATTTAGGAACCACAAATGCAATGCAGCTAAAAAATGAGACAACGTTCCTCCAGAATGATATCACAAAAGCATATGACAAAACAGACTGCACCAGAAAATCCACATAACGTTTGGCAATCCCCAATCCAGAGTCCGGAGATGCTGCTGCGTATTAATATCACGCTACCATCTTAGCGCGTTCCCAGGAAAGGAGCTCCAAATCCACCAGACAAAAACAAGACCAAAAACTAAAGCTACAAGACCTGCACAAAACCACATAGTTACAACATATAGTTACAACAGTGCAAATAATAGCATAATTGATTAAAAAAAAAACAGACCATGGGCACAGTAAAAATATTCCAAAGATGTTAAAGGACTCTAAGTTCAAAAGAAATCACCACACAGTTTCCACAAGTCCCCAGGGTCCCGACAGACTCGCCATCCCACACCGGCGGCAGAAGGGAATACCCCCGCTATGGACTTTCACTGCACTGCCCGACTCAGCCTTGCAGATGCAGCAGACAATGAAAGCTCCATCGAACCCAGCCTCGCAGACGCAGCACACACCGAAAGTGACCTGACTGCAGCGGACTCCGAGTCCGTCGAACCTCCGAGCCGACAACCATCCCCTCTGGCACAGCTTCTCCGAGCACCATCCTCTGCCAAGCGTATTAAGACAGCCCCGCCAACGGCCATCGGCAACGCGATCCCGAGGACTGGGGTCCTGTTCTTCCCAGCAGAGTCCTGGACCTCACAACAACAGCAGCAACGAAGAAGGTCTTCCTTGAATTTCCCGATGTTCCTTTGTGCTCCCATGTCCGTTTTCAATCGATCATGGGTAAAACCCTCCCAACCACTGGGCACATCCACATGACAATTGCTGTATAAAAGCAGCATCCATCATCAAAGATCCTCACCATCCAGGCCATGCACTTTTCTCACCGCTGCCATCAGGTAGAAGGTATTAATGCCTCAGGACTCACACTACCAGTCTCAAGGACAGTTAATACTCCACAAACATCTTTTATCTTGTTATTTCATGCCTATTATTTATTGCTATTTATATATATCTGCATTTGCCCAGTTTGCTGTCCATTGATCCTGCTTACAGTTAATGTTCTATAGACTTGTGGGTTGCCCACAGAAACAAAATCTCAGGGTTGTGGTGACATGTATGTACCCTGATAACAAATTGTACTTTGGATTTTGAGCTTTAGTTCTGATACCAATAAAACTAAAGATTCTTCTCCCTCAACAGCAGACACAGGTATCCATTAGGCTTAATTGAAATGAGCTTTTACTCTTTCTCTTTCTCTGAGAGTGAGAGTGAGAGTGAGTGAGAGAGAGAGAGAGAGAGAGAGAGAGAGAGAGAGAGAGAGAGAGAGAGAGAGAGAGAGAGAGAGAGAGAGAGAGAGAGAGAGAGAGAGAGAGAGAGAGAGAGAGAGAGAAGAGAGTGTGAATCATGAAGCCGATCTATCCTTAACATCCATGAATGGTTCAAAGTTTAATAAATGTAATAACTTTGAAGACTGACAGAAACTCAGATCTAAATTAAACCAATTTAATGTTTTTGAGAGCTGCTATAGAAACATGAAATTTTGTTTCCTTTCTACTTGGGAATTATTATATTGTGAAAGTTGCCAGACAAATCATCAGAATCTGGATTTATTGAAACTGCTGAAGTTTGTGTGAAATCTTGCATTGTTCTTGCACGCAAGAAAGCATGCATGGTTAATAATCTTTGTTATAAATGGTACAAGTTCTTTGAAGTTTTAAGGTTCAAAACAAGTTCAGATTTAATCATCTGTGAAGCAAAGAATAAAAATTAAGTGTTGATTTCATTTTATTTCATCTCTGCCTTAAATGTCCCTAGGCATCACATGTGCCAAATGAAATGGCTCCTGATCATTTTGCATATCTTTTGTCCCCTGACTATTGCCATTGGAGTCAGCAGAAGGGGAAGGGAAATTTAGAGATATGGATGTTCTGTGCTGAAATGCTAGAGTGATTTCAAATTTTAAAGAACTTGAACCATGCTCTGAACTCTGCATGGTAAGAACACTATGGCTGCAGATACTGTATATAGGTTATATAGTAGGAAACATGGTTTTTAATAGAACTGTTGCCTTGTGAATGCTAGATAATATTCTTTAGAAATTAATAAACACATATTGGGAATCTGGAGAAATTGTTCAATTTCAAACAGGCCTTTTAGATAATACCTGAGAATTATACTGTAACAAGAGCACAGCAATGGTGAAGGATCATTGTTCCATTAACACAGAATACTTTGCAGCGACAATGAAGATTTTTCTTTGGGCCCCTTATCTAAAGAAGGACGTGCTGGCATTAGAGAGGGTCCAGAGGAGGTTCACGAGAGTGATCCCAGAAATGAACGGCATAACATGATGAGCATTTAATGGCTCTGGGCCTGTACTCGCTGGAGTTAAGAAGAATAAGGGGAGGTGGGTGGGGGTGGTGTTGGTTCTTGAATAGTAATGGTGGAGCAGACTTAATGGCCCAAAATAGCTCAAATGACCTTATTCTGCTCCTATGTATTATGGTCTTATTTAATATCTTCTGTACTCAATTATAGCAGAAATAATAAATAGCCCAATAATAGTCAATCAACAATGTTTAGTCACACATTTTTTTAATCTACTGTTAAAATGCTTTCTTGACAGGTCACTATTTTACAGGCATCCTGGTTTTATTAGTGAGAATTCATCTACTCAAAGGTTGATGTTTGAAAAGACTACAACATAGCAAATCAAATTTACTTAAAAAGTAAAGCATAGTCTACTCACAATGCATACAATATTCATAGGCCTCCAATGTGATAAGTATGGTTTTACTTTTTGCTGAACTACTAACATTGACCAGGCTCCTGAAGTCATCCCTAAGCTACATGTCTAGATAAACCCTGTACGATGGTTGGCCTGGCAAAATATAATGCACGCACAAGTTGACCAGAACCTGTCCTGCTCCCGAGTGTTTGGAAGGAACTTTAACAACCTTCTCCAGAGAACCAAATGGACTTCCTCTTCCTGAACTACATCTGATCTAGGGAAAGTTTTTAACAGATTGCACACTCGTGTTAAAGAATTAGTGCAAGTTATTGTTATAGTTTTGTATTTCATGGGGAGCAACATTGGAGTACAGTAGGCAAAATTCCAGTTCAGCATAGCCAAAAAGTTTAATAATTCCATAGTCACTCTATGTTTGCACCTTGAACTTTCTCACAGCAACTCTCACAAAATTCTGATGCAAAATATAATAGCTACTACATCGACATAATTAGTCGAATCCTTCCTTGTTTTTACGCAATCCTTCTGCTTCCACAGTTTTGTGGGTTATGAGGTGAAATTACAGATTTTTTCATAGATGAGGAAGATGAGTAGGAAATTTGAGAACATGTGTCTGGCTCAAATGTGCTTTTGATGCTTAGCGTTCATTCCCTGTCCCTCAGGACACTGAATAGCTAATTACTTATTTTGAAGATGTTTTATCGTTGCTTGATAAGCAAATGCTGTGGCCAATTTCAGCAAAGCAAGTTCTCAGAAATGCCTTTCACAATTGTGTTAGCTGAATGATATCCAAACTAAAAGGCAAAAACCAGCACTTTTTCAAATAATGCAGTGCCTTGTAAATTTTCATTAAGGCATCTTGTATTGACTTTGTCTAACAAAGGATTAGCTATGAGATGCATTGCAGTGATTTGTCAGGCTTTTCTAACCTGTGATCAACCACCTAGACGTACAAAGGCCAAAGGCCCATGGTGAACCCAACAACTGCTAGTCCTACTTAGGCATCATCCAGACTTGTATAGCATATCCTTACTCTTTTGAGGACAACAATCATGAACGTCCTAAGCCAGCAATAATGTAGGAAGACTTTCAGTACAAGAACTTCAGTGCTCCAGGAGGCAGGTCATCACCATCTTCTCAGGGACTATAAATGCTTGCCTTGCTGTTGGTATCCACATCACAATTAGAATCAGACTCTGAATCAGGTTTAATATCATTGACATATGTTGTGAAACTTCTTGACTTTGTGGCAGCAGTACAATGCAATACACAATAACAGAGAAAAAAGCTGTGAATTACAGTAGGTATATATACATATATACAAAAATAGAAATAAAAAAGTAGTGAGGTGGTGTTCATGGGTTCAATGACCATTTCAAAATCTGATGGCAGTGGGGAAGAAGCTGTTCCTGAATTATTGAGTGTGTGCCTTCAGGCTTCTGTACCCCCTCTCCGATGGTAGCAAAGAGAACAAAGCATGATCTGGGTGATGAGGGTCCTTAATGAAGGATGCTGCTTTCCTGAGGCACCACCCCCTGAAGATGTCATGGATACCATGGAAGCTAGTGCCCAAGATGGTGCTGACTAAGCTTACAACTCTCTGGAGGTTACTTTGATCCTGCACAATAGACCCCACTCCCATACCAGATGGTGATGCAGCCAGTTAGAATGCATCAAAAAAAAAGAAAAACAAATTCTGAATATTTTAAGTACAGAAGTATGAACACATTATATTTTACTTTCAAATAATATGAAATGATTGATTTAGGATCAATAGGATGAATATATGGTACAGACCAAATTGTTGTACATTGAAAATGGTTAAAATATGCAAATGAATACCTGGGAAGATAATGAAGTAAGGTAGTGTTCATAAATTGAAGAAGTAAGTGGTTAGATAATATCTGGTAATTAAAGTGATTATGCTTTTGAAAAATTATTAATTTAATTTATCATTAGGATTATTGAGTTGTAGCACAATCATCTTCGTAGGCTTGTCACAACAGGGTGAATGGTGAACCAGTAGTGCTGTGTATCTGAATTATTTTCTTAATTTTAAGGTATTTCATCTCTCAAAAAGTTTTAATTTTAAGTTTACATCATGTTCTCCCATAAAATTACAAATTAACCAAGGTTTCTTTATGGCTAGACTTTAGACCAGGGGTTCCCAACCTTTTCTCATGCCATTTAGCAAAGGGTCTGTTGACCCTGAGTTGGAAAGCCTTGCTTTAGACTATGATAATATGTAAAAGTAATTTAATTGTTTGATGAACACTTATTTAGCACCAGGAAAGGTGGCCCAGGACATGCCCTCTTCTCATTGCTAACATCAAGGAGGAGGAACCACGAGCTTCTTCCCCTCTGCAACCAGATTTTTGAATGGTCATTGAACCCATGAACACTACCTTAGTATTTTTTTGCTTTGATACTGATTCTGTTTCTGATTTAATTTCTTTATACTGTTGTTATTGGGTGGCAGATTGGAGACAAACCTCTACCAAAGGATGTGTAAGGTGCTCTTTCCTTCTCCAGCCTACAGGTCACCCTTGGGCAAGGTGTAGTACCTGCTTAGCCCCCGACCAGAGTCATGTGAAGCCAAGGGAGCAGGTAGTGAATATCATTTGTTATAGAATTACAGGCCAGAAATTTCAGATATTCCAGGGGGTTAACAGGATACTAGCTACTACACTAGTATGTAGCTAGTGCATATCACAAATCCTGGTTGAGAGATCACTGATACCAGGAACAATATTTGAAGAGTATTGATAATTGCTATGGTCACCCATCTTGTAAAGACACTGCCCAAAAGAAGGTAATTGCTAACCATTTCTGTAGGATTGCCAAGAACAATCTTATGCCTATGTCATACGACAAATCCCATAAAGATGATAACTGCTGTTATGTTTCTATTCTGAAATACTAATCTTTATCTGTTGCCTCTTTGTTATTTTAACATTACAGATGTATCATTAAGATAGTGATTGATGTATCCTGTTAACCCCCTGGAATATCTGAAATTTCTGGCCTGTAATTCTATAACAAATGATATTTTAATGAAAATTAATTAGAAAGGTGAATGAAAAAATTAAAACAATAAGTCATTATTATAGATTTCATTTGGATATTTATTTAAAATGTTGTGGTCTCTATGATAAATAAATAGGAACAATCTATAATATCCTAAAATCCTACACTGGGCACCACATGTAGTGGAATGGCTAGCAAGACACTGTTACAGTACGGGTTGTTTTGGAGACCGGAGTTTAATTTTGCCAATGTTCTATAAGGAGCCCATGTAAGTCCTCTCCATGGACTGCGTGGCTTTTCTCTCCACTTTCCTCCCATGGTTCAAAGATGCTTTGGGTAAGTTAATTGATCATTGTGAAATGGTCCATTGTTAGGTTAGAATTAATCAGGTTTGTCTGGGAGTTGCTGGGGCAGCATGGCTCAAAGGGTGAGAAGGGCCTACTCCTCTAGCTTCATCGCTAAAATAAAATTAAAAATAAAGTAATTTTATTGATAATAATGTGACCCTGACATCAGACAATTGTGTTTTTGGATTACACTGAAGCTCTAAAACAGAGTTTCCAAACATTTTATGCCATGGAGCTTTACCATTAACCAAAGGGTCCATCGGGGCCCAGTTGAGAATCCTGCTCTAACACAAAATCAAGTCTAAAACAAAATCTTGCTTGCTGCAGCACACTTCTACCTTTCCTGCTTGTGTGGCATTCAATCAAGTATCAGTAACTAAGGTCAATTCTGCTGTTTTGTACCACAGATGATTCTTTAGGCAGAGTGAACTGGTGGCCTCTCCTTCTCAGGTATGGGTGATCATTCATTTCTAGAGAGAGCAGTGGTACTTTGAAACATCTTGTTTTTAGTCCTTCTAGGCATCCACTCTCTTTGCACGCACATGCTATCTCAATTAGGGTTCAACCAGTGAAGTCACTGACTCAGCAACTTTACAAACTTTGAAAGAGCGGTTGAAGAGAATTCTTGTCTAACATCATAAGAATAAGGTGTTGTCTGTTGACAGAATGTTGAACCTTATTTTTATTTTTTAACAGGTCCTTCCGGTCCAATAAGTTTGTGCCACCCAATTACACCCATGTGACAAATTAATATATTAACCCGTATGTCTTTGAAATATGGGAGGAAACTGGAGCACCGAGAACAAACCCACGCAGTCACGGGGCTGACGTATGAACTGCCTACAGACAGGAGTCAGAATTGCCATCGTATCAACTGTTAGAAAAGCAATGAAATGTTCAGATGAAATATTAATATACCTACTTAGAACACAGAATGCTCTAAATCAGGGGCTTCCAAACCTTTTTAAGCTGTGTACCCCTACCATTAACCAAGGAGTCCATGGACGCCAGGTTGGGAACACCTGCTCTGAGTAAAAAGAAAATCATCTTGTACATTAACTGGGGACTAGTTACATGCCTGCTGAAGTGGTGGTGGAACAGATTCAATAATAGCATTTAAGAGGCACTCAGACTGGCACAGGAACAGACAGGGGATAGAGAGAGTATATTGTATGCAGACAGATGAGATTCCTTTGAATTGGCATCTTGGCTGGCACAGACATTGTGGGCCAAAGGGCCTGTTCTGGTGCTGTACTATTCCACATTCAATGTTCTATATCTAACACAATTTTACTGTAAATGAAGTATTTATAGCATTAATGCTCTGTACTAAATATTGATACTGAATATTTCAATTAAAAGTTGCAAATATGGCGCATTTCAGTGTGTAAATGCATTAAGTGCATGAGTAAAGTTTCACTCGTCTTTAAAAAACCTTATAATTAGATATTCAAGAGCTATTCTCATGCTGAAGTTTGTTTAAAAAAAAACATCAAGAGACTTCAACACCAGGGTGATTTTTTTTGGGAGTATAATGCTTTTCATCTTTCAAATCTTTTGTGCAAACAATCTCCCTGGCATAGTACAGGATTTACTAATATGGTGCTCTCCAACGATTCGAGATCCCATGTCAGAGTCAGTGATTTAGAAAATAAAAGGTATTAATCTATGGTTTAAGGAGCTTTGTGCTTGGTAAACAGGATCAAACAAAATACTGAAAAATATAATATTTGAAGTTTGAGTGAATAGGAAAACTTGCAAGAAAATGCTCTTGCTGAATTGAAGATAGTCAAAACGATTGAAAAGCCTTTGTCTCATCCTTCAATCATTCAGTTATCCTCAATGGGCCTCTCTCACTAGTCCACTGAGCATGCTTAATTGGAATTATTATGAGAATATGCTTCCTCTATAGCAACAGCTACATGGGGATACTTCTATAATACACTAGGGTCTTTGCACCAATGAAAAGCTATTTTAAAATCTCGCTCCCTAAGCCAATATATGGTCAATTTCCTCACAGTTTAACAGTCGAAAATGTTCCTACTTGGTATAAGATGGTCAACTGCTACGAAACTGTTTCATGTTACAGTGAGTAAAACTTCGACAAATTTAAATAATGCTTCTGAAACATAGCTTTTACTACCAGCGACAGAAAAATCAAAGATCAAAGTCATAAGTTTACAAAACATGAAGTAGAAAATGCTGGAAACACTCAAAAACTCAGCTAGCATCTGTGAAGAGAAAAACAGCTTACACTTGGTCATTTTTTCTTCAACACCACCAAGAAAATTTCAAAAGCTTAATTTCTAAATTTTTATGTTCTATGCTCTTTTCTGGATTGTTACTATTAGTTAATTTCTAAGTTTCCTAATTCTAATGAAAGTGTATTGACCTGAAATATTCATTCTGTTTCATTCTATTGTTAAGTATTTTCTGAATCATGTCTTTATTTCAGATTTCCGGCATCTGCATTTTTTGAGAACTTTACATAAGTTAGACAAAGGTGTCAGGTTTGACTGAAGGTTTCTTTTTCCCATAAAGGAAAGTTGATTGTTAAATCAAACTAATGGACATTTCTGCATAGACATTCTTTGAACAATTTTTATGATCCTTAGACAACAGCAGAGTTTGCTGATTTGTTTTTGGCATAATAAAAACCAACAATACAAATCTACAGGGGAAAAGAAGAAAGAATAAAAAAGACCAAGGTAAGTGTTTCAAAGCAAACATTCATTAAATGATGTGCAAATTATTCCAGCATTTAAACATGGCTTTCTCAGCATGATGAAAAGAGGATTAATCATCAAATATCAGTCTGATTTCAAATGCCAGGTTTCAATATAAGCTGACGGGAGAAAAAAAGCAACAACAAAGAGGGCAGGAACAGTACAGAGCACCGCAGGGAGTACTTCTGATTTGAGCTCCAAAAGGATTTCTTTGATGGAACCTTTCTCAAAGCAAACATCAGTACCACAAACTGCATTCAGCAGCATTTACCAAATAGCCTACCTGTCTGTAAAGGCTGATGCCCTGTGTATCAGAGGAAGTCTTTTAAATTCCATGTATAGAAAAGTGACACAAGGCTAAGGATTAACTATGTGGCTGACAATTACAGGTTTTTCATTCTTTTATGAGTGTCTTAAGTTAGAGTTATTGAACCAAGTGCTCTATCCTGATATAACCATGAGGGGACTCACTTGAAAGCTTCATTATTTCTTTTTGTTTGCCTTGTATGGCAAAGTTCCAATACATCAAAATCGTAGCATACAAACTTCTGACCTAAACTCTGTACCAGAACTATATCTTCTTCGTGCACTTATCTCAATGCTTTTACCTACCTTTAAATTGTGGTATCAATCAGACATATAGAGCATCTTTAAGTCACTTTTGATTATTTTGAAATATTTTCAAGGTCACCTTGAAGAAATAATTACAGCCATACTTGTACACAGCTTGTACACAGCCATACTTGAAATCTGTTACTAGGCATACAGCTGGTGTCATTATCACACTAGGCCATTGCATTTGCTTTTTGTACATTTTTTTTTAGAATTATTGACCTCCAATTCCAGCCTGTTTATAACAACTGTTGTTCGAAGAGTACACTTACTCCAATTTCAACCTGCTTTCTTTTTTACTCTTTAAATATTTACATTCTAAATTATGTTTTCTGAGCATTGAATGTTCTCCCATTCTAGGCTTGTACTATAGTCCAAACTGGTGAACAGCAACTTGGTCCCATTATCAAACATCATTGGCCTGTAAGTTCTACTGAGAGTCAGGATTAATGTAAAGGCCCACAAAGTTCCTGTTTGGATAACCTTGCCAATCTGGGGAAAGGGCAAAACTAGTCGGTGAATTTTTAGGTGGATGACTTTAATTCCAGGGCTAGAAAAGTTGGTGGCTCCATAGGAGCACTGTAGAGACTGCAGCTGAATACGGGAGGGAGAACTCAACTTTTCACCTAGTCATCTGAGGCTTAGGCCGAGAACAAAACCCAGCCAACATTGCCTCAGATATTCTCTAGCCTGGGCATGGGATTAAGGCCATTCTGGGTCTGGCAGCAGAGATGCAGTGATCATATCAGGATCTGTTGAGTCTTCTGAATACTGAGTGTAGATCCAGGTTCATATACAGTTTTAGACTCAAGGATGCAATACTGTTGGATACAATTCAATTATGTGGGCATGCGACTGCAGATAGAGGACTTCTATTTTATAATGCTAAGGGATAGTAATGGACTGCATGGTTCTATTAGTACACAAATGCTGGATCTAGGTGTCTAGTTTATAACATTGGGTACAGGTCCTGTTATTACTGTAAAACCACTAGTGGATACAGTTCCTCTATTTTATTACAATGGGGAAAGGTAGTGGTGCACATATTCCTGTCAATACTTTGGGATGCACAACTGGTGACTAGAAGTGTTTTGCTCGCACGAGCATCAAAATGTTCTTATCTGGAGCTGGTTCAGACACGACTGTGTGCAAGATGTTTTAAATTACTATCCCTGATGTGGCATTCCACCCAAATTTGATTCTCATTAGCGATTGTGAACTGGGGTTTTACTGGATAAAGCTGATGGTTTATAGCACGCTTGCTTTTGAGAATGGACAGACAGGATACTTGTTAAACTTCATGACACAGCGGCGGTAAAAAACATTGCGCCCTCTGATAGGAAGGAAGAAGCTGGGTTCATCAAAAACACTTAGCTTCATTTACTTTTCAAAATATACCTGGATCACAGCATACACATTGAGGATGGCAACATTCTCATTAAGTGGTCAGGGATCAGGAAGGAGTAGATGGAAAAGCCTCAACATTATTTTGCCTGACTTAGTCTGAGCACAGATGGGGAACAATTTGATTCATTGAGATTCTGCTAATCAGAGATCTTCTGTATTACAGTGGGGCTTGAAACCCAGGCCACAAATCCCAGCCAGATAACTCCCATCCACTACAAGCACCATCCACAATGCGAGGAGCCCTGTCAGTAATGCCAGTGTACTGTCAGTCTGTAAGCTTTAAGATCACTTAAAATTTCATTTCATCTCCAGTGGATTCACTGAATTTGGAAGATGGCTTCAACTGAGATAACCAACTCACATTGGAAAACAAACTTTAAGTTTAATACAACAGTAAACCTATTAAACCTAATAATAAACTTAATATCACATGTAATCTTTAGGAAGTTATGCAATCCTTCATTTCTGCTAGATAAGAAGGATTACAGTGAATTGACTACTGAGGGGGTCACTGCCCCAAGGAGTTATCACTGCAACTGTATAAATGAGAAAATGTTTACATTTTTGTCATAAGAGGAAGGTCTAATGTTAAAGATTCAAAGTGTATATAAATTGCTAGGGTGTCTAAGACTGTATTGTACTAAACACAGTGCTGTATTTATCAACGTGGAGTGAGAGCAAGTTTGTATATCTGTTGGGAGCAAAGGATATTGGCAATGGTGAGGGTGGAGCAGCACAGGAGGGGTGTGGGGACAGGTGGTAGAGAAGGTGTGCCAGGGTGGGGTTGTAGACACACCCAGCCCTGAGTCACTAGGCAAGGTCATTTGCTTCCAAACAATTGGTTTATTGATCATTACAGTATACATCTCTGGTGCTTCCCTCTCCCTTCCCCTTTTCCCAACCATGATTCTCTTCTCCCTGCTTTCTTCCCACTCTCAATCCACAATAGAGACACATATCAGAATCAGGTTTATCATCACTCACACGTCATGAAATTAGTTGTTTTTCCAGCAGCAGTACAATGCAATACATAAAATTACTATAGTACTGTGCCAAAGTCTTAGGCACCCTAGCTACAGGTATATGTCCCAAGACTTTTATATACAGTGAATTCCAGTTAATTGGGCCATCATTTAATCTATGCAGCCATTTATTTGGAACATAAACTAAATCAAGAATATAGCCAGGATTTCCTTTGTTTATTTGGTACACTATGCTGTTTAATCGAGACAGGGGACTATTGCTGAATAGTTTCTAACTACATAAGTCATGTGCACTTGCATGGCCATTAGACACTGAACCAGGCTCAGGGCAGTCAGTATTTAAACAGTTGCATGTGTTGTCTTCAAAAATCAAGGATTTTTGTCACTGATAGTTGGCAAAAAATAAGCATTAAGACAATTCAGAACTATTTTGGTTATGAGGTTTCAAGCATTCAGGCTGGGAGATGCCAGAGATAGCCAGGAGTAAAAATGAAATAAGTTAATTACTTCAACAAGTTAGGAATTATGAAGGTATCGACAACCATCTTGAATGTTTCAATGAAAGTAAAGATTTGGAGGATGCCATTGTCAAAAGCATTGTTTGAAGGTAATTCACTAAGTACCTGCATTGATTTTGTTTATTTACCATCAATTAACAGAATGCAGCAGATGAATTCCTCCATTGATAACTATTAGGAACTAATACACAGTCTTAAAGAACAGCAGGGGTATTAGTAGTTTTCTAATTTGTTCTGTATTTCATTTTATACATAAGTTGTTGCTCAGTTAAATGGTAGTTTGTCTTTTTGATCCCTTTTAACAATTTCCATGAAACTTGCACTAAATGGGGAAGCCACTTAATTGAGCTAAATGTACTAGATTAAGTTTAAATATTTATTTAAATAAAATTAAATAAGTAGTGCAAAATGTGAGCAAAAAATAGTGAGTTATGTCATGTGCCTTCATTACCATCCTATCAAACTGTGTAGCCACTATCAGGAAACAATGGACTTGGACCCCAAGATGCCTCTGCACATCAACACTGTCAAAGGTCTTGTCATTAAGAATGTTCTGTCTCTTAATATTTGATCTCCCAAAGTGTAACACTTCACGCTTGGCCAGGTTGAAAACCAACTTGCTATTTCTCCACCCTTAGCAGACAGACTACTGTGATTGAAGAACACTACTACCTTCTCAGGGGTAATTAAAAACAGTCAACAATATCAGCCTTACCAGTGGTATGCAGTTCCCAAAAGCCCCATTTAAAAGACCTACTCCAACCTGAATGCATGAATATCAATTTCTCCTACCTTTAAACAAATTTCTGTCTATTGTTTTCCCCCTGGTCCCTCCTCCTTCCCTTTCCCCTATGCTGCACTGTCCTCTCTTATCAGATTCCTTTTCTATAATCTTTTACCTTTCCCACCCACCTGCCTTCACCTATCACTTTCCAGCTAACCTGCTTCGTCTCCCCCCCCCCACCATTTTGTTCTGACATCTTCCCCCTTCCTTCTCAATCCTGAAGAAGGATCTCGGCCTGAAATGTCAGCTGTTTATTCACTTCTATGGACACTGCCTGACCTGCTGAGTTCCTCCAGCAGTTTGTGCGTGTTGCTCTGGATTTCCAGCAACTGTGGAATCTTTCGCGTCTGTGATCAACTACTCTGATATATTTATGCACTAAAATATTCCCCATAAAAATAGAGAAAATTAGTATTTATATCTGCCAACAAAACATTTTGAGCTATTATGAAATACTATGATTGGACAATGATCCTTTCAATTCACCATTTTCTATAAATTTACTTCCATGTAATTCAATGTAGGAAAAGTTTGGTTAAGTTTTCATGATGACGGTGTCTTTCTAAGTATGGTAAAAGGGACACTATTTTATCAGTGTCAACAGTACATTCTTCACTATACTTTGGCAACACTATAGCTGTGTTTTAAACATTGGCATATTTGCCATCCCTCATGTGAGCAACCTTATGTCACAGTATTTTTCAAAGAATCTGAAAATGTCAACATTTGATTAAAAATGTAGACACATGAAAGTGGCAGCAAAAGGTAAGTAACTCTCCAAGATCCGATTTTAAAATACAACAAAGCCGAGACTGCATTGAACAGAGTCGCACCCGCTGCTATATTCTATCGGAAAGAGGCATTTCACTTTGCCCACTACAGAAGTGGTCTACTTAGCTCACAATTTGCATTCCTATGGCACAAGTTATATCAAAACTCAGTCAAACACATGAATATATCCATTGTTGTTCCATGAAAAGCATTTATTCAGAATTTGGGATTGTGTGACCACCAGAAAAGTGATGGATAATAGAATTATGCCACATGGAGTGGCTAATGATCCTAATACAATGACTGGAACTTCATTCTGAAATAATTTACACATCATTACAAGGAAATAAAAATTGGACAATATATACCAACAAAAATACAAAGAAGTGAAAAGGCTAAAAGTTAATCCATCATCACAGATTATGTTAATTTGCTTTCAGCTGAAGACAGCTGTGATGTAAGAACGAACAAACAATAATTAATACAGCATGTGATTGCTAGTTTATTTTTTGTATGGAATTCTCAATGCTTATTACCTATGTTACTTTAAATAATTAGAAAACACATATGAAGGAAAGGTTCATCCAAATTTCTATCAATAATAGTCTTTCATCATGGCACATATACCTAAAAGCAAGAAGTGATGAAATGTATTTGGCTGCAACTCTCAAAAAGTGAAATAACTTGGAGTAAGTTCATTCTAAAAATGCAGAGAGCCAAAATCAACTTGATAGACATAATTGCTCTCTCCATAATGGGGAATAGCCTCTTACTTTATCATTTTCATTTGGGTTAGAATTGTTATTTAAGGTAATTTACGACAAGGCCAGAGAAATCACCATTACTTACATATTACATAGAATATAGAAAATAAAAATGTACAGCACAGGAACAGGCCCTTCGGCCCACAATGTTGTGCCAGACCAGCTAAAATTAAATCAGAAATACCCAGAACTAATCCCTCCTACCTACATCATGTCCATATCTCTCCATTTTCCTCATATTCCTATACTTATCTAAACATCTCTTAAAAGCCTCTGATGTACTTGCCTTTACCACCACACCAGGCAGCACATTCCAGGCATCCACCACCCTATGAGTTAAAAACCTACCCCTTGAACCTAACCCCTCTCACCTTCAATACATTATCTCTGGTATTAGACATTGTTACCCTGGGAAAAGGATAGTTCCTGTGCACTCTATCTATGACTCATAATCTTACAAGTCTCTATGCAGTCTCCCCTCAGCCTCCGTTGCTCCAGAGAAAACATGCCAAGTTTGTCCTCCCCTCATGATGGGCACACACGCCCTCTAAAGCAGGCAGCATCCTGGTAAACCTCTTCGACATCCTTTCCAACGCTTCAAGTCAGGCATTAGACCAAGCATTGCAAGATCAGGTAATGTTCACAAATTAAACTGTTGAAAGAAATATGATCTTTCTACCAATGTTCTTTTGACTCAGTTCATAGATCACATTTAAAGCTCAGCTGTGTTTTGATAAGAGACTACTACACAGTTTATGTATTACGATTTAGGTAATTGGATTCATGATCAAATCAAATTGTTTATTTATAACATTTACACCTAGCCAACATTTTGTCTCTCTTGTGATCTGGGTTCATACAAATGCTAAGCAATAGGAGCAAGCCTTGACCTTGGCTGAAGATGTCTGCAGAATCCTAGGTTCACTGAATGAGAGTGAAAAATGACAGTTTCTAAGTGTTTATTTGCCTACCCATAGTCCCAATGGACATTATGGAAGATTAGAAATACTTTCAACTTGCACTAGTAAGGAATCATTTAGTGCTTATATGCTATATGGCAGAGCATAACAGAGGGCGAAAACTCTATTGCCAAGCAAGGCATATTTTATAGATGATTAGTCCTCTTCTTTTGATCATAGCTTTAGTTTTCCATTGCCCATCCCTAAAGACAGAAAGGAACTACTGTTGCCGTGTGTAATTCAGGAAGAGTCAGCACTTTCCTCTCAATTTTGTTTTAACCTACAGTTTGAGGTTGCTTCATAGAAGAGAGAGAGGCACAAAGAGGGACAGACAGGGAGAGTGAGTGAGAGAGATCCAGAAAGGGGTGGGGGGGGGGAGAGAGAGAGAGAGAGAGAGAGAGAGAGAGAGAGAGAGAGAGAGAGAGAGAGAGAGAGGGAGAGGGAGAGAGAGAGGGAAAGACAGAGATAAAAGAAACATTTTAGATTTATGATCTTTCATCAGGCACCAGATTTTTTGAAATGTCATCAGTAAATAATAATATTCTCACTTTCTCTCTCTCCCCCTCCCCTCTTTCCATTTGATTTCCAAATGGCATGACCTACTGAATATTTCCAACACATCATGGTGTGAATTTGTGAACATTTCCAAAGCGGTCAAATTTGTAGAATATGCATTTTTCTGGTACTTAAAAGAGGAGTTAAGAGATGGAGAAATTATTTTACTTACTTAGTGATGATTTTCTGCACTCTGATTTTGATTCTTTCACATTAGGCTTGCTGTTGCTCTCTCCCCCACACCTGTTCAGTTCTTCACTGCTTGAACTTTTCCAGATACCATGTGCTGTTGTTGAGATGCCCTTCTTTGACTGAAATGTCACAAATGGATGTTAGAAATAGAAAGTATTTAGATATAAATCTCTTTACCACAAATGGAACAAAAATGAGCATTTTGCAAGCATCAATAGCCAATCTTAAGTCAAGCCAGTTAAAAACAAGCAAATATGATCCTTAAAATGTGGAATGATTCAGGTTTGATGCCTCTGATTTCACATGAAGCAAGTTCCCTTAATGTGGCAAATCACAGCTGAGCTTGCCAAGCAAAGTGATGCCTCCAGAGATAGAGAGCGAAAACCTGCATCCAACTTTAACCAGATATGTCTTTCATTTACCGACTAGTTGGCAGATCAATACAAGTGGATCTCCAAATCTCTTGAATGATGGATGGTGTGTGATGTATGGAAAAGAGGAGAGAAGGAAAACACTTCCCAGAATTTAAGTGGGTGGACCACCTTGTAAACTGCAAAGCACTAGTACATCAAGTTTACCCTGATGTACGTATGTTTCAAATGATTACTTAATAAACAAGTCCACTAAGCTATGGGTGGTATTGAGCTTTGCCAGTAGTTTCATAGCATCATTCTGTATAATTTACTTCATTCACATCAACTCTGAACTGATCTCACAACAAATAGCATCTCACTTTCATGGACATGTTCTCAATTTTATTTATTTACTTATTTATTTCTTTTATTGTACAGTTTGTCCTTTTTTGCACTAGTTGTTGGTCAATCTTTGTGTACAGATTTTTTTTGTCCTACTGTGAATGCCTGCAAGAAAATGAATCTCAATGTGGTATATGGTAACATATACCTAGTTTGATAAAAATATTCTTTAATGGCACACATCTTGAGAAACTACTTCAAAAATAAAACATTATTAAGATGTGGGAAGCTAGTTGACTATCATGGAGAGATTATTACCTATCAGTAACACAAAACTTCAGAGAGCTTCATAGACTGATAAGTCTTAGTGGTAGTACTACACTTTGAAGTCAAACTGTCATGGGCTCGTGTCAGAAACTTAACAACAAATTTAAGGTTACAGCATTATGGACCACTCAGGAAATGGAACACTTTGTGGGCACACTCATTCAAATTTGTCACCAAACCAAAATCATCTCTTGTCCTCTCAGCTGATTAATTAAGTTGTCCACAGAAATGGAATTAGTTTACTATTGTCACATGTACTGAAATACAGTGAAAAGCTTGTCTTGCATACTGTTTATACAGATTAGATAATTACAAATGCATTGAGGCAGAGCAAGGTAAAACAATAACATTACAGAATAAAGTGTAACTGCTACTTAGAAAATGTGCAGCACAGGTAAATAATAAGGTGCAAAGTCGTAATGAGATAGACTGCCAGGTGAAGAGTCTAATTTATTGCACTAAGGAACTATTTAATAGTCTTATAATTACAGGATAGAAACCATTCTTGAGTCTGGTGTTAATGCTTTCAAGCTTTTGTATCTTCTGCCCGTTGGAAAAAGAAAGAGAGAATTTGAGTCAGAGTTTAGCAAGTTATCACCAATGGTTTGGCCAATATTTTTCATCAATTAACCTTGTTATACAGATTTTCTGGGCATATTTGCATATTTTTTGCTATGTGCAACTCGATTGCAATAGAATGCAACAATATCACAACTGCAAAAATACATTAAAGCTGTAACATCCTTTGAGGCATTCCATGTTGAAATATGTTTTATAATGTAAGCTGTGCTTTCATTCCAGCTTGAAACTTTGAAAGGAGACTTTCTTAAATTCTATTGATTGAATGTGCATTGGAAGAGAACAAGCAAAATCCATAAAATTGAGTCAATGGAATATAAATTTTGAGAATGATTTCATTGGACTTATCATAGTGCTCCTTTTAATAAAAGTACTTATGCAAAGGACAAGGGTAATTTTATACCATAGTTTAAAATTCACACAAGATTAATATACAAATTTAAAATTGGGTGGTGCTCAGTTAAGGATCAAGATGAATGTATGTGTTAAACACAAAAATCATTTCAGGATAATTTGATATGAATGAATTTGATTTGGGCTATTGAGATGATATTAGTGAACAAAACAATGTGCATACAAAGTCATGAGCTACATGTTAGTAAACTTATCTCAGCCTTTTATAAATGCACATTGTGTCCTGTGTGAGTCATTTCAGGTCTGTTTTAAATTTAAAAACTCCATGCCAAAACATTTGATAGAAAATATGCAAAGAGGGATTAATAATGCCACAGGGAGCTATAAGTAAAAGAAACAAAGTCCAAAAGGGCTGATGAGAGCTTGAAAAGTACAGAAAATATATGGGAAAGTATTTTTTTGGCAAAGAATCATAAAATGTTTATTGTGCAACTTCTAGGACAGATTGAACAAATATACAAAGCCCTTTTAGTTTTTTCCAGGACAAGTTATTTTAATATAGTTAGGAGCGAGCATTCTACATACCAGTTTATCAATTGCATATCTGATGGCCTGGTACCAGTCATGTATGCTGTCATCATCAGAATGGAGGAGAAATTCATTCCCCGAGATTGTTGTTAGCTGTGTCAAGAAAAAAAAAGACAAAGTGTGATTAAGTTCAGTGGAATAAATAGTATAGGAAACACATAGCTCTCTAAACTGTCAGCACTTGGCTCATTATATCCTCAAATCAGCATTCTGCAGCAACGTAGTTATGAGACTGAAGTTGACCAAGGAAGCTGTTAGCTCTTGTTCCCTTTCTCCTGATAGTCAAACAATACAATAGCAGGAGAACAGTTGAAATTTGACTTCTAGTCCACTCTGCCATATTTATTGCAAACACATCTGTCTAAAACTAAAGGGAATACTTCAATAAACCAGATGTTGCAAACCTCTATTCCAGCTTTAAAGAAAAGCATTGAAAATGAATTAAGACACAAGGAAAAAGAACTTTGAAATAAATGAACTCTGATTAAATGTTTCCACCTGAAATATTACCTCATTCCTATCACACGTGAATGGAGATTGACCTGATATATACTTCTATCATTTTCTGCTTGTTTTGTTAAACAAAGAAAGAGTTGTTTACCAATTAAACACATGTTGTAAGCCAGAATAGTTGAAGAACAGCCAGGTTAATTACAATTCATCTATGAAAAATTAAATCCATATTATGGAAACAGAATTTCCTAAAGTATCTTTCATAAAAACTACAGAGGACATACAGTAGAAATATTAGTGCAAGTTGGTGAAAATCTAGTGTAGTTCTTTAAGTGCTTACTGAATATTCCGGGGATATCACAAGAAACAGGTACAGATAGTGATGCATGGTTTAAGAGAACAGAAGCAAAGGAGATTTCTGCAAATTCTTGAACTCTCAAAACCCACTCAATGCAATTTTCAGGAACTGTCTGTTGGTTATTCCTTTTGACCTTACAAAAATATTATGGTTCTTTATAAACAGCCACCGCTTTGGTGTAGCTGCCTTTTTTCTGGTTACTGTACTTTGATTTAGGTCACCTCTCAGGGCCATAACTTCCTGTCCCGAAGTGCGGTAATTGTCCATCTATTCTTACGAGATAATCTGCATTTTGGGAATATTTTATCAACTTCCCTATTATTTTCTTATTTATTTACATAAGAAAGAAGTCAAAAGTAGGTCATATGATTCCTCAAACTGCTCTGGCCTACCCCTACTCCAATATATGTTCTTCTGTTCTTATGAAGAAAGCTTACCTGCAGCTTTACTTTATTGGGAGTTTCAAGAGACATGGTAAGTCACCAAAGACTCTTGCAAATTTCTACAGATATAAGGTGTGTGGTACATGGCCAAGTGGTTAAAGCATCAGTCTAGTGATCTGAAGGTCACTAGTTTGAGCCTTAGCTGAGGCATTTAACCCCACATTGCTCTGCGACGACACCGGTGCCAAGCTGTATGGGTCCTAATGCCCTTTGGTGGCATGGAGAGGGGAGACTGCCAGCATGGGTAACTGCAGGTCTTCCATACAACCTTGCCCATCGAAAATTGATGGACAGCCAAAGAAGAAGATATAAGGTGGAGAACGTACTGATAGAACATAGAATAGTACAGCACAGTACAGGCCCTTCATCCCACAATGTTGTGCTGACCCTTAAACCCAGCCTGCATATAACCCCCCTACCTTAAATTCCTACATATACCTGTCTAGTAGTCTCTTAAATTTTACTAATGTATATCTGCCTCCACCACTGACTCAGGCAGTGCATTCCATGCACCAACCACTCTCTGAGTAAAAAACCTTCCTCTAATATCCCCCTTAAACTTCCCTCCCCTTACCTTAAAGCCATGTCCTCTTGTATTGAGCAGTGGTGCCCTGGGGGAGAGGCACTGGCTGTCCACTCTGTCTATTCCTCTTAATATCTTGTACACCTCTATCATGTCTCCTCTCATCCTCCTTCTCTCCAAAGAGTAAAGCATCGAGCCAACCACAACCCTTCAGAATCTTATATATTTCAATAAGATCAATCTCTTATTTTAAATCCCAAAGAACAATGGTCCAATTAAGCTATTATTTCCTTGGAAGACAAAATGTTTATCCCAGAAATCAGTACAATGTACCTAGATAACTTTCACCTGTCTTTGTTTCTGTGATTTTGTACTAAGATCTTTACTTAATGTAGGTTTTGCTTATCTCTCTGAATATTATTTCAACCATAGTGTTTTATATCATTATAAAGAAATAATCTGCTCCAAGGATTCAGGATTCAATTGCAAAGTCTAACATTACCTAAGTGGTTGTTTGCTCCTACTTTGACAAATTAGATAAAGCACAGGCATAGATGAGCAATAAAGCAGTGGGGGTGAAGTAAGAATGATGTTTCTGGACTTTGGAAATATTTCATCCTGCTGTTCTGATCATAAAAAAATGTATGAAGGCACCACCTACTACAGCAGGGATTCCCAATCTTTTTTATGTCACGGATCCTTATCATCAACCAAGCGGTCTGTAGGCCCCAGGTTGGGAACTCCTGCTCTACAGGTTTCTTTCTATGCCACTCATCAGCCTGACTTGCAATGATATCATAATTTCTTCTTTATTGCTGGGTCTAAATCCTGGAAATCTCAAACCAACAGTATTACATACCTTCCCCAGGACAACAGTGGTATTTCAAGGTAGCTGTTAACCACTGCCTTCACATGGACAACAAGTGCTATTGTTGCCCACATCCCAGCAACAAAACAAATAAAAAACACAAAATGCAAATCACGCACCGTAGATCAGTGAGCAGTAAGTGTGATGGAGATTGCATGTCGATAGAAGTTGAAAGACAGGAAGGTGGGGAACACTGACATGGCAAAAAGGGAACTACACAACAGCATGCATTAAGGTTTCAACTGCCGAAGAGCTGAGATGTGAATAGTTGTCTCCAGTTCTGGCTCTAGTACAAGAACTAGGATGTTTTTAAAACTGTAGTGGTGGAACGCTTTTGCATTCAGATGTTTAGGACAGGATCAAATAGAATGACAAATTCAAGAGTATTAAAGATGGTCATAAACCGTGATCAGATAGGTGAATGGAGTTAGTAGCAAGGAAGCAGAGCAACTCAAATTTTCTTGGTTTTCCTTTCAGTGTTGTTAAAGAGGGAAAAGTCTAATTAAGATTAATCAATCATTAATTGAGTGAAAAATGTCCTGCTTGCTGGCGCAATAATATCAGCACCGGACTCCGGAGCGAAGGTTCTCGAGTTTGAATCCAAGTCGGGTTGAGCATCGAGCTAGCAACTTGACCTCGTAAAAACAAGAACTGCTTGCTACGGAAACACCAATCTGACGGTGCCCCACTAACTCCACTGCCAAGTTAAGGGCTATTCTTCTTCTTGAGTGAAAAATGGTTACTATTGGGACAACTGCTCTACATGTTGTAAATATAATAACTGGACATATACTCTAAACATAATGATAGATAGATAGATACTTTATTCATCCCCATGGGGAAATTCAACTTTTTTTCCAATGTCCCATACACTTGTTGTAGCAAAACTAATTACGTACAATACTTAACTCAGTAAAAAATATGATATGCATCTAAATCACTATCTCAAAAAGCATTAATAATAGCTTTTAAAAAGCTATTGCGATGGCTTTTGACATTGATGGACTCAGAGGAATTCATTGACTTTATCATCTCCAAATATGGCTGAGAGAAGATATTACTTTAGGAATACCACCACAAAAATATAAATCCAAGAAGGCTTATATTACAAATAATGCTGTATGTTGTTATTATTATACTGTAATGAAACCTTTTCTCTGTAGGTTCTCAGATAATGATGGAACTCACAGGTGAGCTTTGAATGCAAGTGAATTTCAAAGCTCACTTAAGAGTTTCAACTCATCCTATAAAGAGGAACTATTATAAAAAGATCAGAACAGATGAGATATTTTGAAGAACAATTTTGAGAATATTGCGATCTCCTGATAAAGCACCAAATTGTTAATGCAATTTGAGCACTGTGTTCTTTACCTTCTCCTACTCTATCCAAGTGTTTTAATGCAGCCAAGAGCACTCAATATATCGCCCCATAAACCCAGTGAAAACCAATTATTATCAGTTCTTATTTATCTGGAAGGAGGCTATTTGCATGATTAAGGAAGGGATCACATATCCATCTGGTCAATTTATATTAAATGTCAAACATAATTGTTGAAATTGGTGAAAATCGCCCTCTAGAGGAAGTTAAAGCATGAAAAAGAAGAAATTGGTAACCAACAACCCAACATTTTACTGAGCACTTTATTTTATTGATATGTATTCTAAAGCTAAGTTACTTTGATACTTTGCTCTAATTACTGATAGTATACTGTATGTGTGACAACTTGAAGAATTCTAAGTTAGATATGGCCCTTGAGGGTAAAGGGATCAGGGGTATGGAGAGAAAGCAGGTACAGGGTTCTGAGTTGGATGATCAGCCATGATCATACTGAATGGCGGTGCAGGTTCGAAGGGCCGAATGGCCTACTCCTGCACCTATTTTCTATGTTTCTATGTTTCACAGTGCTAACTGTATCAGAGAAGGATATGTTGATATGTACCAGCTCCAGTTTCCTCCTACAGTCCAAAGACTTATCGGTCATTGTAAATTATCCTGTGATTAGGGTAGGGTTAATTGGGCTTGTCAGGGGTTGCTGGGGTGGTGTGACTTGTGGCTCGTGTCCAGAAGAGCCTGTTCTGTGCTGTATCATTAAATAAAATAAAATAAATAAAGTGCCACATAAAACTGAGCTAATTCACATCTTCATAAAAATGTAATAGCTTCTGCTCTGTGTTCATAAAATGTTATTATGTTGTGCTATTGTTATATACAATATTGTGACAAAATACTGCTGACCAAGAACCATTACCTAAATAATTTCCTAGAGATCAACTATATTTATTTATTTATTGAAAGCACCACTATTTGAGTTAGGAAGAAGCTAGTTCTCTTCTGTTTGACTATTTAGTGAAAATCTATACAATACTACTGGAGGTGGATCTAAATAGAAGTTAAAGTTTGAAGCCAATCACATTTGTTGATGGTACAAAGATTGATGGAAGGCAGTTGTGAGGAGGATGCAAGGAGCATTCTAAAGGTATATATAAGGGCTAACTGCATAGGCAGAAATTTGGCAGATAGTATATAATGTAGGGAAATTATCCACATTAGTTTGTTCGATAGTTAAGCGCCATATTTTATGACGTGGGTGATCAATATCTTTCCATGACCATGATTGCTCATGGCAAATTTTTCTGCAGAAGTGGTTTTCCATTGCCTTCTTCTGGGCAGAGTCTTTAAAAGATGGGTGAACCCAGCCATTATCAACACTCTTTAGAGATTATCTGCCTGGTGTCAGTGGTTATATAATCAGTACTTGTTTTATGCACCAGCTGCTCATACAACCATCCACCACCAGCTCCCATGGCTTCATGTGATCCTGATTGGTGTGGGTGGGGTGGGGGGGGGGGTATGGCTAAGCAGGTGTTACACCTTGCCCAAGGATGATCTGCTAAGGATTTGGAGGGAAGGAGTGCCTTACACCTCCATTGATAGAGACATATCTCCACCCTGCCTCCCAGATTTTCATTGGTATGAAGAATTTAAAAAAAATATATATTTATTTTAATGCAGACCGAATATAAAATATTGATCTACAAAATTGCAGAGGCATGCCACCACATGGACTATAAAAGGTTGTCATTTAAATATAGCAACTAATTAGGTAAGCTAATGTAATGTTTACTTTTACTGCAAAAAAACTTGAGTGTAAAAAAAAGCCTTGATTTAGTTACATTGGGTGTTGATGAGATTGCACCCCAAGTACTGTGAACCTCTTTGACTTATTTTGTTAAGACATGACCCATTTGCATTGGAGACCATTCCGATAAGTTTCACTATGACGATTCTCAGTATACAGGGTTGCTTTCAGAGGAAGGCTTAATCATGTTGGGCCTGTACCTGTTAGTGTTCAGATGAAATGTATTGCGATCTTAATAAAATACAAGTTTCTGAGATGCTTAACAAGATCAATCTTGAGAGGATGCTTCCTATTATGGAGGTATCTAGAAGTGAAGGCATTAATATTGAGAAGAATTTCTTCTTGCAGTGAGTCATAAATCTCGTGGATACCAGTTAATTGGGACACATCCGGACTAGTACATTTTGGCCTAATTAAACAGCTGCCCCAATTAGCTAAAGTTCCATGAAAATAGTTAAGAAGGTATAAAAAAAACCGAGTATCAAATTATGTATTTAAATGAAATACAGAACAAATTAGAACACTATCCATAGTAGTACGGTACTATAAACTGTGTATTAGTTCTTAATAGTTATCGACAGAGGAATTCATCCAGTGTATGCTGAGAGCAAAGTCAGTGCAGACACTAAGTGCAGAGAATGAACTACCTTCATACAATGATACCTTCAGATTCTTTACTGAGGGTGTGAAATCGTTTCATTTTCACTCCCAGCCATTTATGGCATCTCTAAGCCTGAATGCTTGAAACTGCGTTGAGCAAAATATTTCTGAATTGTCTACTTCACGCCAACAATCAGTGACAAAAATAATCACTGCATTTTGAACACAAGCACACGCAACTGATGCTATTTAAAAACTGTAAACTCCAAGCATGGTGTAGTGTCTAATGGCCACACAAGTACGTGCGACTGACGCTAATCAGTATCTGTTCGGCAACAGTCTCCTGCCATAATTAAGCATCATTGTGTCCCAAATAAACAAAGGGAATCACGGCAATTTTCCTGACTGGCATTTGTTGTCTGAAGTCAGTGGCAGGCCAAATTAACGGATGGCCCTATTAACCGGAATCCACTGTATTTGGAATTCTCTACCTCTGAGAGTGGTGGAAGTCATGTCATTGGATATATTCTTCTGGACTACAGTGCAAGCCAGAGATATGGAGAACATCCTCGTGAAGGTAGTGGTTAGCCGCTACTGATGTTCTGGAGAAGGCATGTGATGCTGTTGAGTTGGGATTTTCAGAAATCAGATACACAAAGAAAGCGGAGAGGAAGCCAAGACCAGATCCGATGCAAATCAGTTATGGTGTTAGTGAATATCTGAAGGGCCTCAAGGAGTCAGGTCTCCTAATCCTGATCCTGTTTCCTCTTTTCTTAATGTGTCCTTTGCTGTATGCACCAAACATGCAGTACAATAACATATGCAAATCAAATGCGGTTTCTGGAATCTGGTTCCAAATTACAGATGCAGATTTCAACATTTAAACATTATCACACACTACACTTAGTACACACAACAATGGTCCAATTTCTATTTCAAATACTTCTCAGCAGACAATGAAATGGTGAGTCTGCAAGTGAGGAATGCTGTATGAGGTTGTTATGCAGAGCAATGTAAATTATGTCACTTTACAAACTGACTAAAATATAATGTAAAATTATATAAATACTTACAATAAAGGCAATATGATTTTGAAATAAAATTGGTATCTCATGGTGCACCACTATAAACCAATAATATTAGCTGCTCTTTGATTTCATCAATAATGCCCGAGCAAGTTGAATGAGGTGCAAAACTGGTGCAAAAACTCAGAGCTGACAAGATCTGAGAAGGAACATATTGCTGCAAGATATACCCACTAGTCAAAAAAGTGCAGGCAAGCATAATAATTAAAAGGAAACACAGCATTTTCAGCCAAAATGTAAAAATAAGTGCTGGAGATATGCCTCTGTATATTTCCCTTGTAAACTATAATGCTGCACAGATTGTGAAGATTGACACTGAATCTGGTGCTATCATTCATTATTGCCATGTCACTCAGCTTCTTGGCTCACTCAAGCTCAATCTGTGACATGTTTGTGATTATCATACTCATTTAGTAACTATATGGCATATGGAACACAAATACTATTTAGCTGCTTAGGGTTGGGTCATTCACTTTTCAAATACCACCAAAGTGGAGTAATTTTGTGTCCACATTATACATTGACGAGTCTCCAAAAACGGCAAAAAAATGTCTTCTTGGTCTTATAACTATGTGATGTTTGCAGAGCAGTTTAAAGTGCAGCAGTTAAAGACAATCTCACAATTGAATACGAGTCACAGATTGTGTTTAAAGACTTGGTTCGTAAGCTGCACCTAAGCAACGGGTAGTAGGTTTAATAAGCAATAAAAACCAAAACAAAATCAGAACCGTTTTTTGGCTCTGAAATGTTTATGGGCTACAATTATCACTGTTAATTCATGAAAGCAGAAATGGCTGCAGTTACAGCGTTTATTCATTTTGGAAGTGTGATGAAGACCAATGCGTGTCCCCCAACAGAAAACAAACCTGGAAGCTTTTTAATCTCATTACAGTCACTCAAAAATGTTCATGAGGCCAAGTTTAGTTGGTGTCCATTCAACATATCTTAATTTTAATTGTATATAATACTGATATTCTTTAATCAATGTATAATTTCTAACATAATATCGGATGAGATATACTACCTTAAAAATGAGTGAACAGTTGTGGAGAACAATGAAATTGTGTGTGTGCATTACCGTAATGCACGTTCATAGTCCCTTGTGTGTACAGGGTTGAGAAATGATCTATACAATCCTACAGCAGTTTGTCCACTAACCAGAAAAGCCTCGAATGTCCTCTAACCATCTGAAAGCATCTCAAAATAATCCTCAATCAGGCAAACATGTGAATACAGCATGAACTAGTTCTTCAATTGTTAACTGTTTAAGAACCAATCTATATTATACATGCAAAAAACTCTTTGCGTAAATTACATTCCCTTAAGTTACTTTTCTTACTTAAAACTGATGTGAAAACATTGGACAGAAGTGCCACACCACACATAGCACATGGTCTGAAGCAGAAGCCATTGAGGATATTTTGCAGTGAGATTTCTGCATTTATTTGGGAATCTTGGATTGACAATGGAAGCTGAATGACAAACCCGGGAGATTCAAATCTTTAGAAGGCAAACTTACATGTTATTAACTTTTTTACAGTATGACAGTAGTTGCAAATTAAAATGAAAGTGATGTTGATTCTTTGTCAAAGCAAAAGAATCAAAATGCTTCCAACAGCAGAAGTGAAAGAGATCACCCTTCTAAAGCTTTAAGCCAGTTGAACTTTTACTGAAACCACAAGCAATACTCAGATTTATCGAAATGGTGCTCACCGGTACTTTATCAAGTACCTTATATTTCCTGAAGCAATGGTCATCATAAATAAAACAAACAGGCAGTGTGATATGGAAAAAAAGGAGAGATGTATTATTTCCAAACTACTGTTAAACCCAGGAAAATATTTTTTCATACAAGGAACCTTTGCCGCAATTAAAGCAACTACAATAAATTGTTGCTAAAATGACAATAATTTCCCCAAAAAACTGCTCAACAGCTTTGATGCCTTACAACCATAATTCTCAAAATACATTTTATAAAGTGTATTTCAGATGAAAGAGCAAAGTTATGCCTGTGCATTCACTTCAGAAAGGAAATTGTGCTTCATTTTTTGGGTAGATGGGGCTCGTCAGCCGTGGTTGACAGCTCATCTAGGAGAAGGAAAACTCCAATCTCAAACATCCGTTGCCTTGCAGCTATACCCACTCATGAAGAAGGCTTTGGGAGTAAACGCCAAGGAGAAAATCTGGAGCTGGACTCCCTAAGGCAGTCCTACATTGAGGTCAATGCTAACTGGCAATTCCTGCAATGCTGCTGGTACCAAATTGTATCGGTCTCTGTGGTTCCTTTGGGTTCATCAGTTGTATGGAAGGGGGAGCTTGCTTTATAGGCAACAGCTTGCTCTCCATACTGTATTGCCAAGGCTTGTGAATCTAGATAGCTTGGATGCAATATCCACGGTCAACTCTGATCAATGGAGGCTCTCACCCTCATACTTTAACATTGAGGTATGCTCACCAATTTCTAAATGTCAAAAATTTGCAAGGGGTGGGGGATTTTTGAGATAATTTCAGAATATTTAGTTGGGCTACATGCAACACTATTGCTCATTGTTAAACCCTCATGCCATTACTTCTCAATCTTCTCCACTCGAAGGAATTGTTCGTTCGTTATGTGCCATGTTGTATGACAAGGGCAATTGTTGTCTTTCCATGACTATGATTGTTCTTGGCAAACTTCTCTACAGAATTGGTTTGCTATTGCCTTCTCCTGGACAGTGTTTTTACAAGACGAGTGACCCCAGCCATTATCAATACTCTTCAGAGATTGTCTACCTGGTGTCAGTGGTTGCATAACCAGGACTTGTGATATGCACCAGCTGCTTGTATGACCATCCACCTCCTGCTCCCATGGCTTCCACTTATGCTGGATCTCCACCCTGCCACCCAACTCAAAGGAATATACATGTAATTTAGGCAATTTGGGATCATAATTCAACTCTAAGGTTAGAATCATGTTGATGAGGCAGTATAGTGGATTTTCTAAAACCTTTCAAAGTCCAGAGCACAAAATTTAATAGAATATTTCCACTCTAGTGTCACAAAGGATTTATATAGCTTAAAGTTTAATATGGTTTTACATTATAAACCTATTAGATAATGTCCAGCATTTTTTGTGTTTTTGTTGCTATTTATAAATAATTTTAGTATGTTAATGTTTATAAAATGTTTAGTTTTTTTCAGCAAATAAATATCAAAATATTTTGATACCATTCACTTCTAATCTTTTGTTACGTCTATTTCAGAATTAAGCATGGCAATCTTCCCCCCATACCAGATGGAACATGGCAGACATTTTCATGCATACTGAAGATACTTCATTGTACAATAGAAGCACCAGTTTGTGATGAATCCACACTGGAACAAACTCACAGGTTTGCTTCAGCATGTTTTGTGTACTGACCTCTTGTAGAATAATCTTCGAGGATTTGTCAGTGAAGACGAGAGTAAATATGAATGGGTTCCATTTATCAGAAAATTCATGACTTTGCACCACTCATCTTTACTCTCCTTGTTCAGCAGGTCTGAGTGTCAATTTTATTAACGTGCAATGAAGTGGCAAAGAAAGAGAACTGTTTTCTGTGCTGCAGCCAAGTTGATGGGAAGAACAATCACCACGATAAGGTTGGACCAACAATTGTTATATTTACAATTTAAAGCATTCACATTGATTTTGTTTCATTTAGTATTGGGGGGAGGGTAGTGGACAGTGAGGAAGGCTATCAAAACTTGCAGCAGGATCTAGACCAGCTGGAAATCTGGCTGAAAAATGGCGGATGGAATATAATGCAGACAAATATGAGCTGTTGCATTTTACAAGCCAGGGTAGAACTTACATGGCGAGTAGTAGGGAAACTAGGGAGTACAGGACAACAGAGAGATCTGGGTGTATAGAACCATAATCCATTGAAGGTAGCATCACAGGTAGATAAGGTCATAAACAAAGCTTCTGGCACATTGGCATTCCTAATCAAAGTTATGAGTACAGGATGTTATGTTGAAGTTATGTAAGGTGCTGGTAAGGCCTCGTTTGGAGTATTGTGTACAACTTTGGTCACCTACTTACAGGAAAGGTGTCAATAAGACTGAAAGAATGCAGAGGTGTTGCCAGGACTGGGAAACCTGAGTTATAATGAAAGATTGAATAGGTTAGGACTTTATATCCTAGATTATAGGAGAATGAGGGAAGATTTGATACACAGTGGGTGTACAGAATTATAAGAGGTATAGATGGGGTTAAATGCAAGCAAGCTTTATCCACTGGGGATGGGTGAGACTAGACCTGGAGGTCAAGGATTAAGAGTGAAAGGTGAACTTCTTCACTGAGAGGTTGTCGAGAGTGTGGAGTGCAGAAGTAGCGGACGCGGAGTTGATTTTAATATTTAAGAGAAATTTTAGTAGGTGCATGGATGACAGGGATATGGAGGGCTATGGGCCGGGTGCAAGTTGATTAGACTAAGCAGATTAATAATTCAGCACAAACTCAATGGGCTGAATGGCCTGTTTCTGTGCTTTATGTGTTCTATGACTTTAGGACTCTAAAAATAAACACTCATGTCTTCGTTAATTATATTTTCTTTGTTCTACCCTGTTCAATTGGGTGAAGTCTGGCATACTTGCCTTCATCATTTAGGGAGCTGAGTGTAAAAGTTCGGAAGTCGTATTGCAACAGTGCAATACTTCATTAGGCCACATGTGGTGTCTTGTGTGCAGTTCTGGTGGCTGCATTACAGGAAGGGTGTGGGGCTTTGGCGAGGGTGCAGATGAGGTTTCCCAGAACGTTGCCTGGAATTTATCAGGAAGTGTTAGGGAAACCAGCTTTGTTTTCTATCGGCAGGTAAACTTAAGGGAGCTTTGTGAAGCAAGCTTTTCCTCCCACAATGAGTGGTAGGTGCCTGGAAAGCCTTGCCATTAGAGGTAGTAGAAGCCGATGTTATAGCAATTTTTTAAGAGGCATTTAAACAGGCACTGAAATGAACAGGAAATGGAAGAATATAGACCACAGGTTGGCAAATGTGCACTTTAAATTGACATCATGGTCATCACATATAAAATGCACAGTGCTATTCCCATTTAACTGGATTATCTCCATGGCAATAATTTATTGAAACATTCGGGACATAAAGAGTCCATAGCTTGAGCAATCAGCTTCACTTATATGGTGAAATTGCTAGCGCACACTCTGACTGCTCTCGACCACTATTTTAAATGTGCTGAACATATGTGCCAAAATACTGCCATTTACAACACATCAAAATAATTTGTCAGAACTGTAACTACAAGTTATCAAGCAAAAATCCTGGTGTGAACGTAATTTGTAGTCAAATAAGAATCTTCCAAATTACCTAATATCCCATTGGGGCTGAACAGAGTCTTTACTGGGTGGGGTCACTTCCAAAGGTTTTGTCATTATTTAAATGGCTCTATCCATTACAGTTCAGATGATTTCTGAGTTTCAGCTATTCACAAGCAAAGGAAAGATGCCTTAACATCGGATACCGTAACAATTTAATGTATCCTGACTGACATTGAGTTTTAAATTGCTGCTAGATTCAAAGTTTAAGTACCTTGCAGCCTACTTTGTAGTCTCTGGAGTTACAACATTATTTTTTTGCTAGTTAAGTCCTCTTGAGCTACCACAGCCAGTTTGAATACTTCAGAAGCATCGAGATTAGTCACCAGGTAACTTATTCTGGTAGCTCTGGTTGAAAGAGAAATAATGGCAAGGAAACAGGGAAAACTCAAAGGCTTATTAACCAGAATCTGACTCATCCTGTGCAAGGGATAAGAAAGTCTCGGTCTGATGTCCTGTTCTAAATTAATATTACTCACAGCCCAGTATTTTCTTAGAACTGGCATCCGAAATTGTGTGGTTCATTTACTGCAGCAGGGTTTAAGGCTAACATAATCGGAAGGATTGATCAGATATTCTGCACTGCAAGCAGGAAAAATGATTCAGAAGACAGGGCCATGCAATACCAACTTGTGTCACTCTCCTCTTCCTCAGAAACAGACTCCTGCCTAACTGAAATAGGACAATTTGTCAGCATTTATTCCTGAGATTTACATGCCTAGCTTTTGGCTGTAAATTCAACTTCTGATGCTTCTGAGCTACACCTTGCTTGGTTTAGTGTAGGCAGCTGTGATTTATTTAATATGTTTTGTAAAAGATACAAAGCATGTTTTGTGCTATTCCACTCTGTGAATTGATCACTACATCCTTTCATTTATTTTTTTGAGATATAGCTGTGCCACCTAGCAACGCCCGATTTAACCCCAGCCTAATCATGAGAAACTTTATATTGACCAATTAACCCACCAACTGATACACCTTTGGACTGTGGGAGGAAACCGGAGCACCCAGACGAATCCCACACACTCACCGGGAAAATGTAGAAATTCCTTTCAGGCAGTGGCGGGATCTTTGAGACAAATTCCTCTCATTCACATAATTTAAATGAACAGTTTCAACATTGTTTCTTAGTAAGTAACTCATCATAGTGTCATAGTGAATAGATAGAATTATATATTTGCTTTCTGGAAAATAACGTAGATTTTCTTTTAGGCTTTTAACAAATGCTAAAATTTGAAATAGGAGTTGTTTTTCCTCTTAAATCTTCAGCATTTGACATTATCAAGTCCATCGTTCAGTTCTACTACATTTAGAAACAAATAACACAACAATGATATTGGTCGACATGATAGAGATGCATAAGCTGAGTGACCTCTAGTGTGAGCTGACTCTAATCAGTTATTTTTCAGCTCTAGTTTGAAGATTTCTTGATGATGGGATCATAGAAAACATTGAAGTAAGCCTAAGAAGAATTTTCTCCTCATCCTAGGATTATCATGGCTGTTCAGGCAAAGTAAGGGAGTTATGTTCTAGTTCTACTGATTCACACCTACCTAATTGCAGAAGGGGCTGCATTAACTCGAGAAGAAATGTAATTATTAACAGAGGGCACTTCAGGGATTGTGTCAGTTCAATTGTGTCTGACATATAACTCCCTTGTACTGTTGAGAGTTTCAGCAATTCTTACGAGCCAGTTCCCTATAGACAATTACAAGGAAAGAACTGGGAAAATGAACATAAATGAGTAAAAGAAAAGCAAGATGTTAAACACAATCTTAATTTATATCAGTGACTCAGCTTTTGAAAAATAATGTTAGTAAAGAAAGATTTTTACCAAGTAACATAGCCATCACGCTCGAAGTGAATCAAGGTTAAAATCTATTTATATATTCCTTTCTTAACATGAATGTAGATAATATTATTAGGAGGAGGGATGTGACTCAGAGGAGTTAATGCCCCTCGATACCATGAAATAACTGAACTATCAAGCAGTTTTAACTTTAATTGCACATATTACTTCAACCCCTTCACCCTGTCAAGCTCAGTAACTCGTCCAAATCAATTGCTGTGGGATCACTGACTCTTTAAACAATGGCATACAGAGAGTAAAAAGGAAGGTTAATGCAGATCATTTATAATTTTGAATGTCTACAAGGACATATTCCTCCAAGAGGACCATGACCTTGTTGTGGTTTGGAAGCTAGCATGCCCCAATGACCTGGTGAGCTGTGTTGGCTGGAGTCAGGGCTTTATGCTTTGACTCTTGGTAGGGTCACCCATGCTAAACAGGTCAAAGGGTAAAGGCCAGACTAATAGTGGTCCACCATTCTTCCAGGTTCTGGGGTTCAGCTCAGGGCTGACAACCCTGACTAGTTAAATTGTTACGGAAACTATAGTGAAGAATCCTTCTGCATCTGAGTGTGACAGTATTCCCTAGACGCCACCTGGGACTTGCATGACTGACAGTAGTGAAAACTGAAAGGAAGCTACTGAACACTGCCTGAGATGGAGGGCCTTCATTGTTGTCCTAAATGCCAGCGGAGTAATGGGCAGTATGTACAAGGACATACTGAAAGGAAGATTTTTTCTTAATTATTTTAAAAATAGAGAATGTAATAAAGAGTTGCAACTCAGGTCGGAAGCCAATTGCAGTGCAACTGACATGCTAAAGTCACACAAATGTGCATGAGCTCAGACTAAGAAAAAAATAAAACTTGTTCTCATGGGATTGGTAACACTGGAACAAACAAGAGCTAATGACATCACCCAGTGTGTTAAAACTGCAAGCAGTGAAAGCTCAGCAGCCCTGTTAAAAAAGCCAGATTTTGGCCATAGTTTTAGATTCTATATGAGCAGGTCTGTCCCCAGCTGTTGCATGTTGGATGAGTTACAGCTTCTGATTCATTGCAATAGTATGTGTTTACAGAGCGTATAACCCTTTAAGTGCTGGTTGTACATATCAAATTCATAGATAAGAGGTTTTCTGCATTCTTAGTCATTGCATAATCATAAATAATCATTTAATCTTCAGACTTCTAAAAACTGTTTTATGAAATATTACAATTGGACTGACAATTGGATAATGGTAAATTTTCTTTTGTTTCCCTTGACATATAATGTTTCATTTTGATATTCATTATACAATGGTTTAGTACTCAGACATTTTGAAAGTTACTTTCAAAGAAGTACAAAGAGAAATTCAGTGGCAAATGGCAGACATATTTTAAGGTGCTTCATTTTGGGGCATATTTGGGTCTGAAAATCTATTGAGAGGCATGGGATTAGACCTGCAATCTGATAATCTGTTTCACCTGGATATTTTCCTTCTAGGACATGGGGCCAGTTAATGACATTTGAAGCTCAGTAGAATTGAGAACCTCCAAGAAATGTTGGATTATATTATAGATTTGAAATGAGTTATTGTTATTTATTGTGTTTATGATATTGGACTTGGTTGGCACTTTGTTGGAAAGTTTGGCTGTGCAAGTGTTGACTATCATGGCACATTATTCACAGGTGGGGAAAGTTACATTGTATATTCCTTGATTACAACAGAACCAGATATTTCTTTTTACACACAACAAACTCATCAAAACTTAAGACTTCTTTTGAGCAGGAAGCTGATGCTGTGCTAAAACTTATCTGCAGGCTATGGAGCTGCTTAATAAGTTAGATTAAGAAACACATAAGAAGCTAAAAGGAAAATAAAACTTCACATTTCAATAGAGGCTTTTTTCTTCCTAGGGCTAATATGATGGGAACGAGAAAGTCTGCAGATGCTGGAAGTCCAAGCAACACACACAAAATGCTGGAGGAACTCAGCAAGCCAATCAGCATCTATGGAAAAGAGTAAACAGTTGACGTTTTGGGCCAATTCTCTTCATCAGGATAGAAAAGAAAGATGAGAAGTTAGAGCAAGAAGTTGGTGGGAAGGAAGGAAGAAGTACAAGGTGGTAGGTGATAGGTGAAACCGGGAGAGGGTAAGGGGTGAAGTAAGGAGCTGGGAAGCTGATAGGTGAAAGAGACAAAGGGCTGGAGAAGGTGGAAATCTGATAGGAGAGGGTAGAAGACCATGGAAGAAAGAGAAGAGGGAGGAGCACTGGAAGGAGGTGATGGACAGGTCAGGAGATAAGGTGAGAGAGGGGAACAGGAATGGAAATGGTGAAGTGGGGGGTGGGGGCAATTACCAAAGTTCAAGAAATAAATGTTCATTCCATCAGGTTGGAGGCTACCCAAACAGAATATAAGGTGCTTCTCCTCCAACCTGAGTGTGGCCTTATTGCGGAATGGGAATGGGAAGTAGAACGGAAATGGGTGCATAATATGAGGGGGCATAATTTTAAGGTGATTATATGAATGTATGGAAGGGGGGAATGTCTGAGATAGGTAGTTTACACAGAGAGTTGGGGGTGCATGGAAATTGCTGCCAGGATGAAGGTAGAAGCAGATACATTAGGGGCATTTTATAAATTTAGATAGGCACATGGAAGAAAGAAAAAATGTAGGAGGGAAGGCTCAGTGTGATATTGGACTAGGTTAAAGGGTCAGAACAATATTATAGCCGAACGCTTAGTACTGTTCTCTATTGTTTTATGTCCTACGGCTTTACTCTCTTTCACATGAAAAATGGAAAAAGAAAATTGAGAAAAGTATCAAATTGGTTTTACTTAGAGGAAGAGTAAGTAGAAAGTGATTAAGAAGCCCACAATAGGTATTACTTTGCCAGCTTTCCTCTGGAGCCTAGTATGGATACTACTTCAGTATGGATAAGACCAGGTTCATAAGAATTTCTGTCTGCTGAGAAATAACCATGGGGTGCAGATTGTCAAGAAACAATTTGCTCATGGTTCAATGAAAATTTTAATATTTTCCTTAATATAAAAGTAGATGATGTCCATTAGTTGTTGGACACAGGATAACACATATCCTGAATCTTATTGATTTATTAATAAATTACAAGTTATAATCTATCATTAATATTTTTTTCAATCATTGATGAAGAATATATTCAAACAGCATGGAGTTCAGAATACAAGATAATATACAATTTCAAGTCATACTATGAGGTGCATAAAGTTATTTATGCAGAAAACTGTTGTCCCTGCATATAAAAAAGTAGAAGAAGATAACTACTAAAATGGTGTGAATAAATATAATGGAATTTCATGTTTTTTCTGATACAGAGATATTACGCTGCATGTGTCAGTAAATGGTACTTAAATATAAAAGTCATGAAAGCATACCAGGTAACACAAACACCAATGATTGAAGCACTGGGAGATAAGATAGCCAAGTAGGCATACAGGACTCTTGCTTTCAATAGTCAGGATAAATGTAGAGCAGGGAGATAACAGTACAACTGTATAATACATTAGTTACACACATTAGGCTACAATGTGTATACTGTGTGCATTTCTCGTAACTCTTTTCTGAAGATTGACATCTGCCCGCAAGTTCATGCATGGCATTGTGGTAACTGTAATTCTTAAATTTTGATTTATTTAACAGTGGTGGGAAGTTTTATTCATCACAAAATGCAGACATTTAAGATACATACGTCCTTTATCTCATCCATTTTTTACTGGCTTAAGAAAACCATGCTTCTCAGAGAATCAATTAACAGAGTATTCAGAACAAACTCCACATGAGCTATGTAAAGGCATCATAACATCTGCATACTTATTTATGAAGTGGCTCTTTTAGAGATACAGTAAATATAAAAGGTAGAATGACACCATTTTGCCCTTCATATCTGCAACAGTCAAAAAGAAGCCTGAAAGTTAATTCCATCTTCCAGCACCAGGTCCATGGCCCTGCAGACCACAGATGTACAGATCGTCCACTGAATACATTTTCAATGCAATGAGAGTTCTCTGCATCTATTGCTTTCAGCCAGTGGGCTCCAGACTCCAATCACTCATCAGGTGGAAAGGCTTTATGTGAAGTTCCCTTTACCTTCAAGTCAAAGTCAAAGTACATTTATTATCAAAGTATGTGTATGTCACCACAACCTATCTTGAGATTCATTTCATTGTTGGCATTTACAGGAAAATAAAGAAATACAGAAGAATTTAAGATGTTTGTAAAGAAAGACTGACAAATAATCAATGTGCAAAGGAAGACAATTCGTGCAAATAATAATAAAAGTAAATAAATAATACCGTGAACATGATTTGTAGAGTTCTTGAAAGTTAATCTACAGATTGTAGAGGCAGTTCAGTGTTGAGGTGATTAAAATTAACCATGCTGGTTCAGGGCTCCATTACTTCCAATCCATGAACCATCTGCAACAGGTGTTCCCAACCTTTTTTATGTCATGGACCCTTACCATTAGTCAAGGGGTCCATGGACCCCAGGTTGGGAAACACTGCTCTATAAACAAATAGGTCTTTCCTGTCCATTAATTAATATGTTTTGCTCCCTTTCTATCAATCATATCAGAAAATAGGACAATTACTCAGTGTTACAGCTCCCTATTTGAAATATCTATGTAAAGTTAAAAGACCTGATAAGATTTTAAAAATCCAATGTGTTCAATCAATAGATTGACTACTGCATTTTAAACTACACTGTACTGTACGTATGGTGGTCAGAAGTTATATCAAGAAAGATTATCCAAAATGAAAGATGCAAATGACAGGTTTTCAAATGAAGAGAAAGGCAATTGAGTATTGCATGGGAACATTTTTATATTGTGTTGGTGAATCAAAACTGCCCAGTTCTTTCACAGGTAAATTCACACAGCATAGAAACAGCTAACACCACCATGAATGTCCTACGCCTGGTGGTAAAGGGAGGAGGGTTGGGCATGGAGCCAGCAATCCCATAGCTACAGAAACACCAAAAGAAGCTCCAAAGATCTTATCCCCTGGGAAAAGAAGGATCTTTGATCGAGGAAAAATGATGGGCCACACCTGGGGCAAACTTGAGAGACAGGCCCAGGACAAAGGACTCCAGCGAGCCACTGTTGGCAGCCTATGCCCCAGTGTGGGTGATGGACAAATTTTTAAAAAATAGAACCAGTTCTTTTGCTAGCTCCATATCAGCAATGATTAGCTATCTACAATAACTCCATTTTCAAAGGCATTTCAAGCTGAAAGCTGAAATCTTGTGTGCTAACTTGCTTCCTCCACCCACTCAGGCAGTGCTTTCCAGATTTCAACCACTACCTGGGTAAAAAATAATTCTTCAAAGCATAGAGTCCTAGAGTTGTGGAATTTTGTCTCAATCCATCTCTAGAAACAGTGAGGTTTACTTCCACTAATTCCATTTTGTCTTGCTTTTCCCTATTCCTCCGTTCTTTTCCTATCTAAGTACCTGCCCAAATGCATTTTAAATGCTATAATTGTTTCTGCTTCTACTACCTGCTCTGGCAGGTTGTTCTAGATAACCACTACCTACTATGTGAAAATGATTTTTTTTAAATTAGCTTTATTTGTCATATGTACATCAAAACATCCATTGAAATGTTTTGCTTGCATCAATGACCAACACAGTCTGCATGCTGGGAGCAGCCATCAAATGTTGTCATGTTTCCAGTGCTAACATGGAATACCAAGAACTAACTAACTCTTATTGACACACACGTCTTTGGAATCTGGGAAGAAACCAGAGCACTCCGAGGAAACACAAGCAGTCACGGGGAGAACATACAAACTCCTTATAGACAGCGGTGAGAAAAGATCTCTACTGGTGATCGTTGGCGCAGTTATGCAGTGTGCCAACCAATATGTTACCGTGCTTACATCTCAAATCATTTTTAATTTCTTCTCCTCTCATTTCAAAGTTCAAAGTAAAATTATTAACGAAGTACGTATGTGTCATCATATACAACCCTGAGATTTGTTTCTTGTGGGCATGCTCAGTAAATCCATGACAGAATCAATGAAAGACCACACCCAACAGGGTAGACAACTAACCAATGTACAAAAGACAACTAAGTGTGTAAATAAAAAAGAGCAAATAAATAAATAAATAAATAAACAAACAAACAAACAAATAAATAATCGCGAGCATGATATGAAGAGTCCTTGAAAGTGAGTCCATAGGTTGTGGGAACAATTCAGTGATGGGGCAAGTGAAGTTGAATGAAGTTACCCCTCTGGTTCAAGAGTCTGATAGTTGAGAGGTAATAACTTTTCTTGAACCTGGTAATGTGATTCATGAGCCTCCTGTACCTTCTTTCTGATGGCAGTAGTGAGAAAACAGCATGGCCTGGGTGGTGATGGGGTCCCTAAGGATTCCTGCGACAGCATTCCGTGTTGATGTGCTCAATGGTGGGGAAGGTTTTACCCACAATGGACTGGGTTGTATCCATTATTTTTTGTAGAATTTTTCATTCAAGGGCATTGGTGTTTCCATTGCAGGCTGAGGCGCAACCACTCAATATGCTCTCCGCTACACATCCATAGATGTTTGTCAACCTGCTCTCTCTAGTTCTAGGCACCCCCCACCAAACACCCTTGGAAAAAGTCTCTGACTATCTATGCTATCAATGCTCATGAGGCCTCATCTGAGACCTTTACATTCCAGTGAGAGTAAATCAGTTTATTCAGTCATAAGTAAAGCCCTCCATTGCAGTCAATATCCTGCTGAATCTCTTCTGCTCTCCTTCTAATGTTACCACATCCTTCCTGCACTAGGGCAACCAGAACTGTAGAAAGTACTCCCTGACTATTGTTTTGTACAGCTGCAGAGTAACAACCCAACTCCATAATCAGGACTCTATCTGTTTAAAACAAAGCCACACCAACTATCCTTTCCAAGTGCAGATTAGTCATGTCCCTCAAAACCTTTCTAGTAATCTCTTAACAATTGATGTCAACTGATCAACCTATAATTAACTACCCCATTTCTACTGCCTTCTTGAATAATGATACTACATTTCTGACTTAGCTTCACCAGGTATCACTTCTTTAGTCGGGGCTCTAGCAATCTTGCCCCAAGCCTCTCAAAGTAGTTAAGGATATTATTTATTAGACCCTGGGAATTTATCCACATGTAATCTTACCACAACATTTAATACAACTTGCTTTTCACTGTCAATTTTTCTTGAATTAAACTGCCACCTTTTTAATGTATTTTCCATCTACCTGTTAACTAATGAATATAGATGGGAAATACATACACATTTAAGACATCATGGCATTCTCTAGCTCCTTGAACAGATTAATACTTTGAACAACCAATGGGACCTCCTCTTGCCCTTGCTTTTGGATTTTCCGTAACACTGTCCATCAAAGCTATTTTGTCCCCTCTTCTCCTTGCTATTTTTTATGCCTCCTACAATTTCCATATTTCTGTAAGGCATTTCCTATTTTTGGATTAACCTGGTTTAAATCTCCTTCGTTGAGCACCTCCATTCCATCTGCCAAAAGCGGAACTTCGAAATGTCTCAACAGTTTAATTCCGATACCCATTCCTATTCTGATATGTTGGTCCATGGCCTCCTCTTGTGCCATGATGAGCTGCCCTCAGGGTGGAGAAGCGAGACCTTATATTCCGTCTGAGTAGCTTCCAACCTGATGTCATGAATATTGATTTCTTCTTCCAATAATTTTTTTCCTTCCCCTTGTTTCTTCTTCCATTTTTGACTTTGGCCTCTTACCTCTTCTCATCTACCTATTATCTCCTCCGATGTCCGTCCTCCTTCCCTTTCTCTTATGGAATCTTCTATCAGATTCCTTCTTCTCCAGCCCTTTACCTTTCCCACCCACTTGTCTTTAACTCTCAACTTCTCGATATCCTTCTTCCCCCCTCCCCATCTTTTTACTCTGGCAGTTTGCTCCTTCCTTTTCAGTCCCGAAGAAGAATCTCAGCCCAAAATGTCAACTGTTTATTCATTTCCATAGATGCTGCCTGACCTGCTGAGTTCTTTTAGCATTTAGGGTGTGTTGCTTTAAATCTTCATTTTTTTTATCCAACCTTTGATATCTTTTGAAATCCTGCGTGTCTTGGATTTGTTGGCATTCGTTTTCAACCTTGTGGAAACATGTTGGCATGGAACGTCATACAAATAAACATGAAATAGCATCAATAAAGTCTATCATCATCATCACCTGGATGCATTTGGGTTTGTTATTTATTTGCAAACACAATTGGCATGCATTAAAGAATTTAAGAAAATATTTATTCTTAAAGTGCAAGTAGACTAATAATGTATATAAAGATTATAATTAGATTGGAACAGTTCCATAAAAGGTCTTTCATTCTTTGGGCTATTTTGTCAGCTGTAGAGACAAGCTAATGCTAACCACTCAGGGAAGAAGTATGCAAGAAATACTTCAACATGGTTTAACCTCCCTATTTCAGAGAATATGTCCATAAAAATACCACCAGAAAGTCTGTAAAGAAAATCTGGTGCCAATTATATTCTGATGGATGGATTTAGGTCAGTGTAAAAAAAGGAAATTTGCACATTACAGTTGAAGATAACTGTGTTTTCAAGTAAGGAAGACCAACAGTGAATCTTTTTTGTTAGGGTAAAGTTTCAGGGAAATGATATGGTAATGTAAATCAATGAGATACATATATGTCTTCACCTTTTGTTTTCCACACGTGATTATGAGAAGTTGGCGCCCCTTTAAAATGGGGAAACTATGCTATTTAAAAATTGCAAATATGTAATGTAAGATTCGCCAGAACTAATTACAGCCCCAGTAGTTATAAAAACAAAGTAATATGTTTGGAAAATAAAATGTTTCTATTATGCAAAGTGAAGGAAAGGAGCACAAGATCATTGATGGAAAAGGCCATTACACACGGTACTGTAAGCATTTTTGCTACGCATGTGAAAAACATTCTCCAACCAAAACATGTAGAGACAGCTGGTGCTCCCATATCAATCAGTCAAATTATCCATATATTTACCTGTAACACTATATGGCCAGCACCTGTAGTCCTCCAGTGTCAGGTGACAGCTTAGCGCTAAGAATGAAAGTGGGGAAATGGTTCAGGACCTTATCTGTGTTTTCAATTTTTCGACACCTGTCATACTGAGGGCTTTGTCAGTCACATTTGAATCCTCTCAGGAGAATTTTGCTTGCCAACCTGAGTGATGCCAGCCTGAGAAACAGAAGACTGTGCCAGAAGGTTGTTCTGCTTTTTATACCACATGCTTGTATTCAGAACAAGTGGAGTAAAAATTTGTTTTTGTAATCTCCCAACCTACTTGGCATTCACTGCTTTGATTCAGAACTGCAGTCGAGCTCCCTGCAGAGCTTCACATTATGTCTCAAAAACTTTCAGAGAAAAATTGCTTCAGGGGCAAAACTTTCATTTTAAGTGATGAAATGATTTAAAAACATATACTGAAGCTGTAGCCGAAATCAAAACAACAAATAAAAAAAACCTTACACTTGGATGTTATGTTTATTTAACTTACAATGGGGTTTTCCTGAACAAAAGATAATTTTCTTTAATTATCTCCAAAAATTTCACTTCAAAATACTTTTCTGAACCCCTCCCATCCAATATTCATACACCATTGTCCACCCAACTCTAATGACATTACAATCATCTCATTCACTTTGGATACATATATTCAAAATTATAATTTATGGAAATTAATTTTTAAACATATATTGCTGAATTTTTTTTAAGCGGGCAGGACCATAAATTTTATTTAAAGAATCAATGAGCTTTTAAAGAACACAAACTTTTTCATTACAAAACTACATAAATGATTTAGGAGTTCCTGTGGCTTGTGTCGTTGTTGTTTACTTCACTATCAGTAGAAAAATAAATTTACACTTAAAAGTGCTTCATATTTAACACACATACTTGCATACTTATAGCTACTTAAGTACCTCTGATATATCGATTAAATTATTCAAACAATTCTGCATGTTTGACTACCCACATCTAAATAAATATGAAACACCTAATTTTAAATACAATTTTACAAAATATTATTTGCATCCTCTATATATCTACTGTACGTACTTATGTAAATAGATTTCTGTTTGCACTGTAATCCAATAGAATCTCATTTATATAGATGTAGTTATCAGTGTGTTTTAGAAGGGATTTGAAAATGGTTTGATATTATTACTGTCTATTCTAGAATACAACTTAATGTCATGGCAGTTGTTTGCATGATATATTAATTGCTTTACTGGTCAAATAATTTTCAGCCTTTTGATTTAAAGTGACTGAACTGAGTTATGAGAATATGTGATCAAAAATAAGTTAATATGCTACATAACAATTGATCGGTTCCTGAGAGTGAGATATGTTGACAATTGAAGGGAGATTAATTTCTGTGATGTGTTGAGCTGTGTCCAGAACTCTCTGCAGTTTCTTCTGGTCATTGGTAGAGTAGTTGACATACAAGTTGTAATACATCTATGTAGGGTGTTTCCTATGGTGAGGGTCAAACTTCAGGGTGGAGAAGCAATAACTTCTATTCTCTCTGAATACTCTCCAACCTGATGGCATGAATATCAATTTATCTTTCTGGGAAACAAATCCCCCCCTTTCCTTTCCCCATTCTGACCTTCTCACCTGTCTATTACTTCCCCCGGGTCCCGTTGTTCATCCATTTCACTTATGGTCCACTCTGCTATCAGATTCCTTCTTTTCCAGACCTTGACCTTCCCCATCCACCTGCGTTAACCTATCACCTTCCAGCTAGCCTCTTTCCCCTTTCCTTCTCAATCTGAAGGGTCTCAGCCTGAAGCATTGACTGTCTATTCATTTCCATAAATGCCGTCTGACCTGCTGAATTCCTCCAACAGTTTGTATGTGTTGCTTCTAACTTAGCCTCCTGAAAAATTAGAGAAACTGGGGCACTCTCTTGGCTGTAGAGCCTACATTGTTGGACCAGGACAGGGTATTGGTGATGGTCAATCCAAGCGATTGGAAACTCCCAACCCTCTCGACCTCAGCACTGTTGTTGTAATCAAAAGTATGGGTAGCATTCCCCTTCCTGAAGACCAATACATTTGCTGACATGAAGGGAAAGATTGTTGTCATGGCAACATGTAACTTGGCTCTCAATCTCATTCCTATATGCTCCAACTCATCATTGTTTGAGATACAGCCACTATAGTGGGTTTCATCTGCAAACTCATCAATGAAGTCTAAGCAGAACCTGATCTCGCAGCTCATGAATGTAAAGAGTGTTGGATAGGTGGCTGAGAACATAGCTTTCTGGAATGCTAATGCTGGGCAGAGGTGTTGCTACATATCCTTACTGACTGTGATTTGTTGGTCAGGAAGTCAAGGGTCCAGTTGCAAAGGCTGGTTTAGGAATTTGGAGACGAGCTTGTTTGGCATTAAAGTATTAAAGGCAGAGCCGTATTCAATAAGCAAAAGTCTAACACAAAATGTTTACATTTGAAATACATTATTTTAATGAATGAATAAACTTTAAAAGTTTACCAACAATGATACACTGATTAGTTTAGCCTAAAATAGTAATTTAAAAATCTATTACAAGCAATTTATTTTGTTAGTGGTGTACCTTTATTTAATGTGTATATCAGTCTTCTAAATCATCTTCAAAATATATTCATATTTTAATCCTTCCTCTGCTATTGCGTGAAAAGCTGTTTTGCATTTTGCTAAAGAAACTATCCATTTCAAACAATCTTGTTTTTATTAGCTGAGATTAACAATATTATTGTGAATCACACAAACTACAATGCGGTGTAATTTAAACCATACATGGAAAATCCTTGTAATTTGCAGTGCAAAATTTCCTCAGGCAATTTATCTTCATATCATATTCCTAGGCTCAATTTTATTTTACTTTGTTTAGGTAAAGCAATCTTTCTTCTGATGATGTGCTGCACAGAAAGTGGTCAAAAGTATATGTCTTCATTATATAGAAATAATAGCCAGGAGATATGTAGGTAGAAATTATTAATGCACATTGAGACACATAGAATAATTAGCTATCAGAACTCTTGTGGCATGGCTCGTAGTAAATTTGCTGATTCATAGGGAGTGGAGTTTTCAAAATCATGAGCAAACAGGTGCATTATTCTACTTCCTAAAATAAGACTATTAAAGACACCCATTAGCACCCAAAATTTAAATCATTGAGTTTTCAGAGGGTTAGTAGTCATGGTTTGGAGGTTTGAGTGCCTCAATGGCTGGAGTCAGGGCTTTCTGGTTTGGCTCTTGGTAGGGTCACCCATATGAGACAGGTCAAAAGGTAGAGGCCAGGCTAAGAGTGGTCCATTGGTCCTCCTGCTTTGGAAGTTCAGCTCAGGGCTAATAACCCAGACTGGTAAAACAATATTGTTCCAGAAACAGCAATGAAGTATCCTTTGACATCTAAGTGTGATGGTATTCTTCTGTCTTCACCTGGGACTTACATGACTGATGGCAGTGAAAGCTGAGAGGAAGTTACTGACATGATGAGGAAAGCCCTGAACACTGCCAGAGATGGAGGACCTTCATTGCTGCCTTAAATGTCAGCGCATAATGGGCAGTAAAAAAAATAGTCGTACAAATGCTATTTGGTGCACCTTGAGTCACTCAGAGACCAAAAAACAACTTCTTCTCTTTTACTATGCTCTTCAAATATGTACACTTTTGATTTATTTGTATTGAATGCACTATGACATCTGACATATATTCCTTAAAAATTAAAACATGAGTTAAACAATACTATTGATTAGAACAGAGTTTGAAGACTGAGGGGCAAGATTTAACAGACGTCAAGAATGAGCTGAGGATTGAAGTATTCAGTTCACCCATTCCATTCAGTGGGATAAAGTTTTTGTGAATTTTGTGCTGTTTCCTCATTAGGAATATTTTAGCATTCATCCAACACTAACGGCATTGATTATTGGCCGCAGGCTCCGGTAGGGTATGTGTCTTGTGAATAGCTAACACAAAAAGTAACAAGCATTCCACAGAAAGAACTGGCATGCAGAACTGCAGAGACTAATAGATGGATGGATGTTAGATGTTTTAGTGCTGTTGAAGGTAAAGGGGAGAAGAAGGACAGATATCTGTGTCCACAAAGGAATAGAAGGGCTTTAAAAATGTTTTCAAAGCTAAGGTTTTGGCCAAAGGACCTGAGCGCTGCTCCACAGGCGTCCAAAAGTGACAGATTCAGGGTCAAGGTCACTGTATACATCTTTGAATGGCTTTCTTTATCAAATGGTTCTGTTTCTTACTCAATTCATTACATCCATTGCACACAGATAAAAAGGAACTGCCACTCATATACTCTGAGACATATTTTGTCTTTTAAAAACTGACCTTATCTCTCACAACATATATATAGTGCCAGCTATTGAACAATGAATGCCACATCAATTGAACATAATACGTGACAAGCAAAATTCCTTACTTTTCCAGGAGATGTTGTCCAGCTGGATAAAACTGCAGATAGTCACTGGGGAACAGGTACACTTGCATGAACAAATCTCCACAACAGAGATGAAACTGGCTTACATTCAATTACCTGTTACTGAGACTATCGAGAATGTTGCGAGCTGAACAAATCATGAATGTGTCTATAGTCCTTGTAAGTTTGCACTATTACCAATATAACTTGGCCAAAAGAATGTCCAGATCCTCATGGTGTCACAGCAATTTGTGCTTCCACTGATTAACAACCTGCTGTGCCTTTAGTCTAGTGGAATACCAGTGATCTGATATGCCAACTGTGATCCACTACCATCCTAATACCTTTATCATTCTGCTAGTGTTCTTAGTATTGTCTCACAGTCAACCAGCTCATTCATGCTCAGACTGTACAGCAGTCCATCATCTGTGCAAACATGGCGGAAACTATCCGGGGTGGGCCAGCTAGGTTTTAGTCATCACAGTACGAAAGTCAACATGTTTCATTGTAAAGCAAGGAAATGGTTAGAAAGAAGAAATGAAGAATACTGGAAGCAAACTGCAGGTGAGACAGTTCTTGTGGAAAGAGATACAACACTAACATCTCAATGCAAAGACCCTTTTAGGGAGTGAGGTAAGAGAAACTTCACAGTAATATTATTATCTAAGTACATATATATCACTATTTACAACCCAAATTCATTTTCTTGCAGGCATACTCAGTACTAGGATAATAATCTTAACAGAATCAATGAATGATCACACCAACTTGGACATTCAACCAGTGTGCAAAAGACACAATGCAACTATGCAAATACAAAAGGAAGAAATAATGATGATAATAATAATAATAAATGAATAACAAATATTGAGAACTTGAGATAAAGAATCCTTGAAAGTGAGTCCATAAGTTGTGGGAACATTTCAATGATGGGGCAAGTGAAGTTGAATGAAGTTATCGCCTTTGGTTCAAGATCCTGATGGTTGAGGGCAATAACTGTTCCTGACCCTGGTGGATTGAGTCTTGAGGCTCTTGTACATCCTTCCTGATGGCAGCAACAAAACGAGGACATGTCCTGAAAGTTGGTGGGGGGGGGGGGGGGGGGGGGTGGTCCTCGATGATGGATGCTGGTTTCCTGCAACAGCTTTTATGTAGATGTGCTCAATGGTGAGAGGGCTTTGCCCGTGACGGGTAAAAATGCATTTTGCTATTAATACATAGGCAATAGACACATACTTTCTGGCTAGACACTATCAATCAAAGCCACTCTTTAGGTTGCTCCTTTTCTGCTTGAGTACAACTGGTGGAACTGGTTATAGACTAAAATCATTGCTGAAGGGGGACCTGCTTGATCAGCTGCCTGTGGTCACTGAAGAGCTAACGGGTGGAAGAGTGGAAGCTTTTTCTGATTCAGCAAAGGGCAGGGCACAGGAGGGAGTCCGAGTGTGACCAGTCTCTCTCACTCTTGCTCGATGCTGCTGGATCTTGGGTCTTGGGCAAGGTTTGATCGATGTGGTTTATGGATTGGACTCTGCAGTTCACGTTGTGATGTGATTCTGCTTTCTGGTGGCTCCCTTTTGGTTGCTATTTTGTGCGATTTTGATCGGGGCAGACTGGCTCTGCGGCCTGAAGTTAACGAACGATGCAGCACTAGATTGATCTGAGTATTCCTGGACTATTTCAATAACATTTGATTTAATATTTGTGCCGTTTGCATGATTTGTTCTTGGCAAGTTGGGGGTTTAATATTTTCCTTTGAACGGGTCCCATGGTTTTCTTTGTTCCATGGCTTTCTATGAGAAAACTAATCTCAGGGTTGTATACTGCATACATACTTTGATAATAAATGCACTTTGAATGTGCAGCACTTGTATGGTCTATGGAGCCCTTGACTATGGGAAACGTCAAAGCCTAGAAAACACATATGCTTTCTTTGTCTGCTTTTTGTTTGGAAGAACGAATGAAATGTAGCCAGTTCTCTGAAGGAGAGCACCACTTATGTAACAAAGATAACAAGTTGTTAGTTGTTGCAAATGTTCCAGCTTCAGCTTGGAAGAAGCCACACACTGATTAGTTACCATAGTCACCATGATAGCCACTGCCAATATGGTTCGTTCCCTTTAGTTTGGCATTTATGACTGGAGCAGGTGATAAATTTCTGATGTGCTGACATCTCTCACATTCCAGGTAGAAATTCTTCAGCAAAATCTTATCTTTGCTACCTTCTTTTTCTTCCATCTTGTCCTGCTCCCAAAGTCCTGTGCTGATGTCCCTTCCTTAACGCATGTGCAAGAATTTCCACAAGTATAGCTTGTTTTTAGTTTGGTAAATGGTTGCATGTTTGTTTGTAATTTATTTGTGTAAAAACTTGAAGTCAGCAAACAACCCTCAAATCTGTCAATCTATTCCCAGCATAATTGTACAACGCTATTGTTGATTATGTAGAAAGGACATTAACAGTAGCATTGAGCCTAAAGCTGCAGTCACTATATATAAACACAAGAAAATGTTTAGATGTTCGAAATCCAAAGCAACATACACATTATGTTGGAGGAACTCAGCAGATCAGGCCGCATCCATGGAAATGAACAAACTGTCAAATTTTGGGGCCGAGACCCTTCTTCAGTCCTGCGTAGGTATAGTATGTACCGTGACATACCTGAGAATATCACTATACATGCCCTGCACCAATCTATTGACTGCTCAGTACAATAACCAGGTCCCATCCATTGTGCTCATAAATAAGGAGAAATTATTCAGATTTCATGCCGACAATATTTTTTGATATTCTCTGGCTAGACATTATTTTTCAGTGCATCCAATTTACTTGAATGCTCTCCAACTACATAACACTCGTACTTACATTCCATTCTATGCACTATTTGTTACAGAACACAACACCTAGAAGTGCAGATTAGCTGCTATATTTAGGAGATTGGTTACAGTACAGGAAAGTTTGGACAGACTCTGTTCCTGGAGCGGCCAGAAACACTCAGTCCAAAACTGTTGCTGAGCTACCTTGTTGGCTGTGAGGGAATATTTGCACTGCAGCAAGATGTTACTCTTCCACAAAGCAAATTCTGGGTTTGTACCATCATTTCCATTTCAAAATACTGCAAAACGGCCTCGCAAATGAATTCAATAGTACAACACGAAACACTTCAAAGCATAGAACCATGGAACATTACAACGCGTTTTAAGACAAAATCATTTTAGTTGTGTTTATTCTCCATTCATCTGCCCCTTTAGCATAGTCATTGTTTCATTATGAAGAATAGTGCTTTCTTATAGCCATCAGATGAAGAACCACATTCAAACAAAGCAAGTGTAAGGAGTTAAGTACTTAGATTTGCACACGACCAAACAGTGAGCTCAACACCTAAACCCAAAGTATACAGAATAAATTACCTTTCATTCTCAGCAATGTCAACAATTTTTATTTCCCTTTATCTACTTGTATAATATTTGTGGTAGGTCCAATTATCTGGATATGAGAAGCTTTTGCTTTTACCTCAATAGTAATGTGCTGAAGAAAAAATAGACATATAGCCCATTTTCTTCAGAAAGTAACCAGTGAAGGGATTGTTATAGGATGTTTGTTTATAAATTCAGAGGAGCTCCAAATTTGCTTATATCTCTCTCTTAAAGTGGGAAAGCAAATTTATGGTGAATTACACTGAATATCTAAATGAACATTTTTCCTGAAATGTTCCACTCAACTGAATTATGTGCTGTCTCCTTTTTTTCAATGATAGCCACACAAAATCTGATATTGTCCAGAGTAGATTGCACCAGCAGACATTTCACAAAATATCTGAGCCTGATTCAGATGAGCAACCCTCATCTATACCTGGCATCAAGCCCAGCCAAGTGATGATATTAATAATCATCTCCACCCATACTGATGTAAATTGAAGCTCAGTCCTCTAAACTGCACTGTAATTGAACAGTCTTAATAGAACAAAGAACACATCACATTCATCTGTAGTTTCACTTGCCAGTTAAAGGGGCACTAATTACATTGGGAGACCAGACCAGGTAGCTTCTAAATAAATTCAATACAATTCATATTAAAAAAAAGTCCACAGAGTGTGCTTAAACTAGCATTGTTTTCTTCCTATTGAAGTCAAAATCATTCTAACACTGAACTAGTTCCACAACATATGCACACAATTTCAAGGATTCTACAACTCATGCTCTCAATATTTATTATTTACTATTTTTTTCTTATTTTTGCATTTGCACAATTTGTTGTCTTCTGCACATTAGTTGTTTGTCCGCCTTTGTTGTGTGCATGCCCCCAAGAAAACGATTCTCAGACTAGTATATATGTACATGGATAATAAAGTTACTTTGAAGATGGACTTTCAGCTTCCTTGTATCATGAGCCTTCAGAAGAGCTGCAGCAGAGCTTTACCTTGCCTCAATGTGCTGCTCACACTGTATCAGATGGGAAAACAAAGCACAGTGCTCATATCAGATACTCTCATCAAATCTAATTTCAGTGAAGAATGGATAGCACCTCAAGAACTGGCATCTGCCAGCGTTGTTGGTGCTTCAGGCATAGACATCTTTGGCTACAACTAACTGATCAGAAACTGCTCCTTCCCCATCACCATATGATTTCCAAATGGTCTATGCACCCATGAACACCACTGTATTATTTCTTTCTTTTGCACTATTTATTTATTTCATAATTTATAGCAATTTTATGTCTTTGTACTGAACTGCTGTTGTAAAACAGTAGAAGTTGTAAGGGCTCAATCAAAGACATGTAAGACATCCTTAGCCACAGGTGACGAGCTGAAGGATTAGAGGATAGCTAATGTTATTCCACCTTTTGAGAAAGTCCCTAAGAATAAAACAGGAAATTATATGCTGGTGATCTGACATCTGTAGAGGGTAAGTTATTGGAAGGTATTCTAAGAGGCCAGATATGTAAGTACTGGGATAGACAGGGACTGATTAAGGATAGTCAACATGGCTTTGTGTGGTTAGATCATGTCTACCCAAAGTTGTAGTGTTTTATCAGGAGGTTACCAAGATAGATGATTAAGGCAATGCATTGGATGTTATCTACATGGATGTTAACAAGGCCTTTGGCAAGGTCCTGCATGATAGGTCTATACCCCTCACAATTCTGTATACCTCCCCTCATTCCTCTACACTCTAGGGAATAAAGCCCTAACCTATTCAACCTTTCTCTATGATTCAGGTCCTCAAATCCAGGCAACATCATTGTTGCTTGGCATTCAAAATGAGGTATAAATTGGATTAGACATTGCCTTTTCGGGCGAAGCCAAAAAGTGGTGGTAGATGGTTGCCTCTCTGACTAAAGGCTTGTGACTAGTCATGTGCTGGAGGGATTGATGCTAGACCCAGTGTGGTTGTCATCTATATAAACAGAATCAACTACTTCACGGGTGACATCAAGAGTCTGGATGTAGCGGACTGCGAGGAAGCGCAAGTGGACTAGCTGTAAAAATGGACCGGAAGACGGCAGATGGAAAATACTGCAGATGAGTGTGACGTGTTGCACTTTGGTAGGACCAACCAGTGTAGGTCTTACATGGTGAGTGGTAGAGCCGAGGAATCCAGGACTGCAAGTCCATAATTCTTTGAAAGAGGCATCCCAGGGAGGTACAGTAGGGTCATAAAAAAAGCTTTTGACACATTGGTCTTCATAAATCAAAGTATTAAGTGCAGAAGTTGGGACGTTATACTGAAGCTGTGTAAGACACTGGTGAGGCCTAATGTGGAATATTGTGTGCAGTTTTGGTCAACTACTTACAGGAAAGATGTCAAAAAGATTGAAAGAGTGCAGAGAAAATTTACAATGGTGTTGCCTGGATTTGAGGACCTGAATCATAGAGAAAGGTTGAACTGGTTAGGGCTTTATTCCCTAGAGTGTAGAGGAATGAGGGGAGGTATACAGAATTATGAGGGGTATAGACAGGGTAAATACAAGCAGGCATTTTTCCACTGAGGTTGGGTGCAAGTAGAACTAAAGGTCATTGGGTTAAGAGGGAAAGGTGAAGAATTTCAGAGAGATATGAGGGGGATCTTTTTCATTCAGAGAGGGTGAATGGGTATTTGATTTCAACATTTAAGAGAACTTTGGATAGGTACAAGGATGGGAAGGGTATGTTGGGTTACGTTCTGGGTGCAGTTCAATGGAACGAGGCAAATTAATAGTTTGGCATCAATTAGATGGGCAGAAGACCCTGTTTCTGTGCTATAGTGTTCTGTGTAAGACAGTGATAATCAAACTGATTCTGAATCACTTTTCCATAAAATCCCATTAACTATTCAGACTTCTCATTAACAGGAGAGTGTTTCATTCCCTTGCAAAGTAGATTGTTGTAGATTATGGGATGAATTTGCTGGGTAGATTATGGATGCCATGGTAGTCTAACGGTTAATGCAACGCTATTATAGCTCGGAGCAATCTGGAGTTTGGAGTTCAATTCCAGTGCTGTTCTGTAAGGAGTCTCTATACGTCCTCCCCTTGGAATGGATGGGTTTTCCCTATGTGCTCTGGTTTCCTCCCACCGTCCAAAGTCATACCAAAGAGGTTAATTGGCTATTGTAAATTGTTCTGAGATTAGGTTAGAGTTAATTGTGACTGTGATTGCTGGGGTGGCAGGGCATGAAGGTTGGAAGGGCGTACTCTGAGCTGTATTGCTATATAAAGTAAAATGAATGATAAATACCACCAGCTTCTCAAGAGCAAAGTTCAAAGTTCAAAGTAAAATTTGTTGTCAGAGTACATGCATGTCACCACATACAACCTTGTGATTCTTTTTATGTGGGCCAAGCTTAGCAAATCTATAGAACAGCAACTGTTAACATCAGGAACTGTTAACTGTGAGCAAACTGAGCAAATGCAGATATGAATACATAGCAATAAATAACGGGCATGAAATCACAATATGACAGAGTCCTTAAATGAGTGTAGCTATCCCCTTTTGTTCAAGGGCTTGATGGTTGAGGGGCAGTAATTGTTCTTGAACCTGGTGGTGTGAGTCCTGATGTGCATCAGTGAGAAAAGAGCCTGGTGGTGAGGATTTTGATGATGGATGCTGCTTTTCTATGGCAGTGTTTCATGCAGATGTGCTCAATGGTTGGGAGGGTTTTACCCGTGATGTACTGGGCTGAACCCACTACCTTTTGTAGGATTTTCTACTCAAAGCATTGGTGTTCCCATACCAGGCCGTAATGCAGTAAATGAACACACTTTCCACCACACGTCTATAGAAGTTTGCCAAGGTTTTCAATGACATGCTAAATCACCACAGACTCTTGAGGAAGTAGAGGTACTGTTGTGCTTTCTTTGTAATTAGATTTATATGATGGGTCCAGGACAGTTCTTCTGAGATAGTGACACCCAGGAATTAAAGTTACTGACCCTCTCCGTCTTTGATCCTCCGATGGATTACGTACTTGCTCATAGACTTCTGTTTTCCCTCTTCTGAAGTCTACAATCAATTCCTTGGTCTTGTTGACATTGAGTGAGAGGTTGTTGTTATTACACCACTCAGCCAAGTTTTCAATCTCCCTCCCGTATGCTGATTCATCAGCCCCTTTGATACAGCCCACAACAGTGGTGCTGTCAGCAAACTTGTAAATGGTATTTGTATATGGCAATTAGGGATGAACAATAAACATCATTCTAGCCAGTAACAATCACAACATCAAACAAGGAATAAATAAATAAGAAAACTTCGGTCACTCTCAGGTATAAACAGTGATGTTTAGATCAATATGATTTATCTCGTGAGGACATGAAATAATCTCATATTTTTTCCTTGTGCATGAACTATCATTCCTGAGGGAAACAACTGTAGCTACCTTTTGCCAAACCCCTTCTTATGATAGTCCTGATCGATCTATTGAACCCTAGTGCCCAAGATCTCTCTCCTAACAGGTATCTCATCAAGAAGGATTAACATGTCTCAGTGAGAGAATACAGGGACTCCCTCCTCTTTCAGCCCCTTTGCCCTTTATGACAACTCTAGTGCGTGTTGTTGGTGTCAGGTTGTTATGGGAAGTCTCCTTTTAAGAGCCAATACACTTTGCTGATCACTGGAAAACAGAGTTGAGAGCTGTGTTAATGGAGCTGGATCTGATCAGCAATTAAACCACATTGGTTCAGGGCTTGTATCTTGGTATTAATTATGCCTATTTCAAATATCCTCTTGACCAGTATTATGATTCGTATTTGCAAGGATTCTGATTTGGAAAACTAAATACAACTATGCTTTAAAGCACCAAAAAGAGATTACATTTAGTTTCCAGCAGCTATACAGTATATTTGTCTACAGCAACACAATGATTTCTCTGAGGCAAATGCAAAAGTTACAATCTTTAAGTTAGCCAAGCTCAAAGTAATGTATGACAAGTCTGATAACGAATACCTTATTACGTAAACAAATATTTGAAAGTGATCATTGACAAGTTAGGAGGCAAGTCAGGAAAGTTAAATATCTCTGATTAGGATAATAAAGACTCCAGATGTAAACTATCTCTCCAACAGCTGCCACGGGCTATTAATTTGACTCAGCATGAGAAGGGAAGTCCTGCACGATATCACTGTAGCTTTCCTATTGAAGAGTTCCAGCTCCAGCCCCCATTCCAGACACAGATCCAACATACACCCAAAGCATTGTCTAAAACCAGAGCTCATTATCACTGACATAGGTCCTGAAATTTGTTGTTTTGCAGCGATAGTACTGTGCAAGACAGGAGTGATATACAGTAGATTGGCTGGCTGAGTGGTGTCACAACAACCACTCACTCATCCTCAGTAAGATCAAGGAATTAATTGTGGAATTCAGGAAGGGGAAGTTGGGAGAATACACACCAGTCCTCACCGAGGGATCAGCAAGTGGAAGGCGAGGAGCTTCATTCCAGGGGCCAATATATTGATGGAATCACGAAGAAGGCATGCCAGTGACTATACTTCATTAGGAGTTTCGGGAGATTTGGTATGTTTTCAAAGACTCTTGCAAATTTCTACAGATGTACTGTAGAAGGCATTGTGACTGGTCGCATTGCTGCCTGGTATGGAAGTTCCAAAACACATGATCGATAAAAGCTGCACAGGGCTGTAGAGTCAGTCAGCTCTATCATGGACATAAACCTCCCCTCCATTGAGGACATCTTCAAAAGGTGGTGCCTCAAGAAGGCAGCATGCATCATTGAGGACCCTCACCATCCAGAACCTGTCCTCTTCTCATACTGCCAAGAGGGAGGAGGTACAGGAGCACAAGTATACACATTCAACATTTTAGGAACAGCTTCTTCCCCTCCGCCATCAGATTTCTGAATGGTCCATGAACCCATGAAATCTACCTCACTGTTATGCTCTCTTTTTCTGCTATTTATTTATTTCTATATATTTGTTATTGTAAGTTATCATATTTTAAGTGTTGCTACGTACTGCTGCCACAAAACAAGAAATGTCATGATATTTGTCAATGATAATATTGATTTGGATTCTAATTCTGATATAAAAATTACTCTAAGTTACAAGACAAAATCAAAAGGAAATCGCTTTCACGGGCTGGAATGGTTGATGACAGAGGGGCAAAAGCTTTCTTTGGAATGTTCTGAAGAAGAGTCTTGGCTTGAAGCACTGACTGTTTATTCAATTCCATTGATTCTGCCTGACCTGCTGAGTTCTTCCAGCATTTTGTGTGTGTTGAAGCCAGCAGAGTGTTGATCTTCATACACAAAAGGAAATTCAGATAACTGTTGGTTAAGGTAGTGTTAGGATGGTATCAGTATTGCCACTCATTAGCCTACAAGTTTAATGGAGGTATTGTATGAGGTCCTTCCTCCCATTATTTCCCCTGTAGGCCTCAAGTTGTGATCCTCTGCTCTTTGAGCCACACACCGCCTGAAATTGAGCTCCTTCCTGTTCCTCTCAGAGTCAGTCCAGAGATAAACCTTGGTAATTGCTTCCGCAGTTACCACATCTGCATTACCTCTTGAAACTTGACAGAAAACAAGGAAAAGCATTAAATAGGCAGTAGCACATTGAGGGCAGAATGATACACCAGTGATTAAACTTCTAAAATCTGGTGCAACATCAGAAACAAAGCACATCATATGGTTTACAGAAGCAAAACAAACACTGAATTACAAATGAGGAAATCTGCATCTTAAATACTCCATTACTGTAGAACAGAATACTGAGGCTCACAGGGTTAAAGGTTCACATATTTTGAACTGCTTATAAAACAGATAAAGGATATCCCATCATGAAAGCAATGAGTCAAGAGATCCAAGCTTGTTGTAGGGAAGAAGTTAATCTAGAATAGTTTAAATTAAGCCTAAAAGTGGCACCAAAAACACATCACAAATTATTGGCAAAACTAATTGTTATGGTTAATCACTACAATAATTCAGGTAGTGTATTTAGGAACCTGATTAACATTAAGGTTATTTTAAAAAAAAAGAAATGAAATGCACCCTACTCAGAAGGCTGTAACCAACTACATCTGCTGCAATTTATTTTTACACTTTAATTCACATAAACTTTAACTAAAACACAAAAACAAATGGTGTGCATTGATCAGATTGCAGAAGGTAATGGATCATGAACTCAAAGGGACCAGTTATATCATCAAACTGAGGTTTCAGAACAGCTACTCCTGTTTTCTCAGGAAGTGACATCTGCATAAGAACTGAGCCTCACCTTGAAAGTTAAGAGCTCTGTGGGGACAATTAACTGAAGTAAAAATTTTCAGGTTATAAAATATCTTCTAACCAGTAAGAGTGGTGAGGTTTTACAGGAGCACCATTGAGAGCATCCTGACAAGTTACATCTGGTATTGGGAGCAGCTGAGCATCAGCCTGGAAGTCCTGACAATGGCTAAGAGGATCATAGGCGTCTCTCTAATATCCACTAGGGACATTTATCAGAAGTGCAAATATGCAGGGCCCCAAGTATTATCTAGGACCCCACCCATCCATCCAGCGTCCTCTTAGACTTTCTACCATCAGACAGAAAGTCTCTTAGACTTTCTACCATCTGACGCATAGAGACAGAGTAACCAGGATGGAAAACAGCTTTTTCTGTCAGGCCATTAGGTTTGTGAACTCCCTGCTACATCACATTCAAAGTGTCATTGGTTGATTTGTTCTGTGGCCTACAATATTTAATTTATGGATTTTACTTTGCTCATTTATGCATAATTTATCTGTAGATTTTATTCTTACTTTCATAAGTTATTGTGTTATATGTCTGTTATATGTTTTGTCTTGTTTAATGGTATTCACATATTTAGTTAAATGATAATACACTTGACTTGAGATTATACAATGAAGTAAATTCCTCAGATTAGAGGGGACTCAAAATTTCCTTTGTGGGTCCTACGTTAGCTCCTTTTGGCCATAATTTCTATTCATATTCAAATTGGTTACTTTTATTTACATCAGACCTGCAACTTCTGAGTTAAGTACTAATCTCAAACACATTTGCAGGTTCTTTATCTAGTATTATTATTTTCAATCCCTAGATAGGTAGGTAGCTCATAAGTGATCCTTGTGCCCAAGAGAAAATGTTTATTTTTATTGGTGAATATTTTTAGGCCTATCACATAGCTCTGGATTCATAGATTGAGCAGTTAATTTTGCCATCTTTTCTAGATTAGATTTGGAAGCATAATCCTTCAACGTGTACCACCATCCAAAGTTCATTAACGACAGCAGGGGGTATTGGTTCTCATGCCCAATAACAAGAGTGTCAAGTTTCCTTGCTTAGCTTCCAAAATGTTAAGAAAAAAAGAGGCCAGCCAACGTGTCAATTTATAAAGAAAATAATATTTTAATGAATTAAAATTCAGTAAATTCAAATTTAAGTGTGCACTAAGGCAAATTAATACAAGTTTGAGTTCTGAATAAGTTCTTAAGATTGCAAATGGTCAATTTTCAGATTATCATAGTAATTGATTTATTTAATTGCTTATAGATTTTGGCAAATAGGTTCATATTGGAGGGCTGTACTTTATCATATTTGTATCTCTGACCAAAACAGGTGCCATGTCAGTAATAATAGAAATACCACAAGTAGCAATGCCACAGATTGTATGCCTGCCTTCTGAGTGATCAATTTTCTGTGATTCCACAATCCCTCCAGCAGTCCTTAGAGGATCTGCTTCAAAAAGCTTTAAAGAGAACCTGAAACTTGAGCTGAATCAGATTTTTATTTTTTGCAGCTCTGGCATTCTATATCTCCAATTGACCATTTGACACTACATTCTTTATACCATTCAAGTTAGCTTTATCCACCTCTGTAATATTGCCTCTCCTTGCCCTTTTGTTTATTTTCTCTTGAAACTTGCATCAATTCTCTGTTTCAGCTCGAACCACAATGTTTGTCTTGGCAGTATCTCTCTTTCAAGAAAAAGATAATGAATATCCAAATCACAATCCACAACAATTCACTCTCACCTGTCATTCTTCACCCATCAACCTACATTAGTTTTCTTCTGCAGGTACCACAAATTTAACATTGTCATTATCACATTCAAACTCCTTCAAGGTTTGACCTCTTCATTATCTCTGTGTGATAGATAATCATTTCTACCTTGGGTTTGTTAAGCCTGTTCTTTAAATAGCAGCTGCGATTTGAAAGATTGCAAACAATTATAAGTAAACTTTCAACTATATTGCTTTGTTTAACTTCTGGTTGTAAAAGGAAGTTCTTAAAATGTAAACGGAAACCAGCTTGAAGTTAAAAAAACACTCTTTATGGAACAGCTTTGCAAATAGGCTCTATATTTTGAAGATGCACTGTCTAAAGTCACCATGACTGCTTTATTATTGCATGAGAGAAAAGTATAAGACAATGGGTTGTTTAATTTGAGTTGTTTCAAACAAACAAGCTGACTCTTAAATTGCTTAGCTCAAGGTAGCATGCAGAACCAGATGGATATTATCATTTAACATAGCTGTAACTGATGTGTTTAGAGTTAGCTTTACAGCATTCATAGTAGCAGCCCAAGATCTATGTCTACAAAAATACTTTCAGACTGCTTATATTAAAAGGATAACTGAGGAAATATTACACATTTGAAGTCACTCAAGCGGGAGAAAAGGGGAATAAATATAGAGAGCAGGAATGGAGTAAGGAACATCAAGAACTACAATCCATACCTCCAGCTTCATTTCTTGTGACAGACAATGTTTTTGTCCGCATCTTTGGTATGCCTTTTAGTTTATAGGAATTGTACCTGTGCTTTGGAAATCCTTAATCCTTTATGTTTGAGAAATGCCTTGTGGGTTGTGATTTAGAAATGATTTGTAATTGGGAAACGTTTAAAGGTGGAAATCATCTGTGAGTTTTAAATGTGTTTAAGAGTGTTGTGTAGATTTAAATGTGTATCGCTGCAAATAAATAAACTGTGTTTTAAGTTACTTTGTTAGCTGGAAGTATCTTATCCTTGGTAGGTAGAGAGGACCCACCACTCCAAACTCACTTTGGAGAATAAAGAGGGAAGTAAAATTTGAGATTAGGTAGTTACAGTATAACCTCCCATTAGTGAGAGTAGTCATGGTTATTTATATCTGATAGGGCTTAATGTCTTTGTTTGAGTTTAGAACTTCGTGATCAGCAAACCTGACACCATCACACTTGCACACTTTTCCAGTGCTCTATAGACTGTTAAATCTGCCTTCCAATGCGCTGCCCTTAATCACAAATCCCATCTTCTGCCAACTTTCTAGCCCCCCAGATGGTGGTCAGGGTCTAAGCTTTTGAAATCTTTCTCTAAACTTCTTGCCCTTTTTCTCCCTCTTTTCCTTCTATAAAATTTTCTTGGAAACATAGAAAACCTAGAGCACAATACAGGCCTTTCAGCCCACAATGCTGTGCCAGGCATTGACTTACTTCAGAAATTACCTGGGGCTACCCATAGCCCTCTATTTTTCTAAGCTCCATGTACTTATCCAAGAGTCTCTTAAAAGACCCTGTCATATCCGCCTCCACCACCATTGCCGGCAACCCATTCATTCCACGCACTCACCACTCTTTGCGTAAAAAACTTACCCCTGACATCTCCTCTGTACCTACTTCCAAACACCTAATTTATAATTAATCAATTGTTCACTCTCCTAATTGGCATCTCTTTTTCTCAATGTCAGTTTTGCAAAGTGGTGGCTTTTCATTGAAAAACATTCCTATAATTCCAAAAAAGATACTTTGTTTTCCATTGTAAAGAGGGAAAAGTGTCAGAGCAACTCATAATATGTTTGTGCATGCTTCCTCTTTAGTTCTGAAAGAAACGTTAATTCACATCCAAATTAAATGGGTTAATGCTTCCACAAATATCATCAAAAGCAATTCAAGACTAATTTCAGAAAAATGAAACTATCAGCTAAAAAGTGTGAGTTCCTAAAGATTAAAAATTGGCAGCAAAGTACATAAATGTGCTAACATAAAAGATCAAGACAGAAGGATGAAAGCTTCTGACTCACTAAATCTGTTTACATGTGTATAAAATTTTCTATTTGTTATCATATTCGCAGTTGAAAATTTTTTCTCAAGCTTTCAGAGGTCATATATTCTATCTGGATGCAATTTCCTGAAATCACATTTCCACAATTTCTCAGAAACATTAAGTTTTCTTGGTCTATTTGCCCTTTTGTGACACTGTTTTTCTCTTTTCACATAATCTGTCGTGTGAAGAGGAATAATTAAGCAAGCTCCCTCCCTCCACCCAAAGCAGTCCAGATAGGATCAACTGGATAGCTCAATCACAACTATTACTTAATTTCCATTTAAAGACAGGAGCAGATTTAGGTCATTCAGTCCATTGAGTCTGCTCTACCATTCGATCAGGGCTGATTTATTTTCCCTCTCAAATCTATTCTCTTTCCTTCTTCCCGTAAACTTTGAAGTCTTTATTCATCAAGAACCTATTAAATATACCTCCACTGTCAATATATACAATGATCTCCACAGTAACCTATGTCAATGAATTCCTCAGAATCACCATCCTCTGGCTGAAGAAATTCTTCACATTTCTGTTTTAAAATGATGTCCTTATTTCTGAGACGGTGTTCTCTTGTCCTAGATTCTCCTACAACTGGAAACATCCTCTGCATGTTCACTCTGCTTGCAGCTTTCAACAGTCAGTAGGTTTCAATTAGATCACCTCTCATTCTTCTAAACTCCAGCGAGTACAGTACTAGAGCCATCAAGCGCTCCTCAGATGTTAACCTTTGTGGCATCATTCTCATAAACCTCCTCTGGACCCTCACCAATGCTCGCATGTCCTTTCTCAGATACGAGGCTCAAAACTACTCACAATACTCCAAATGTGGTCTGACCAATGTCTTATAAAACATTACTTTAATATTCTAGTCCTTTCAAAATAAATGCTAACATTGCATTTGGCTTCTTCACCACTGACTCAACCTGCATTAGGACCCCCAAGTCACGTTGCACCTCTGATTTCCAAATTTGCTTCCCATTTAGAAATTAGTCTGCACCTTTATTACTTCTACCAAAGTGCATGGTCATATACTTCCCTAAGTTTCCGGTTTATCTGTAAGTGCTTGTAAGGACTGAGCAACCCACTCAGCCAAGGGTCTGTGATAATTCAATTTAAATCAGACTCCTATACTAATATTTTGACACCAATTAATTTTCATAGTTTCAGGTTTGGTTTCTCAATCAGGTAATCAAGGCTGGAACTAAGGAATTGATTAGGCAAGTATACTTTAGAGCAACTGGGGTGGGGTGGGGGAGATCAATGGACCCCTTGCTTAATGGTATTGATCCATATAAAAGGTTCGGAACTGTTTTAGAGAAAAGACCATGGACAAGGAGAAATTTCTCCAAATTTACAAGTGAATCACACACAAACTCAATAGGTCAGACACCATCTAAGGAAGAAAATGAACAGTTGACATTACTGCCTGAAACTCTTCATCATGACATGTGTGTTGCTCAGGATTTTCAGCAAGTGTCTCTACAAGTGAATCTTCTTCCACCATTCCCATCACAATCATCCAAACTTCTATCATCTTCTCACCTTCATTACCATGCATATATTTCTCCTTCTCTCCTCACTGATAGACTTTGTGCTTCTCCCAGTGCTCACTAACTGACTATCCTGCTCAGGCACACCTATTAGCTTTCCTGCACCGCAGCTGACCAGCCTCTTGATTTGACCAATCTTGAACAGGAACTGTGTTACCAAAGAGGTGAATGATGCCTGGCCACTCTTTTGCATTTTGGGTACTAGTAAGTACCTCCACACTGCATTCCAATTTTATTATAAAATTTGGTGTCAGTGTACTGATGGACCAATTGCTGATCAGATATGAAGACTGTGTTATTACTAGTTGATGAAAAGCAGGTCAAAAGGATGCGTGACATACCCCTGGAATCTTTAAATATTTAGTTTACTGCTTAGAAGATGGAGATGCAAATCTAACATTCAATTTCTCACTGCCCGTCACTGAAATGTTTTCATAATGAATGGAATCACTTTCAAGGACTCTTCAACTCATGTTCTCGATATTTATTTATTATTACTTCTTTTTGTATTTGTACACATTGTTGTCTTTTGCTGTTTGGCCGTCCTGTTGGAGGTGGTCTTTCATTGATACTATTGCATTTCTTGCATTTATTATGATTGCCCTCAAGGAACATGATTCTCTGGGTTGTATATGGTGATACAGAGTCATAGTGGTATACATATATGAACTTTGATAATTACTTTGAGCACAATAAGTTCAAAGGTGTCCACTTATTTGTATCTTGGCTCCTTCTTATATTCGCAAATGTAATATTTAAATAACAATTTGAAAGCACCCTAGTTACCACCAATAATATCAGTAAAGCATTTATAACCTACTTCTGCCATAATTTCATTTTCTTTTAATATTTACATTCTACTAAAATATAATAATTTATCAGGATATACATGCTTGTTTGGGTATGACATATTAATAATTAATATCTAGGAAAGCAACAGTCATTCCTGTTTGAAAATCTCCTGAACTGCACTACTTGCCTTGTGGTTTGTGACATGAATAATGATGCTGATGCCATGGATTGAAAGATTGCAGAAACTTTGTAACCACAGCTTTTTCACAGCTTGTAAAGATATTGAGTGTTGCACTGCCCAGATTGTTTACATTCTGCTTATGGATAAAACAATTGCCAAATGAAATGGAGCTGAAGCACAAATTATGTGGAATAGTAATGACTGCCATGTCATTAAAAGAGTGAACTCATCTTTGATACTATTTAATCATCATTTGGGATAACAAACCGGTAAAACATGTGTATTGATAGCAAGGTTAATTCAGGTATACACATTTTATTGAGAAATCTTTACTTTAAAACTATCTAATATAGCCAATTCTGGAAATGAAATTCCTCAAACAGTTAGGCCAATTCTTGAGTTATGTAAAAATCTTAAACCTTAGAATATATTTAATACTTCAATATATCATCACAAGTACACATAGATAAAAATGTCTAATTAATATAAAAATTAATTTTGGGATAATTTGAGAAATCTATAGATCTATTAAACTCAAACTTCAGAAACCTGAGTCATGGCAGAGAATCTCACCTGGTCCCTCAACACCAGCTCCATAGCAAAGAAAGCCCAGCAGTGTCTCTACATTCTGCGAAGGCTGAAGAAAGTCCATCTCCCCCCCGCCCCCCCATCCTCATCACATTCTACAGAGGTTGTACTGAGAGCATCCTGAGCAGCTGCATCACTGCCTGGTTCGGAAATTGCACCATCTCAGATCACAAGACCCTGCAGCGGATAGTGAGGTCAGCTGAGAAGATCATCAGGGTCTCTCTTCCTGCCATTATAGACATTTACACCACACGCTGCATCCGCAAAGCAAACAGCATTATGAAGGACTCCACACACCCCTCATACAAACTCTTCTCCCTCCTGTCATCTGGGAAAAGGCATCGAAGTATTCGAGCTCTCACGACCAGACTATGTAACAGTTTCTTCCCCCAAGCCATCAGACTCCTCAATACCCAGAGTCTGGACTGACACCAACTTACTGCCCTCTACTGTGTCTATTGTCTTGTTTATTATTTATTCTAATGGCTGCACTGTTTTGTGCACTTTATGCAGTTCTGGGTAGGTTTGTAGTCTAGTGTAGGTTTTTTTTTGTATTGTTTTACGTATTTCAGTGTAGTTTTTGTATTATTTCATGTAGCACCATGGTCCTGAAAATGTTGTCTCATTTTTACTATGTACTGTACCAGCAGTTATGGTCGAAATGACAATAAACAGTGACTTGACTTGACTTGAAATGAACAAAATTTAGATTAAGGATCTAACAGTTAATAATAATTATATACATGGATTCCTATAGCATTTTAGCACATCTCAGTGTAACAAGGAATTGAGTACTTTCTTTTATGGATAATCACACCAGCCATGTACGTATATCAGTAACATTTCCCAAACAACAATGAGATGGATTCTCGGTTAACTTTCCTCATGTAACATTGTGAAAGGGAAGGTTATTGACAAGGAAAATAAACCACTCCATTCTTCCCTAATAGTGGGATCTCATCCCAATTCGTGCATAATTTTTCAAAACTGTCATATGGATTTAACAAGGCTGAAAAAAAATTATAGACATGATCATCTGTTAAATAAGGTGTAAATTAATTCATCGTGGAGTCATAGAACTGTTAAACACAGAAGTACATCCTTGCTCTCCTTCATCCCTTTCTACACTATTCCCATTTGTCTACAGCAGAACTGTACCCTTCTAGGACTTGTCTGATCAAGAACCTGTCTAAAGGCCTTCTGAAGGTAGGAATTGTATTGATTTTACAACGTCCTCTGGCAGCTCATTTCAAATATTTCTACATCTCTCTCAGATCCCTTGTAAAACTCCTTCCTCTCACCTTAAACTTGAAATGGTGGAACAGACTGAATTGGCTGAATAGGCTAATTCTGATCATATGTCTTATGGTTATGAACAGAATGCAGGAGAATACAGTTGAGAGGGATAATAAACCAGCCATGTAATGGTAGTTAGCACTTGATTGACCAAATAGATAGATAGATAGATAGATACTTTATTCATCCCCATGGGGAAATTCAACTTTTTTTCCAATGTCCCATACACTTGTTGTAGCAAAACTAATTACATACAATACTTAACTCAGTAAAAAAATATGATATGCATCTAAATCACTATCTCAAAAAGCATTAATAATAGCTTTTAAAAAGTTCTTAAGTCCTGGCGGTTGAATTGTAAAGCCTAATGGCATTGGGGAGTATTGACCTCTTCATCCTGTCTGAGGAGCATTGCATCGATAGTAACCTGTCGCTGAAACTGCTTCTCTGTCTCTGGATGGTGCTATGTAGAGGATGTTCAGAGTTTTCCATAATTGACCGTAGCCTACTCAGCGCCCTTCGCTCAGCTACTGATGTTAAACTCTCCAGCACTTTGCCCACGACAGAGCCCGCCTTCCTTACCAGCTTATTAAGACGTATGTCCTTTTGGTTTTGATAACCTTCCACATGAAAAGATTGTAGCTACGTACAACTAGATCTGAAGAATTTAAAGTTGGTAGAAAGGTGCAGCTGAAAGATTTGTCACTTCAAAACCACGGGGAACTGTTTTAATCCTGACCTCGGATGTTGTCTGAGTGACACAGCACAAAAACAGACCCTTTGTTTTATACTTCATACATAATTTGATAATAAATATGCCTTGAACATCTTGATGTGTGGGATAAATAAATAAAACAGTGAAAAATGTTCAGCAGGTCAGGGTGTTCAAGGTATATTTATTATCACATTATGTATGAAGTATAAAACTCTGAGATTCGTCTTCTCCAGACAGCCATGAAACAAAGAAAGCCATGGAAACATGGAACCATGAGAGAAGAGAAACAAAAATCAATGTTTTAGGTTGTAGATCCTTTGGAGGAAAATATTACCATTAACTTTTTTTTAAAACAGTCAACATATTCTCTCCATGACCATGTATATTTTGTCCCAGAATTCCAAGTTCTTATACACTAATGATTGGTAAGGTAATTAGCCATTGTAATTTGCCCTTAATGTGTTCAGAAACGGGGATTTGACGGGAATTTAGGGAGAATAAAAGGGATTAGTGCTTGAGGGTGCTTGATAGTCAGCAAGAGAGGCCTGTATTTGTGTTGTATGACTCGATCACTCTAAGTATTAAAGTATTGGAGGATAGTCTTGATCCTGATTTGGCTTCACTTAATCTGTGTATCCCATACTCCGGTCATCAACCATTTGAAACAGCACAGTACAGGGTATCATTTAGTAATTTTCCACATTTTGACAATAATAGAGGCACTGAATGTTGTCACAAATTGATATTGTCAAACTGTGTAACGTATTTGAACTTGCATGTCATAATATTTTTAAAGTTGAGATTTTTAATAGGTTCTTATGTTCTGCCAACATTCCAAAAATCAATTCTGGAGGATTACAGAGAATCAGGAAAGGGATTTCTGATGGGAAATAGCTGTTGGAATCTTAGAAGTAGTTTTAAAAGCAGATCACTCGTTTCAGAATGATCTTTAAAGGAAAACTGTGTTCAACAAATAATTTCACCCTCTCCAGCTCAATTGACCCCTTCTGCTGTTTTTCTGCCATATTAAAGTGCTTCCGTCACTTTATATTTCAAAACAGCATCTCCCAATCCACAGTGATGGCTCACATAAACTTTAACAGGATGTCTTATAATTGAGGGAATCACCAGCATTAAGTATTTTATACTTGAGTGACAATGAGACTTAATACTGAGAAAATAAATCCCATGAGCTCATCTTGCCCATAAATTTTTTTTTTTTAAATTCCCATTTTTGGGAAAAAAAGTCAAGCTTATTTATTTGTTTTTTTTTTAAAAAATTGGACTAAATCCCACTGAGATTCATTATTTTGTTGATTGCTTGTAACATCTGGAGAGTAAAGTAACACACGATGCTCTTCTCCCTCCTCAACTAGAGGAAAGGAGCTTCTTAGCACTTCTTCAGAAAAGCTATGCTCCTTTAAATAGAAACAGCTGTAGAATAAATTAAATGTTAGATCAGAACAGTGTTCAGCTGAGCTTTTTTTCACCTGTGAGAACAGCCTGAATATATTTGCATATGTGCCAGTTGTGATTTATGACAATCTATGTAGTCCACAATCTGACAGACTTTTGACAAGTCTCAGAAAGACTTACAAGGGAAGTGCTTCATACCCCAGTGTTATCCAGCACATGAGGTATATAATCTTTCTCATTCTAAAGAGATAAGTGCCAATTATGTTCAGTTGAAAAGCTGAACGGTAAGTAACTCTTTTCTTCCTGAGAACAAAATTCTCTCTGTATGAAATGGTCTGACTTTGGCAAGTGCGCCAACAATGTTCTAACTTTTAAAACCGGATTGTTATGCTTGGCTTCTCTGCACCTGTGGTACTAAATCAGCGGAGCTAAGTCTCTCTATACTTCTTAGCCCCTGAACACCGTAACTATGCAACACAATACAGTAGATACTTTGCAGACCTACAAATACAATTAATGTGTCTGAGCGCATTTAGTCTCCATCCACTTTATATTTATTCATTTTAAAGTTATGGGTGAAGTTGTCCCAGTCTGTAGGGAGATCTGTTTAAAACTAATTCTATTGCACTACTTAGAATATCACTGTATGCACACTGGAAATTACTGTGACAATTTTTTCTAAATCTTATTAGAGTATTTGTGCACTCCCACAGTTTGAACAGGATGAATTTCATTTTCCTTCATTTCAGTCGGGCCTCTGATATGGTGTCCGTGACGTGCACAAGTCTTGTTAGCCATACCACCAGGTTCCCATAGCTGCTTATTGACAATGAATTCTTGACATGTCTGTTAGTTCACTCAACTCCAAAAAAGCAAGCATGAACTCACAGGTTATGCTATTGGTCAAAGATTCATTTGGAGTCAGTCTTGAGAGAATTTGCAGAGTCAGAGTTTGAGGAGACTTATAGCTGAATGGCGATGCCTCAAGAAGACAGCAACCATTATTAAGGAAGCCCATCACACAGGACATGCCCTCTTCTCCTTCACACACACACACACACACACACACACACACACACACACACACACACACACACACACACACACACACACACACACACACACACACACACACACACACACACACACACACACACACACACACACACACACACACACACACTTTCTTTTCTCTCTATTATTATGTATTGCATTGTCCTGCTGCCACAGAACAACAAATCTCACAACATATGCCGGTGATATTAAACCTGATTCTAATTCTGACTCTGAACTCTGTTTTGTAGTTCCACAGCTGTGAAAGAATAACAATGAGTAAACTCATTTCACCTAACATCATAAAGTTACAAGGAAAACGTCCTCATTGCCAACTCGATTGCATGTTTTATTATGTGTACAACAATTACATGCTTTGTGATCAGTGAATTGCAACTAATAATCAGTTAATGGACAGATAATAACATTTTGTACTTTGCACTGCCCTATTTTGGCCCCTTTTCAAATGCCACACAATGTAATGGTCATAAATTGTTAATATGGCTACCAGGCAATGATGTTATCATTTTAAGGATTTGTAATACATCTGATGCAGACTAAGTGGGACTTCGCTTTGTTCGGTAAAAATAATGGCTAAATGTTTATCTGTATGACAGATGCTGCTTTTCATTGGCTTACAGGTGGACCAGAGATTATAAATGGAGCATTGACTAAATCAGCTCACCTAATCACTGAATAATAATGTTGGTTAGGTTTACGTACACTTAACAGATTTGAGAAAGGTTAACTATCCTGATTCAGCCTGAGAACTGGTTTTCAGACTGTAATCAACAAGGAAATCTGCTGTTCTTTGCCTAAATCCTTTCCTCAGACTGGCGATTAGCAACTATATTTTTGTTTTGATTAATGATACTTTGAGTGTAAGCAGCTTTGATGGGAAAAACAAATCTGCACCTTTTTTTACCATGCATTATATGTCAGGTTTCTACCTCCCCCATCAGCTGCTCAGTGAGCAGGTCAGAGAATTATGTCACAGCGTCGGGTAAAAGCATTTTCCAGGCTGTGTCGGACATCTTCATCTACTCAGTGATAATTAAATCTCAGAATCACAGGTGATGTCCTAGCACAGGCTCTTCTAGGGACTCCCAATAGGCCTATAAAACAGGCCTCCCTCTGAGGCCTGTTAGTGCGGATCAGGTGGTAATATGGAAGGACAGATGAGCTTTATCTGACAGATGGCAGAATGACCTGGAAAACCTGCCCCCTTTTCTGGGATCAAACAGCAGCTGACAGGTATTATTTCATAAAATAAAGTCTAAAAGGAATCACTAGGGCTCTCACATTAATCTGAGGTAGCAACCAGGCATGCATCTTCATTGTCAGGAAAAAATATGCCTTTGGTTTTTAAAAAGAGAACATGCATTTTTGTCCTTCCAAAGTTAATACTCCTGCAGGTGATCTGAACCTGTATTAACATGAAACATTAACAAGTACCCTGTTGATATTAGAAACTTTCATTTTTTTAAGCAATTGTGTCTAGCATTTTATTGCTTGAAAGTATTTGCTTAAAATCACATCTAAATATCAGTCTCCAGAAACAATTTAAAATAAATCAGATTATTCTTGACAATACAGACAAGGACTGGAAACTCAACAAGAAATCTATCATTATGTTTAAAACTTTATAGTTAAAAAGCTGAAAATTAATCATTGGAAACAATTGCACTTCCTATCCACTCAGTATAGTACAGTAATTTCTTTCCATGTCTTCACATATTTTATATTTAGACATCATGTGAATCAATATGCAATGCACTGTTAGTATAGAGAATAGAACAGTACCACACAAGAACAGGCCCATCTCCCAAGGTGCTTTGCCCAGCCAATGAAACCAATAATCAACTAGCTAACTAAACTAATTTGTTCTACCTACACAATGTCCATATCCTTCCATTTTCCTCACATTCAGTTCAGTATTTAAAATGATCATCCCTCTAAGGATATCCTCGCTGGGACTCAACACCCATATCTGTAACTGGATCTTGGACTTCTTGGTGGAAAGATCCCAATCAGTCTGAGTTGGCAGAAACATCTCAAGCTTCGTCAGGCTGAGTGCTGGTGTCCCCAAGGTCTGTGTGCTCAGCCCACTGCTGTTTACACCGCAGGCTCACAACTACACTGCCAGATTCAGCTCGAGCTGCATCATCAAGTTCACTGATGATACTACAGTGGGCAGCCTCATCTGCAATGATGATAAGGCGTCAGCATACAGAGAAGAGGTCCAATGGTACGAGAGCAGCTCCCCGAGTCTCAACATGACCAAAACAAAAGAGATGATTGTGGACTTCAGGAAGGCCTAAGCCAACCATTCTCCACTGCACATCTATGGGTCTGCCGTGGAAAGTGTAAAGAGTACAAAATTTGTTGGTGTGCACATAAAAGACTATCTAACCTGGACCCAAAACTTATATCATACATAGCAGAATATGACCAAAATATGACCATAAGTAAGTTAATAAAATGTTATTCAAGAATGTCTGCAGTGCACAGCACAGGTAAACAGTGAACAGCTTACTGTCCTAGTGATGAGAACTTGGCAGTGACAGGATATTCATTAGTCTCGCAGATTGAGGGAAGAAGCTGTTAACCAGTCTGGCATTCCTAGTCCTGATGCTCCTCTACTTCCTTCCTGACAGTAGTGAGTCAAGGAGAGTGTGGAATGGGTGGTTGGGATGCTTAACAATTCTTTGGGGTCTTTGTTTGCAATGCTCCTGGAAAATGTTAGAGATAGGTGGAGGGAGACCCCGATGATCCTCTCAGCAGTTTTAATTATCCACTACAGGGTCTGGCAGTCTGATGCCTGGCAGCTTCTGTACCACACAAGGATCCAGCCTGAACAGGACACTCTTAATGGGGCTCCTGTTGACAGTTGTTAGAATGGGGCAAGGAGCCTTGTACATCTCCACCTCCTCAAAAAGTGTAGATTTTACTGTCCCTTCTTGATGAGTAAGGAAGTGGTGTGATGCAGCCTCCCCTCCATTGACTTTGTCTATAATTCTTGCTGACTCAGTAAAGCAGCCAGCATTGTCACATACCCCACACATTTCTTTCTTCACCCTTCTCCCATCTGGCAGATAACATATAAGTCTGAAAACAAATACCACTAGGCTCAAGGACAGCTTCTATCCCACTGTCATCAGACTCTTGAACAGACCTCTTGTAAAGTTAGATGGACACAACCTCAAAATCTACCTAGTATAGATCTTACACTTTATCATTTACCTGTACTGCACTTTTTCAGAAGCTTTTAAATATTATTCTGCATTGTTTTACCTTATTCAAGTTCAATGCACTGTGTATTAACACAGTAAGATCAAAAGACATAGGAGAAGAATTGGGCCATTTGGCCCATCGAGTCTGCTCTGCCATTCTGTCACAGCTAATCCTTTTGTCTCCTCTTCAGCCCCACTACCCGGCCTTCACCCCAAGTGATGCCATGTTCAAGCAAGAACCTATCAATTTCTGCTTAAATACAACCTGGCCTCCACAGCTGCCCGTGGTAACAAATTCCACAAATTCACCTCCCTCTGGCGAAAGAAATTTCTCTGCACCTCTGTTTTAAATGGACACCCCTCTATCCTGAGGCTGTGCCCTCTTGTTCTCGACTCCTCCACCACGGGAAACATCCTTTCCACATCTACTCTCTCTAGGCCTTTCAACATTCAAAGGGTTTCAATAAGATCCCCCTCACCCTTCTAAATTACAGTTAGTACAGACCCAGAGCCATCAAACATTCCTTGTATGATAACCCTGTCATTCCTGGTATCATAGTTGTGAACCTCCACTGAACCCTCTCTAATTCCAGCACATCTCCTCTTAGATGAGGAACACAAAACTGTTCACAATTCTCAAGGTGAGGCCTCACCAGTGGCTTATAAAGCCTCAGCATCACATCACTGCTCTTGTATTCTAGACCTCTTGAAATGAATGCCAAATTGCAATTGGCTTCTTCACCACTGACTCAGTCTGAAAGTTAACCTTCAGGCTGTTCTGCACAAAGATTGCAAAGTCTCTTTGCAATCTCAGATTTTTGGATTTTCTCCCCATTTAGAAAATAGCCTGCACCAAAGTGCATGGCCATGCATTTTCCAACATTGTATTTCATTTTCCACTTTCTTGCCCATTCTCTTAAACTGTCCAAGTCTTTCTGCAGCCTACCTGTTTCCTCAATACTATCTGCCCCTCCTATCATCAGCAAACTTGGCAACAAAACCATCTATCCCATCATCTAAGTCATTGATATGCTGCATAAAAAGAAACGGTGCCAACACCGACCCCTGCGGAACACCACTAGTCACTGGCACCCAACCAGGAAAGGATCCTTTTGTTCCCACTAACTGCCTCCTATCAACAAGCCAATGCTCTAACCATGCAGTAACTTTCCTGTAATACCAACAGCTCTCAACTTGGTAAGCAAGCTCAAGTGTAGCACCTTGCCAAAGGCTTCTGACAGTCCAAATATACATCATCCACTACATCCCTTTTATCTATCCTACTTGTAATCTCCTTAAAGAATCCCAACATGTTCGTCAAGCAAGATTTTCCCATAAGGAAACCATGCTGACCTTGTCCAATCTTGTCCTGTGTCACTAAGTACTCCATAATCTCATTCTTAACAATTTACTCCAAAATCATCCCACCCACTGAGGTCAGGCTAGTTGGTCTATAATTTCCTTTCTGCAGCTTACCTCCTTTCTTAAAGAATGAAGTGATAATTTGCAATTTTCCAGTCATTTGGCACCTGTATGAAGTGTATGGAAGACAAACTTTTCACTGTATCTTTGCTCATTTGATATTAAAAAAAAAACTTAACTAAAACTTTTGTGCTTCCTCCCCCCATAAGCATCTTTAATAAAAAAAACTATGTGAACTGTAAAACTATAGATGGCTGCAAATACATCTAGGACATGGCATTAGTGTGATTATCCCTCAAAAGCCATTTTTGTTCATCAGAATTTTATTTATTTATTTATTTATTTATTTTTAAAGGGTTTCCTTCACACACTCACCCAATATCTCCCAACAGGCTTCACTACTAGAATGAAAACCAGCACTTTATGAATTTGACTAGGACATGACATTGCAGCTCTTGCATGAATTTCCTTGAAATAAGCATTGGACATCAAGTTAGAGAGAAAATTGATTTTGCTTGCCATGATCTAATCTTACTCAGAATCATATGAGTGGGCACTTTCCAGTATGGAAGAACTTCCAAGCCATTAAATTTAATGTAAATGTTAATGGTCAGAATCAGAAGCAAATTTATGATTACTGTCATATGTCATGAAATCTGTTTTGTGAAAACAGTGCAGTGCAGGACATAAATTTACTATCAGTTACTAAAATAACTAAGTAGTGTAAAATTTGAATAGTAAGGTAGAGTTCATGGGTTGACAGACTGTTTAGAAATTTGATGACAAAATTTGTTCCGAAAACATTGCGAGTGGGTCTTCAGAGTCTTATATCAATGGCCATACTAAGATGAGGGCATGTCCCTTTTGGTGAGGGTCCTCAGTGATGGATGCTGCCTTCTTGATGAAGTCCTCAATGGTTTTGAAGGTTATGGCTGGCTGAGTTCTACAATCCTCTGCAGGGTTTTGGAGCCCCCATTCCAGGCGGCATTGCAACCCACGGTACATCTGTAGAAAGTTGCTAGAGTCCTTGATGACAGACAAAGTCTCCTCATACTTCTGATGAAATAGACCTGCAGGTATGCCTCCTTCATGACTGTATTGATATGTTGGACCCGAATGGATCCTCTGAGTTGTTGATGCACAGGAACATGAAGCTGCTCACCCTTCTCACTGTTGATCGCTCAAAGAAGACTGGTGTTTGAATCATCTGGGAGAATGTCATAATCACTGAGTTTAGCCTCTTCTAATAAGCTAAGTGAACTGCAAGGCTATTGAAGGGTGCAACTACATGGGGGGCATTGTATTAAAGATCTATGTGCTTGCCATCACAAAAGACAGCATGATTAAATTTCTGTAAACTCTCTTGTCAAAAGGAGACTCTTCCATCCTTTATACTGTATCCATGAAAGAGAGCTTACAGAACTTCAGCTTAATTTCTAATCCAAATGACTGAACCTATAATAGTACCTGACTCCCTTAGCAGCAGACGCATTGGAGCATCAGCCCAGACATTTGCCTTTAAGTCTCTGGATTGGAATTAGATTTGGAATTAAGCTCAGAGCCAATGCAACCCTGACCACAGTGTTGCTGCCTGCAACAGCTTTCCTCTGCCAATGGTACAATATCTGCAGATATTTTCATATAAATTTTCTGTATCATTCTAAGCTAGTATCTCAAAGTCATTGCTATTGTGCCGTGGCTGCTTTCGCCCCATTAATTCATGACACTGCAGAAGGGTATGATGTTGATATTAATCCTCTACGACCATGAACAGAACTGAGATCACACTCCCTTGAATTCTGCATTCTGGAGGGTGCCAGATATTAGCCTAAGCCACACGACCACATGGGCTCATCATCTTGATTATGGATAAAATGAGTGTTAATTCAGACATCACTTAACATGGTCTGCAGAATGCTTTGTTCAGTTTTATATTCAAAATCTAAATATTCAAATTAGTGATATTTAACCCCTCTCTGAATCTATTCTCCCTTTAATAGTTTTTCCACTCTCTTTATCTTCCAGTTAAAGATTGGGAAACAGTAGAGGTAACATTTATGTAACAATAAATGTATGCTTGGTTCAGTTGTGTATTCTGCATTGCGAACAGCACTAAATCTGTGCATGTTGAACATGGATTTTCTTTATCACTCTAAGCTGAAGGTTCAGTCTGGTTTTGCAAGTATGGGTGCTGCAGTGAACTTGTAAAGACCACTGAAGTGATAAAGGGAAGCATCTTGAGTATTGATAATGTGTGAACATTTTGTCAGAGCATACCCTTCTTTATTTCAGTAACTAATATGAGTGCATATGAACTCTTTGATCCTTAATATATCTACATACTTGAATGCATGAAAACTTAATTTACATACTTAACTGGCAATCAAGATAATCCATTTTGATTTAATGAAGTCTTTTGCTGGGTTGTGATTCCAAAAGTGTTAGCAGCTTTCTGTGTCTCATTCAAACAGACAGACATTATTAATGAACCAGGCTCTGTGTTTGTTGTAATGCCATTGAAAAGTACAACTGGATGTGTCCACTCATACGTTCACACCTTTGACCATTTGAGATCAGGATCAGTTTATCTCATGCATCCAAGGAGATGTGAGTCATCACAACATCCTTGGTCCACCTGTGACCTCTGCAATGGATGCATTTAGAGCATTCAGGATTTAAGATCGTTTATTGTCATCCTTCAGTACACAAGTGCAAAGGAGAGCAAGATGATTGTTACTCATGATCAGATGCAACTCAAATACAGTAAGCATAAAGAACACAAAAAAGAAAATAAATAGAAAGGAGATTAGCTTATATACATAGACTTATAGTATGTATATGAAATGAAACCACAGTAGATACAGGAGTGTCTGTCCTTAAGGTGACTCTGACAGGAAATAATAAAATTGTGGTGGTGTGGAGTGTGTTTGGGTGAGTTAATGGGTGGAGGTGTTGATCAGTTTGATGGTTTGGGCATAGATTATTCAAAAACTTGAGGAATTAAAGGGTATGTTCCTTTTTATGTAAACTGTTTTACTTAATAACACATCTATCACTTTAAACATCTGCTTTGTCTACAGGCAGAGATTTTTATATTTATCTTTCTTTTGTGAGGCTGCTGCTCATTTAATCATTTCAAATCAAAACACTATTTTCTACATTGATGATCATTTGGCTGGTTTATTTCCTTCTAAAAAATGTAAGCTAGTGTCAGAAGAAAAATATAATTACTTTATTTTCAATTTTCTAAACGACATGAGCACTACATTTTATGTCTCTGCAGGAATGTAATCGTATTTTCATTACCTGAAACCTGAGCTTGTCTCAGCGTCTGTAATTATACTGATTTTCAAATTCTCACTTCTCCCAACCACCAGAACATTTATTATTTTATGGATCCTATACAAGTTTTCATCAAAACAAACATAATTTCCTCGGCAATCACCCACTCCCAAAAGGGAACTACTGTAGAAAAAATGATAAATAACGTATGCAAGGTTAGTGTTCCACTACCATTATACCTTCAGAAAGAAAGGTGTCCAAATCAAGTCCATTCTTCAGTGAAGAATGCAAAGCACAATTCCTTTCATTAATTACTGAGGTCTGCACACTGAGGAGGTTGCCTTGACTGGTGATGAAACGTCTGCCAGGTAATTGCCAAGCTCGGCGAACAGCACAACATCAAACGCCTCAACCCGAGCTACCAATATTCTCCACCATCCTAAACTTCCATTAATACTTAAACATTTCACAGTGAGGTTGAACTGTGTTTACAATCCAACTATTTTCAGATTCAGATTTATTTATCACATGTTCAATGAAGTAGATGGTGAACTGTGCTGTTGTGTTAATAACCAACACACTCAAGGACTGGCTGGGGGCAGCCCGCAAGTGCCTCCACAAATTTTAGTGCGCACACACACACATGTACACAACCAATCCAGAGTAGTATGATGAAGCCTCAGATGAAATCACATGCATTCAAAAATTGTAATGCAAAGGTAGATGGCTTTCAAATTCATTAGGGAATATTGTAAAATGATTGGATTGTGAAGAAAAAGGAGATTAATAGTCTCTTTTTGTAGTTACTCTTTCATTATGAGACAGCACAGCCATGTAGTAGTTAGCACAGTACTGCAGTCCAGTGATCTAGTTCAATTCCCACTGCTGTCTGTAGGAGCTTGTACGTCCTCCATATGACCACTGAGGTTTCCTCTAGATGCTCTGGTTTCCTCCCACAGTCCAAAGGCTTATAGGTTGGTGGGTTAATTGGTCATTGTAAATTCTCCTGTGATTAGGCTAAGACTAAACTGGGGGAATTGCCGGGCCATGTGTCTTGAAGGGCTGGAGTGATCTATTCCATGCTGTATCCCAATAAATAAATAACACAGATTAGCATTACACTGCATAAATCTGCTGAAGGCACAGATATACCTTGCTATCAATTCTCTGGATCAGAGAACCAAAGCAACTCAAAACCTGACATCTAGTCACAAAGTCCATCACTTCCTTAGCTCACTAACCATTTCAAATGTGTTCATTAAACATCAATTAGCAATGTTAATCAGAAATGATGGATTGTGTTGTTCTGTGACTACCAAAGCCCCTGACACAGTAGACAAGCAGTACAACCTAGAATGGCGCATTTCCTTCTCTCAATATTCCCTATTCAGGAGGATTCAGCAGTTTGAGGTTGCAGTCCAGTATTTCCCTCAAGTTACAACCAAAATTGCAGAGCCAACTACTTCTCCCCTTCAAAAGCTCCTTGGCAAATCTTGTACCTGGCTCACCATCATATCTTCTAGGATCAGAGAACCTGCTTCCAGCTCAGTATTGACCCAATTTCAGGGTCTAAAGCCACACTTTGGAGCCAGACATATTGCAAAATGATTGGATTGTGATGAAAAGATGCCTGGTCTCTTTTTACAATAACTCTTTAATGAATTGATTTTTTTCACATTTAAAATAAACTCCCTGTGTAATAAGCATAGAATTCTGCATAAACATGATTTCTGCCACATCTTTACCTGACATCATGTGCTTTCCCTTATTGTGCCTTCAATCAACAGATGCTGTATCTGTGGTTTACGACTCCTGAAAACTGGGGTATGACAGACAACAAAGTGCAGATTGAAGGACTGAACTGTGCTTTTGAAAGAATGACTGCACCTTACACTTCGTCTAGGATTGCATCTATTAAATTCAAAAAAGCAAAACACAACCACACATTATATTTCTATCTTCTTAGAACCAAACTTAAAAAAATTGGCCAAAAGGAATAAATGACATACTGCCTTAACCAGCTAAATTGCAAAAGAAGAAAATTCAAATCTCATGTTATTTATTTATTTGTTTATTTAATTAATTTCTTCCTTTGCTTTCTCAGGCTGTGACTTTGCAGCTATTGAAGTACTTTTGAATTATAAACCCTTCTTAGGCTTCCAACTGGTTACAGCTATCAATTTTAACCAATATTTCAATGATAAACTCTTCCACTCTCATCAGGAATTTTGCCGAGCCATGTCTAATCTGGTGGCATAGATATCCCCATCGTCCATCCCTCCTTATTAGTTGAATCTCATTCGATCAGGTTTCTGCTTTCTCACCTTGTTTACAAGCATGTATCAGCCAGATGGGGTGCACAGTGGAAATCTGCATCAAGGAGCACAGGAGCTGTATCCATTTGGGTTACCCAGGGAAACAGGTGGTAGCAGAACACTATATTCACAATGGCCATAGGGTTGACTTCGATGGCACAGAACTACTGTGCCACACCAATGGCTTTTGGGACTGGCTGATGAAGAAAGCTATTGAAATAAAACTAGGGCAATATTTTTTAAACCAAGATGAAGGTCTCACTCTAAGTAAGAACTGGAATTTGATTGTAAACAAGTTGGGACAGTGGAAACCTGATTGGATGAGGACTAACCAATCAGGAGAGACAGCTAACGGGGGTATAAATACCACCAGACTAGATATGCCCAGGCATCATCCTTGATGAAGATGTCATCAAAACTTCAGTTAAAATCAATACCTGTACCCAGCTGGAAGCTTGAGAAGAGTTTAGTCATCATAAACGCTGGGAAAAGACAAGATCTTTTTTTTTAAACTTTCGAAGTATAATCTCTTCTGTAATGTTGGAATAAGTATACATTCGTGCCTAATGCCTATACAAAAAACACATGTAATGTTAAGTAGGATATTAGTAGATAACAATCAGGAGTTGATTGACTTTCCCTTGCTAACCCAATGGCTTCAGCTCAAATATAGCTCCTACTGTGTTTTTTTTTCTTAAGCAGAGTATATCCTTGAAAGATGATTTTTAGTTAAGGAATTTTCTGTCTTTCTATGGTATAAATAGAATGATTAGTGAATCACCTGCAATCCACTTTTAATCCTTGTCAGCCCCATATCAGCTATTGCATTGTGCAGTTCATGACTTTTTATAAATTGATATTTTTTTACATTTAAAAAAATGTAAATGTTAACTGAACCATTACTATAGGGTTTGATGAAAGTATTGGCTTATTTAAATGTACTATATCACTAAATATTCTACTGTACTACCACACGCCCTTTTAGGAAGTGGACTCCTGAAGCTGAACAGGCCCTGAGAGACTGCTTCGGTACTACTAACTGGGATGTACTGAAAGGGGGGCTTTGTGGGGGCATTGAGGAGGTCACTGAATGCACAACGGACTATATTAACTTTTGTGTGGATGCAGTTGTCCCTGTTAGAACTGTTCGCTGCTATCCCAATAATAAGCCCTGGATCACTAGTCACATCAAAGGCCTCCTAAACCAGAAGAAGAGGGCCTTTAAAGATGGTGATCGGTTGGAGCTTAAAAGAGTTCAGAAGGAACTCAGAGAACAGATAAGGGGGGCAAAGGAGCAGTATAGGAGGAAGCTAGAACTAAAGCTGCAGAAAAAAAGCATGAAGGAGGTGTGGGATGGGATGAAGATCATCACCGGATGCGGTGCAAAGCGGAGGGCGAACATAAGTGGAGATGTGGAGAAAGCGAACCAGCTGAACAACTTCTTCAACAGGTTCGACAGCTCAATCTCATCCTCACCGCAGAAATCCACACCAGGCTTACTTCCCTCACAGGAAAATAGCCAATCACAGGAGACCTTGCCCACGCCCAGGATTACGGCTGCACAGGTGGTAGGTCAACTGAGGAAGATCTGTACCAGCAAGGCGGCTGGACCGGATGGAGTTTCCCCACGATTACTGAGGGCCTGTGCGACTGAGCTGGGAGAACCACTACAGTGTATCTTCAACATGAGCCTGGAGCAGAGAAGAGTACCCAGACAGTGGAAGACATCCTGTATTGTCCCGGTACCGAAGAAACCACAACCAAAGGAGTTGAATGACTTCAGACCTGTTGCCTTGACGTCGCACGTGATGAAGACCATGGAGCGGCTGATAATACAGAATCTGAGGCCACAAACCAGGTACGCCCAGGATCCTCTTCAGTTTGCATATAAGGAGAAGGTGGGAGTGGAGGATGCCATCACGTATTTGCTGCACAAATCACTCTCTCACCTAGAGGGGGTCAGTTGTGCTGTGAGGATTACATTCCTTGACTTCTCTAGTGCCTTTAACACCATCCAGCCCAAGATCTTAAGGCACAAACTAACGGAGATGGGAGTAGACTCTTACATGGTGGATTGGATAGTGGACTACTTGACAGATAGACCTCAGTATGTGCGGTTGGGAGACTGTAGGTCTGACACGGTGGTCAGCAGCACAGGGGCGCCGCAGGGAACCGTACTCTCTCCGGTCCTGTTCACCCTGTACACATCAGACTTCCAATATAACTCAGAGTCCTGCCATGTGCAGAAGTTCGCTGATGACACGGCCATAGTGGGGTGTGTCAGGAATGGGCAGGAGGAGGAGTATAGGAAACTGATACAGGACTTTGTGATATGGTGCAACTCAAACTACCTGCGTCTCAATATCACCAAGACCAAGGAGATGATGGTGGACTTTAGGAGATCTAGGCCCCATATGGAGCCAGTGATCATTAATGGAGAACGTGTGGAGCAGGTTAAGACCTACAAGTATCTGGGAGTACAGTTAGACGAGAAGCTTGACTGGACTGCCAACACAGATGCCTTGTGCAGGAAGGCACAGAGTCGAATGTACTTCCTAAGAAGGCCGGCGTCATTCAATGTCTGTAGTGAGATGCTGAAGATGTTCTATAGGTCAGTTGTGGAGAGCGCCCTCTTCTTTGTGGTGGCATGTTGGGGAGGAAGCATTAAGAAGAGGGACGCCTCACGTCTTGATAAGCTGGTAAGGAAGGCGGGCTCTGTCGTGGGCAAAGGACTGGAGAGTTTAACATCGGTAGCTGAACGAAGGGTGCTGAGTAGGCTACGGTCAATTATGGATAACTCTGAACATCCTCTACATAGCACCATCCAGAGACAGAGAAGCAGTTTCAGTGACAGGTTACTATCGATGCAATGCTCCTCAGACAGGATGAAGAGGTCAATACTCCCCAATGCCATTAGGCTTTACAATTCTACCTCCAGGACTTAAGAACTTTTTAAAGCTATTAATGCTTTTTGAGACGGTGATTTAGATGCATATCATATTTTTTACTGAGTTAAGTATTGTATGTAATTAGTTTTGCTACAGCAAGTGTATGGGACATTGGAAAAAAGTTGAATTTCCCCATGGGGATGAATAAAGTATCTATCTATCTATCTATCACATAGGCAACTTCTAGTAACTTGAGACAGGACCAGAAAATGTGCAAATTCTCTCAAGCAATCTAACAAAAAAAATCTAAGAATGTGAATCCATACTTCTTCTCAAGAAACATACTTTAAAGGTACAATATTTATTGCTATTAATGCTGAGGAAAGATATACAACATTTATTTAAATTATGAATAACTCAGAAACAATGATTCAAAGTCATTGATCAAGAAGCTGTGTTCTATCAAAAGATCCATCAATGTTTAATATTCCTAACTGGCTTTTAAAGTGGCATCAAACCAGAGCAGGTACAAAGTTAACTTATTACAAATGAGGTAACAGAAAAAAGCAAGAGTCAGAATGGATTTCAAAAGGAGAAATCTTATTCAAACAACTACTTTTTTTCTTTAAAAGGTTCTACGTTAAAATGTTACATAAGCATGTTTAGAAGGTCCAGACATTTCGATTCAGATGCAATTGTAAAGTAGTCATTGAGAAAAAAGGACAGGAAATGAGAGAAGTTGTTTCTTTGTCAAAGACTCTTAGAAAAGTAAGCAGTGGGTAGCATGTCACTCATATGTATTCAGTTATAAGATCTATCTCCTATAGCCAGGATTTACTGTGATCCCTAAAGTACTGCTTATTCAGGGAGTTCAAGGTCTTTGATTTAGTGATAACAAAGGGATGGCAATATTTCTATCTCAGGATAACATGCAATACCTAAAAGATACTTGATTCATGTGACTCATGCACTTGCCTTCTAAGGGGTTAGAAGTTTGGATGGTGTTATTGGAGTAGAACTGGATAGTTATTGCACTGCATTTTGTAGATGATGCATACTTTAGACATGGTATCGCATCATGAAGGGCAAGAATGCTAAGGTGGCCAGATGGGTGCCCATTACTTTGCCTGGGATTTCATGATCAACTATTGATTGGCAAAGCCTTGGAGAAAGTGACCATGTCATTATTTATTCTTCAATGTCTAAAGCACATAATTTGTTCATTATTGCTTGTTGTTTATGAGCACGCATTAAGCACAAAATGACAGTTGTGTTTCTCACATTGCAAGAATGTTTTTCTTCAAAATTCAGTAGTTCAAATGGTTTTTAAAATATATCGTATATCATATCTTTTTTTTATTTCTGTGGCAGAATCAAACTGAAAGGTTTTGATCATGTTCTAGCTAAATTGGACATAGACTGAAGGTGACTATATATTTAAGAACTTGAAAAGAATGGGAGTTTGATGAGATAATTTTCAGGGAAGACGGGGTGATGGCAGCATGTATTTGGGAGAAAGTTCAATACCTGGGGAAAGAAAGCAATTAATAATGGCAGTTAACTCAGTTATGAAGAAAGGAAGTCAATTTATCATTTATACGTTATTTGAATGTCATGGGTGCAGAAGGTGCTCATCGTTGTCAAGGTTTAATTGGACAAATTTGAAGGGGGAAACAAAGGTGTTAAATCAGGGCTAGACAATGCTGTATTAAATTAGACTGGTGTGTAGAAAAGAGGGAAATGCAGAAATTGCCAATTGGTCTGAGACAAGGATTTTCAAGTTCCACTGTAAGCAAGTCAAATAAAAGGTCTTATTTCAAAGCTATTTATAACATTATCCACTCTGATACTTCAAGGTAAATGTATTATCAAAATACATATATTGTGGCGACCCACTTTCTGCGCAGGCGAACCGGCTCACAAATAGCCAGTGCGCGGGGGGAGACTATGTTAATACACCCCTGATGTCTTTTCCGCCCGGAGAGGGCGGGCGCTAGGAATTAAATGCCAGCGCCGCAAAATTTGAATAAACTAGTCTCGAAACGACTTACCGACTGCGTGTCGTTATTTCAGCGCTGTTTGTAGCACATCGCTACATTGGTGACCCCGACGGTCCAAATGGGATTTGGACCAAAGATGACCGACTCTTCATCTGTTCACACAGTTTCGCTAAAACTGCCGACTTTCTGGACGCTGCGACCACGCGTGTGGTTTAGCCAAGCAGAAGCCCAGTTCCAGATTCAGCAGATATCCTCTGATTCCACGCATTACTACCACGTGGTGAGCGCCCTTGACCAGGAGACGGCCGCCCAGGTTGCGGATTTCATACAGTCGCCCCCGGAAGAAGGCAAATATGAAGCATTCAAAGCGCTGCTTGCTCATTGAGACCTTTGGCCTCTCACGGCGTGAGTGGGGTGCCCGCCTGCTTCACCTGGACGGTTTGGGAGACAGACTGCCATCAGCATTGATGAACGAGAGGCTGGCCCTGGCCGACGGACACAAGCCCTGCCTCATGTTCAAGCAAGCGTTCCTAGAGCAACTGCCCGAGGACATACATCTGCTGCTGGCCGACGCAGATTTCAGCAACCCCCAGAAGGTGGCGGCCCTGGCAGATGTGCTGTGGAAAGCCAAGAGGGAGAGTGTGGCGTCTGTCGGTCAGATTACCAGGCCACGTGACCAACAGCGGACCAGACCAGGCCCGGCAGGGGGGCGCACACAACACAGAGGCAGGAGTGAGGAGGCCAGTGAACAGTGGTGTTTCTATCACCATCGGTGGGGCACAAAAGCCCGCCATTGTCGCCCGCCCTGCAAGGGCCAGGGCCAGCTGCCGCTAATGACTATGGCGGCTGGCCAGCAGGACAGCCTCTTGTATGTCTGGGTGTGGTGAACTAGATATACCTGTCTGACTGCTCCTGTGGCTCCTCCCACAGACCCTGCTGACTGCTCCTGTGGCTCCTCCCACAGACCCCTGTATAAAGGCGACTGTGGGCTGTTGCTCTCCCTCATTTTCCTCAGGATGTAGTGCTATTTATTCTTCCAGTCAATAAAAGCCGATATCTCACTTCCTAAGTCTCAGCGTGAGTTATTGATGGTGCATCACTGGGACAAACAGTCGGGACGCCGTTTCTTGGTCGACACCGGAGCGGAAATCAGCGTCTTGCCCCCGATGGGGTACGACACCCGCAACAGGAAGCCAGGACCCACCCTGAGGGCCGCAAATGGCAGCACGATACGGACCTACGGTACCCGCACAGTGCAGCTGCAGTTCGGCACCAGCCGGTTCACGTGGGACTTCACACTGGGCACGCTGGCCCAACCACTCCTGGGGGCGGACTTCTTGTGAGCTCACAGCCTGCTGGTCGACTTGCAAGGGAAAAGACTGGTACATGCCGAGACTTTCCAGACGTTCTCCCTGGGTAAAGCCAAGTTGCCGGCCCCACACCTGGACTCTATCACGCTGTCGGCCAACGAATTCACCAGAATCCTGGCGGACTTTCCATCGATTCTGGCACAGCAGTTCATGGCAGCCATGCCCAGACACGGGGTTCAGTACCACATTCCGACCCAGGGACCACCCCACCATGCCCGCGCACCAAGGCTCCCCCGGAAAAGCTCCGCCTGGCGAAGGAGGAGTTCTAGAGGATGGAGGAATTGGGGATCGTACGGAGGTCTGACAGCCCATGGGCCTCCCCCCTGCACATGGTGCCCAAAGCAGCTGGGGGTTGGAGACCATGCGGTGACTACCACAGACTGAACGAGGCTACAACTCCAGACCGCTGCCCCTTGCTGCACATACAAGACTTTGCAGCAAACCTGCGTGGGGCAAGAATATTTTCCAAAGTAGACCTTGTCCGGGGATACCATGAAATCTCGGTGCACCCTGAAGACATCCCCAAAACAGCACTCATCACCCCGTTCGGCCTGTTCGAGTTCCTCCGAAAGCCATTCGGCCTGAAGAATGCAGGACAGCCGTTCCAGCGGCTAACGGATGTGGTGGGACGCGACCTGGATTTTGCGTTCATCTATTTGGACGACATCCTTATAGCCAGCAGTAGTCGCCAGGAGCATCTGTCCCACCTCCGCCAGCTCTACTCCCGCCTGAGTGATTCCGGCCTCACGATCAACCCAGCCAAATGCCAGTTCAGTCTCGATACCATCGACTTCCTGGGCCACAGGATTACCAAAGACGGGGCAACACCTCTGCCCGCCAAGGTAGATGCGATCCGCCACTCTGCCCGGCCCAACACAGTCAAAGGCCTACAGGAGTTCATTGGTATGGTGAACTTCTACCACCGTTTCTTCCCCTCAGCAGCCCGTATCATGCGCCCTTTGTACACCCTGATGTCGGGTAAAGACAAGGACATTACTTGGGCCGAGGGGACCGCGGCCGCTTTTGTCAAAGCCAAGGAAGCCTTGGCAGATGCCGTGATGCTGGTGCACCCCAGAATGGACATTCTGACCGCCCTCACAGTGGACGCATCCAACACAGCAGTCGGTGGGGTGCTGGAGCAGCTCATTGAGGGGTGCTGGCAACCCTTGTCGTTCTTCAGCAAGCACCTACAACCACCTGAACTCAAGTACAGTGCTTTCGACCGGGAGCTGTTGGCACTGTATCTGGCAATCCGGCATTTCAGGCACTTCTTAATGCATGCCGTTCACCACGTTCACGGACCACAAACCGTTGACCTTCGCGTTCACGAAGGTGTCCGATCCCTGGTTGGCTCGCCAGCAGCAACATCTGTCCTACATCTCCGAGTACACGACGGACATCCAGCATGTCTCAGGAAAGGACAACATCGTGGTGGACGCACTCTCCAGACCAGCTGTCCAGGCCCTGTCCCTGAGGGTGGACTATGCAGCACTGGCAGAGGCGCAGCAGGCAGATGACGAGATGCCCAACTACAGGACTGCAGTCTCGAGTTTGCAGCTGCAGGACTTTCTCGTAGGCCCAGGTGAGAAGACCCTCCTGTGCGACATGGCTACTGGCCAACCTCGCCCCATCGTCCCGGCAGCCTGGAGGCAGTGAGTTTTCGGCTCCATACACAGTTTGGTGCACCCATCTATCAGGACAACCATCCGGCTGGTCTCCAGCAAGTTCGCGTGGCACGGACTTCGCAAGCAGGTCAGTGAATGGGCCAGAACGTGCGCGCAGTACCAAACAGCCAAGGTGCAGCAGCACACTAAAGCCCTGCCGCAGCAGTTCGAACCCACCCACCAGAGGTTCAACCACATTCATGTGGATATCGTGGGCCCCCTACCAGTGTCCCGAGGAGCGCGGTACCTCCTAACTATGGTAGACCGGTTCACGAGGTGGCCAGAGGCGGTCCCGCTCACCGACACATCTGCCGATTCCTGCGCCCGAGCACTGATCGCAACCTGGGTAGCATGCTTCGGGGTACTGGCCCACATTACCTCCGACAGAGGCGCCCAGTTCACCTCCAGCCTGTGGTCGGCTGCGGCCAGCCTGTTGGGAACGCTGCTACACCACACTACTGCTTACCACCCACAGTCGAACGGACTAGTGGAACGCTTCCACCGTCACTTGAAGTCGGCTCTCATGGCCCGCCTGAGAGGACCTAACTGGGTGGACGAGCTTCCCTGGGTCCTGCTTGGAATTCACACAGTGCCCAAAGAGGATCAGCATGCCTCGTCGGCCGAGTTGGTGTACGGCGCACCCCTGGCCATCCCAGGAGAGTTCTTACCAGCGCCAAGGGGGCAAAAGGAGGAACCCACAGCAGTCCTGGGCAGACTAAGCGAGAGGCTCGGCAACCTGGCCCCCATACCGACTTCACAGCACAGACGGACCCCGACCCATGTACCCAAAGACCTGCAGAACTGTAAGTTTGTGTTTGTACGAAGGGGTGGACACCCGGCACCGCTACAGCGGCCGTACAAGGGGCCATTCAAGGTGATCAACAACAACGGGTCCACGTACGTTCTGGACATTGGGGAGAGAGAGGAGGTTTTCACAGTGGACCAACTTAAACCAGCCCATGTGGACTTGGCGCAGCCGGTCGAGGTTCAGGCACCGCGGCACAGAGGCAGACCTCCCAAACAGAGTCTGATCCAGACTGTGGACATTGGGGGGTGTATCGCCGGTTCTGGGGAGGGGGGTTATGTGGCGACCCACTTTCTGCGCAGGTGAACCGGCTCACAAATAGCCAGCGTGTGGTGGGGAGACTTTGGTAATGAACCCCTGACATCATTTCCACCCTAGGGATTAAATGCCAGCGCTGCGAAGTTTGAATAAACTAGTCTCGAAATGACTTACCGACTGCGTGTCGTTATTTCAGCGCTGTTTGTAGCACATCACTACAATATAACCATATACAACCCTGAGATTCATTTTCTTATGGGCATACTCAATAAATCCATAATAGAATGATAACGGTGATAGAATCAAAGAAAAACAACACAAATTTTGGCATTCGAACAGTGTGCAGAAGACAAAATACTGTGTAAGTACAAAAATAAATAAATACATAAATAAATAAGCAATAGATATCAAGATCATGAGATGAAGAGTCCTTGAAAATGAGTCCATAAGTTGTGGGAACAGTTCAGTGAATGGAGCAAGTGAAATTGAGTGGTTATCCACTTTGGTTCAAGAGCCTGAAGGTTGATGGATATTAATTGTCCATGAACCTGGTGGTGTGAGTTCTAAAGCTCATGTACCTCCTTCCTGATAGCAGCAGAGAGAAGAGAGCAAGTCATGGGCAGTGGGGATCCCTGATGAAGGATGCTGCTTTCCTGTGAAAATGCTTTGTGTAGATGTGCTCAGAGATGGGGAGGGCTTTACCTATGCTAGACTGGGCCTTATCCACTATTTAGGACTTTCCATTCAAGGGCATCTGTGCTTCCATACCAGGCTGTAGTCACAAAACTATTTCTCAGAACAGAACAGTGAATTTGGATATGATTTATCTACTTTAATATAGTTTTGACATTGCCCGTGGTACTTCTCCAAATTGCAGATTAGCAATTGATGTCATATCTAGATTGTTAGACTTAGATACAGCTCTGAACCTAAACTACAGTTGCTATTTAGATTTTCCCAGTTTTGAAAATAATTAAATGTAATTTTTATTTGGAAACACAGGATCTGTGAATAAAAAAAGTTAAATAGAGTACATGAACATGTCCTCTCACTAAGAGTTAATTCTCAAGAGAGTACCAGTGAAGTCATTCTGCTACTTAAAATATTACAAGAAACTTCTTTATCAACTAACAACTGATGCAGGGAATTTGGCAGAAAAGTTTACTTGGTTAATAACTATTATTTTTTGTTTCCTGGGAAGAAATCATAGAGAACTCCTTTAACAGTAATGGCTGTGTTGCTTAATAAACTGTACGAAGTAGGAGCATTTGAACCAACACATAAAAACAAAACATTGTGATTCTCTTATGACGGTATGTCTAATACGTTAAGACCATAAGACATAGGAGCCGAAATACACATTCCCTAATTTGGAGATACCATTTACTGAAAGTGTCAAAAATCCAAATGGAATGATGTCTGACAAGTATATTTCACAGCTTATTAATACTTTAAAGCAAAATTGTGACTGATATAAACCTTACTAATATTTAATAATTACTGCATGTTCGTTCTCTTTCACAAAGTTGGCTGGAAAAAACATACGACAGTGACATATTCTTCAGGCTTTGTCTCCTGGGATAAATCTGGTGCTGTCAAGCTGTAAAGCACCACCAGGTACGGCTGCTGCCACTAATTACGCTGCATCAATTTATATTCAAATTTTTATAGGAACCAAGAGGTGTGCTTTAGGGCATCAACGCAATGCTTTTTAACACTGCCATAAGAATCACACATTGCTGTGAGGTTTTAAAATACATAAACATTTTAATCTCTGAGAAGCAAGTTCATAAAATTTTCCACCTCAGCCGATAACTTTCTTTCACATTTGCACCTTCCAAATGCTCTCTACGTGCTGGCGATAACATAAAAGCCCAGATTGTGGCCTCTTTTTGTGTGTGCGTGTGTGTTTTCCCCCCACAAAGATTGTGTTGGCTGAGCAGCCACTGAGGGATTTAGGATTTAGTGAATAAGGTAAGTGTGACTACAAGCTTTGGCTCACCATCTGCTCCCCAGCAGAGCCTGGGCCAACCTGCATAGCCTGCAGCAAGGACCAGGGCGCCATTCTCCCTCGAACCCTTTCCAACCTGGCTCAGGCAGAAAATTGCAAATAACACTCCGTCAATGTTCTTGTAGGTCTGGGTGGAGGAACAATGATCCACTGACAAAATACAAAATATAATACTCCTGATTAAAGTGCAATAGTGGTTTACATTAAGATCATCTTCCCATACATCAATTATTCATAACCTCATTTCTGTAATCTGTTTACGGATAGGACTGAGTGCAGGAGAATGTGTTACCATTTAATGCCGACACAGAATTTAAGTGCTGTTTGGAAGAAATCAGGGCGAGAGATTAAAAGTAATAACTAAATATGGAAAACAGATTGCACTAAAAAAAAAATCTCCGAATGTCATGTTACTGTTGTGCTTTCCTGTTTGGAACTGCATTTCAGCCAGTTTAAATAAACAGAGAGGAATTGAGATGTAGGAAGGATTTCAAGGTTATAATCTAAGTAGAGTTCAGATGATGTCATATAACCTGAATGGAAAACTCAAATCATTCAAAACGAAAGCCCTTTATTTTCACACATTTCCTCTGATTATTTTTTAACATTTTCATATGGTGGAGTTTCTATGGTTTTTGCACCAGTTTGATTGCTGGCAGCATCTCTCATCACCTCTTTCATCTTTGACTCACAAAAATAAATAAAATATTCCGACCTCATCATAAGTATGTGGTTCACTGCGAAACAATTCACAGTTGATTACATCAAAATGAATGAAATAAAAGTTTGAGAAAGAAAAGTGTACAAAGCGCTTTTGTGGAGACTGGCTTTATATAAATACGTACTCTTCCAAACATGCACGTTCTGTTCTGCTCAATTCACGTCACCCGACAGGCTGTGTGCTGTCACTTTTTCAGTGTGGATAACAACAGATGATAATGCACTAAATGCTACAATCTTCATAATTTTAAAATAAGGTTTTATAAAATTCATTTTAGAGTAGATATTCCTTATTCAAATACAAAATGATTAAATGCACGTATCAAGCAAATATATCCTTGGTGACTTCAGTGAAATTATTAACAATATGTCCACAAATGTTTCTATGGAAACATTGGTAAAAATTCAAAAGTGTGTGAAAGAGTTAAACTCATAACTGAGATTTATAACTTGAGCTCTGGCATCATAGTCAAAGGGAAAGAAAAGGTAACCTTATCATTTCAGTGAGTGCCAGTAAAATATTTCCTACTCATATGTAATCCTTCCAGACCCTTAAGTTAGATTAAATCCAGAATAAAGACCAAACCTTCTTTCCTTACGTACTTACTTACTGCCCTGGTGCTTAGGGCAGCATTGAAGGTCGTCCATCACAGTCTGTCCATTCTGTCACACACAGATATAGAAGGATTCTTCATTGTTGTTTCCATAGCAGCTTTTTTTAAAATAAGAAGACAGAGTAGCTAGTCCTGAGCCCAACTCCAAACCTAGAGGACCAGTGGACCACTCTTAGTCTGACCTCTACCTTTAAAACTGTTTGGCACGAGTGACCCTACCGAGTCAAAGCACAAAGTCCTGACTCCAGCTAACATAGCTCTTTGGGTCATTGAGGCACACAAGCCTCCAAACCTTATAATAAGTTTGTATGTATTTGTTCATGCATAGGGTATGGATGTCTCTGGCAGTGCCAGCATATATCATCACATTCTTATCACAAACAAGAGAAAATCTGCAGATGCTAGAAATGCATCTACGGAAAAGGGTACAGCTGATGTTTTGGGCTGAGACCCTTCAGCAGGACTTTGTCTGCCTGGCCTGCGGAGTTCCTTCAGCATTTTGTGTGTGTGTTGCATCATCTATTCCTCATTGCCTCTGTATTGAGGATGAAGTTAAGAGTTGAAAACTTTGGTGAGTTTAAGGCAGAGAAGTAAGGATAGGTTATTATATTTCATCAAAAGGTTTTGTGAGTCAGGTGGGTTTTTAATGACAGCCTGTTACTTCCATGGCTACAGTTACCAAAACCATATTTGAAGTTCCAGATGTACTTGATTACTTGGTTTTAAATTCTCCAGCTATCAAGTGAGAATTGAATACATATCTCTGGGGCAAAGTCTAGATCTCCAGCTGCTGGTCCAGAAACTCAACCAGTGCACCATTCTACCCCTTAGTCAATAGCAGGTAAAATTAATTGAGTACTCCCATTGTAAGATGCCAAAAAATAATTCCATTACATCATCCTGGGCTGTTTTTAAAATGTAACACACCTTAATGCATCTGTGATCATATGGTTCCATTTTCTTATTTATTTCTTCATAATTGCAGACTGGGAAATATGAAACTGGTATTTATATTAAAAATCATTTTGAAGAAATTAAATGCATAAAAAACCTTATGACCGTTTGCCAAACACTCTAACTACAGAGATGTGCAATGGAGCAACCTCAGTGATTATGTTCCCTGACCTGTTCTATCCTTTCACAATATGCATAACATACTGTATGTTGGTCTGGGTTATTCAAACCTTATGGATAAAGGCTGCTACTTTAAGTGTTGAAGAGTTTCTGCTATCTCAGTTATGAATTATTGCCTTTGGGGTAGGAGGGACAAGAACTAAAATAAAATTCCAAATATTATATATAGCTAAGTGAATTACAAGGTAATAATGGTGACATAAAATCAACAGTATACTTTATATATTATTAAAGAAGGATACCTTGGAGTGATTTATAATGCAATCTGAAGCTTTTGATCGGATTATTACCTTGTAATTTACTGAGTATCCTTTTTTTCTATCTATAAAATGCACAAGTGTTAAATCTCTGTAGTTCAGAATGCATTGGGTTACAGAGGAAAAAGATTTATATTATTAAAATGAAAAGCACCCTAAAATGGGCACAAGACTCTCAATAAGTGACTAACCCAGGCATTGCAACACAAGTAACACGTCAACTTTGTGCTACTATCCTGCTAATGAAAGCCATGTTCTTTATGGACTGAGTGCATCAGCCAAAATTGAGAATGGTAATCACAAGTCAAAGCTAACTTTATAAACAGGAGGCATATTGTGACAAGATCAAAGGCTGGCAGCAAGAAAATAGCCTCGTGGAAGGAACAATGAAGGATAGCAGAATATGAGAGAGAGAATAAGCACAAGCACTGGATAGCTTGGCAGAGGAAATAGAAAGGAGAGTGGTGATGAATTCATGGAGAAGTCAGGAAGTTTTTCCCACACAATCACAAGGCCGTGGGAAAAGAAAGTTACTGGTATCACTGTCAGTACCAATGCTCTCAAAACAGGATTGCTTGGTACAATAAATTCAATGATCTTCAATGTGGCAAGATAAATTAATTCATCTTCAAAAGCCTTGTCCGATTGAATGCACTACTACTCTGAACACTACTGAATTCATGATACCTTTATCAACTTCAATCATAACTCTGCTCTAACAATGATATGTCTATCACTTAGGTCTCCTGCAAGTTTCATTCCTGTAACATGTAACTAGATACTCTTCCAGCTTTTCAACCATGAGAGCCATATCACAATATTCATCGGCTCTTGTGTAAAATAAATTCGTCCAGAGCTTAAGAAAACAAAAACTAGATGAAAAAGGAAATGGATCCTGACTATTATTTGAAGCAATAATTGCAGGTAGGTGAACAAGAATGATCAATTGATCAAGTTCATATTTATTGTCCTTCAGCCGTATAGATGTATACCGCCAAATTATACAATGTTTCTCCAGACCAAAGTGCCCAATGCAGTACATATAACTCAAACACAACACAAAAATCAATGAACATCTAATAAAATATATTCCAGAAGATTAATATTTAGCATGATAATGATGATCTCATCAATCAGTGAGGATGTGGAAAATGGAGAAAGAGGAACAGAAAAGAAGATATACAATGATATAATTAAGGAAAATATGAAGGAAAATAATAGGTAATGAACAGTCTGTGGGATTTTGAATGATCATCTTGAGATTATTATGTGCCCTGTATAATTCCTCTTTTCAGTGCTTAGTTTCCAAAGCCACAACTTTTCTGAGATACTCTGCTATCATTTTGTTTTCTTCAAGCTTCATCAGTGTGTAAACCTTTTCTTAAATATGGCAAGATTGTAATTCACTGAGAAATTTGATAATATTCTGTGCTATGGGGCCAGGGCATATTCAGAGTGAAATGGAAATTATTGCAAGTCAACTAGACTATCCATTTTCAGGGAGTTTTCTAATCCACTACAATAATTTGTCAGCAAAACATAAAATACAAATGTTTGGCAGGGAAAAAATATAATTCAATGGATACAATCTAAAATGCAAAGCAAACAGGATACAAAATGAGTGAAATGCCTTAGTCTGAAGTTTTATGTGGGTGTTTATTGTGGGCAAGTCATAAACAATGCAAGTTATATCAGAGGTTGGAGACTGCAGTACATCACAATGCACTATAATGAGAGAATAATATATTTGTGTTTTTCTGAGTTATGCACATACAATAAATAAAATAAGCTCTGAGCACCTGCTATATTCATGACTAATACAGTCTTTCCATAAAATTCCCTGTTTTATGGCTAGTTGTTTGTTATGGCTTATTCATTCTTAGATCCGAGGGGGCAGAATCACAGCAGTTAATCAACTTCTTGCTTTGCTCATAACTTTACACCTCACAGTTAATCGTTGCACAGTGTGCGTTATTGAAAACTCAAATAAATAATTGGAAAATTCTTCTATTTCCTATTTGTATTAAGTTAGTAATTACCTTCTTTAAAAATCCATTTCTGATTGTGCTATGAAGAGAAAACTAAGCATAGAGTACCTGATTTTATGAATTATTTGTTTACTACTGTGGGTTTCCAATAAAATTAGACAATTATTTCCGATGCTGATGTCTTTTTAAGATTAATAATAAGAGATCTGAGGTTGATATTAGGAACAAAAATGTAGTTTTACAACCTGCAACTTTTGCTTCTATACAATTTGTGATGATGCAACTGTTCTACAAAATAAAACAGTGCTGGAGCAATGAATTTATATGAAGGAAACAAAAAAATTATGCTTGTAAAGAAAAAAAATCAATCTAAAATAACTTACACATTTCTGAAGCAGTGGCTAAACTTGAGCTCCACTTTCTCTCAGTAACACAGATTAGCATCCATACCTTGACTTCAGGGCCCCTTGCCAATATTTTTCCAAAAGACTGCATATAGAAAGCTAACTTCACCTGTTCAGACATTTTAAACCCCCATTTCTGACAGAAATCTTGTCCATTAGGAGACTCTGTGAGCAATTCCAGGTGTATTTCAGCCCAACATCTCTTTCAATTTCCGACTAAAATTCCCACATATGATGACATGTCGATTAATTATTTAACCACAAAAGTGGACCAATAGGTAATGATGTACAAATTTGTAATCAACTCACAATAAAACATAATATAGATCACACTGAAAGAAGCGAAATGTATATGATTTCCTGCCTCATGCAGGAACTTATTTATTATCAAAATCTTTCCTTCCAAAATGCTGGTAGGCCTCCCTTGGGATCAAGGCTTCTGTGAACCCATAAGTGTAATTGTTTGTGGTTTCATAGATATGAGGGGGTCTTCTCTCTGAGATTTATTTGATGTTTCCCTCTTTTTTTTGTCACGAAGGGAGATCAATTCACAAGTCTGCATGAAGGCCAGTCAATTGTTATCTTACCAACCAACCATGAAAATTGCATGCTGGATTTAGTAACACACACAAAATTTTGGAGAAACTCAGCAGTTCAGGCAGCAACTATGGAGAGCAATAGACACTGAATGTTTCAGGCTGAGACTCTTCATCAAAACTGCAAAGGAAGGGGGCAGAAGCCAGAATAATAAGCTGGGAGATGGGAATGAGTATAAACTAGCAGGTGATGAGTTAGACTAAGTAAGGGGGAAGAAGGATGAGTGGGAATGATATAAGAAACAGGGAGGTGATAAGTGGAAGAGGTAATAGGCTGAAGAAGAAGCAGGGATCTGATAGGAAAGGACAATGGACCATGGAAGAAAGGGAAGAAGGAGGGAAACTAGAAGGAGGAAATGGGCAGGGGAGGAGAAGAGAAAGGGTTGGAGGATAACAAGGTTAGAGAATGGAGAAAAAACAGGGGGGGATGGAGAAATTACACAAAGTTAGAAAAGCTGATGTTCATGCTGTCAGGTTGGAGGCTACTGAGACAGGGCAAAGGTGCTTAATGAAGTAATTCCCCAATCTGTGTTGAATCTCACTGATATACGGGAGGCCATACTAGGAGCACTGGATGCAATAGATTACCCAAAAGACTCGCAGATAAAGTGTTGCCTCACCTGGAAGAACTGCTTGGGGTTCTGAATGGTGATGAGGGAGGAGGTGTAGGGGCAGGTGTAACACTTATCACACCTCAGGGTTAAGTGCCAGAGGGAGATTACTGAGGTGGGATGAGTGGACAAGAGAGCGATCCCTATAGAAAGAAGAGGGAGAAGGGAAAGATGTACTTAGTGGTAGGATCATATTGGAGATGGCAGAAGTTATGGAGAATGATGTGCTGGATACAAAGGCTCATGGGGGACTATATGTAAAGACGAGGGGAACACTACCCTGTTAAGTTGGTGGGAGGATATGTGGGTGAGAGCAGTTTATGTTTTGGCCTGAAACTTGACTGTATATTCTTCTTCATAGATGCTGCCTGACTTTGAATTGCATTGTTTATGACTTGCCCAGCATTTTGAATGCATTGCACAAGATTTTCAGCACCTGCAGTATCTCTGGGATTGTGTGCTCTTATAGAAAGTGCAGGCTACAATAACAACTTCTTAAAACTGAGAAAACCCAACAACAATTTTTGAGAGTTTCAATTTAATGTTGATAATGTACGGTGCACAGCTTGTGTTTTGTGTCCCAAAAAATGCATGAAGTTGTTATTTTAAAGCAAAAGTTCATTCAAATATAGAAAAGAATGCATTATGTTTTCAAAATCCAAAACATGCTAACCATTACCATTGCAGTACTTTATTTTTCCTTTAGATTTTGTGATAGTTCCTGCAGACTGTTTGACAGCAAATGTGATCCTACTCTTGAAGATACTACTTAAGAGAAAACAGGGAATTACCAATGTGTCAGCCTGTTGTGAGTAATTGGGAAATAGTTTGTGAAACCAAGATATAGACAAATTGCCCATCATGGTTGCTTACAAAACAAGAATTGCTCTCTTCGGATATAATCCTTTTGGTGTTAAGTACTTTTAGACATCTAGAGGAAATATTGGATCAGAATCAGGTGTATTATCACTGCCATATATCATGAAATTTGTTGTTTTGCAACAGCAATATTCAAAGATCTGTAAGCAATATATAAAAACATAAAGAATTAGTGAAAAAGAGAGGTAATGTTCATGGTGTCATGGACCATTCAGAAATTTGATTGTGGAGGGAAAGAAGCTGTTCTTAAAACTTTGAGTGCAGTCTGCAGGATCCAGTGCCTCCTCCCTAATGGTGGTAATGAGAAGATGGCATGTCCTGGGTAGTGAGGGTCCTTGATGATGGATGGTGCCTTGTCGAGACTGCCTTTTGAACATGACCTCGATGGTGGAGAACTGTGCCTGTGATGGATTAGCACATAACTATTAAGTGGGAAGTGAAGTTATTCAGTGGACAGCAAGATCTCATGTCTAGATTGACATTCTTCTTGTTGTGATAGTTTTGTTGGAGGGATTAAAATAGGCCACAAAAATAGGACACCAAATCCTGAACTTCTTCATACATTGCAAAAGTGATGGACACTTCACTCTTAAAAGGAGTTAACACATGCTGCCTGACCCATTGAGTTCCTCCAACTTCTTTGTGTGTTCCTTTTTGATTTGCACTTGTGGTTGGGTAACAATTGTAATTATAAAATACACAAATACAGGTTCAGGAACTCAGAAAATTTCACAAGAAATAAAAATATTCAGCCAATTCAGTCCATTCTGCCACTCTTAAGTTTAACAAACTAGAATCTCTTCTCTCACAAATTCTAATGATGTGGATTTCTCAAATATTGCTCCCAGTGAACAAGCACTCATTGCTTATCACCAAGAAAAGCTTCATAATTTGCAAATCTACAAATTGTATGGTGTATCTGTGATGCATGCTTGTTCTCATGTAACTGCTGGTACATTATCTGCCTTTTGTGTGATTTACGTCCTAATTTAATTCATCATTAACGGCTCAATGTACAATCAGATACTTAAACATATTTTGTGAAAATTGTCATTCTTAATTAGCAGTCATCATTTGCATGTGACCTCTTTTGCTTACCACAAAACTTTGGAAATCATCTCACACTTTAAGACCCAAAATTTCACCAGCAACAGCTGTTCATAGTGCTGACAGCAGTAGATTATGAGACACTGATACACCTCTTCTTTTGTGCACAGGTGCCCACTGAGTGCTTTACTTCAATTACAATGTCATTTGTGATCAGTCTGACAAAGTGATAAAATCTTAATTAAAGAAGCACTACAGAAAAAGTGTTTACTTAACCATCCATTCATATTATTTAAATGAAAAAATGTATCCATTAAATATTACATACAACATTTAAAAAAAATCACATGTCAATGCCACACTTGGGGGAAAAAAGCCAGTCATTTAGAATGCACAGAGAGACATTCTACAAACAGAAAATTCCACAGTCAGAATGTCTGCCTCCTCTTGGATATTGAATAGTAATTAACGTTTGTGTTCCTCAGAGATTTTCAAGGGCCACAGCTTCACCTTAGCAGCAGAATATGTTTGTTGTATAGTATAATATTTCATTTATATTAGTAGTTTGGAGGTCGCTCCTTGTTACATTTACACTACAATTCCATCATAAATATTGTGGGGAGTAAAATTTACCCCAGTTCTTTTAACTCATTCATATATCCAATGGGTCACCAATGAAATCTTTTGGACAATGACAGAAAATGAAAGTTCCACTATTTCCTTGTTTTCTTTTTCATGATCTCCTGCCAGGTTTATTGAAGGCCAATTGAATTGCTATGGATTATCATCTCCATTTACACTACACGCTTCATTCGCAAAGGAAACAGCATTATGAAGGACCCCATGTACCCCTCATACAATCTCTTCTCCCTCCTGACGTCTGGGAAAAGGCTCCGAAGCATCCAGGCTCTCATGTCCAGACTATGTAACAGTTTCTTCCCCCCAAGCTATCAGACTCCTCAATACCCGAAGCCTGGACTGACACCTTGCCCTACTGTCCTGTTTATTATTTATTGTAATGCTTGCACTGTTTTTTGTGCACTTTATGCAGTCCAATGTAGGTCTGTAGTCTAGTGTAGCTTTCTCTGTGTTTTTTTTTATTACGTAGTTCAATCTAGTTTTTGTACTGTGTCATGTAAACCATGGTCCTGAAAAACGTTGTCTCATTTTTACTATGCACTGTACCAGCAGTTATGGTCGAAGTGACAATAAAAGTTGACTTGACTTGACGAGTTAAAGTCTGAAATGGATAAATATATCTGTTCCAAAATCAAACAATTACAGACCAGATTTTGACTGAGCTAGATGTTAACTTCACAATCCGGTATTGTATTGTTTGCACCCCTCCTGACATTGTATCCCAGTGACCACAAAGCAACAAACTTCAGAAATTAAACACATTGCACAGTCATCACTATTTTGTTAATTCAGCACAAGTGACCAAGGATCAATTTTCATCCATTAAACTCTATCTTACTTGACATCTTCCCCTAATACTGGTTTTATTGCCATTAAAGAACCAGATAATAATGTTGTTCCTGTTCTTATAGGCACAATGATCACAACCTTATTATGGGAATCCTTTCACCAAAGGAATCAAACTGCCACAGTCTGTTACAACACTGGGTCAAGAAGTGAAAAAAGATGGTAATTCTATACCACACAGGTAAGGCACTGAGGATTTATTTCATTTCAAATAATATTAATATATTTCACTACAGCAAGATTTGAGAAGCATACAGTACGTACCCATGGGCTGCACCCAGAGTAATAAGTACAACAGGAGCAGCAAATGAATACAGCTGAGGCCAAGTATCTTGTCTAGAAAGGAGAGAGCAAATCTTCACATTTGGTAGCATAATCGTATTTCTGTTCTATAAACAGACTTACGTTGATTTTAGGACTTAAAACCCAGAAGAATAATATTTCATAATAATTTCAGAGAGGATTCTACTTTAAGGTCAGAGTGAGATTCAAAACATCAGAATTGGCTTACTATACTTATTTAAACAGAACAAATTGTACTACATGGTACTGTAGCATTGATAACGTGCAAAATAAGCAAAGGTACAAAACCTTCTTATATCAATATTTTTGAATTTTTATTATGAAGCATTTGGCTTTAGTGAGAACAATAGAATTGTTCCTCACTAAAGGAAAGAGGGATATGGATAGGATAGACAGAATCTTTATTTCAGGGCAGGGGAGTACAGAACTGGAAAATATGAATTTATGGTGATGGGAGAAATTTAAAGGTAATCTGAGTGCTATACTTGTCTCAGAGAGAGTGGAGAATATCTGGAATACGCTGCCAAAGGAGATGGTGTTGCAATTACAATGTTTAACAAGTACTTGAATTAGTCATCATCTTGTGTTGTATTATAAGATGCCAGCAATCATAAATGTTTTTGGCAATTTTTTTTTATATAACAGAAGTGGGTTGGAATTGTCTTCTTCTGGGCAGTGTCTTTACAAGACAGGTGACCCAGCCATTATCAATACTCTTCAGAGATTGTCTGCCTGGCATCAGTGGTCACATAACCAGCACTTGTGATGTGCACCAGCTGCTCATATGGCCATCCACCACCTCCTCCCATGGCTTCACGTGACTCTGATCTGGGGTGGGTGGGGGGGGGGGGGGTTACACCTTGCTCAAGAGTGATCTGTAGACTAACGGAGGGAAAGAGTGCCTTACACCCCCTTTGGTAGAGATACCTCTCTACTTCACTACACAATTTGGAACAGTAAAGGGACTGATAAATATGGGCCTAACGAGGGCAAACAGTCAATGTGAATGAGGTGGGTTAAAAGACCTCTTTCTGTGCTATGCTTCAGTGATTCTGGTATGATGAGTGAATGTGGATGTATGGATAACAAATTCATTTCAAGGTTATGATCCCAAAAAAAAAGATTTTCTAAAATCAATCATGGAATACTTCTCATCTCCACAGAACTATCCTGAAAGCTTTTCTCGGTGCCTTTTCAGGTACCCTCTCATTTTACCACTGTCATATTTCCTGCATTATGAACTGGAGCAGGAATAGGTCAATTGGTGTCCCCTGAGCCTGGGTTACCTTTTATTAAGATTATTCTTGATCCAGTCTTGGTCTCAACTTCACTTTTCACTCTTTCCCAACCTCCTTGTCATCCTTCTAATTTAAATCCTGATCAGTCTTCAGATCTCCAGGGCAGAGAGTCACAAATTTTCAGATCCTCGAAGAGAACTACTGCTCATCTTTATCTAATTGGATGAACCTCTATATGAAAACCATGTCACCTTTCTCTGGCTATTTCCACTAGGAGAAACATCCTCTCAGAATCTTACAGAATTCAATAAGATCACATCTGAGCCTCTGTACTCTTCCCAATCAGATCCAGCTTTCTCACCAAGTAAATCCCTTGTTCTGACTGTGCTTGAAAGTCACCAGGGAGACACTGAAACTGGTGATTTAGAAATCTTCATTCATCACAACAAGCAGGCATTCTTTTGGAAATGATCTTCTCAGTAGAGTTCCACAACTCAAAAGTACATCACATTTTCATACCCTTAAAAACCATGGAAGCAGTAGGTAATTCAATACATTTTCAATGGCTGTGCAATGATATTGTTTACTTCAGTACTTTTAATACTTCTGGTTGATATCTGTATCTGTAGTAGGAGATACATCCGAATGTTCAATTACCTTTGCTGGGACAAACTAATTGAAGTGATAGTATTGGTTTGGTCTGCAAGCATCCTTGAACTTGTTTACAAATTACTTAAGCCCCTAGTTTTCTGCGCTGATGCAGGCCAATTAACACAATCCCATTGTTTTAACACCTGGCCAATGCATATGCAAATATCTCACAGTCATCACATTGCAAAACATATCTCTTAGTGTGTGGGCCAGCCTATGCTTTCAACTTCAATTTACTGCATGCAATTAAAGACTGGTTCTTGCTTGAATTTATATCTGCTATATCCACATATCTCCAGAATACACCCTAACACCTTCTTCTCAGGAAGCAAACTAGAGACCATTTTCAGTACTGCCTCCAGTTTAGGTGTATCCTTCCTTGAGTGTGGTGACCAAAAGCATGGTCTTCAGAGAACTGAAAAAAGTGTTTTGGCCCAAAGCATAGCAACACACACAAAATATTGAAGGAACTCAGCCATCCAGGCAGCATCAGCCTGAAATGTTGACTGTACTTTTTTCCATGGATGCTGCCTGGACTGCTGAGTTCCTCCAGCATTTTGTGTGTGTTGCTTAGATTAAGAGCATTTGCAGATTTTCTCTTGTTTGTTGGCCCGAAGCATTGACAGTTTGTTCATTTCCATGGATGCTGCCTGGCCTGCTGAATTCCCCATCCTTGACGTGGATGGGCTACAGTAACAGAAGACCAGAAATGTACACACAGTAGCCACTTTATTAGGTACAGGAGGTGCCTAATAAAATGGCCACTAAGTGTACATGAAGTATTAACCTGAAACAAGGTGTCATATTCAATGAATTGGATGTTGAATAACATTTATTATCATGTGTGCACTAAGTGGAAATCATTTGATGTTCTGGAGCCCTGACAGAGTAAATAGCCAATAATTAATAATCAGTTAAATAATCTAATCTAATAACAATAAGGATAATATTGGGTGAACAAGTGTATGATTCCAGAATCCAATGCAATATTGTGGTGATGAATACTGGTTGCTTAGTGCCTTTGAGTTGGAGAGTTTTATGTTCAAGTTCTATGCAATGATTTCAACAAATCACCTAGGCAGAGACTGACATACAACAGTAAGAATATGCGTCAGTGTCAAAGGTGCTACTTTTCAGATGTAATATTAAACTGAGATATGATTAACATTCTGTTTCATGCTAGTACTTAATAACAGGGAACTTTCAAGGTGTTCTGATGGTATTTCATCACCAAGGAACACTATTGATAGAGATATGTAGACCATTATCTAACAAAAAGAATAGCATAAACTTACAAATATGATAGCCTTGATAACCCAAGGCAACTTTATTATCAAGTACTTTTAATCTAACTGTAAATCTAAAATTGCAGCAAATGAATGAAAATTGGTTATTTCCAATGATAAAATTGTATAATATTGGTGGATTTACACAGAAGGCATGGCAGTGGCTATTTTTCATTAGAAGTTTGAAGCGAATTGATATGTCACCAATGACACCACTAATTTTTACAGATGCAGCATGGAGAGTATTCTAACTGGTTGCATCACCAACTGGTATGGAGGGGCCACTGCACAGGATTGGGAAAAGCTGCAGAAAGTTGTAAACTCAGCCAGCTCCATTATGGGCTCTAGTCTCCCAGGCATCAAGGACATCTTCAAAAGGTGATGCCTCAGAAAGGCAGCATCCATCATTAAGGACCCCCAATCACCCAGGACACACCCTCTTCTCATTTTTACCATCAAGGAGGAGGTGCAGGAGCCTGAAGCCAGCCACACACTCAATGTTTCAGGAAAATCTTCCCCACCGCCATCAGATATCTGAATGGATAATAAACCCATGAACACTTCCTCAGTAATTTTTTTTAAATCTTTCCTCTCTCTGTTTGCACCACTTATTTAACTTTTATGTATAATTCTTATTGTGAGTTATAGTTTTTAATCACGATGTATTCCAATGTACTACTGCCACAAAACACAAATTTCTCAACATACAGTATGTCACTGATATTAAACCTGATTTTGATTCTGAAGTTCTTTTGAAAATATCACGCTATTTTGTCACAAAAAGTTCAAATATTACTATATTTGCTGAGCCTAAATGGTTAAAATTAACCCTAGCTTCATAACTCAGAAGCATATCAGATTTATAGAAACAAAAGAAACTTGCATCTCCATAAATCTGTAGATTAATTTATGCTGCTCTTATCCTCTATGCCTATTTTACTTCTATTAAGTCTTCGGGAGCTGATAGATATGTAGACCTTCTTCCATTCTTTCTGCTTAATCTTAAAGACAACTTTGTTGTCAAGTACTATTAAACTGCCTCTAAATCTAAAAAAGCAGAACATGAATGCAGACATCTCACACTAATCACACCCCACTTAGCATCAGCAGCACAGCCTGGGAGTACGCATCATACTCAACCTCCCTGCACAGTCAAGAAAGATCAATGCCTCTGCTCTCTGAGGAGGCTGAAGAAAACAGGGTTTTCCACATCTATACTCATGTCGTTCTCAAAGAGGTGCAGTAGAATGCATTCTGACAACCTCTACCACAACTTGGTACAGAAACTGCATTGTGGTATACAAGAAGGCTCTATAGTAGGTAGTCAAAACTGCCCAACGTGTCACTGGCACCGGTGTAGCCAACATCAAGGACATGTAGATAGAAAGGTGCCAGAAAAGGGCCAGTAACATCACAAAGATTCCACCCATTCTGCTCATGTACTACAAGTCCCACTTCCATTAAGTAGGAGGTTATGTAACATTCATGCCAGCATCATCAGAATCAAAAGCAGTTACTTTCTCCAAGCAGTAAGGCTTATCGCCACTTCCACCCTCTATCTCATCCACAACTTATTATTTCCAGTCAGTCATCTTATGTGCAGCCTAGCATCACTTTATGGACATAAAACCAATCCATGTATATAAGCTATCACATATAACATATATTTATAGTTATTGTGTTTTACTTATTATTATTGTGTTATTTGTCTTTTGTGTTTCTTGTGCTGCATCGGATCTGGAGAAACAATTATTTTGTTCCTTACAATTTTTTAGAGGAAATAACATTAAACAATCTTGAATCCTCAATGGCAAATGTTTGCATGGGTTTTTAACTTTGATGATGGAAGGGAGGGGGCATTAAAGCTAAGTTCAAGTTCTTGCCCCTTTTTACAATAAACAACTAAATCCTTGTCTGATCTTCTCTTCTAATTCAAGGGAGTTAAAGTCCCACTGTTCTGACTACAAGGAAATATGGATTTCTATCCTCATGTTACAATGTTAATGACATGAATATCAATCTATTATTCACTGCCATATACAAACTTAAGTAAAATTGTAATGTGTTTGAAATGCATAAGGACCACACACAAAATAAACCAACTTTTAACTTTACAGCAAGTGCTACAAAGTTATTTTGGGGTTAAAAGCAAAGTGAATCAATGATAAAAATTGTATCTCATGGTGCTCTCTCATGGATTGAACAGTGCATTAAACTTAATTTTATCTTTAATTAAAAGTTGCCTCTTGACTTCCTTGAAACATGTGTTAATTTGAAGGACATCTTAGTGAACTCAGAAATTGCCTGAAAATTAGTAATGAAGTAACTAAATTATTTTTCATTTGGTTTGTACAATATAGCTGTATCACACAAGCATTACCTGGTAAGTATTTCTGTAGGCGATTGATATAAAAAGAGTGTGTATTTTTCAGGGTGATAGTAAATGTCATGTTATACTTCAAAATAAAATTGTATTTGTGGTTGGACATCACATATTTCTCAAATTACTCAGTGAGGAGCTCCTAATCAATCCAAACAGACTTTCATCGTCTGGTTGATATAATTTAATTCACTAATAAAAAGGCAGTCTGAAAAGGATTTTTCCATTACACTCACCAATGTTTATTTTCTAGTTTATGTACCCCCTGATTTCTGGAACAATGCACAGCTGAGTACACACTGTGATGGTATTAGGTTTGCTGACCGCCCAGGAAACCGCCCAGGAAGAGAATATCCATCACAACACAACAGAAAGTGTGGACTTGAAGCTGTTTTCTAGCTGTATTTATTAATTTAGTAACTTTTAAACATTGACTTAATTTAGCAAATTTTAAGTATTAATCTCATTTATAATGGCTCACCTAACTTTCTATTTATGCACAATACAAGTCAGTAGTATTAGAGTACTTTAGCAACACAGTTACAAACCAATCCAGATTTCCTATACCTTGCCTCATATTTTGGCTTTTGGATTTCCTATACTCCTTAATAATTACATCAATAGTCCTTTAAATAAAAATTGAAAACATGTATCTACAGTTATTTCTCCTACTTCAAACATAAACTCAAAATATCTCACTGTTTTGAGCATTTTCCTAAATTTACTTCACAATTTAAAATGTAATTTTATTTAATCAGTTGAACAGTGAAGAAAATCTTTAAAAATTCAGGTTTACTTTTATTCCCTAAAATAACCCTTTGAATTATTCATCAACAAATAATGGATTATTGATACAACTTAGTATTATCATTTCATAAATTCCTTTTGCCTAAATAAAATAATTGCAATAATTGCCTGCAAAAGGAATTCAAACTGAAACAATTCATCAGATTCCAGCAATGTTGCAAATGTAGTTTCTGACTGCAAATCATAAAATCTCACCCCCTGGGTATAGGAAACATTTCAGGTTTGCTCTGCCGTCCCTCAGCATTCCCGTTCTGCAATGCATCACTGCACAAAGTATCAATTAACAAAGAATCAACATTACCAATGCTCTCCAGCACACTCCTCCAAGCCAACTGCTCTCTCAGAAGCCATTAAAGGTCAGGTCTTGATGAATGCATGGAACCAAGGCACCTTGGTTCTCTGGAGAAGGATTTCCCAGGTGCAATATAAAGGTTATTAAATTACCTTGTAAGGCAATGCTATCTCTACTAATGACAATAATTACAGGCTTTTAGAGACACCAGAATGCATCCCTGTTTTCAAATAAGATGATGTCTTGTTGCCTAATGACTTGCTCCGCATGAGTCATGCTGCCTGTCTATAAGGCCTGAACTGCAATGACAAATGAGCAGAATGGCAATAACTCAAAAGGGTCAGGATTCACCAAAATTAATGTTTGAAATAAATTAATTTCTCAATACAACCTTAAAAGTAGGTAGGTATCCAACTCTGTATAAATAAGGTACCTCTATTGATTTTGTATTACTTTTAAGTGCAATTAATACCTTTTTAAAAATACAATATAATGAAAAAAATCAATAACGGTAGCTCCAATTTAAGCAACAGCATGTTCTAAGGTATTCTGTAGGAGTGTTACCAAACACAATGAGGCAAAACCACAAAAGGTTAGGACAGATTACCAAAAGCTTCAATTTTGTTATTATTGAAGACCGCCTTAAAGGAGACGTAGCAGATTAGCATAGCTTGGAGAGTGAATTCCACAGTTTTGGCAGCTGAAGGCACACATATTATTTGTGGTGTGATCAAATCTGGGCATGGTCACAGAGCATGATTGGAACAAAAATAAAATCTTAGGAGGGCTACACGTCTGGTGAAGATTGCAGAAATGGAGAGGGAGGAAGAGGAGAGAAATTATTTTGAGATTCAAAAACAAGGGTGAGATTTTTAAAAGGAATTGAATGTCACACTTACAAAGAACGCTAATTTGAAGGTTGTTATAAAACATAAATTGAAATATGAGGGACAAAAGGCTATTAAAACAAAAAAAAATCTTTAGGATGATACACCTGGTGAAAAAATGAAGAAATGGAGATGGAGTGGTGAAATTATTGTGTGATTCAAAAACAAGGGTGAGATTTTCAAAAGGAATTGAATATCACACCTCATTTGTATATGATTACAAAGAATCTAATTTGAAGGTTATTGAAAAATGTAAATCAAAATATGAGGGATAACAGGCCAGTGAATTATACAAACCTTTAGTTTTCATGTTAATGGACATTGTAGTTTGTGTATTGAGCGAGACTGTTACCTCCAACATGTCTACTAAAGATTGTACAGACTGATGCATTTTAGATGGAAGGAGATCCAACAAACTGAAGGTAGTTTATACAAGGTTTCTTCACAGATTGCCACCAGGTCATATTGTTGCAGCCCAGAGAACAGACACAATCCTTAAAGGGATCATCACCATAAAGCAACACAATTATTGTTCACAATCTAAGTTAAATATGCTATGCATATGATGGAAAAAAATGAGTTCTTGAATTAAATATGCCATAGGTGTCAGTAGCAAATTAATTCTTAAACTGGGATTTTTAAAAATGAAATTGCATGTCTAGTTTCTCTGTCTGCAATGCACCTACGTCGTAAGAAATAAAGGAAGTTAATTTTGAAGTAGGCAAGAATGAAGGAACTCTTGCATTTATACAATATTTTCAGACGTCATAAAATCCCACAACGCTTTACAATCAAGTCACCATTTTATGGTAAGGCTATTACATCTAACTTGTACATGCGAGTAGTTGTTCGAGTGATTTTTGGGTTTAGTATATATAACAAATGACTTTAGTCACCAATGTTCAAATTGGAATGTAGATTGTAGATTAATTTAAAATGCAACTCTGAACAATAGGTTCCTAAAAGTCTTGATTCACAGACCAGTCAATGCTGATTGAATTCCGCTTAGGTGTGAAGTTTGGGTATAGTTTCAAAGAAAGCATTTAGATGCGTTGTAAATATGGAATTGTTCTTTGATGTTTAGCACATAAAATGTTGGGAGAGCATCTCAGTATGACCCCTGCTGCTTCTTGCTTTGTTTAATAAAAAGGCCTGCTTTATATCTACCAGGACTTTTCTTTGGTGACTTCATTCAAGCAACAACAATGAGATTATGGAACTGGTTATATATGGGCAGGCTAAAGAATAAAACCCATAGTTCATTCATTACATCCACCTGAGAGGAAAATCAGAATTTTGCTTTAACCTTTCATTCATTTACACCAACATCCACAGTGCCGCCATCATTCATGGTACTACACAGAAGTGAGACTATTTGCCAAAGGAGGACATGGACCAGCAATCTAGTCCTTAGAAAGGAGAGACCTCTGTTACTAAACTTGAATAAAGAGCAATTAAAATAGCAATAGCAATGTTGGAAGATGCCAAAATTAGAATATGGTCTTACTTTTCACTTATTCCACACTACTTTCTCATATACTGTTTTGCAATATAGTCTGCAGTTCTGTGTCATTCATTTTAACCAATAAATTAGGGATAAAGGGAAAGGAAAAACCAGATAGTATTACGAAATAACAAATTAAGGGATGAAAAACATTGATTTAAGGTGACCGGTGGTGCTTACTTTCCCTTAGAGCATGTAATCTTGTGAATGTGCAGATACACAAGGTTACCATTCACAAATGTAATGAGTTCTTTATGAGTTCCGCCAAACCTTGCGAATTGGGCCAAGTGATTTTATCAATCCACAGAATTAATAATTGATTTTTATCTGAATGTTGAATACAAAGTACTATATTACAACGTAAACAAGAAAATATACCTAATCAAAGATTATTTAGTTAGCACCAGTAGCTAAAGAATGAAGTACAAACTTTGTAATGTTATACTTCCTTGTTAGATTAAGTATTATTATACAATACTGTGCAAAAAGTCTTATGTGCAAGGGATGTTGGTAAAATGAGGGTGCAGTGCTATGGGAATGGCGTGGGGCAGGTGGTAGAAAAGGAGTGCTAGGGGTTCAGGTGGTGCAGTTGCAGACACACCTGACCCTGACACAGCAGGCAAAGTCATTTGATTCCAAACAACAGATTAATTGATCATTACAGAATGTCTGTCTGGGACTTCCATCTTCAGCTTTTGCTAACCATGATTCCCCTCTTCCTGCCCCCTTCCCACTCTCAGTCAATAATAGAGATCCATCTCAAAATCAGGTTTATCATCTCTCACTTATGTAATGAAATTTGCTTTTTTTTCTGTGACAACAGTATACTCAAATACATAGAGTTACTACAGTATTGCGCAAAGGTCTGAGGCACCCTAGCTATGTAACCATATAACCATATAACAATTACATCATGGAAACAGGACATCTCGCCCCTTCTAGTCCGTGCCGAATGCTTACTCTCACCTAGTCCCACTGACCTGCACTCAGCCCATAACCCTCCATTCCTTTCCTGTCCATATACCTATCCACATTTACTTTAAATGACAATACCGAACCTGCCTCTACCACTTCTACTGGAAGCTCGTACCACACAGCTACCACTCTCTGAGTAAAGAAATTCCCCCTCGTGTTACCCTCGTGTTATGTATATGTGCCTAAGACATATATATTGCACAGTAATGTAGATATCTGTGGAAATTAATCTTTATTTTGCTAATATTACATCTGTGCAGTACTTTGTGACATGTTTCCACATTAAAAATGCAACTCAAGTCAATATTGATATTACTGTTTATCAAGTATTGAATAGGAAGTACAGTTTTGCTGTCAATGTATATTCTCTCTTGATTACTCATAGTTATTTAATTCTAAACCATGCTGTTTAGCACCTGCTTTGCTTGTGGGTATAGCACAATTTCCATCCTGTGTTCAAATTCCATCCTGTGTTCCAATGTCTACCATCATTGTGCAATTTCTACGAATACTCTGCTCAGCCACAAGATGAGGCAGTTTGCAGAGAAGGAATATTTGCCTGGCGAACCCCATCTCACAGAGACATCTTGCAAAAACACAGTGTGCCATTGACAGCAGCTGTGAAGTGTGCAGCCCAGATCATGCCATATTGACAGTAGGACAGCAGTGGGGATGTAATAGGGGAGGGAGGGGGGTGGCAAATACAAATAATTATTGCTCTTTCCAAGTCCCATGATATCATTTTTTTTTCACTACCAACTGCTACTGCATCAGGCTGCCAGAAAACTCAGGTGCATATCTCACGACACTAAGATACTTGGAAAAATGCCCTCAACTGCACCCGAGTATTCCGATCTATCACTGACACTGCATTTAGGGGTTCTAAAATTCCATCAGACCACTGGGCAACTGGTACTGTTGGTGTTGTTCTTTTGTTTGGAATTTTTTGTATATATATCCTGAATATTTCATCTCAATTTCACAGGCAAAGAATACTGTGAATGGGTTAATAAATCACACTCACTAGATCACCATTTTTGAGCATTTTTGCTCAAGCTGGAATAACAGTGAATCAGCTTTCTGGACCATCAGAAAAAGACAAACCAAAGGCATACAATAATGACATTGGAAACATTAATGTACCTTATACCATCTATACAAAGCAGTTACACAATAAACAGACAATGCATAACTTTGACATTGCTGACTTCCCTGTTTGAGACACTTTTCTGCAAGACCACCATGATATCATTGGTCATTAAAGAAAGTATCAAAGTTGTAGAAAAATAAAATCTTGTACAGTTGTATGCCATTTCGCAATTAATGGGAGGGTTGTGTCCCCGAAAGACATTTCTTTAAGTCAAATGACTTCAATGGAGCCAGTGATTATTGCTGTACCACAGGAATCCTTGCTACTCATTACTTACACAACTGATTTGGATGTAAATGCACAAGGCTTAATCTGTAATTTTGTGAATGACACAAATTAAGTGGTGTTGTTGATAGTGAAAAGATTTATCTTAGATTACAGGAAGATTTTATTCAGATGAGGAAGCGAGGCAAGGAGTGGCAAATGGATTTCAAAACAGTTAAGTGGGAGGTGATGTATTTTTGGTATGTCAAACCATCATATTACTTACACTATGAAAGGTATGGAAAGAGGGAGTGTAATGGAACAGAAGGACGTAAGAGTACAAGCACAGATTTGATAGTAAGCATCATCACAGGTATACAGGATGGTGAAAAAGGCTTTTAGCTTGTTAGCCTTCATCAGTCTGCGTAATGAATATGGGAGCTAAGACATTATATTGCAATTGTGTATGTCATTAGTGAGGACACGCTAGAAGTACTGAGTAATTTACGAGGCGTGCACATCTCACGTGGTAGCGTGATGATGTATACAATTCACATATTTATACATATAACCCATAATGAATTACTTAAATGAACAATTATGTGTAATCACCTATATAAGATTACTCAAATATTACTGAAATATTAAATACACAACAAAAAGGGTGATGAATACAAGACAGAAGGTGTTATACCTGAACGCACCCAGTATAAGAATAAAGTACATGATCTTGTAGAGCAGGTAGAGATTGGCAGATATGACATTATGGGCATCACTGAGTCATGGCTAAAAGAAGATCATACTTGGGAGCTTAACATCCAAGGATACACATTGTATCAAACAGACGGGCAGGTAGGCTGAGGGGATGGGATGGCTCTGTTGGTTAAAATTAAGTAATTTATACCATTGTAAATACATTCAAGGAAGCTTGCAATTAGCAAATGTATTTGAAAATTCAGAGGTGTCTCCCACTGTGGATATGTAATTCAAAGGGAGAATTGTCAACCCATGATATTGAAGCAAATAGCGCCGTTGTAACTATTGAATAAGTATTGAGTCACTTACTGTTACCTTAGATCTGAAGGGTATAAAATGTGATGTACTTTTGGGTTTGTGAGCGTCTACTAAGAGCATCTTCAGAATGATGCTTGCTTGCTGTGATGAATAAATTTTTCCTTATCACCAGCCTTAGCTTTAGGTGATTTTGCTCAGTCACAACACTCACCACCCTATGGATGAGGAAGATGCCCCTACACTTCGGATTTTGAACTCTCTAATCTGTAGTCAAAATTTCAGTTGTCCCTAAGGCAATAATTTTGGCTCTATCAATTAATTGTGATTCATATCTAATGGTTTACTCTTTGAAGGAAGTTTCCATTTGAAAAATCAAGGTTAACAACAAATAATAGAAAACAACAAATCTCCAAGACTCACTTTCTATATCAAATAGCAACAGGAAAAAGATAAAATCCTTATAATAGCAATTTTCATTTATAACTAGTATTAATGATTGATTTTTTTTCTTGTTCCTAAGAGGATTGGTTTGTGTCTTGCTGGTATCTTATTCTGTACAAGACAGAAGAGCCACATCTGTTCGCTGTTTGAAATCCAATTGAAACAGATGCAGGGAAAGATTTTTTTTAAATATGAGTGATTAAAAAAAGTTAAGTCTTTAAGCTGAATCCTCTGGGCATGCTTTTCTGTTTATTATCTATTATAGGTTCTGCTGGCTGTGTTTGCAATGAATAGATGCAGACAATTACATGAATGCCACAAGTTCTAATTTAAGATTTTTATATGCCACATGCATAATTGTATAAAACAATATTAGTTTATTTTAAACCAAATTCTACCAGAAAATGGAATAACAATTTGCATTCCAAAAAAGCTGCCTGTAAAAACATAAAGTTAGCATGATAGCAGCAACATGGACCATCCCATTAACCAAGCAATGATTTCTTCATAGCTTCAAAACTGTTTTCATTAAGCTTCTTCTTAGCATTTATATGTAGTTATTAACATCGTGCTTAACCTTTTCAGACCAAGCTATTTTACTTCAGTTTCATGGGCCAAGAATAACACAGAATGTTTGCTAGTCCAAAATGTATTTAGTTTTTGTCATTCATTGGAACTACAGAAGAACATAATTTAGAAAAAAAGATGGGAGTTGGTCACTCAGACCTCTCCCATAATTCAATATGTTCATGGCTGATTTGTCACAGGCCTCAGGTCCATTATGTCAGGAGCTTCCTGATCTTCCAAAAATATACACTTCTTCATTAAATATTCCTAGTGATCTAGTCTCTAAACCCCTCCAGTATAAAGAATTCCTAAGATTTATTACCCCTCGCAATAAGAAATTCTCTTGTACTTAAAAGACTATGTCCTAATCTTGGAGCTATGCCTCGTCATTTAAGTTACTTTAAAATCTCAACATCTTCATCATCACCCCTCATTCTTCAACTTTCTGAGGTAAATTGATCTAATTTCTTTAGCTGCTTGTGATAGACAATCCTCTCATCCCAAGAATGTGTCTAATAAATCTGACTGGGATCATCTTCCATGCTGGTATATTCCTTCTTAAGGGAAAAATATTGTGCAGAGTAAACCAGGTGTTGCCTCACCTGCACCTTGTGCAACTGTAAACTTCACTATTCCCTAATTCCAATATTATTGCAATAAAGGCCATTTGCTCAACAAAACACCTTCTGAAGCTGGCTACTAATTATTTGTAATTTATTGCCAAGAACACTTGGATCTCTTTGCACGTTGTTCATCTGCAATCTTTCTCCATTTAGACAATAATCTGCCTTTAGATTTGTCTTTCCATGACCACTCGCATTCTCATATTAACCCGTATTTGCCAAGCTTATGCTCCCTTACTTAACCTCCATGCTGTGTACCCCACTGTGATGTCCGATATTCTCATTGCAACATGTCTTCCCACCTATTTTTGTATCATCAATAAGTTTGGATACCTTACACTCTGCCCCCTCTTTCAAGTCATTAATCAAGACTCATTAATGACTTGAAAATGACTCATTAATCAATTACTTGTGGGCCAAAGAGCCTGTATTGTGCTGCAGGTTTTCTATGATTCTGAGATTATAACTAATTGAATGACAGGCACTGATCATTGGCAAACTCCAGGAGCCCGAAAAAGACCAGTTCATCCCAGCTCAGTTTTTCTATGCAATAGTCTTCAATCTATGCTGAGGTACTTCTCCTGATACCATAACTCCTTACCTTAAGCAGTAGCCTTTTTTAAACTAAATAATTTATTGAGGCCTAGCACAGAATAGGCCCTTCCAGCCCTTCATGTTGCTGCCCAGCAACCCTCGACTTGGATCTGCCATGATTGAATGGCGGAACAGACTTGATGGGTCAAATGGTCTAATTGTTCCTATGTCTTATGGACTTACGGCCTTATGGCCTTCACCATTGCCTAATCACAGCACAATTTACAATAGCCAAACCTACTAACTGGTACGTCTTTTGAATGTGGCGGAAAACTGGAGCACACAAAGAAAGCCCACACATCCCATGGGGAGGACGTACAGACTCCTTACAGATGATGCCGGAAATGAACTGCGAACTCCAAAGCCCTGAGCTGTAATAGCGTCGCAACACTAGCATGGTGCCCATTTTTATGCGGGACATTATCACTGTATTTAGGAATTCCAAATATATTACATCTACAAGTTCCCCTCTATTAACCATGCCTGTTACATCCTTGTAGAACTCCAGCAAATTTGTCAAACATGATTTAATTTTCATAAAGCTATATTGAGTTGGTTTGACAACATTAAGTTTGTCTAAATGACCAGCCATTTCTTCCCTGATTATAGACTCCATAAAATTGTTCACAAGACTGATTCAATGGAAATACACAAGATTAGCTCAAAATCACCACAAATTAAATGGTAAGGATAGCTCTGCTTTAATTAAAAAGAAACTTGCATTTGAAATCTGTTGCTCATTCATGCAAACACACATTTACATTTTTTTTACTATTTCTTACAGAATTTGTGCAAATAATATGGTAATTAGCAGCAAACATTTGGAGAACCAGTTTTTTTGCGTGTATTAAATTATTTTTTAAGTTTGTAAGTTGTGGAACCAATGAGAAAGCAGACTATGTTAGATCTAGAGTTGTATAATGAGAAAGGATTGATGATCTAATAATTATGGGCTTTTAGGGAACATCAATCAAAACAGAATGAAACTTCATATAAAATTGAAAGTTGACAATGTAATGAGGGTTTAAATCCAAATAAAGCAATCAATGAAGCCATGAGTCATTACTTGGCTGTTGTAGATTGGGAGACAACCTTAAAAGAAATAAGAGTATATGGCTAAAGTTTAAAGAATTAACATTGAGCTTACAGATCATATGAGAAACAAAGCAGAAAAGTGTTCCATCTGTGGCTATCAAGGGAACTAAAGATAATATTAGTTTAAGAGAAATAGCTTATAACTTGCCTAAAAAGCAAAGAAAAATCTCAGAATTTAGCAAAACAAAACCAACTCATTGATAAAGAACAGGAAAACACAACAAACGAGTGATCTCGGGAGAAAGATTAAGAAGCTTGTAAAGGCTCCTGCAGACAAGGAAAAAAGAAAAGATCAACTAAAGTTAACATCCGCCCCATATTGACTACGACAGGAAAAATTTTGCTGAGGTGTAAATATGTGGCAGAGAGATTAAACAAATATCTTTCTTAACAAAATATGATATAATAAACCTCATGGAAATAGTGGTTTCCATCCCTGTCTTCCCATACAACTTAACTAAACAATTTTCAATACTGTTGATTCACAATCCCAACCATTGCCATTTGGCAGACAAAAGCAGGGCCCAGCAATAGTTCTTTGTGTCTAACTACGTCCAGTGTTGAACGCTTAGACTGATTTTCTCTCTCGTCATTTCATCTCTACTGTATATCCTTTAATTGGGTGACAATGACAGTCATACCAAGAGAAATAACCAGAGTGAGACAGAAAGTGGGTATTGAGCATTGAGGAAAGGAGTATATTACAGAACCTAGGGTATCTGGATTTATAGTGCACTCACAAATAAGAAAACAGATTAGCTGAGAGCAAGTAAGGCAAGCTCTCATAAATGTGCTACTGCAATAACATGTGACATTAATATTTAATTACAATTTCACTGCTGCAAAATCTTTGAAATTAATGTTTTGCAGAATTAACATTCAGAGCACAGAAACTAAGTCATTCTGGGTGCAACTGTGATTAACAATACCATTCACTTTCGATAATATATTAATATATTATACAAGATATAGTCTAATGCCTTCTAATTGGAAAGGTATCATCATTTTATTAAAAAGATAAAATACTCTTCTCTAAATTTTTCGGTTTTGAATTTCAGTTACTATGTATTTCATCTATCAACCTTTTAATGCTCTTTCACTGTTTCCCTTATACGTCTCATAACTCCCTTGTTCTTCTTTTAATAGCCATGGTTTAAGTGCAGTTCGGGCAAATTTATCAAACTTATGATGTTGTCACTGTTACAAGCTGAAGTAATTAACATGGGACAAAAGGCTAAATGACAGAGTTGTTTGAGACAGTGGAATTCTCATCATCTATGGAAATTTATTGTCTAATTCTTGAATACATGTCTTATTTTCAGTATCAATCTCAGTTCAGTTTAACTTAACTGCTCCGAGGAATGGAAAAATGGCCACTGTAGGAGTGAATTAAAATGCTTAAAAGATAGAAATCTATAATATGTAAGTTGTTTATCTGCCTACTGTTAGGAACACGAAGATTCACAGAAGATGAAAGATGTGCTCTGTGCTCTGTTTACCAGCTATCTGCAGAACGTCCAGCCACAGAACACTTGCAGGATGCAGACATTAGTATTCAAATTTGACTCCCTCCATCCCAATTTGTGTGTTGATGGAGGGTAAAACATGCAATCTCCATGGATAAATAAAATGACCACACTTTAGATAAAATTTTCTCAGAAGTATCATTTTGTTTTGGAAGCAATTAATTAATGATTTGAGGAAACAAAATCATCAAATGTAATAGGCTCATGAAGACATAAATGAGCTGATTAGCTTTGGCAGGTTACAATGTTATATAAGCCAAATATTGCAATTCCTTAAAAGTTACTTTAAATTCTCAGCAGCTAAATGATATGGACCTGAAGTATCCAGGGATTTTTATAAGTGGAAGAGGTAGATATATTTGTTAATTAAAACAAGCAATGGTTGAAAGGTCGGCTAATAAAAAGTAGGATGTATTGATAATTGATATATTCTCCTTAAGTTCTACTGGGAATGTGAGAAAATCAGAGTGACATTTTAGCTCTTACAACAATCTTTAAAAAGCTGACATAATGTAACCTTCATTTACGGTATATGGTTCTCCAAGGATATAATCATAGAACATTAATTGAAAATGACAATTTTTGACAACTTTGCATCATACTGAAATCCCACCTCCAATCTTAACAACTCAGCATTATATTAATTGCCTTGCTTGAGACTTTCTTGCTGAAGATTGTTTCATACAGGACCTGCTGCAAATTTTAATGCCAAAATCAAAGTTGTCCTCTGGCATGTTTAATTATGCTTTATTCACATAGATTCTGACTTCCTGAAAAGACACTGACAAGCATTTAATTCAGCACCAAGCTAATTAGGATATCAAACAACTGTATGCTCAGAAACAGGTAAACGTTTTTGAATTAGTTTAAAGTCATTCTTGCATTCACAATTTGCAGAATCTTAAGCAGGTGGGTATAAGCCTTTCAAATTGTGATGCATTTAGAGACAGAGTATGTTTTATTTTTAACGATGGCCTGAATTTTGCAGCAGAAACCCCACAATCATTGTCATTTTTACATGGAACTGACAGCAGTCTTTGGGCTAGGCACAGGTGTGGCAAAACCTGCACACTTAGAAATTGCAGTGATCCCTTAACTCCTGCACGGGGACTGCTGCTTTTCACACTTCTTCAGCAATATCCCCAGAAATCAGAATTCCAGTTAGAACTTCTGCTGCTTGGGGGCTATCCTTGCAGTTGTCATTATTGTTACAGTTTGTTGTTTGATGTACAAATGAGCACTTAAAATACTAAGCCTAAAAAGTCCAATTTTACATCTACATGAATTCCTTCAAATAAATATTTATACATGCAATGAATCTTGATATTTTCTTTATTTTATAAAAAAGTGCTGTATAATTCAACTTGTAGTTCATAAATTATACAACAGTGCAACTTGGAAACAGGGTCTTCAGCCCATCAAGTTCTGTAGTGATCATCTAGTATCCATTTAAAGTAATCCAATGTTAATCACTTTCTACCATCCTCATATTCCACTCAATTACACCAAATTGTACCATTTAGTTTTGGAAAATTTATGTGGGCTATTAACATACCAGTCAGATCACCTCATTGTAGGAAGGATGTGGAAGCTTTAGAGAGCGTGCAGAGGGAGATTTATCTGGATGATGTCTTATAAGGGAAGTTTGAGCAAGTGAGAGTTTTTCTCTTTGCAGTGACAGTGAATAAGTGGTGACTTGATGGAAGTGCATAAGATTATGAGAGGCATAGACAGAGTAAAGTCTATTACCAGGTTAGTGGTGACCAATACCAGAGAACATCCATTTAAGGTGAGTGGAGGAAGTTTAGGGGAGATATTAGAGGTAGGTATTGCAGACAGTGGCTGGAACACACTGCCTGGCGTGGTGGTAGAGGGATGTTTAAGAGACTCTTAGATAGGCACATGGATGTAAGAAAGCTGGGAGGTGGATTGTGTAGGAGGAAAGGTGTAGTTTGATCATGAGTAAAGTCAAGTCAAGTGTATTGTCATTTGTCTATATATATGTGTACCATCAAACGAGACAATGTTTCTCCAGACCAGGGTGTGAAGCATAGTAGCACACATACTACATATGTAACACACAATAACTTAGGAAAGTAAGAATTTTGTAGGGTACAGAACAAATGAGGCGGGCTTTTAGAGATTAACATAACATCATGAGCCAAAAGACCAATAAATGAAAAGCTGATTTTAATTCAAAGATGACCAGGTTGTTATCTAGAACAGTAAGTACAGTACATGGAGTAGATAGCTATTTATCAAACCCCGATTAAAGGAGTCCTGTAAGCAAACTACAAATTTATTTATTATCCTTGGATTGACATTTTACTGATTTAGTTGAGATCTGTGTTTGCCAGATTTATCAAGACCTATCTGTTTGCTTTTGGCACTGAAACCAGTGGAATGAGACCAGTGGTGCACTAAGCTAGTGGTGATACAGCATAGTTGTATTCTACAGCAGTGTAAATAGGAAACGTCCAGTTCTCTATCAATTACAATGCAACAGATGAGTATAAGATCAGAACACTCATATTTGCCAACCTCTAACACTTCTGATGGAGTTTTAGCTGTATTTAATTAATGCTGTGCAAGATGCCACTTAACCATCTGGAAAGAAAACAAATTCAAACATATCTGATATAAATAAAACTAAAGTACAATTAGTTCTTTAATTTGGCCAAAAATAACTATGAAGCTTAGGTTGACCTTGAAAAAGATTATTCTGCGAGGGGTTATGACAGAAAACAGAGAATAGCAATGGTACCAGAGGGATGAAGTAGGCACAGATTACAAGAGGCTGCAGACTCAGCTGACTCCATCATCAGCACAACACACCCCACTATCAAGGACTTTGAGGATAGTTTCAAGAAATGAAGAAAGGTGGCATCCATTATTATGGACTGTCTCCATCCTGGACATGCTCTCTTTTCATTATTTCAATTGAGGACGAAGTAGAGGTGCCTGAAGAACCCATATTCAACAATTTAGACACTCAAACACAAGAGTTTCTGCAAGTGGTGGAAATCCAAAGTAACACACACAATATTGGAGGAACTCAGAAGGTCAGGCAAGGGCAGGGGTTCCCAACCGGACCTCTTGGGCTCCTTGCTGAATAGTATCAGTCCAAGGCAGAAAAAAAGGCTGGGAACCCTTGATCTATGGAAAAAATAAAGAGTCGATGTTTTGGTTTGAGATCCTTCATCAGCAGGGTCAATTTAAGAACAGATTTCAGAACAGCAGATGAAGACCATCTTACTATTCCTGTTTTTTACACTTTTCTTTTATCATTTATAGTGATTTTTATGTCTTTGCAAAGGAAGATATTTCACAGTATATAAGTCGGTGGTAATAAACTGGATTCTGATTCTGACCTTATTCAACCCAAGTGACAGTGATACTTCTTAATAATAATCAAGGATGTCTAATGGGAGTATATTGTTTCACCATTAAACTGTCCTCTTGAGTGGGGACCATTGTTTGTGGTTTGCAAATGTAATTGAAATTATTGATTCATTTTGTATATAAATAAACTGCAGTAAACAAGTGGAGTTATGTAAGGGCGCTTGTAGGGAGAAGAAAGGTATGGGACTGATGTGCAAAGCAAGGTTATGACCTATTTCAAATTAGATTCCAATAAGCATTAAATAATTTAAAAATCATGCAATAAAAAGTTGATGATAAGGAAAAGCAACTGGAGAGATTCATGTAAAAATTATAGGATTGAAAATGTTAATCGATGTTTGTGTTTTCACAATTTGAACTGTTGGTGATTTTCTAAGAAAATAGCAAACTGCTAATATTCCCAAAAGTTAACTTCAAATCCTGACATCACTTAAAGCCTTATTCTAATTAGTTAGTTGTTAATTTGTCTCCTAATGGCATAGTAAACTTCACGAACAGGAATAAAGATGTTCCTGTTCCCATTGACTGCATTTATATTCCTACCACAACATCACAACAGCTAATAGCAGGGTTATTAACATAACAAACGTAAATGTACTATATAAATAATACTGTTTCAGGCAGACATCAGCTCAGCTGACAGCATTTAAGCACCATCTCAACATCTGTTTATGAACACTTTGCCTAATGATATCATCAGATATCATTAAGTGCTGTGTAGCTGCACAGAGGCAGGTGCAGCTGCCTTCCGATGCCTTAACTACCCATCACACAGAAAGCTGCATCTAGATTTCAGACCCATCATTAGAACAATTTTCTTCTACAAGCCAGCCCTATGATTTAAATCTGTATATCACCTGTAATTTCAGTAGTTAAGCAAAGTCTGATTCTATACATTATGCAAAGGCTCCATATTTACTGTCTGAATATTAAAAGAACATGTGTGAATCCAGCTGTAGGTATTTTTCAGACTATTAAGAAATTACTCAACAAAGTAATACTCTTAAGTGTTGCTTTGTGATTTTTTTTGACATTGGATTGTTAAGAGGAGCTCAAAAGACAGAAACTGAAGCTCAGTTTATCATGGCATGTAATCAGATGGTTCATCAATTAACCCTTCCTTATCTGAATCAGTACCTTTGAAATCATATTCTGCAATAGATAACCACATAATAATTATTATTACATTTAAAAATAGTAGTAAAATAATCATTAAAACCTAGTTCTAATTGGCAGAAGCTAAAAGAAAATAATATTTGCTTGAATTCATAAATAAAAAGAAATAAATATTGTGTAATTCAACAAATCAGCCAAAGCCCGAGTGAAATAATCATGTCCCATTAAAGACATAAGCTCCACTGGAATTCAGAGTTCAAAGTAAATTTATTATCAAAGTACAGATACGTCACTATATGCAACCCTAAGATTCATTTTCAAAATGGTTTAATTAAAAACATGGTGAAAGAAATCTGTGCTCATTTATAACACAACCAATTTATATATTCACAATTATTTCAGTGTTACATCCCAAACATCAAGCCCACCTTGCTTCTAACAAAGGTGTAAAAATGAAATTTCTACTTTACTTATTTAATTGTGCTTTTATTTGATGTGTCAAAGGTGACAGGCAAGGTATTGTACCTTAATAAATTAGGATATAGATTGTTGATAGTTAATGTGTACTCAAAAATAAAAGAATCCAACTAGCAATGATAACACTTGAACCTGCTTGAATACATGAATAGTAGAGATTAACCCAAAGGTAAGTAAGATAATGATGAAGGTTCAGTAAGAAAGTTGCTGATGGAAATGCTTTAGAATCTTAAATCCAACTTTTGAAAGATCATCAAATTGCACTGCTGAGTTTAAGATTTTTCTCCCCCCTTAGTGGCACCCAATTTGCTGAGTGTTGTCAGCATTCTCTAGTTGTACAGATGTCTTTTTTCTTCTAGCAGTAATTGGTGAGGTGCTGAAGGAGTCAGTGCCAAGACCGCAGATGTTCACAGTATATATCAATGATCTAGATGAGGGGTCCATGTGTGAACTATCCCAGATACAGAGTTGGATGGAAAATTGAGCTGTGAGGAGTCAGAGAAGAGGCAATGGAAAATAGATAAGCTAGTTGAATGGGCAAAGCCATAGAAGATGAGACACAATGCAGACATTGTGCTGGAGAGCTAAAAGAAAATGGTGAAAATTTTTAATGCTTCAGTTGGCCTGTGTGTCCTTAATCATCAACATTTAAAGTGTGAGCACATACAAATATACACGTGAGTTAAGAAAAGAAGTAGGCAACTTGACCCTTAAGCATGCTCCACAGTTTAATAGTATTGTGGCTAATCTGATTCAAGTTTCAACTCAACATTTCTATCTATCAGTAAGAATCTTACATCACTTAGTTAGTCAAGAATTAGTCTACCTATGCCCTAAATGCATTAAAACAGTTGTCGAAGAAGGAATTTCAAAGACTCATCAGCTTCTGAGAGAGAGGAAAAGGATCTACCTCATATTGTTTTAAGTTAGTTCTGGATTCTCCAGAACCCCTCAGGACCATGTACTGTGTATTTTGGTCAAGTCACAACTGCATAAGATACCAGTCTAGACTAAGTAACTTATTTTTCATAGCACAGCCAATAATTAGGACATGCCCTGTTTCCATTGCTCTACATCAAGAAGGAAGTACAGGAACCTGAAAGCACACTCTCAACAGTTCAGGAACAGATTCCTCGCCTATGTCTTCTGATTTTTGAATGCACATTGAACCCATGATTACTACCTCACTCATTTTTTTGTGATACTTATATACACCTACTGTAATTCAGTTTTTTCTCTCTATTATTATGTATTGCATTGTACTGCTAACGCAAAGCCAACGAATTTCATGACAGACATAGGTAATAATAAATCTGATCAATCTAGTAAGCTTACCCTGAACCACTTCCAGTTCATTAATATCCTTTCTTAAGTAAGGAGAGCAATAATGTGCATAATCTCATCAATGTCCTTTATAACTGAAGTCTGTCATCCCTACTTAGATATTTAACTTATTTTGCGATTAATTTATAATATTCCATTCACGTTCCCAATTAGTTGTGACACCTGCATATTAGACTTCTGTGAATTATGTATAAAGACATTGTAAGGGCTCCTGTTATTATAATACAGCCTACTGCTTGCCTTCCTAATTGCTCAGAATACTTGCTTCAAGAAACTTGTGCTGTGAATAAAGGGGAACTGGAGATGTAGTACACATAGCTTTACAGAATACATTTAATAGAATTCATCATCTGATAATTAATTTATTAATAGCATTCATCTATTTTGTGGAAAATAAAAGCTTAGAGCACATCCCCTGTCCTCATAAATAAACTTTTGTGTTTCCTACCATTCTAGTTAATCTAAGTTACTTCTTGATTGGGGACTAATTTGCCCTACTTGGTACTTTAGGTGTGGTCTGACCATCATTTTATACAACACTTCCACCATTTCCCACCCTTTGAAATCTAGCTTCCTTTTTCTATTGGCATTTATTTTACTTTTGTCCCTGCTCATTAAAGCTTTTCGTAAGCTTTTAGTGTACATAAATGCATAAACCGGTCTTCCTTTTTGTTTCCTGTCTTTTCACCATTTAGGAAATACACTGAACTAGCTTTGAGAAATTATGTGCAAATATCAACTGAGAAATTTCCTTATGCTTAATATGCTCTGAACATTTTAAAATATTACAGATACTTGTTAAAGCAGGGATCATAAACTTTCTGTTTATTATCTTGTTTCATGATCATTGAAGTCCTTGAACTTCAGAGCAAATAAAGTAATAGATCATGTTCAAAGTTAATTTCAAACTTAAAGTCTGACATATTGCCTAGAATGTCACATCTTACTGGAATTCTTATTTTTCCCTGTGTGATTTTGATCTGGCTCCTATGTAATCATTCACGAGAATGACTCCAGGAATGAAAGGGGTTGCAGTATAAGAAAGGTCTGGCAGATCTTGAGCTGTATTCCCTGGAGTTCAGGAGAATGAGGGGGATCTCATAGAAACATTCTGAATGTTAAAAGGTCTAAATGGATTAGATATGGCAAAGTTATTTTCCATGATAGGGGAGTCTAGGACAAGAGGGCACGACTTCAGGATTGAAGGATGTCCAGTTAGATGCGGGGAAATTATTTTAGTCAAAGGGTGATAAATCTGTGGAATTTGTTGCCACAAGTAGCTGTGGAGGCTAAGTCATTGGGTAAATTTAAGGCAGAGGTAGATAGGTTCTTGATTAGTCAGGGCATCAAAGGATATGGGGAGAAGGCAGGGGAGTGGGGATGACTGGAAGAATTGGATCAGCTCATGATTGAATGGCAGAGCAGACTCGATGGGCTGAAAGGTCTATTTCTGCTCCTATATCTTATTGTCTTATGGTAAGGATCAGTAAAAATTAAGTACCAAGCAAATATTGATACATTCATTCAAAGTTTTATAATGCTTACAGAAAGAATAATGTAGCTTGGCTTTTACTCTCTACACAACAATTTTTTAAAAATAATTAACAAAATGCTGTAGGTCCTGGAAATCTGAATCACGAAAGACAGAAAATGTTAAAAATGATTCACCGTTCTAATTATACCATAAACAACCTGGTCACATATTCTCCAGTTTGCATCCAGTTTTTTAAATAACAATGAGAAGAGAAGAGTCCTGATACTTATTTTGGAGAATTGGCCTGACAACCTACTGGATCTGTATCCTCTAACCTGCTGATGCTTTCCCAGTATTAACTTCACCACATAGAGAGGAGAGCCAATTCTCCCCAAAAAAGCATTGATAAGACATACAGTTAGGCCAAGTCAGAGTTAGGCCAATCGCCCCATTAAGTCTGTTCCACTAATCTGGCTAAGCAATGCTCACAAATTAGTAGCAATCTGAGGAATTTCCTGGGCAATATTTCAAAATAAACCAAGTCATTGGGCTCTGTTAAAATGATTGGACTTAATCAAAATAGGCCAAATATGTAAGGAAACAGAATCCAGCAATAAAACTGCTGAAATATTTAAGATTACTTAGAGTTGCAGTTGTTAAGTTTGTTAATGTCAATGAACTCCATGGCTACTAGACCGTGGCTACAGTAGGTGGGTCAAATCTCAGTTTCAAGTACATAGTAAAGTGCAGGATCTTTAAAAGCATTGAGGTGCGGAGGGATACTGGAATACAAGTCCATAGCTTCCTGAAAGTAGCAACACAAGTAGACTGGGTGGTAGTGAAGACATACAGCACATTTGCATTCATTTGTTAGGTAAGAAGGTTAGTCTTTATCTCATGGCAGAGATATCAAATACTAGGAGCCTAGCTTTAAAATGAGAGGAGGAAAGTTTAAAAGAGGTTTAGGGCACTATTTTTGTTACACATAGGGAGTGATAGTTACCTGGAATGTAATGCCGGGAGTAGATTCCAAAAGGCATTTAGGAAAGAACAGGAATAGGCAGAGAATGGACTGGGGAAATGCCGATAGATGGGATTAATTTAAATTAGCACCATGTCTGGCACAGACACAATGGCCTGAGTGGCCTATTCCTGTGCTATACTGTTCTACGTTCTATCTTTTATATACCCAAAGCTTCTTCATCATCTCAATGCTCTGGATTGGAACGTGATTCAATGCTCATCATTCGGCTGAATGCCATTATCATCAACAATACACAAGAACAGGGGTTCCCAACCTTTTTAATGCCATGGACCACTGCCATTAATTGAAGAACCTGTGGACCCCAAGTGGGGAACCCTTGCTCAGGAGTCAAGAGACTCAATAAAATCCTGGACAAAGCCTGGTGAACACCACACTGTGAATAGAATGTGTGTCATCTCCAAAGTCCACTGGAACTACTCAGGAATGTTTCTGATATCTCACAAACTCAACATCTTACTGTCCAGAATAACAAAGAAAGAAAAAGCACTTTGCACCATTAGGTTTCTTATTGAAATCTATGGTCATTTTTTGTGCATTGCACTATACTACTGCCTCAGAACAAAAAAAATCACAACACATGTCAGTGATAATAAACACACACAAAATACTGGAGAAACTCAGCAGGCCAGGCAGCACCTATAGAGAAGACTACAGTTGATGTTTTGGTCTGACCCTTCAACAGGTCCCCTAAGACAGTAATAATACAATTGTTTCAATTCTGATTCTGATCTCCAACTGCCCCTTGACTACTTGAACCTGGGAATATTTGATGACTCTCTTTGTTACTAGTTCATAATTATGTAACTCCTTACCTGACAGGATTGAGGTAGTGTTTTCAAGTTCAAGGTAGTTTACCATCTCATTGTAACTCACTAATAATACCAACATGTCATAATAAATTTAAAAAGATTTACAATGACATTCATTATTCCAAAATCTCCTCTTTTGGAATGGGGTTAGGATGTGAACTCTGACAGGGGAATCAGAAACAAAAAAAAACTTTGGGTTATTTGTGTTATAGATACCAACAGCAGAAGCAGAACACACTTAATCTGTTCCTGTTGAGTTAAATCCTAAATATTGTTTTGTGTGATTCATGACAAGGAGAGAGGTTTTTGTTTGCTTGCATCTGTGCTACAAGTGCTATTGAGGTACGTATAAAATAATGATAAAATTATGATGGACTGATAAATAGCCCATTTTACTTCATGTGTCAAGTGCAGAAGGAAGATGAAAAATGGAGGCTAGAACTGGTAAATAACAGCAAATGGGATTCAGATAATACTGTGTAAACATTGAATGCAGCAGCTGAAACCACCTACACATTGTTGGTATGGAATCAATCAAAGAAGAAGAAAAGATAAGACCTGGAACTGGAAGGCAAATAGTGGCTGCTAAGAATTTAGAGGTTAAGCTAACTGACAAAAGAAACAGAGATATCAATCTCTCATCTACTAAATTTAATCCTAAATTTAAATAATGTTAAGATCACTGGTTTCCACTGTGTTATTGTGTTACTTTTTTTTTAGCAAATTTCAACTAAATTTTTATGTAAAGTGCACAATAAAAATCACTATCCATGATTTTTTGCTTCAATCTAAGTGGACAGAAACTTGAAAAACATGCTTGAATCTGAAACGTAAACAGAAAATCTGGAAGAACGTGACCAGTCATGTAGCAACTGTGGAAAGAGAAACTGGTTGACAATTTGAATCACGAGCCATTCCTCCTCAAAATCTTGGCAGCCTTACTGGTATACACTGAAGGATGTTTCATGGAATTCAGTGGGGCAGCACAGACATAAATAGATTTCAAGGATTAAGGATCAGCTTTATTTGCCATATACATTTACATGTATTAGGGATTTGCTGTGATGTGTTGGCATGTGTTTCCAGGTAAAATAAAAACTGGATGTGATTTTCTAGACCATTTTAATGACATTATATTGTGCTTTGAAGTGCCTCACTTTGATAATAATAACATCAGGGCTACATGTGTGCACTATAAAATCTAACTCATTGTACTAAACCAAGAGAAATTAGGCCATGCTGCTTACTGTATTATTACAATCAAATAGTTTGAACACTTAACTCAATATTTAACAGAATATGGTAACCTGGTTTTACCTGGTCCGTTAAAAGAATATTTAAAGAGTTTGTGAGAAATTGTTAAATACCTGAAAACACAAGACACTGTAATGATTAATTACATTAAGTAGCACAAAGCTATTTTTTTCATTTACTGCTTTACATGAAACAGTCATGTCATAGGAAAGCAGAGACCCCACCACACAGGTCATGCTCTCTTCTCGCTGCTGTCATCAGGCAGAAGGGACAACAGCCTCAGGACTTGGACCACCAGGTTCAAGAATGGCTATTACCTCATAAGCTTTTGAGTAACAAGTGATAAGTACACTCACTTGCCCCATCATTGAAATGTTCCTACAACCAATTATCTCACTTTAAGGATTCTTTATCCAGTTATCTCATGTTCTCATTATTTATTTCTATTTACTTATATTTGCATTTGCACAGTTTGTTGTCTTCTGCACTCTGGTTGATCTTTCATTGATCCTGTTATAGTTTCTATTCTATAGATTTGCTGACTATGCCCACAAGAAGAAAATGAATCTCAGGATTGTATATGGTGATACATATGGACTTTGATAATGAATTTACTTTGAACATGTCTATAGTTTCAAACACTAATATTTAGTATTTGCTCCAGAATCAACTTTCATGACGTATGCCAGTGATATTAAACCTGATTCTGGTTCTATTTGTTTTCTTTCACTTTGTTTTTGCCATTTTATTTACATTAGTTTCTTTCTCCTTGGATGAAATATATAGAAGAATGAATATAGAGAAATTCTAGGTTTCATAAATGAAATTTCATTTAATTAAAAGTAAAAAAAACTGCAGATACTGGAAATCTGAGATAAAAATGGATCTGTTAGTATCATAAAAAGGGGAAAATGTGAACTTAGTATTCCTAGCAGTTTCTGTTTTAGTACTTAACTTCATGCTTATAGTAGCTTAAAATGTTCTTGTGACTAAATATTTCAGAAGTTATTCTTATCAAATGATTGACAAACACATGTTTATTGATAACATAAAGTACACTGCAGATGCTGTGTACAACATGTACAAACAAATAAACATGTTTATTGGTGACATCGGGACTGAGAATTAATATATAAATAAATTGGTCGAAAAAAATTTGTTAATTACTGAAAGGCCAAGTGAGTTTTGATGGCTAAGGAATTAATTTGAGCAAGTGCAATAGCAGCATTCATTTCAAGAGGAGTAGAATATAAAAGCAAGGACGTAATGCTGAGGCATTATAAGGCATTGGCCAGACAATGTTTGGAGTACTGTGAGCAGTTTTGGACAACATATCTATGAAAAGATGTGCTAGCATTGGAGAGGGTCCAGAAACATTTCAGAAGAATGTGGAAGGATCTCATGGAAGCCTATCGAATATTGAGAGCTCCAGATGAAATAGATGTTTACAGGTTGTTTTGAGGATGTTTCCAATAGTCTATATAGGACCAGCGGTAATAACCACAAAATAGAACAATGTCCCTTCAGAACAGAAAGGAGGAGGAATTCTGTGGATTTCATTGGCACAGATGGCTGTGGAGACCAAATCATTGGTATATTTAAAGTGTAGGTTCTTAGTTAGTCAGGGTGTCAAAGTTTACAAGGAAAAGGCAGGAAAATGGGATTGAGAGGGAAAATAAATCAGCCTTCATTGAATGATGATGCGGACTGAATGGGTCAATTGGACTAATTCTGTTCCTATGCTTTATGGTTCTATGATCTAAAGATTCTGGTTCTATTGCATTGAGATTATGCAAATGTTCCGTCCATTTTGGAATTTTGCATCCAATATTTGAATGTATTTTTCCAATTATCAACAACTGCAAGTGCAGATAATGGATATAATTATGAAATTTCACTAAGGATATCACCTGGGAAATGAATGTGATTGCATCATCAGTGAACATGAAAACAGATCACATAGTTTTCAGTGTGTGGTGATTATGGCTATGACCCACAGTATTTGCTGGACTTACTCCAGTGGTCTTTGTCAAAGAAAGCAAAGGGCATTGCAATAGCTAGCTTACACTTATATTGATTGGTAATGAGATGAAATACATTTGGCATTAGAATATATTCATTTCTCAGAGTTGCAAAACTATTAGAGTATCTCAGAAGGTAATTGGGTAGGGATTATATAACATTAATCATTGCAATGTTACCACATCCAATGTATAAACAAGTGAAAATAAGCCTCAAATGATTAGTTCCATTATCATATTAAAATAATTGTGTTTAAAAATCTTCAAACAAGCAGCCAAAAATGCAAGTGCTCTTTCTATTTATTTAAAAAAAAACAGTAAACACAGGAAATACCCATCAGGTTAGGTTGCACCTGTGGAAAAAGAAAGAGTTAAAGTTTTATGTCAAAGACCCTTCATCAGAACTAGAGCTCTGACAGGGTCTTCTACCCACAGATGCAGCCTGAAACAATGAGTACTTCCATCATTTTCCATTTCAGTCTTAGATTTCCAAAATCTGCAGTCTTTTTTGAATGTTGCTTCTATTTTCCTCATACTCCCTTTCTCTGGAAATATCCTCAATTACTCAAGCCCACAAACAATATTGACTGCCATGAACATCAGAAAATCTGCAGATGCTGGAAATCGAAGCAACACACACAAAATGCTGGAGGAACTCAGCAGGCTAGGCAGCATCTATGGCTGATGAAGGGTCTTGGCCCAAAACATTGACTGTTTACTCTTTTCCAAAGGTGCTGCCTGTTGCCTGAATTCATCCAGCATTTTGTGTGGGTTGATTTCCATTGGAGCTTTACAAGCAGAACTTACAAGGCTGCAAGCACAGAGCACCAGTAACTATCTTCATGTTGTATATCTCCAACCACATCAGCCATTTGAGTTATAAGGATATCTTCAGCCAAACAAAAAGTATTGTTCACCCCATTTTGCGTTATTTCAATCCTCTAGCTTCTACCTGTGAGCTATTTTTTTCTTTTCTCTGCAGAATAAAGCAACTCTTGGTTGGCCCTCTGCTAACTTCCCTAGTACAACTTGAAGTCAAATCAACCCCAATTTGATTGGCAACAGCATATTCAGTTGACATTTAACAATAGAGAAAATTTATGTTTATACTCAAAGTGTTTCTAAAATAGAAAATTAACATATGTATTTGCAATAGGTGTACATATTGTGCAGTATAATTCTTCATCCAATGTTTCCTTGCCGATCCTAAAATCCCAACATAGATGCTCCTGATACTATACTATATAGTGAGCTTCAAACTAAATTGATGAGAAGACTGAGCATAAAAGTTTTTATTTCTGTTTCTCAGTCACTACTCAATCCTTTACAATACTGTGCAGTAAGAACGAAACTTTGAGATCAAAAGGTATTTTTAAATTCTGAAGAGATTTAGAAGAAAAGTTGTAGAGCTCAGCATTTTTGAAATTTATCTTTCACTGTATAAAAGCTGCAACTAATTTCAAATTTGGAAGAAAAAATAAAGAAAACAAATTAAAGCAGGTAAACACTCTAAGATGAAAATAGTTAATCAATAGAGAGGATATTGTACAAAACATAATGGAGAAGTGATCAAAGGCTTCCAGTCCAACTACAACTGATCATACTAACTTGTTTTTCTTTAATATAAATTTACACAATCATGGCAAAAGTAAAGAAATAATTTTAACTTAATTCCAGAGAACAAGAATCAAATGAATAGTTAAGCCTAGTATCAAAAGATATTGGATAACATGTTTTCTGTTCCGTTTTTCAGAAGCATTACACTAATAGTAAATTATTAACGCAAGAAACATTTATTAAAGTTGAATTGTGTTTTCTTGCGCAGGCTTTAGATTCAGTAATTTCTCTTTTCATCTGCCTTCTTTTGTTCAAATAACAGGTCAAAATTCTCTGTGGAAAAATGCTCATTACTTTACAGCCTCAGGCTGTGTTTACTGCTCTAACATATCCATCTTCTTGTTTTTTTGTATCTATATTTCCAGAATCTTGTTCTTATAAACGTGCCTAATGCTATAATGTAGCAGCAGTTTGTTCAAAGCACCACACTGATTTTTGCTAACAGCAGGCGATACACAAACTCTGATAAATTATTGAACCACGAGCCCTGCAGTTATACCGGCAGTTCTGCGCCCTACTTGTCACATGGTTAGCAATAGTATGTTTCCTTTCCTCAAACAAAAAGGAGAATAGGGGCTCTATTTCCTCAATTCTTCCTCTTGTGGTTCAACCCTGTTTTTATTCCATGTTGGAAAGCTGCATACTACTGTCCATTGACACAACTGTTCAAAGATGCTGCTCATAAATGGCATACGAATATTCAAAGTTTAAAGTATATTCATTATCAAAGTATGTATCCATTATACAACCTTGAGCTACATCTCCTAATAGGCAGCAGCAAAACAAAGAAACACAAAGAACCCATTTAAAGAAGACCGTCAAACACCCAATGTGCAGGAAATACAAAAAAAACAAATCATGTTTAACAATAAGTGCAAGCAAATATTGTTCTGAATTGAAGTCCACAAAGAGGGTCTGTCCACAGGCCCTTCATTCAGTGCAAAGCGGAGCAGTGAGCGGAACCAGCCGACTCTCACCTGGGACCCTACATCCTGACCTTTTCAATCTGGTCTGGCATCTAAATCGCCATCCAAACATTCGGTTCAATTGCTACGATACACTCTGGTATTCACCATCAAAACAGAAAATAAGTTCAACTTCAAAAGTCACTTTGATTTCTCATCATTGTTCTCAGTGACATTTATACTTTTCAAAGTTCAAAGTTCATAGTAAATTTATTATCTCAGTGCCTATACAACTTTGAGATTCATTTTCTTGCATCATACTCAAAAAATTCCTAATAGAATAATAAGCAGAAAAACCACACCAACTGAGCATTTAGCCAGTGTGCAAAAGACAACAAACTGTGTAAATACAAAAAGAAATAAATAATAATAATAATAATAATAATAATAATAAATAAAGAATTCCTTATCTTACTGTAACTTTTCTATTTGTTTTATGATTATGCATTTTGTTAATAAAAAGTGAAAATGCAGATGTAAAAAAAGTAGAAGAAAAACATATTCAGATTTAAATGTTCAAAAGTACTTTGGAAACATTAGTCCAGGAATCTGATTTAATAGATTATTCTATTCAATGTTTCTTTTTTTCACATTTTTGTTTTCTCACAGGTGAAATTGGAATTTGGAGTTACTTTGTGCTTGTAACATGGTAAATCACCTCAACACCCTTCAAGGGAATTATATTTGATTTCACTTTGAGATATTATGACAGCTTGCTTAAAAACATGCAATTTAAGTCTGTGTCAGAGAAGAAAAGAGAAGGCAAAGTTATACTGGATTCCCTTGAGTTCTCTTTTTCCTTTTGCCTTCAGTTGAACATTACTATGAAGTTCTCCATTTAGGCTGGAAAAACAAAAAGGCAAAATATGGATTAAATTGTAATAGATTTAGAAATATTGAAGTGCAATGATATCTGGGTTTTCTTGAATGAATTTCATGAAAGTAAATATTTAGGTACCAGCAAGCAGTTAAAGAGTGTGAATAGTAAAAGGTATTGAAGCAAGGACATATATTCAGGACCTTGGGGAGACCATATCTGGAATATTGTGTGCAGGTTTTGTCATCTTACATAAGAAAGTATATAAAATACTTAATTTTCACAAGAGACTGAAACGAAGCTTCATTAGACTGACTCATGAGATAGAGGGACTGATGCACGTGAAGAAATTGGATCAACTAGGACTGTATTGGTCAGAATGACAGAGGAACTTAGCAAAACTTACACAATTCTGATAGGGCTCAATAATCTAGATGCAGGGAGATCTGCTGAGTTCTTCTAGCAGATTGTTTGTTATATATTTCAAGAGGTTGGAACTAATGTGAGCACAGCTTAGGTAATTCAAGATATTTGGTGAGAAACATAGATAATGCAAGAAATACTCAGCAGCTTAAAATTTATTGAAATGAACATTTAAATTCTCTTTCCTCCTAAAGGCATAGTGAGTTTTTTTGTTTAATCTCAGCTTCCAATACAGCTCAAATGTTAACAAGTCACAGTGAGTCAAAGCAGCTCAATTCCTCAAGAGGTGGGGATTTTGGAGTAGTCTTGTTGATGTCAATCTCTCTCATTATACAAGATTGACACATATCCTTTACTGCCATCTCTAGTCACTGATAGCTTCAATTAAAATCAAGTGGGAAGCTATGGATAAAAATACAAATGACTTGTGGTTATCCCATTCCATTTCCTCACTCTTGGAGTTTCTCCTCTGCACTTGACACCTTGACTTCACTTGAACTTTTTGAATTAGGACTGTTGGGTGCTGTTGCTAATAGTTGAACTTATGTTTCATTTCCTGGTGTTTTTAATGACTTGACTAGGTTACCCATAGTCTCCTTTATAAACTCCTCTATTTCCAATTCATTGCAAATGTTGCATGAATTATTCTGATTTTTTTTTGTCCTTGTCCCAGTTGCATCAATCTGCTTTCCTCCTGTTCTAATGGCCAGCTGGAGGTGTTGTGGCACCTGCAGCAGATTTCAAAGTGAATGGTCCCAGGTTCGAATCCATTTGGCTCCTTGCATGCTTCCCATCTGTGCTGGGCTGAGCACTGAGCTAGCAACTCGGCCTCATAAAAGGCAGTCGGATGCTAAGTAAACAGAAAAGTTGCCACCCAATGCACCACAAGGCATGGAGAGGATCAAAGAAAATATTGTTTTAAGCTACATTTTATAATAGTGAAAGTATTTTAGCATTTAAAATTTATAATGCAACTTCAAAATAGCAACTGAACTTTAAATCTGTTGCATGTAAATGGAAAGTGGAGTATCACTTTAGCAGCCATATATGAAACCTATACAGTATATCAATATATGTGAGTAAATGGTGAAACACTAACACATTATAGCAATGATTTTGTCATGATATTTCCTTATGTTTTTATTCCTTTTAAAAGCTACTTGAATTGCATTATTCAGAGCCTATTTGCTTATGTTCTGCCTGTAAATCAAGTTGACGCATAAAGGTCATTGGCTGGTTAATCTTAAATTGACAAGCTCAAAGATAAGTGATGATTAATTTCAAATGAGTTTTATTTGTTGCATTTCCGATATACATTAAAAGAGTATTTTTCTTTCTGCTGCACCCTGCTTATTTTACGAATATTTTATATGCAGCTATAGTCAGTATTGCCAGGTTCTGATTGTGATTATTGATGATAGCAAGATGATCTCACAGACCTTGAAAGAACATTTGACAGTACCAAAGCATTTTGGTAAAATTATTTCAGATGTGTCAACAAAAAGTATTAAGTCTGGATCATAGCTCAGCAGCAATAGAACAGAAACAATGCTGCTCTACAACATTCTGTTTTAAGTTAGTATTTTATATTTTTCCACTTTTGTTTCTTTCTCTCTCTTTCACTGGATCCTAGCTGAAGATAGATCATAGAAACCATAAGACAAAGGAGCAGAATTAGGCCATTTGGCCCATCTGGTCTAGTCTGTCATTCCATCATAGTTGATTTATTATCCCTCTCAGCCCCATTCTCCTGCCTACTTCACCCATTTTTTGACAGCTTTACTAATCAAGAAACTATTGATCCATACTATAAAGACCTCCGCTACATAGAACGGTGGGATTTATGTGAGGCAGGAATAATTGATTCATCAGGCTTTGTACATCAATAATACAGATGTAGATACAGGAGGCAAGAAGATATGGGATCCATGCTTAAACAGAGCAAGGAAAATCTTGGGTTGTGGCTTTACTGCATTATGAACTGTGTCAGGGAACTGGAGCTGTAGCTGGATCACCTGAGGTTCAACTGGGAGAATGAGGAGATGACAGAGTTACAAGGAGGCAGTCACACCAAAGTAGCAGGAGGCATGTAACTCAGAGATTTTCAGGAGATAAAACGGGAATAGGCAGACAGTACAGAGTACCACTGTGGACGTACTCCTCAATAAGAAATATATTGCTTTGGATACTCACTAGCAAGGGAGAGAGTGATTGCCCCTGCAACAATAACAAGTGTGGGAGACTAGCAGCTTGCTGTTCCTGTATTACAATCTTTTGTGTTGCTTCTCCAAGCTCCCCGAGAGAGAGAGAGATAGATCACTCGATCACTCGAGCACAGGGCCCTTCTTCCGAAAGCAGCGCCTACTGTAATACTGGATGACAAATTGGATGATCCATGTTTCAGGTGAACAATAGAATATGAAATGGAGTACTTCGTATGATCCACTTCATTGGTGTACATGTAGTATTGCATCACCAACACAATAAAATGTGGATCAATTTTAAGTATTGCAAAGAAATAAACATTAGAAGTGACAACATTTGCAATTTCCAGTTCTATCTTTCTGATCACTCTGAAATTAGTTGCTTCACTGTGAGTAATCATGGCATTAGGACTAGATCCAAGGGAGGCTGTGTGGCATTTAAATTTTGCTCATCAAGTTCTCTTAAAATGACATGTTATTATCATTACAATTCTTCTAAACTAGTGAAAAAAAATCAAGTTTCTTTTTTGAAATTCCGACACATATGAAGCATCCTTCTTACCATAAAGAACAATAATCAAGTTGTCAATTCACTGAGAGACGCTACAGAAAAATTATTTAGTACTGGTCTTCCTTCACTGATGATGTTGAAACAGTACATAAAATACAATATGACTACTTGACTCTGATCTAAACTTTCTTCAGAGCAGATATTTATAATAACTTGCCTCATTTTTTGTTTTATACATTGAAATGGTGTTATATATCTACTGCCTTTTTTATCAACTAAATAACTTAGTCATGTTTTGACTATTTAGTGAATCTGGGTGTCGGCATAGAGATACAGTACATCTCTACCAAAGGAGCTGTAAGGTGCTTCTTCCCTCCACTGGCCTGCTTAGCACCCCACTGATCAGGGTCACGTGAAACCATGGGAGCAGGTGATGGATATTCATATAAGCAGTTGGTGCAAATGACAAGTCCTGGTTATGCGACCACTGACACCAGGCAGACAATCTCTGAAGAGTACTGATAATGGCTGTGGTCACCGAACTTGTAAAGGCACTGACTGGAAGAAGGCAATGGCAAATCATTTCTGTAGACAATTTTGCCAAGAGCAATTATGGTCATGAGATGATTGCCCACGTCATACGACATGGCACATAATGATGGTGATGATGATGTAAAATTTATTTATTATTGCTTTCTACCAAAAAATATACTAACTGAACTATTGCACAACATTTTAGTGCCCCAGTGCTGTCTGCCAAGCCCTAATAATTTCTTATAATAAAACCTTGAGCTGTAACTTCTTGGTCAATCCAATGAGGTGAAGGCCAAGATGATTTTGTAGGTTTTATTCATTGAGGGATGTTGCAGATGTGCAGAACTGCTTCTCTAGCTTATATTTTTATATTATTTTATTTTATCCTGAAAACACTCTATTGAGCTCTTGAAGGTATTCTAACTAGATCATAATATGTGGGAAGGATGAGATTATCACATTTTTTGTCTCTTGAAGAAAATGAGTAGAAATGAGAGCAGGCCGTATTTCCCAAGCCTGCTCGCCCATTAAAACCATCAAGACTGATCCTGTGTAGCAAATCCATTCTTCCACTGGACTCCATATCTATTGATCCTCTTAATCCAAACATCAATCAATCACAAACTTGAATATAACTTATAAATAAACATCTATATTCTTTTGATGATAAAAATCCCAATTTTTATGATCCCTTATGAAAATTTTCTTTATAGCATGAGAGCTCAATTCCAAATGGGTGATCCTTGAACTATGAGCATTCTTCTTTCTCAATGCCAGCACCCCTCCCCCCAACCTCCCCTCCACTCGTCCGTACCAAAATCTGTTTTAACTTCTTCTGGAAGCTGCCTCACTTCCTTTGAGCATCCAGGCTTCCTGGTGACTTTCCTTACTGTCAAGGATCCTCTGGCAGCAGATACCACTATACCATCAATTTTGTCTAGCCCAGGAATAGAAAGCTCTTTCTGCCTAATCAGACCTTCTCCTTTGATCAGAACTATTCCATATTCCTTTCCTGCAAATCTTCTCTATTACCTGCAATCCTCTATATTTGCTGTAATCACTGTATATTCTTCTGATGATAGAATGGCCAGAACTTGGACTCATCAGGTTAATAGACTCAGCAAAACTTCAAGACTTTGGAATGCTATCTCTCAAGAAATAATCAATAAATAAAACAAGAGCTTGTCTTAAAGTTGTCTGTGGATGGTAACCAATTCATAATGTCTGCACTATAATACTATTTTTCTTCTGTGTATTTCACTAATTTAACCAGCCACATAAATAAAGTGGCTACGAGACCAGGGAAGAGGCTACAAGCAGTTTACCTCTGAACTCAACAAACACTTCATTCTCATAAACAACAGAAAATCTGCAGATGCTGGAAATGCAAGCAATACATACAAAATCCGGGAGGAACTCAGCAGGCCAGGCAGATATTTTTATCTCCAGTTCTGCTGAAGGGTCTTGGGCCAAAACGTCAACTATACTCTTTTCCACAGATGTTCCTCCAGCATTTCGTGTGTGTTACAAATACTTCCCTCTACTGCTTGAGCACTTCAAGAATGTGATAAAATAGTCTTGTATTCAGCTCTAATGACATCCAAGAACCATGGAACCATTCAGACAAAGCAGCCTTCTAAGAGACATCTATCACCGTGAAAATCCACTACAGCAACTTAACACATTGCACTGTATGGCTAACACAAAAAAAAAACAGTTTACATGATATATGGGAGTGATGCTAAACCTGATTCTGATAAGGATCTCCATTGTGGACTGATAGCGGGAAGGGGCAGGGAGAGGGGAGGGAGTGGGAAGCACCACAAAAAGTTTCTGTAAGGATCAATAAACAAATTGTTTGGAATCAAATGACCTTGCCTGATATCTCGGGGCTGACTGAATCTGTACCCATGCCAAACTCCACCCTTAGCGCTCCTTCTCTGCCAGTTGTCCCACATCCCTTGGGTGACACTGCACCCTTGCTATTCCTAACATTCTTTGATCCCTCCGGAAGTACAAACTCGCTCTGCACTCCACCTTGACCAATACAGTACTGTGCAAAAGTCTTGGGCACCCTAGGTATTTATTTGTGCTATATTTTGCACAGTACTGCTTGTTCTCTTCTCCTTCAGCAATCTCTCAGGATAGAAGATGCATTACTTTCACTGTTATTTTGTGAATTCTGACATGGCTGATGGAACCAATGTTCCAGTGATGGGGCAGCGTGTGTTGGCTGGAGTGAGTAAGTGGATGTCTTGTAAAGGGGTATGCTCCTTGATCCACATACATGGGACCTCCATGTGCTTCTGGAATGCCTGGCCTCAAGATTCACCATACCATCCTGAACACTCCTTCCCCACTCTCTGTGGTCATATCCTAATTCATCTTAGTTTTTTCACCATCGTGGAAGACTTTCCTCTGACTCTTTAGCATAAAAGCTCTGTATGAACACCTTCACTCTAAGGACTGTAGTGATTTAAGAAGCTGGCTCAGCATCGCCTTCATAACAGATATTACAAATGGCTATTTAATACTAGCCTTACCTACAACAGCAGATTTCATTAGAGAACCTTTAGAAATCCAATTAATACATGAGCTCTTTACTTTTCTTCTCAAAGCTCATATTGAAATTCATTACTAATAAAAATATTAATTTCTTTTGTTTAAATAATACATTCTCAATTTTGCTAAATTCATGATCACCATATTACTATTGTTTTAAATGTTTTATGTTTTACAAGAAAAGGTGAGTTCAAATTCTCCGTCAGCATGTTGAGTAGTCCATAACATGAACAGTTAATTAATATTTAACTGGGAAAGACAGCGTCAGTGAAAAATAAAGCTTAACTATGTTTAATTAACTTCTTTGTTGAACCAAGAAATGCTTTATATTGCTTTATGGCAATGCTTCTTGTTTTAATTGTGGTTAGTAGTTCATTGAATGCTATGCTTCTGTATCATTGTTATGCCACTATTCAAAATTGGGACAAGTATTAGAGAATTTTTGTAATTGTTTTACCCTTAATTTGTAGATTCATGGTAAAAAATCCTTCAAAAATGCCCCATCTTGCACTGCGTTTAAGTTTTCAACCATTTCACTGATGATCTCATTTGCCTTGTAGGATCCAGACCATTTATAATGATATTGATGACACAAACTTTAATGCAACTTGGCCTTCGTAGCAAGGAATTCAAAGAACTTTAGTCATAAACAGTGATTAAAATGGAACAAAATTGTGCAGAGTTGTTAATCAAAAATAAAATATATATAAATATGTATTGTCACTAACAGGTTTCTCTTTTTATGTTTCACAGCCTAAACTAAAATTTTTGTTAAATAAACAATATTCATGAAATATCTAATTGCGTGCAAGATATAGATTAGAATTAAAGCTTCATTCCAATGAGATATACAAAGTCTCCTAATTTGAAAAAAAAATCGCCTTCCCACAAGAATTTTTTTTGAAACTGAATTTCCCATGTCATAATTAGCTATTCTAGTAATGGAATGTTAATCCAAGCAGGTGGCTGGAAGTGTGAACAGGTGCTGATCGAGCAATACAACTGCAGAAGTAAGTCTTGCTTAACCCTAGCATGCCGCAATTGAGCTCCTTTCTCAGCCATTTAACTCTGTTAACCTCTTGTTTTACTGATTAATGGGATCTTCATTTGCCAAAGAATGCAGGAGCTGCATTGTCCTTTCAGTGTTACCTTCTTCCGCAGATGGCATTATCTATGTCAACAAGTACAAGGAGCTATGGTGACCTATCATTGCTCCTGTTGAATGATGAACATTCAGGCTCTGAATTAAAAATATGAAACTTTGTTTATCCACAGCTGAGTGGGAAAGAAAAAGTGAGAGCAAGGTACTGACACAGCTGAAACTGTCAGTCGTGGCTCTGCCCTTTCTAAACATTTCTGTAACAACTGCAGCTGCCTGTAAGAAGGAAGATTAACTCTGTACTACCCCACCCCTGCCCACCCCCTCTTCAGACCAAGAGCAGTGTAAAGCTTACAATGATCAGCATGGACAGAGCATCTATTCAGTCACATCCAGAGCTCGAAGAAAAGCAGCTGCCGTGCCCAATTCTCTCGGGGTCTCCTGTTGAATCACTTGAACAAATATTAAAATATTCAGACAAGGACAGCCTTGTCAACAACATATAGCACCCCTACATAAATGCCTCACATGTGCGGGCTTGACCAGCTTGCCAAGGGGAACAATGGAGGAAAACAGGTGGTTATGAAAAATGTCTCCTGGCCTCAAGACCAGCTGCTATAAATGAAATTTGATCAAGGTATCCCCACAAACAGCTCTTCATCCCATGTGCCTAGTGTACGAATGAGGCACTTAATGTGTTGATTTGGTCTGTATATTATGCATTATGGCAACTGCTGTAAGATGACTGACATAATAGCAGCATTTAATGGTTCTGATACTTTTGAAATTCTATTTAACTTGTTTACTGCAAATACGAATGTCTCATTCAAACAACAGAGGGATCTGTTTCCTGAGGCTTTAGTATGTTACTGTCCTTCTGACATTACTTTAGGGTTTCCCAAGCTACAAAAACAACAGATCTACCACAATACTGTTAGGAATGTGAAGTGACATCCTTTGGACAGTTGCATTTCCCCATTTCTGAATTATTTGGAGTTTAGTATGAATCATAAGAGATTAGAATTTATGTGCCATATCAACTCAATGATGCTGAGAGATCACCTCCACCAGTTGTGTTCCCACAGCTAAATGCCAGGAAGTGAATGAGTATAACTAACTTCTTCTTAACAAAAGCCAAGTTGTGAATGTTTGCACCTGGCTGAATACAACTCCATTATTTCAGTATTAATTTATACTCAAAGTCAATGTTTGCTATATTAATTTCTATAAACAAGCATTTTGTACAAAAAAATTACCATACAAATTTGTTTAACCATTGTTTTCATTTAATTTCAACTTGCAAATGCCAATACAGGAATTGTTTTGGAATTTTCCAAACCAAATGTCAGAGATACGATCTTTACACAGAGAGTGATGGGTGCGTGGAACACCCTGTCAAAGGTGGTGGGGGAGGCAGATACATTGGGGCAATTAAGAAACTCTTGATGGACACATGGATGATGGAAAAATGGAGGATTATGCAGAAGGGAAGGATTAAATTGATCTTAGAATAGGTTAAAAGGTTGGTATAATATTGTGGGCTAAAGGGTCTAAATTATGCTATATTGTTTTGTGTCCTGTATATTTTATTATCTGCTGGACCTTAACCAGAGTAAATATCAGACTCTAATCTATCAAATGATTCTAAGCAGATTTCTTTATTGTTAGTAAATAAGGGATCAAGGATCAACTTTATTCGCAATATACATTTCCATGTATTCGGAACTTGCAGTGATATGCTGCTCAAAGGGGCAACATGCAAAAAAATCATTTAAAATTATAAAGATTAAAGAATTACATAAAAAATAAAGTTTGAGATTAAAGTATGTAAATGGAATAAAATGTGTATAAATACATAAGTACCAACCAGCGTATATTTACAATTTAAACAACATTATATAAAGCAGTTTACAGCATTTATAATGCAGTGCAGGTAAGACTAAGCTGAGCCTTACTTCTGTCAAGACATTCCTCATCCTATTGTTAATTTCTATTTTACACAACCTCCTCTGGTCAAGAAGAAGAACAATCAACCTTTGGATACATTAGTTGCATGGAGAAGTGGTGCCTGCTACATGGGCAACAGCTTGCTCTCCATAGTGTACTGCCCTGGCCTGATAGACAGCCGGGATACAACATCCATGGTCAGTCCTGTCTAATGGCGGGGCCTCTGAGCTTAATTAGTTTGGCACAACATTATGCATCAATGACATTGTAACTTTGACCATGGAATGATCGATGATGCCAGACAGAGTGACTTGAGTATCTTAGAAACTGCTAATCTCCTGGGGATTTTTGCACACAACAGTTTACAGAGAATGTTGCAAAAAACAAAAAAATAAATAAAAAAATTTGATGAGCAACAGTTCTGTGGGTGAAAAAACTTTGTTAATGAAAAAGTTCAGAGGAAGCTGACAGGGAGATGACAGTCACTCAAATAACCACACCTTTCAATAGTGATGTGCAAAAGAGGATCTCTGAATGCACAACATGTTGAACTTTGAAATGGATGAGCTATAGCAGCAGAAGACCACACCAGGTTTCACTCCTGTACCTAATAAAGTGTCCATTAAGTGTATAAGCTGCTAATTTATTTTGCAGAGCACACAGAAATGATATGTTACACAAATGAGCTTCTATTCCTGCATTTCACTCCATCAGTTGATCAGACAATAGGTTCTCAACATCTAACACTTCAAAATCTAGCTCATAAAGAAAAAGGGATGCCTTGTTACCGTCTGCAGGACATTAATTCCTTGAAGTTGGTTAGAAACCTATTCTTCTAGAATTCAGATTACATGCTGTGCAGTCTGATGAAGTAACATTTCCTCAGATCCCAGAATATGGCATTATTCTTTTAACAGAAAAAGAATGTTGCAACAGACAATGCAAATTCGACAAACAGAAAATGAAGCAAAAACATGAAAAAAGTCTGCAGATGCTGGAAATCCAAAACAGTACACACAAAATGCTGGAGGAACTCAGAAAGTCAGGCAGCTTCTATGGAAAAGAATAAACAGTTAATGTTTCAGGCCAAGACCCTTTGAAACAAATAATCTTGTTTTACTAGCAATCTTGGCTCAGGACAAATTGAACAAATTGGGCTGTCTTACTGCTGTATAACTCGATGACTCCAGAACAAGGATGAAGGTCTATAAAAGGATGCTGAAGAAGATACAATGTGCTCTGCAATATTTGATTTGTCTTATTTACAATAACCACTTCACTTGCTGAAGAAAGGATACCTGATACCAAAGATTAATTAGGCATTCTTGATCTACAGTGTGTTAAGAATATGTATTTTCTGCCACGGCTCGGAGGGGAATTGGCTTTCTGACAAAGGAAGAGGGCATGCATTTATACAAAGCCTTAAGTGATACAGCTCTGGACAAAGCTAAGTAACTTTCAAAAAAATGTACAGATAAACACAGCCAACTCTGTAAATCTCCAAATCCCCTTGCAAGATAACCATTTTCTACATCTAAATCACAGAGAAAATCCTTACTGTAAGTTCTCAATACTGAATACAACCTTCTTTGAAATCCATTATTAAAGTAAATAATGGATTTAAGTAAAAGGAAATGAAACTGTATCCATTTGTTCCACTGGTAGTATATTTATATTTGTCTCAGTTTGAAGCCTCTATTCTTTCATAAAAGCCTTCTGTAAAAATATTTCAGTCTACAGTGAACACACCTGCATCTTACTACTAGTGTGGCTCCAGGCTGTTATCAGAGTTTCAAATCATCTTTCTCTTAACTTGGAGAAATGTCATTGTGTGCACATGTAGAGCATTTAATTAAACACCACTCCCTCTGTGAACTTGACTGTGGGATGCCCTCTGTACAAACCCTTGGGAAATCACAATCAGCTTAAATCAACCTGACCTGATCTGAATGTGATTTTGGCCAGACCAATTGTGTAAACAGAGAGAGCTTAATCTCTTCTGTACTTGAATGTCAAGATAAGTGAGGACACATACCCTGTCCTTTGCAATTTCTATGATAGAGTGATGTCATTTGCATGAATCTCTCAATAGTTAGGACTGGATTACATAACAAAAACTGCAGTAATTTCCACAGTGAACTCACAACTTTGAAGAATCTCATTTATTTTTAGTTTTGTTTTGTTTCTTATCCAGTATCATGCATCTGACTTTCAATAGAGTAAGAAAGAAATATTTGCAGCATATTTTATGGCAAAGAATCTGCCCAGGCAATACATAATAAATTAATTTGTAATTGTGAGGTGGAGACCATTATCTGATGATGGATGATGATAAAGTTCATTATAACATTAAACAAAAAGGTATGTAAAAGAAGGGAATGAAAGTTTTATGTGTGACTGGACTCATATCCAAACTACTGGCTTAACTTCCTCCATTTCCATAGATGTTATGTCCACTCCAGCACCTCACTAAGACTTTTCACTAGGATCTCATAAACTTCCAACTGTTAGCAAGACGTGCAAAGCAATAGGAAGTTGGGAACACCACCATCTGTAATATGCCCTCTGTCTTGTACATCATGTTGAATTTGAAATATATTAAAATTCCTTGAATGTCTCCAGGACTTAGATCTGAAACTGTGTGCAAAACAATTGTATAAACCACATAGACTACAGGAATCCAAGAAAGCTGCTAATTGACATATTCCTTGAGCAGGCAATTTGTGGAGACCTCATCAGAGATGCCCACATTTTATCTATGAATAAACAAACAAACTTTGATTTGATTTCAGAGTAGCATACAGATGTGAAACACAGTACGGATTAATTATGGTTGGACAAAGAGCTCTAATACAATCTGAAATATTTGGCATGAACACCCAAGAATATTAGAGAAAAGTGCGCTTAATGCAAGACAACCACCTTGACTGAGAAACATCAAATATGATATCAGATGGACATAAGATTTCCACAATGAATAAAAGAGGTCCTAACACCTGGTCTCTGTTACTTTCATGTTTTAGGCTGTAATGCCAGCTGCCAAGACATGGTTGTCCTAGTAGCAGTTCCCAAATACAGCTGCAATATGTTGCTGATGTCATCATATCATTAATAGCTCCACAGTTTAGGCATCAAGCCAAAGATGGCCAATAATAATTCTCCCTGTTTTCTGTATAATGGAGGAAGTGAAGAAAAGATAGATGCACAAATAAACACACAAAAAATGCTGAAGAATCTCAGCAGGCCAGGTAGCATCTATGGAAAAGAGTATACAGTTGATGTTTCAGGCTGAGACCCTCCATCGGGCCTGGAAAGGAAGAGGGGAGAAGTCAGAATAAGAAGGTGGGGGAAGGGAGGAAGAAGTTCAAGGTGGCAGCAGCTAGGTGAAACTGGTAGAGGGCGAGGGAGAAGCAAAGAGCTGGGAAGTTGATTGGTGGAAGAGATAAAGGCTAGAGAAGGGGGAACCTAATAGGACAGGACAAAAGATCACGGAAGGGGGAAGAGCACCAGAGGGTGGTAATGGGAAGGTAAGAAGAGAAGGTGAGAGAGGGAAGCATCTGCAGACTCTCTAGTTTTTGTGGATGCACAAATCATTTCAATCTCTCTAATACACACTTCTACACATGAAGCAAGATGGACAATCTTCCTGAAAATATTCTTACTTCCACAAATTATCAGCTAAGCTGAGGTCTATTTCTCTTCTTGAATTATAATAATGAAATTCATTCTGATAAACTAATTACGACAGCAAAGCCTCTTGCAATAGATGATTCTGGTGAAGCCATAGCTGAAGGATATATATTTTGGTAATTTGCTAAAAGGAAGCCAGTTAGCCCATGATGTGTGTTCAGATTTAAGATGCACGAATATGCATCTGTTCTCTTCTTGCTCTATTGGCCCATAAGTCTTTTCTGGAATGCCTATCTGGAGATTTCCAACAGCATGCAAATATCCATCTTAAGGTCAGAAAGGACTGGAAAGAAATGGCAAGTTCTCAGAACGTGTACCTCAAATGTAAATAATGTGTTAAGAGATTCAAGGCTCATTTCAAGTTTATTTATTATGTATACATTAAAACATACAGTGAAATGTGTAGTTTGTACTAACAAACAAGTGTAAATTACTTCTGCCCTTTGGACAGAGGGCTTAGATTGATCATTAGATCTGTACTGTGCTATACTGTCCTATGTTCTAAGTTCATATCATAGTAAGAGGTTCATGAAGCAAAGGAGTATCCAGCCTATATGTTTATCCATTCAACTCTGCATGAAAGAGTTAAGAAGTTTAATTGATGCTCAGCCAAAGAAATTTTTACAAGAAATTGCCAATTACCCTCAGAACACATTAAATCCACATTCGTCATATACAAATGCCAAATTACACTTTAGCAGATGGTGAAGATTTGAAATAAAATAGAAAATGTTGCAGCTACCTAACCCTTGATAATTGAGAGTGAAAACCACAGGTAATGTCTCAAGTCAATGACTTTCCATGTGAGCTAGAAGCTACTACAATGGGGTTCCCAACCTTTTGTGTGCCATTGTCCAATACCATTAAGCAAGGGGTCTATAGACCCCAGCTTGGAATCCCCTGCACTAGAAATAAAGAGAGTAAGAGTCAAAGGAAGAAAGTGAGGTCTGTGATAGAGATGAGGAGAAACGGAATTTCAGAAGACTTGATGATGCCAACTGAAATATTTATCTGTTACATGTTAATAAAATCACTAATACTAATCACTTTAAAACTATTTATATTCATTGCATTCTTTTCAGTTTGGCAAAAGATATCCACATCAATAGACTTGCAGCCACGGATAGCACAAAGCTGAGGCGTTGGATATCTGGTGTTAGTCAGCTCAGTAAAACAGCATTTTCTCTCTAGACTCAGTTCTGAGTAAAGCTTATTAGTCTTGTAGTCAGATTTAGATTTTGTGGAACATTAATACATAGGCAACAGATTAAGTTCATTAGGTACAGGAAACTGTAACATACAATATTATTGGAAGACTTTCCTTATATGGCAAAGAATTTGCTGATAGTGTTTTCATTCTAATATTGGAAAGGGATTTATTGATTAACCAATAAGATAAATGAGAGAAGTTAAAATGGAGATTATCAGAAAGAAGCAAACACTACATCATATGGCAGAAACCTCTATGCAGTAGATTTTATTTCAACAGGCTGATAAATTGTATGTTTTAGTGAATCAGATACTGGGAGGTGTGACGAAGCTATTAAAAGAAGGACTAAACTTCCTTTTTTTCAGAAAATTAAAGATATTTCAGTATAACATTTTATTGAAATATAAACAAAATTTTAATATTGGAAAGTGAAAAAAATGAATGCAAAATGTACTAATAGTGAAGGTTAGTTAGTGGAAAAACAAAATTGAAAACAGTCCAGATGCACACACAGTATCAACAAAGGCATGAAATAGCATTTGTATTAAAGATATAAAAAAAAATGATGGTGCCAACTGTTTGGACATGTGTTAAGAGAGGCAACAGAAAGATACCTTTCCCTGTTCTACATGGAGACTAACGTAGAATGAGAAACCGAGGAGGAATGGGGATTACTGGACAGACAATGTCAAGAGGTATGTCACAATAAGGAATACAGATGACTAAAGCAGTGATATTGGCTTAGAACTGACAACTGTGGAGTGAATTATCACAGTCCCATTGATGTTGCCTACTTGACAGAAATTTATTTTAGTAGTAGTAGATTTGAGATAACCCCATTCCCAAACAAATGTGTAGGCACACACAGTAAATAAGTTCAATGAACCCAAACATATCATTGGAGTAGATTTTTATACACCTAACAAGCAGAATTGATGATATGGACTGAGTTAACCTGAAACAATGCATGTGGGAATATAAAAAATCTTTTGATATGTATAACTCCTAAAGGTTTTCTATCTTTCACTTACAAGCAACATGGCTTTTGGCTTGTAAAATTCCAAAAATAATTCTGCAATGTACTGCACTGAAACTAAAAAGCACTCTTGCACAGTAAGAAATCAAGAAGCTCACAATATATAGCTAGCAGCTAGACCCAAGGGAAGCTCTTCCAATTCTGTTTGTCATAGCTGAGATCCATCATGTCATGCAAGCCTAACTTACTACCATTCTGTTTTTGCATGCTCTGACTATTTTCTATTGAACTCTGCTGTCACATGAAAACTGATAAAAATGCTCTTTTGCGAATACAGCAAAGGCGTGCATTCACTTCTTATTCAAAGTCTCTGGAGCCTGAGCATATTTTTAAAAAAAATTGTATCTCCATCAGTGTGGAAGGTGAGTGATCATTGGGCACTCCTGTCATCTGTGACAAGCTAAAAAAACATTTTGTATAATTTTGAGAAAACCAAAGGGATGTTTAGATGCTGACTGGATACTAAGCTGTTATGGAACAAATCAAATTGTGCAATGATACTGATAGAAAGGATTAAGACTGCTGTAAGTCAAGGAATATGAACAGAAGAGGAATCAGCATCATAAATAGTTAAAATAGGCAGAATGCTTCATACGTTCTTGAACTTGGACCTATAACAGACCAAGAAGTACTGTAAAATTTTCACATTTAAAAACGCATAGTGTCTTTATTAACCTAATAACAATCATTTAGACCTTTCTTTCAGGATGCCTTCTGAATTATTCCTTTCCCTATTATATATTTGCATATCTTCCAACCCAGGATACTGACTATGGTCAATCCATCACATATTTCCTGAAAACCATTAATATATCTGAATTGCTTTCATTAACAAATGAATATCTGTTCGTAATTATCAACCTGACAGTGGGAATTTATGGAAGGAGAACACTTCCAGGGACTCATCTTTAAACAGGATCAAGCCTTAAGATCTCAGAGAGCACACTAGGCTAGGAAATATTAATGGTTCTTCCTGAATCTATCAGGGTATTTCAGACAAGGAAGTCTCAAATTTGCTGGCTGAGCTCTGCCTGTGATTTCAAATTCAGTAGAGGAGCATATACTTGCTGCTGTTTTTTTTTCAATCACTACAAAGCCTAGAAAAGGTAATGGATTTGGCCCAAATCATCATGGGTATAGCCCTCTCGAATATTGAGCAGATCTACATGAAATGCTCAGAGATCCCTGCCCTCCAGGTCATGCTCTCTTCTCTCTGCTGCCATCAGGTAGAAGATGCAAGAGCCTCAGGACTTGCACCACCAGGTTCAAGAACTTTTGCTACCCCTCAACCATGAGAATCAGCATATCACCGGCACTTGTCGTGAAATTTCTTAATTTAGTGGCAACAGTACAATGCAATACATGATAATATAGAGAAAATTGAATAAATAAGTCGGGCTATTGAATAAAAAAGGATAACTACAGAAATCCCATCACAACCAATAATAGCACTTTAAGGACTCTTTATCTCATTATCTCAATGTTCTCATTATTTATTGCTATTTATTTGTAATTGCATTTGCACAGTTTGTTGTACTCTGGTTGAGGTTTCATTGATCATGTTATAATTACTATATTATAGATTCACTGAGTAGTCCCATAGGATAAGGAATATCTGGGTTGTATAGGGTAACATATATATACTTCGATAATAGCATTTACTTTGAAGTTTGAACTATGTTGAGGAATCGACACAGTGATGCAGTGAGATAATTAATTTGAAATGGGATAAATGACTGTGAGGGGATAAATAGAAATATATGGTAATTAATGTTTTCTGAAATACTTAAAATTGTATTTATGTTCTTAAATGTTTATTTTCAGGCATATAAATAATACATATTCAGAACCTTTAATAATTTTGACTGTTGACAGAGCTTGGGAACAAGGTTGAGGTGATTATTAGAAATTTTCAGTCATGTAGTGGCAGACCATTCCTGCTTTGTCCATGTGATAGCATAATGTCATGTAAGGCCATGCTGAGCAGAATCTCCCCATTCATCACAGAACCAACAGTGGGAGAAATCCACAAAAGATTAGGTCTACTGTACTTCTAACCTACTTTTTGAAACATCATGTTTTGGATCTGATTATTGACATTAAGTATTAATCTAATTTGACTCGCACATAAACCAAAAAAAGGCATCACTCAGAACATGCAACCAATTAAAAAAATCACTATTTCTTTCCACTGTTCAGCACCTTTCCAGTTTTGAACTTGCCTCCCTTGCTTCCAGGATCAAATGGATTGCAACTGGTTATGGCAGGGATTCAGTAATAGACCAAGTGGTAAACCAGTCTTTACATTAGGTACTTACTAGTCCTATGAACTAATCTTTCTCCTTATTTGCACAGTGATTAAGCAAATATAATCAGACACAAGGGTTAAATTGAAGACTCTTGTCACTTTAATTCAATGAACTGTTCGAAGCAGCCAAATGATTTGTCGAGCTGGAAAGTCTAGCACCAAGATGCATAGTCTCAAAATGAAGTCAACTATATGGGAAATAAGTGAAGAGAAACAGTATATATAGATGCTTTGAAATTCATCATCCTAAAAAGCCATGGTTGCTGAGGGTAATCAAAAATTACATAATTTGTTGAGATCAGTTGGTCTCTACGCATTGATGAAATTAAAGGATGGGGCTGGAGGAATTTGCAAAAAAATTACAGAATTGCCCGTATTCTAATTGAATAGCAGAAAAAAACGATTGATTTTATGGTGCACTCTTGGCTCTAGATTGCTTGGCTAAACAGGACAAACTTTGCAATATAGTGGCTCTAACCCAGGAGACAAACTTTGCATTTAGTGACAAAGAAAGGTCATGACAGAGTATTATTTTGGAGGGGATCTTTGGATGAAGGTCACCCTGTGTATTTTTTCCTTTGCCTTTCTTCCCTCTGATGTCTTGTGTTTGATTGGTGCTGACAAAGTAACGTTCAAGAGTTAATACAGTGCATTTTGTTGGTGGCACACACTGAAGTCAAGGAGGAAGGGAGCGATTATTTGTGTATATACTATCAATCAAACAGATTACTTTGTCTAGGCCAAAAGTCTAGGTTCTTGAGCAGTATGGGGTCTGCACTTATCTAAGCAAATCCAGAGTACTTCATCTTAATCCTGACTTGTCTCTTAAGACCATAAGATAGAAGAGAAGAATTAGATCATTTGCCCCTCGAGTCTGCTCCACTATTTCTTCATGGCTGATCCGTTTCCCTCTCAGTCCCAATCTCCTGCCCTTTCACTATCCCTGTTCGTACCCTAAATAATACTTAAATATACTCAATAATTTGGCCTCCACAGCCAACTGTGGTAACAAATTCCATGGGATTCACCACTCTCTAGCTAAAGAAATTCCTCTTCACCTCTGTTCTAAATGAACATCCCCCTATTCTGAGGCTGTACCCTCTTGTCTTGGGCACCCCACCATAGAAAACATCTTCTCCACATCCACTTTACAGAGGTTTTCAACATTCAATTCCCTCTCAGTCTTCTGAATTTCTGAATTCTAGTGAGTATAGGCCCGCAGATCCATCAAACGCTCTTCATGTGATAAGCCTTCCAATCCTGGAATCATTTTTGTAAGCTTCCTTTGAACTCTCTCCAATGCCCACACATCCTTTCTTAGATAAAGGGCCCAAAACTGCTCACAATACTCCAAGTTTCATTAGAAATGGGGATTGTGCTGGAGGATTGGCGTATTGCTCATGTGGTTCCATTGTTTAAAAAGGGTTTCTAGAAGTAAGCCTAGCAATTATAGACCTGTCAGTTTGACATCAGTGGTGGGTAAATTAATGGAAAGTATTCTTAGAGATAGTATTTATAATTATCTGGATAGACAGGATCTGATTAGGAGTAGCCAGCATGGATTTGTGCATGGAAAGTCATGTTTGACAAACCTTATTGAATTTTTTGAAGACGTTACGAGGAATGTTGACGAAGGTAAGGCAGTGGATGTAGTCTATATTGACTTCAGCAAGGCCTTTGACAAAGTTCCACATGGAAGGTTAGTTAAGAAGGGTTCAGTCGTTAGGTATTAATGCTGGAGTAATAAAATGGATTCAACAGTGGCTAGATGGGAGATGCCAGAGAGTAGTGGTGGATAATTGTTTATCGGGATGGAGGCCGGTGACTAGCGGGGTGCCTCAGGGATCTGTTTTGGGCCCAATGTTGTTTGTAATAATACATAAATGATCTGGATGATGGGGGTGGTAAATTAGATTAGTAAGTATGCCGATGATACTAAGGTAGGAGGTGTTGTGGATAATGAGGTGGGTTTTCAAAGCTTGCAGGGAGATTTATGCCGGTTAGAAGAATGGACTGAATGTTGGCAGATGGAGTTTAATGCTGAGAAGTGTGATGGTTCTACATTTTGGCAGGAATAATCCAATTAGAACATACAGGGGTAAATGGTAGGGCATTGAGGAATGCAGTGGAACAGAGAGATCTAGGAATAACAGTGCATAGTTCCCTGAAGGTGGAGTCCTCATGTAGATAGGGTGGGGAAGAAGGCTTTTGGAACGCTGGCCTTTATAAATCAGAGCATTGAGTACAGAAGTTGGGATGTGATGTTAAAATTGTACAAGGCCAAATTTGGAATATTGTGTACAGTTCTGGTCACCGAATTACAGGAAAGATATCAATAAATTAGAGAGAGTGGCAGAGACAATTTACTAGGATGTTACCTGGGTTTCAGCACTTAAGTTACAGAGAAAGGTTGAACAAGTTAGGTCTCTATTCATTGGAGCATAGAAGGTGATGGGGGATTTGATCGAGGTATTTAAAATTTTGAGAGGGATAGATAGAGTTGACATGAATAGGCTGTTTCCATTGAGAGTAGGGGAGATTCAAAAGAGAGGACATGATTTGAGAGTTAGGGGGCAAAAGTTTAAGGGAAACATGAGGGGGTATTTCTTTACTCAGAGAGTGATGCTGTGTGGAATGAGCTTCCTGTAGAAGTAGTAGAGGCCAGTTCAGTTGTGTCATTTAAGGTAAAATTGGATAGGTATATGGACAGGAAAGGAGTGGAGGGTTATGGGCTGAGTGCGGGTAGGTGGGACTAGGTGAGATTAAGAGTTCGGCACGGACTAGGAGGGCCGGAATGGCCTGTTTCCGTGCTGTGATTGTTATATGGTTATATGGTTATAAGTGACGGAGGTAAAATTCTACTGCTGCCTATGAAGCTTCATGAATGTCCTGTTTTGGGCCTGCTAGTTCAATTCTGAATTTTTTCTTTGATGAATAATTGTGTACTCAGTGAAAGGATTGGATCTTACATGGAGGGTGTGTACTGTGCATTGGTGAGAATGAGGTAGCAAGTCTATCCCTTGTCTTGATTCACTTGTGACCCTACTGCAGAATGAGCTGACAGCTGTCCTTCCATATTTATCTAACTTAATCAATGGTGATGCTTATGAATCATTCTTACATTATCAAGAATCAGTTTGTGCTCTATAGAAATACTTCCCTCAGATTGTTTTTATAAGCTGAGAGATAAATATGAAGATATTGCAATCTAATTCAATACTTAATGCTTTTTAATCCTTGAAATTTCCTCCAATAATTCTTGGTTTTATGTAAACATTTTGTAAGGATTTAACTGGTGCAGCATTTATAAGTCCCCAATTAATTT